>NC_045429.1:112238838-112935713 GCF_902635505.1 Sarcophilus harrisii | reverse complement strand
TAAGAAGACAAATTCCTTTTCATCTGCCCTTGGAAAATTTGGGGTATCTGAAAATAATATATTTATGTTTCTCTTCTCCAGCAATACTAAGTCAGTGAAGGGGGGGAGAAGTCAAATGGTTTATGTTTAACATTTTCATTTTGCTGGAAGGGACATCCTTTTTTGTAGTTAATTTCCTTGACAGCTCTTAGTGCTTATGGATTAGGTTCTTTATATAGTTCTGAAGAGGAAATGAATATAGATTGGAAGACTTCATTCAGGTGACATCACTGAAGAGGGTAGGATGAGTTGCCCACTGTCTGTATTGCAGGGAGTTGGGAGTAATACATTTCCTTGTGGGTGACTGTTGGAACAAACTAATTATATGCAAAAATGCCAGAATTGTCAAGTGTGATGTGAGGGAAGAAAAGCAAACCCGTATGCTTTGTTCCCTTTACCTGATCTTAACCAGTCCCCAGCTCTGGAAGGTGCTAAGATTGACCTGGAGAAGGAGAGAAGAAAAGATACTTCAAGGGAATAGAAAAGTAAGAGAGGAGAGAAAAGAAAAGAAAAGAAAAATGTTATATAGGTCAGTCGGGAGCTCGTTTCCTTTGCTTAGAATTAGAGTGGACTAAAGCTCTTCACTGTACCTCAGACCCCAAGAAAACCTATCCCTGTCTAGACCATTTCTTTGGAGTCTGTGAGTTTACTTTTCCTTACTTAATGTTTTAACTCAAGGAAAGAGTCCACAAAGAGCATTTAAATGAGGATATTATTAACAGTCTCTAGGACTGAATTGTTCTCTAACTGAAAGGGCCATCAATGAAAAGTGTTCATATTAACACCACACTGATGTAGTTTTTCTTTTGAAAAGACTATAAAAAGAAATTAATTGTTTAAAAATGTCAAATAGTGGTTGCACATTTGAATATACAAAAGCTAGGGGAAACAAACCTATAATATTAATTCACATGTATTTAACTCACTACAGTTTAAAGCATAACACTGAATGTACTAACCAGTCATTGGATGTGCTGTGTAGAATGGGTTTGATTTATAAAAAGATCATAGGAATTATAGACTAGAGCTGAACGCATAGCTAGTTGTTGCTTAGTGTAGCCTCCTTGTTTTTTTCAGATGAGGAACTGAGGCTGAGAAAGGCTCAAGGTCCTACAGGTAATAAGTAGCAGACCTGAAGTTTGAACCTACATTCTTAGACTCCAAATACAGAAGTTTTCCTGACTGTACTACATTGCATTTCTTTTAGTTATTAAATTCTGGCTTGGGGTGTTTGGTAATGTTTGTGATCTCATCATAACATTAATGTGATTTTATTTTACAAATCATGTAGGGAAACAGTGCATATTTTTACATGCAGACAGAATTTTTAACAAAAATTCTTTGAATTCTTTGATGAAGGGAATATCTAAGAAAAATGTCATTTAGAAGGGCACAAAAGCTAAACCTATCCATTTAAAGCTTGATCATGTTATTTCCTTGGGCTATTCTAAAACTGCAACAGCTGCCTGAGGAATAAATCAAGGAGCCAGAATTCACCTCTTGATCAATATTTTTTTTTCTAAAATTTGTTGTGAATTTTCCTATAGTTGCTATCAAAGAAGGGAAATAAAATGAAATCAATTGTTTTTACATTTTTTACATTTAAGTTAAAACACTTCTCATGTATATTTGGAATGTAGGTGGTACAAGAAGAATTGAAAAGGAATATTAGTGTGCTTCCTTTCAAATATCAAAAATTGTAAACTCACACATCAAAATAATGGTACCATGTAACTTTAGGTGGTGATGTCTCTTTAGGTTCTTTGAGTAGGCTAGACAAAAGGGATTGGAATTGTTATAGAATGATATATGTTTTATTATTATTATAGCTTTTTATTTACAAGATATATGCATGGGTAATTTTTCAGCATTGACAAATGCAAAACCTTTTGTTCCAATTTTTCCCCCTCCTTCCTCCCATCTCCTCTTCCAGATGGCAGGTTGACCAATACATGTTAAATATGTTAAAGTATATGTTAAATACAATATATGTATATATGTCCATATAGTTATTTTACTGTACAAAAAAATCAGACTTTGAAATAGTGTACAATTAACCTGTAAAGGAAATAAAAAATGCAAGCGAACAAAAACAGAGGGATTGGGAATTTTTTGTAGTGGTTCACACTCATTTCCCAAGTTCTTTTGCTGGGTGTAGCTGGTTCAATTCATTACTGCTGTATTGGAATTGATTTGGTTCATCTCATTGTTGAAGAGGGCCATGTCTATCAGAATCGATCATCATATAGTATTGTTGTTGAAGTATATAATAATCTCCTGATCCTGCTCATTTCACTCAGCATCAGTTCATGTAAATCTCTCTAAGCCTTTCTGAAATCATCCTGTTGGTCGTTTCTTACAGAACAATAATATTCCATAATATTCATATACCACAATTTGTTCAGCCATTCTCCAATTGATGGGCATCCACTCAGTTTCCAGTTTCTGACCACTACAAAGAGGGCTGCCACAAACTAGAATGATATATTTTCATAATGTTTTTGTTTTTGTAAATTCCAATATTTGCCTGTATGTTTCTTCATCTATCTATTACTTTGTGAATAATGATGATTGGTTAGCCCCAATTCCTGCCAAAGAAACAGTTCTTTAAATACTGTTTTGGAATGGGATGTGCATGTGTAATTTTTTTTAACCCTTCAGTAATATTGGTTTGTAGGAAAGCAAAGCATGATTGTTTCAAAGAAAGCTCTATTAGGAAAAGCCGAACACAGTTTGCTCATAACAATTGAATGTTACAGAATACTATTGTTCTATAAGACATTATTGGCAGGTGGATTTTAGAAAAACCTGGAAAGACTTACATGAACTGATGCTAAGGGAAGTGAGGAGAACCAGGAGAACATTGTACACATTAACAGCAACATTATGTGTATGATCAGTTTTGATAAATTTTGCTCTTCTCAGCAATGCCAATGATCTAAGACAACTGTAAAAGACTTATGATGGAAAATGCTGCAATGATAGAAACAACTATGAAGTCTAAATGCAGATTGAAGCATATTATTTTCACTTTTATGTTGTTTTTTCTTTCTTGTGGTTTTTCTCTCTTATTCTGATTCCTTTTTTACAACATGACTAAAGTGGAAATATATATTTTATATATATTTAAAAAGAAAGCTCTATTAGGCTCAGAGTTGTTGATTATCAAATAATCATCAGCCACAGCTTTAAAAATTCAGCAACTAGGATGGCAGCCTTTGGAAATATGCAATGTAAGACAAACAGGGCTACATTGATAACTACATTTGAAGCTGTGTCAAAGAGAACTTTACAGAAAATTCTTTGATCACTAGCTTTTCCATAACACATGGCATGACTGGCATTGTTTTCCCTTTAGTTTCACTCACTAGTTTAAACATTGTAAGAGTTGGCATTTACTTAGCAGAGACTCTTGGGCAGTTATAATAATAAAATGCCCTTCCATGAATTCTTAGCTTCAGGAAGAATATTGAAACTCTTGGTGATAATCAGGTTTTCACCTGAGTAGGTAGAAGGAAGTTCCAAAAAATTTTTCATTTAATCTATTGTTGCTCAATATTCAATTTTAATTTTCCATTTTTTAAATCTTCTTGTTGTGAAACAACAGATAAAAGTCTTCAATCAAATGAAGTTAGCCATATGGTTTGTCCTACCCTCCCTAATCTATCTTAACATGGTGTAGCTAGATTATCTATATAGTGATCCAAACAACAGATGATTGAGACATCTGATTTATCATGTTTCAGTCCAGTTATTTTGCTAAATATCAATAACTGAAGAGATTTTTTAAAGTGCATCAACTTTTGAATGAAATTTAAATGAAAATTGAGAATATTTCTGTTTTGCACAAGAAAGAGTATTTTTACTAGCTTTTTAAAAAATGGGAGTATTACTTCATTCCCCAAAAGGAAGCTACTGAGATTTGATCTAAAATTTACTATCCATGCTCACTTCGGCAGCACACATACTAAATTGAAACAATACTGAGAAGATTAGCATGGCCCTTGTGCAAGGATGACATGGATATTTGTGAAATGTTCCTTAAATCTACTTTCCTAGAAGACAAGATGAGAAAAATTTGATAAATTAAGTAAGATTTTATTAAGGACAACATTTGTTTCTATCCAATGGTTGATTTAAATTAATCATATACATACATATATATTATGAAAGATATTGTAGCTTGGTGCTACACTGTTAAAGAGAAATGGTAGTCACTAAATGGTATATGAAATTTCCTCTGGGACCACATATTGACCTGGAAAACCACATATTAACATTATCTATGTTTTATTATATTTTATTTATTTTGATAAATACTTACCAATTACATTTTAATCTGACCCTGCTGCACTGGAGAGTGTTGCAGCCTGTATATTTGATGCTTCATTTTGATTTAGTAGATAGGAGTTAAAAAGATTTAGATAAAGACTCTGCTTCTGCTTCTTACTAGTTTTGTATTGTAATATTAATTTACTAGTTACTTACCAGTATTGTAACTCTTTCTGTGCTTCTAGTCACTCTCTAAGATTTACCATTTAAGTCATGGAAGAAAGTAAAGATCTTTGATTTGTGAATTTGATCAAAATCAGATCTAGTTAACAGGAGTGTCACTGAATCATTGCAAGGCTATCTGACAATATTTTTCACTGAAGATTCCAAAGAATCAGCTATCTTAGATAGGAAAATAGGAAGGACCAAAAAATAATAATAATAACCCATTACCACCCAATATTTAATTTTAATTTTCCATTTTGGACTTTTTAGATATGAAACAGTAGATAGTAGTCTTCAATCAAATCAGCTAGTCCATGGATTTTCCCATGCTGCTTATTTTCTACCTCCTATTTGCTAAATTTATCCTTCCTAAATTCTTCCTATTTTCTAATCATTGTGAAAATACTATAATGATGATTGACATTTATATAGTGCCTACTATGTGCCAGACATTGTACTAAGCACTTTATAAAAATTATCTCATTTGATTGATTTGTACCCAAAAAAACTTGTTAGTGCCAATCTATTACATTGAAATATTACTTAATGATGGTCTGCCAAGAGCAGTTTGAGGCCTTGGCACTTTGGTTTTGATCAGACCAACCATCAGCATTGTAATGTCCTAAGTACAAAGCCTACTAATTGAATTTCATTCACCAGAACTGAAATATAGCATCCAAGGCAGAGAACACTGTCGGCTATTTTTTATGAGGCCTCAAGTCGAGAGTCATTTTTAAAATGTGAGTGATGCAATTTCTTGTATCTTTCATTTAATATGCTACTCGGTAAACAGTGTTTCAGATTAGTGTATTTGTAATTTAAATGAAGACAATACATCAGGCTGAGTCAGAAAAGAAAGAAGAAGTTTAAGAAATGATTGATTCCTCTTTCAGTATTATCCCCTGCTTAAAATAAATAAATTAAAAGGAGGGGGAAAGAGCTCTGTGTGGCTTTCAGGGGCAAACATATACTATTTTTAAAACTAGAGCCAGTCCCGGTGGCTAAATCTCTGTTTTCTTCAAGCACACTAATAAATTCTGCCTAATTCATTTTTTATTCTCTCTTGGGGTCTGCTTTGCAGATTTGCCTCAACAAAGGAAGCATCATGTTACATCTTTTAAATAATTGATGACTTTCAGTCCAAGCCAGGTTGAAGGAAATTCTGAAAATAGGTACTGATTGAGCAAATACCCTCCTTCCTCTCTCTTCTCTCTCCACACTCTCTTCCCTCTCATCCACTTTCAGCATCCTCAATTCCAACACTCCCTTTAGCTGTGATATTTGCCCTCTTGGTGACTGGCAGCTGCCGATGATGTCATCCAGGCTTTGGAGCAGCCCAGCACTTAGCAGCTCTCATTTCATTCATTTATTTATTTATTTGAGAAAGGGGAAGCTGTTAATTATAAGCTGTCTGATGTAACTAAGAGCTCTTAATAAATCATCAGAAATGTTATGCCTTAATCACCATCAGAAGTGGTTTGTCTGATTGTAAAAAGTTGAGGTAGGGGCTAACTGGTTATCTCTGTTATAGGGAGCTTTCTTAGGGTTCATGTTTCAGTGGAAGGCAGGTGACTTCTTGCATGGACTAACCAGTTCTAATTGTTCCTGTAGGTTTTACCATAGTGTAATTAAAGGCAGCTACAGTAAAACCATTTTCCTTTTGGGGAGGAGTATGGAATCTGCTATCAGTCTTACTGGCCAGAGTGATTTTTTAGAACCTGTTAATATCTTCAGTTTTTTTTTATACTTTATATATGTGCATGTAATTTTTTTTAATTTCATATGTATATATATTTTGTTAAATATTTGTCAATTATATTAGAATGTTTTAACATTCACTTTTACAATTTTTGAGTTCCAAATTCTCTCCTGCCTTCCTGCCCCCTTGAGAAGGTAAGCAATATATCAGTTATACATGTGAAGTCATACAAAACATTTTTTTAATATTAGGCATGTTGCAAAAAAAAATGCACACTCACAAAGTGAAAAAAATATGCTTCAATTTGTATTCAGAGCTTATCAGTTCTCATGTAGAAAGTAGATTGCAGTTTTATTATGGGTTCTTTGGAATTGTCTTGGATCATTGTCCAGTTCAGAGTAGCTGGGTTTTTTTTGGTTTTTTTTTAGTTGACAATTCTTACTATATTGCTCTTACAGAGTACAATGTTTTTTGGGAATATCTTCAGTACTTTCAAAGAACATAAGAGAATGAAATAAGTTTTTTCCCCTTGTATCAAGAGTTCTTAATAAGCTGCCTTCTTTTTTTTTAATAAAGCTTTTTATTTTCAAAACATATGTATGAATAATTTTTCAACCTTTACTCTTGCATAACCTTTTGTTCCAATTTTCCCTCCCTTTCCCCACTCCCTCTCCTAAATGGCAAGTAATCCAATATATGTTAAACATGGTAAAAATATGTTAAATCTAATATATGAATACATACTTATACAATTATCTTTCTGCACAAGAAAAATCAGATCAAAAAGAAAAAAAATGAGAAAGAAAATAAAATGTAAGCAAACAATAACAAAGAGTGAAAATGCTATATTGTGATCTATACTTAGTTATTACAATACTTTCTTTGGATGTAGATGACTTTCTTCATCATAACATCATTGGAACTGGCCTGAATCATCTCATTGTTAAAAAGAGCCACATCCATCAGAATTGATTGTTGTACAATCTTATTTTTGCCATGTACAATTCACTTCACTTAGCATCAATTCATGTAAATCTCTCAAGGTCTCTCTGAAATCATCCTACTGATCATTTCTTATAGAACAATAATATCCCATAACATTCATATACCATAATTTATTCAGCCATTCTCCAACTGATGGGCATCCATTCAGTTTCCAGTTTCTTGCCACTACAACGAGGGCTGCCACAAACATTTTTGTACATGTGGGTTCCTTTCCCTCCTTTAAGATCTCTTTGGGATATAAACCTAATAGAAACAGTACTGGATCAGAGGATATGCATAGTTTGGTAGTCCTTTGGGCATACATAGTTCCAACTTGCTCTCTAGAATTGTTGGATCCATTCACAGTTCCACCAACAATGTCTTAGTGTCTCAGTTTTCCCACATCCCCCTCCAACATTCGTCATTATCTTTTCCTATCATCTTAGCCAACATCAGAGGTGTGTAATGATACTACAGAATTGTCTTAATTTGCATTTCTCTGATCAATAGTGATTTAGAAAAACTTTTCATATGATTAGAAATAGTTTCAATTTCTTCATCTGAAAATTGTTCATATCTTTTGACCATTCTTCAATTGGAGAATGGCTTGAATTCTTACAAATTTGAATCAATTCTCTATATATTTTAGAAATGAAGCCTTTATCAGAACCCTCAAATGTAAAAATGTTTTCCCAGTTTATTGCTTCCCTTCTAATCTTGTCTGCATTAGTTTTGTTTTTACAAAAACTTTTTAATTTAATGTAATCAAAATTATCTTATTTTGTGTTCAATAATGAACTCTAGTTCTTCTTTGGCCACAGATTCCTTCCTTCTCCACAGATCTGAGAGGTAGACTATCCTTTATTCTTCTAATTTGCTTATAATACCACTCTTTATGTCCAAATCACGAATCCATTTCGATCTTATACATAAGGTGTTAGGTGTGGATCAATGTACAGACTGCTTTCAAGAGCTCTTTTTGCCTAAGCCTTTGTTTACACTCTTATTTAAGGATTCCTTTAGACTGTGAGCTCCTTGAGAACAGGGATTGTTTTTGCTTTGCTTTTCTTTCCCCAGTACTTAGTGCAGTGCCTAGAATATTGCTATGGTGGTGTTGTCCTTCAGTTATTTTTCAGTTGTATTCGACCCTTTGTAACCTTGTTTCGGGTTTTTCTTGACAGAAATACTGGAGTGGTTTTCTTTTTCCTTCTCTAGCTCATATTATAGAGGAGTAACTGAGGCAAACAGGGTTAAGTGATTTAAATATTCAGGGTCACACAGCTAGTAAAAATCAGAGAAGAAACTTATTAGATAAGTCTTCCTGATTCCAAGCTCAATGCTTTATTCACTATGCCACTTAGCTGCCTTTGGCACATGGTAGGTGCTTAGTAAATGTTTGTTGATGACTTTTTTTTTCTCTTTCCCTAGTCCTAGATTTTTCCTTTATGCACTTCACTTTGGAAAGGTTCATTGTGATAAAGGTACTCAATGTCTTTTTTTTTATTTATTTAATAGCCTTTTATTTACAGGTTATATGCATGGGGTAACTTTACAGCATTAACAATTGCCAAACCTCTTGTTCCAGTTTTTCACCTCTTACCCCCCACCCTCTTCCCTAGATGGCAGGATGACCAGTAGATGTTAAATACATTAAAATATAAATTAGATACACAATAAGTATACATGACCAAAACGTTATTTTGCTTGAAATATTGTACAATTAGCTTGTGAAGGGAATCAAAAATGCAGGTGGGCATAAGTATAGGAGTTGGGAATTCTATGTAATGGTTTTTAGTCATCTCCCAGAGTTCGTTCTCTGGGCGTAGCTGGTTCAGTTCATTACTGCTCCATTGGAAATGATTTGGTTGATCTCGTTGCTGAGGATGGCCAGGTCCATCAGAACTGGTCATCATATAATATTGTTGTTGAAGTATATAATGATCTTCTGGTCTTGCTCATTTCACTCAGCATCGGTTCGTGTAAGTCTCTCCAGGTAAAGGCACTCAATGTCAACCATTTTTCTTTAAGTGTGGAATTTAAAAGGAAGAGATAAATAGAACCATAGATTAAATTGATAGCAGGTTCAAAGAAACACGTTTTTTTCCAAGGGGAGGAAAGGAAAGCAGAAGGAAAACAGAAAATCTTATAGATGAAATGAAATGAGAGGGGAGGATTGAAGGCATATGACATTATCTGAATAAGGTTCTAAAAGGATTAGATTAGAAGAAATAGTATCAAAAATGTAGTTTACTTTCTAACCTACATATTCTCTGCCCCCTCCCTTTTCTTTCAGTCTACTGATATAAATATTTATTGACTGTAATTGATTTAAATGATTCAATGTAATTGAATATTGATACAATTATATTGTAATTGAATGTAATTGCAATTGATGATTACGTCAATTGATTGATGTAAAAGATGTCTTTCTATTAGATTGCAACTATCTTGTGGACAAGCAGCACTTTAGTTAATTAATATCTGAGCCTAAAATAATACCCTTCCTCTGAGTTCCCAATAAAGCACTGATCTGTTCTTGGACAGAACCCTCTTGATCCTCTCATGCTTTTTCTATTTTCTCAGCCTTGCCCTATCTCCCTTTGAGAGTATGAACAAGCTTAGCTATATATTAATTAGGTTGGAGTTAAGTACTATATATTTTCAGAGAAATCAAAGCATCCTCATTTTGATAAATAATAAAACCCAGTTAACTACATGTGGTGTGTGTATATATAGATATAGATATAGATATATAGACAGAAAAGTTGAGAAATGCCTTTCTTCTTTTCAATCTACTTTACTGTGTACTCAAACCCTAAAATTGCATAGAAGTGAATTATTTTTCCTTTCTGAATTTTTGCTTCTGTGCATCTGCTTTTTAAAATATTCCATATTATACCTAGTTCTATAGATGGGAAAAAGTGGAGCCTCTTACCTTCTCTACTTTTGGACCATATTTTCTGATGTATTTTTTGCTGTTCTTGCCTAAGCACACTTTTGGTCAGTCAGTCAACAATCATTTATTAATAGTTTGCTATCTATTAGATAATGAAGTCACTGAATGAGTTTTAGAGAATCTTATCAAGTCCATCTGAGTGCTTCTCTACCATGCCATTCTCTGCAACAGATATATTGGTTCATAAGCTGCAGTTATTTTTATGGTGGTCTTTTTGCACAAGCACTGCACTATGTTATGACCAAATGTCTCATGAAATGATTGCCTTTGAATGCATGATAAGACCAATGCTACCAATTCTTTTATTTGCCTCCCTGAGGAGAATCCAAGATTCATTGTTCCATTTGGCTGCAATTTCTTTTTATCTTCTATTTTTCAGTTATAGTAAGAATGCCACAATTGATATGATTCCATATCTTTATTGATCTGTCCACTTGATTATTGTACAGGGATTTCACATGTGGAAGTGACAAATAGTAAGGAAAAATTTAGTTACATTATATAGATTAAGTAGATGTTTGTGGAATAGCTTGTAAGGTTTATTACTATATATAACTGATTCTATGGGAAATTGCATTCTGTGGTACATCAGTATGTGTAGAAATCACAAAATAATATGTACTTTTCCTAATTCCCCTTCTCTGTAATTCTTGAGAAGAATGGGAGAATTGGAAATTGAAGCTACCAGGGAAAACAGTGTAGGTGAGAGGCAGTTGCATTTTTGGAGACTTGGAATCAATAAAGTTGTCCAGTTCTTGATTACTTATCCTTTTGGTTTCTCTTCAAAATGAAGGATGAACAACAACTTATCTTTTATCTAGTCACTTGGTCCTGGAACTTTGGAAACACTGTCTCAGATCATTCCCTTAGGATCTTCCTCCTAAGATTTATTTCCCTGATATTTCTTCAAAGAACATATTTCACTTCTACCTCTTCAAACCCTATTACACCATTAGGTGCCTGGCACATGACTTGAAGGAAGCAAGTCCTGAATTTTGGGATTAGCTTCTTTCCATATATAGGCCAGCTATTTATATATGTTATATGGAATGTTCAGATATTGAGAAATGGTGATTGGGAAATGGCTATATGCTTAGAGTCAGAAGGAGAAATGGACCAGACAATTGCCATTATAATACAATATTACCTTGAATTTATTTAAAGTTTTTTCTTTAGATGAGTAGAGGCAATTTATTTTTTTATGTTGTTATAGTTCACTGTCATGCAGCAAATGATCTGTTTTCCTTGCCATTGGCAGCATTATATGGATGATGTTACATAGAGATGAACTATTTTAAAATAACATTTCTAATATAGTACGCATAAGAAAAGAATTTCTTCATGCAAGTTTTTCTCTTGCACTTCTAAAATCCCAAACTTATTAATAATTGGCACTATTTTCTTTTCTTTCAATATTAATAGATAAATAGATAATATTATAGATAGATAAATAGATAATAATAGATTTTAATGTTTCTTAATATTTCATTGTGTGTTTCCTGTGCAAAGATGCTAAATATTCCCTATTTGCTACTCCACACAGGGACAACTTTTATATTTCCACATGGTAAAATCCATTTTTCACATGTTCATGAACTAAAAAAAGCCCCCCAACTTCCTACCTACCTCATTCCCTTCCCTGATCCAAGACTCCTTTACAGTCTCAGTTTATACAAGATAGTAGGCTTTGAGGCTTTTCATACATATCTCTCTGTTTTTAATCATTGAATTTTAAAATGCCTTCTCTTTTTAAGATTACTTTTATTAATCTTTCATTAGAGTGAATGATTTGTCAAGATTTCTTGAAAACTCTCTTTTCTGATTTCCTACTTTAGAAAAGTAAGGGAAAGGAAAAATTGCAACCTGTATTTTATGTAATTGTTGTTTTACTATTTAACCTTACTTTCTCTATTAAAAAAAGCAAAACAAAAAAAATGGGTTTGAAGGTGTGCATTGGTGAAAACTGTTAACGAGCCTCTCATAGAATCTTCTAATCACAACATGGAACCCTCTTTGAAGCACTCACTCTCAAAAAATACACAGTTTCCACAAGTAGGCCTCAAGGGTGTGATGGAAAATGGCCTTGTGCCACTTTGCTAATTAGTTTTCCCACATGTTGTACTTCAGGAACCGTGTGTGTACTCACCAAGCTAATCTGTTAGGGGGTCTATCAGCTGCTCTTTTGGTAGCAGGCACCCCACTGCCAGGAACTGAGCATAGAGCTCCCCTTGACATCAAAGGGATCCCATTGGTACTCTGAAATGTCAAAGGATCCCATTGGTACTCCAAAAATGTACTCATTCATGAGAGAAAAAGTACAGCTAGCTTTAGAGAAGCCAGGCTTTCCTTAGGAAGAATTTTTACCTGAAATGTATTTTTAAAAATTCATTTGTTTAACTCTTACTATGGAGGTATTTAAAATAGTCTTCTCTTTTTTTTCTAAGCAGAACAGTTGATCTTACCTTTTCTTTTATCTTGCCAAATACTGTCGGAAAAAAAAAAGAAAGAAAAATGCACCTTACATTGGGAAAAAATGCGTAAATTTGGGACGAGTGTATAACAAATAAGAAATCCTTTGACCCTCTGATCAAAGAATATTTCTGAAAGTTATAAATGGGGATTATAATGGAAAATGCTGTAAAATCTTAGAATATTAACTATAAATTAAAGAGGAACAGAATATTAATAAAGCTCAAATTTTAGAAGGAAAAAATGAAAAACAATAAAGACTAGCTTATTTTGAGTGTTAATACAATGCTGGATATGGATATAGAAAAATAAAAAAATTGCTAAAGCCAAAGTCTCCCTCCAAAGTCATATCTATTAATGTGTGCTTAACCCGTGGGAGATTTTATTAAATGTAATGGCCAAGAAAACTGACCTTACTTTTTTTTCTTTCCTTTTTTTTTGGTGGGAAGGGGGATTGGATCCTTCTTCATGTCATATAAATGAATAGAGCTGGCAATTTATTGGTTCATCAACAAAACAATATTAAATTATGAAGATGTAAGAAAAATTCCCATACATTGTTGAAGTTTGCAAGGTAAGCTGTTCCTCATGTGCTATATGACAGATATAACACTTGTCAGATTATCATTGATAATCATATTTGTGATAATCACTGAACACTTGGTTCAACTTGGTTCAACCATGAACACATGTTCCTTCCTTTACTAAGTGATTTACAAATCACTTAGTAAATAAATGTCTTTGAGACACAAAATTAATCTTCCTATCAACTTATTAAAAATATGGAAATTCACTTTTATTTTTAATTTTATCATAATATTGAATGTTTAGGCAAATAAAAAAATTTTAATGTGATTAGTAGTAATCATTCAACTTCATGTATTGGCTTTGGATTTCCAAAAGTTATTTCTGTGGAAACAAGTATTCTTCCTTTCTTTCTACTGGTTTTTAGGGTCCATTGGGATTCCATTCCTTCTTTTGAGAGAGAGGAATACTTTGCAATGAGGCAAAGTCCTTTTCCCTCAGTTCAGGGTAAGATTACTTTTATAAAATTGCCTGAAAAAATTCTTATTTGCCATAGACAGACTTTCCAGCAACTTTCACATTTTGAGTAAAAGGATCTAAAACTAAAAGAGTTCTAGGATTCAATCTAAACTCTGTTTTACAGATGAAGAAACTGAGGCCTAGAGAGAGAAAATAACTTTCTAAAAGGTATGAAGGAACAGCGATGTGATTCATATTCAGGTCTTCTGACCCAAAATCCAGTATTTTTTTCCCAACACTATTCTGCCAACCTCTCAAGCTACTGATATTTCCTTTTCCTCTATCTACCGCTAGGTAAAAGTTATAAAAAGTTTTGTTTTGCCACAAATTATGAATAAAATATCCCTCTACTCTTTAGAGTATTAAGTCCTTGCCTACCTTTCTTTCATTTCCCTAAATCTTATGGGAATTTGTGCCATTTGAAAACTAAAGGAGGTGCTATCTAACTTTCCTGGTTACCATGAAACCTGAGTCTCAAGTATATAAAATATACATAATATATTATAGTTTATTAATACTATATATATATATATATAATAACAGTTCACTTTAATGATATTGAGTTTATTTTTAAACTCAATGTCAAGTTACCAATGTATTTTTAACGTATATAGTATCAAATATCTTCACAATGCTCCCTAAAAAAAAACTATTATATTTATTTTCTCAGTACCATTCAGTAAAATTGTTTCACTTTGCACTATTGGACTTTTGTAGTTTTGAACAGTTAATTACACGTTCTAAAGTTTTGTTATTTATGGCTGGTTTAGCCACTGAAAAAATCTGAATTTTTTTCCCTGTCTTTTTATGTAAAACTGCCAAGTTTGGACCAATATTCATGCCATTATTTGGTTTCAATCTACTCTAGGAGTGGAATTTAGATTAAGTGCATATGATTTAAAAATAAAAAGGTTATCTGTTAAAGGCAAAGATTATCTGTTCCAGCCTTCTCATTTTACCCATGAAGTAATTGAAAAATAAAGAAAGTAATACTGAAGATAATAAAGAATAGAAATGAGATTGAATGCAGATCCTCAGACACCAAAATTTATCCACGTAACTTTACTTTTGCATTCTTGTCGATTATAGGTGTAGCTTGATGAGGGAAAACCTTATGAGCCAAAATCCGAATTCTCCAAACATACAAAGTATCTTTATTATGGATACATCCTTTGCTTTATAAAGGGTTTCAAAATAGGATCCTTTCAATAATACCCTCTTAAGACCTTTTTCCCTTTTTTTTTTTTTTTTTTAATTTAACAGCCTTTTATTTACAGGTTATATGCATGGGTAACTTTACAGCATTAACAATTGCCAAACCTCTTGTTCCAATTTTTCACCTCTTACCCCTCACCCTCTCCCCCGGATGACAGGATGACCAGTAGATGTTAAATATATTAAAATATAAATTAAATACACAATAAGTATACATGACCAAACCGTTATTTTGCTGTACAAAAAGAATCAGACTCTGAAATATTGTACAATTAGCTTGTGAAGGAAGTCAAAAATGCAGGTGGGCATAAATATAGGGATTGGGAATTCAATGTAATGGTTTCTAGTCATCTCCCAGAGTTCTTTCTCTGGGCATAGCTGGTTCAGTTCATTACTGCTCCATTGGAAATGATTTAGTTGATCTCTTTGCTGAGGATGGTCAGGTCTATCAGAACTGAAGACATTTTTCCCTTAAGAAGGACACTTATAGGATACATCAATCCTTACTCTAAATAAATGTTCAAATAAATGCCTGTGCTTGATCTAGGGTTGGGGGGGAATAAATCTCTTAATAGTTCAATTAAAGAATCATTTGGTTAAAAAAAAAAAAAAGAACATTCACTCAACTTTTTTGGCTATTATATAATTTGAGTTAATCATATCTAAGTCAGGGATCTTTAACTTGGGAGTTCTGTATACTTGTTTGTAAAAAAAAGATAAATGCATCTCAATATGATTGGTTTCCTTTTATATACCTTATATAACATTCTGATATGAGCTTGATAGATTTTACAAAAATGGCGATGAGCTGTTGATAAAAGATGTGATAAGCAGGCCTTTGGAGAGCAAGAGGGTAGAAAGGGGCACAATAAAACCAAATAAGATTCTGATTATAGCAAATCAAAGGACTTAAGGAAGTTGAATGGAGGTTAACATATTTTATGGACAAAATTTGCTTTGCCAAAGTCCTTCAGGGAGTTCATTTTTGTCTTTAAAAACCAAAGGATATGAGTGAAACCAATGCAATTTGAGATTTGAAAAGATAAATCTGTTTCTCCAGGGGTGGGATGCATTGTGCATTATGTACATAAAATGAAGGTTTGCTTTGATCCTGACTATTAAAAGTTTATTTTTAAACTCAGACTGGGCAATAGTCCAACAATGCTCTTTCCCTACATCATATACTGAGTTTCAAGTCTCCAGCCAGCCTGAATACAGCTAAGCAGTAGGAAGTAGTTGAAAAGTACTGTCTTGATGGGTGCTGAGCTTTTCCCCCCCTTCCTCCCCTCCAGTTTTGAAATTCAAATTGAATGCAATTTTCAGCTCATTTGAGCCAGAATATACTGTTGCTGAGCTTCAGTGGCTCTTAAATTCAAACTCACAGGAGAAAACAGATATCATCTGTCACAGAGGGTGGGAGAGAGAGCACTCCCCACATTTTATTCATGGGAGGCAGGACTGAAGTGACTAATTCTAGCCTCTCTGACTAATAATCATTCACTGGTAAACTAATCACTTAATCAATGAAAACTTCATGAGATCCATTTTCTTCAGTTTGGGCTGTGTTTAGTTTAAATAAAATTGCTTGGATCTATTTTTGTACTGTATTTCAGTATCTTTTTGCAACTCAAAATGTACTATAAAGGCAATTTTTGTTTCTGCTTTTCGTAACTACTTTCATATCCTTAATATCTCTGTCAATGTTGCTTATTATGGTTGAGAATTAGCTGAAAGCTGGAAGGATTTATCAAAGCTTCTGGTTATTCCAGTCTTAAACTTGCTGGTTGAAAAATACTTGTCATTATGCAAAGAAAAAAAGTATTTTAAAGTAGACAGATGAATAAGAGATATATAGTCAACTCTCAATTATCCATGTGTTGTTTACTCACTTTATGGATAATTCATAGAAAATTATTCATGCCAGAATGGCTTCCATATGCCTCTCTTCTTTATTGGGGAATCCTTTCCCCCACTATGAGTTGTTATGTGCTTTGGGAATACAAACTAATTTTAATATAAATGTCAGCAAATCATAATTAGGAAGGTAAATTTGCTGAGGGGAAGACACGATTTAGAATAATTGATCTTTGGATTATCTGATGTTTCGTATTGTATATATTGCTGCTCCCCTCCATTAATGTGCACAATTAAGCATTAGCTTATATTTAGTTTTTCTCTATATATTCCATTTTCCCCATCATCCCAATCCTAAAATTTTGACAAATAGTTAAGGCTTTCTCCCTCTCCTCCTTTCTCTTACCTTGGAATCTATGATATTGATATATAGGTTAAAATTTAATATTGGTGCTTACAATCAACTGGTAAAGTAGAATTCTTAAATTTCTGTGGGTATATTAATACTTCTCAATTTCTTTATTTTTTTCCACATTTCTTTAGATCCTAGTAAGAAAAATTAATTACTGTCCTATGAAGAAGTAATCAATAGTAAAAACAATTCTCTTTAAAAGTATTATTGTTTCTAATGAAATTATTTGGATCTCTGTACATTTGTACATTGTAGCTCTGTACATTTATATCTATATGTTTAAACATAGATATATAAGTGTATTATATATATGTATGTATATACACATATACATACACACACTTACACATATACATACATACATTCCCAAAGATGTCACAGTAGCAATTTCAGGATTGCTATTTTTATAAAGGACATTCCATATGTTTATATATTACATAACTGCAAGAGTACATTCATTTAATTTCCTTTATAAAAAAGTTATACGTTATAGTCTCTTTTATATGTGGTAAAAGAATTATTTTATTTTATTATTTTTTAAAAATTCATACTATAAATCAAAGCTTCTTAAACTGTGGGCTATGATTCCATATGGTATCACATAACTGAATGTGAGGGTTGCAAAATCATGATTTATTATCAGTAAATATTTGATTTGAATTCCTATTTTATATACCTATAGGTCATGTAAAAATTTCTCAGCAAAAAGAGGTCATGAATGGAAAAAGTTTAAGAAGCTCCACTAGAGGTAAAGATATTTTGGCAATAATGCAGAGGTTCCCAAACATCCTTGTTTCATGGAGCCCTTAGTATCTTAGTATTTTTTTTCATAGTGCTTCTAAAGATTCATTTACCTTTATTAATTAGTAGTAGATATTCTTCCAGAAGGAAAGACAGGTTATTCTTCCCTCAGACAGCTCTAATCAATAAGAAGTTCTCCTCCTTTCACGTTTAAATTTGCCTCTTTTTGACTTATGATCTTTGTCTTTGATTTTGCCCTGGAAACCAAACAGAACAAATCTAATCCTTCCTTCTCAAGATAGCCTTGTGGTACTTGAAGGTAGCTATCATGTCCAAGCTGACTCATCTCTTCTCTAGATTAAACATGTCCATTTCTTTCAGTCATTCCTATGTCATGGACTTCAGACTGTTCTTCATCCTGGTTGAACTCTTCTGATACTGTGTGGTTTGTCAATGGCCCTCTTAAACTGTGATGCCCAGAACTAAATGCTGCACGATGGATCAAGTACTCTTACCTCCCTCTTCCTGTAAGCTTTGCTTCTTTTAAAGTAGCCCAAAATCACATTAGCTGTTTTGGCTGCTTCATCACGCTGATAGTACCCGTATCACATTCACAGTACACTCAAAATTCCTAGATTTTCTCAAACAATTTCACTTTAATCAGGCTTCTCCAATCTTATAGTTGTGAAGTTAATTTTTTGTTCTCAAGTTCAAGACTTCACATTTATTCCCATCAAATTTCATCTTATTATATTTGGCTCAATGATAGAGCCTAGGGGTCAGCAAAGTATAGATTGAGGGTCAAATCTGCTTTTTGTATATTTCTGAACTAAGAATGGTTTTTCCATTTGTAAATAAGATTGAATTTAGTGTGGAAATTAGAGACTGATGATCCCTATAACTTCTTCAGATTATTTCACATCTTAATTCTGTCATCTGTGTTACTTTTCCCAGACTTGTATCTTCTTAAAATTGGTGAGTCTTTATTCAAGTCACTGACAAAAATGTTAAACAACACAAGTTAACTAGAGATTGCTGGGGGTGCTTCCCTAGAGACATCCCACTACATTGGTGTGGAATCATCAAGTCTTTGTATATAGATATCTTATTCTAAATCTAGCTTTTTGGATTATCATCTAATACACATATTCCCACAATCTCCATGGGAATAATATGAGATACTATATTAAAAAATTTTGTTAAAATTTAAGTAAACTATATCTACAGCATTTCCTTATCTACTAATTTATTTATCCTGTCAAGTTATGCTTCATCTTTATAATCAATGACCGTTTTACTTCCTAAAACTGTTTGCCACCGGTTTCTTTAATGACATTCTTAAAATTTCTCAGGATCTTATCACTCTTACTTAAAAAAACAAAAAGCTACAACATATGCCCTTCTCCAGTTTTTTTAGTACCTCTCCTGTTTTCCATGATCTTTCAGATATCATTAACAACATTTTGGTCATCATCTTTGCTAGGTCTCTCAGAAACTGATGATGTCGTTCATCTGGGCCAGGATGACTTGAATTCATCAAAGTCAGCTAATTATTCCTTTGTTGTTCCCTTATTTGCCCTATTAGTCATTTTGATTCTGTCATTTCCCATATAAAGGTTATTATCCTCTTCAGTTAAAATCTTAGCGACTAAGTAAGATCTGAGCAAGTAAAATTTGCTTTCTCTCTATCGTCAGTTATCATTGTTACATCCACCTTAAGCAAAGGGCCCATCCCTTCTTTGATCTTTATTTTCTCTCAATGTAATTTAAAACAAACAAAAATCTTTTTGGTTGTTCTCAGTTTCTCTTGCCAGTTTCAGCTCATTCTGAGTCTTAATTTTTCTGACATTTTACTAGCTCAACACCTTACTCATATTTATCTTCTCTTCCCTAGTTTTGTTTCTGTTTCTGTACATATCTTTTAAAAATCTAAATTGGTTAGTGAGTTCCTTATGTATCTATATTGTTTTTTTTAATAAGTTCCCTCCCCGTTTTTTACCCCTCATTGGAATTGTTTCTCTTTCTGTCTTTGGAATTAAATTATACATCTTCTCCCATCTCTCCTACACTGACTTCTTCTGAAGCATTTTAGTCCATGAGAGTCTATCTTTCTTTCCTATGGACCTTTTGATAACTTCTTTCCCAGAATCTTAGAGTATACGTCAGACTATAACCAGATTTCCTTTCTTCACTCATCAATTTGAGGATAAAGTAGGCACTTCTAGGCACTTCTTCCCCAGTGTTTCCGTTGTTTCCACCCTAACAACCATATTCTTCCTCCTAGTGAAATTCATTTCCAGAAAAGAATCTCCTATAGTTGTTGATTCTTCTACCTTTTAAAGGATGAAATTATCACTAGGATATGTAAAGATGTAATTAGCTGTTCTGATTTTGGCACAAGGAAAGCTTCCACAGATGTCTGGATAATTGAAGTTCCCCATCATACCTTTCTGTTCCAAGCTAGCCATCTATTTCCTACATTCTTCATCTAACATCTTCAGTCCAAGTATTTTGTAGTATAGTCTAGTGACTAAATCACTTGCATTTCTCCCTTCTTTTAGTTTCGCTAGAATACTCCCCTTTATGCTTCCCTGTCCTCTCCACACACATACACAGTTCTTAGATTTCCTTAGATGAATATGTTTTCTCAACATACATTGCTATCCCCTCCACCCCCACCCCATCCCTTTTACATATCCTGTTTGCATCTCTGCGGCACCATGATAGTACACTGAGTTTAAATCTGATCTTAGCTACTAGTTGTGTGACCTTGGACAATTCATTTAACCTCTTGCCTCAGTTTTCTCATCTGTAAAATGGAGATACTAGCACCTACCTCCCAGGGTTGTTCCCTAGGATCAAATAAAATAATAATTGCAAATGGCACAGTGTCTGGCACTTAGTAGGTGCTATATAAATGTAAGCTGTTTTTATTGTTGTTATTATTATTATTAGTTATTTGGAATAAGTTATATTCATCCAGATGTGTAGTCCAGTCATGGATTCTATCCTATAACATCTCTGTGGTACTTGTAATACCAAATGCCATCTTGCATTGGAATCTCTAATTTTTCTTATTTGTTGTCTAAACTTTGGGCATTTGTGTGTCTGTAGATGATGCTATACCTTTCCTACTATCTCCTTCAGTTTTTCTCCTGTGAATTCCTATGTATTTCAGCTTGAATTCTTCATTCTTTATGGTTATTCTTTTCTAGGTTATCTGACTTAAGGAATATATATGAATAATCTCCATTCTTTTCAGTTCAAAACACTTTTAATTAAATTGGAAGACATCCTGAAAACAGATTCTTCTTACTATTCTTTCTTAGGTATATACTTCATCTCTAGCCAGTATTCTGTCAACCCTGTATTATAAACTGTGGTCCAAAAAGCCAAATGCCATTATCATATACTTCCTCCTCAGCTAACTGTTCATATCCCAAACTTATTTTCTTGCTAGGAGTTCTCTATATCAGTGAAATAATAGGTAGGTATATTTGTGAATATGTGTATATTTGTATGCTTACATAAAACTAATTCCCAATTATTAACTTTCTTTCCCAACATCACATCTTAGCTTTTTTTAAAAACCACATACATATTATAGTTTACATGCAAAATATTTTCCCTTACAACTAATTCAAGCTTTTCATGCTTCAGTTGGGGCCCATTTCATCTTATGTTATCTTTGCTACTATTTTTTCTTTGCATATTCCAGAATGATCTTTATTAAGATTATACTTAGTCTTCTTTTCCTTTAACCTTCATTATTAGTTCTCCCTTCCCTGTGGAACATCACTTCTAAACTTTCTCAGATCTGAAATATATAAGTCTTGAGTCAAAGCACTGTTTAAATAAATGGAATTGTTGTTGAGATTGATGGTATCTTCCCACTTTGTCACTCCTCTACAATGCAGGTATATGACTTCTTTCTGTTTTGATTTTTAAGACCCCAATATATCTGTAGTATTTCTGACAAGAGGTTGCTACCAGCTGCCCCATTTATTATCCTGCTCACCTCAGGTACAGAAGAGGACAAACATACTTCCTTGAATTGGGTTTGTTTTGCCATTAAGGCAGCTGGGTTTTGTTTCCTCTCTTACAGAGGTTCAGCACATTGGCCCTTTTCATGTTTCCTTTGTGCGTTTGGCTGAAATTCCCCAGATCCTTGAATTGCTCTCAGCAAAGACTCCTGTCTGTCAGTTTACTAGACCTCTCTTAAACCAAGTCAGCATTCATAACTTTGTTCTCATTCATCCTCCAGCCTTCGTGGTAAGTGGTTTTTTTCTTTGGCTTGTCATCATATTTGATTAGGGGAAGGTCTCCCTGACAAAAGAACTTTTGCTCGTAGGATAGGCCCTTCTTATTTTTCTGGCAAGATAGAAAAATGGAGGCTTAATTTTAAGTGTTGTATATATGTTATGGACCTAAGTATCTATAAAGTTTCAGGCACAGCGTTAAATTTTACTCTGTCATCAGAGGGCAGAGCTATTGGGTTATGGCTGGGATCACATTTGAAATTAAAAGAAGGTTGACATGGCTGAGCATATAGTCTTTTAGTAACCATAACCACTTATTTGAGAATTTCTCTCTAGACACTAATCCCACAACAAGTTGTATCCCAGTGAGACAGAGTGGCCATGAAATATAGTAATTGGTGCTGTGTTTAGCTATTCTTCTTGCAGAGAAAGCTGGGTTAGTGACAGCATGCAGCATTCAAAATTCCTCCATGTACTCCCGTTACTTATTTGCCAGGATGAAAGCTCCCTTCACTTACAAAGACCTCTTGGCTTTTTTGTCAGCTACCCTGCTACCTTCAGATCCCCCCAGGGGAAACATTATATGCTACTTCCAACATCTTGAGCTACTGTCCCCAGCATTAAGCGAAACATTATCCATTTTTCCCCCTGATCTCTAAACTATTACTGGTTTGTAAAGTCACTCTCCAGCCAGCAAAAGAAACCAGATCTTTTTACTAGACTTATAACCACAATCCTAAAAACAGTAAAAATCAAATTCTTTCTCTCCTACAGGGAAAACAATCAACCCTTTCCTCACTGTCAAAAATTAAATATACTGAACCATAAAGATTTTTCGATGAAAAATGTGTTATGATATATGTGAAATTATTTTTATTAGATATTTACATAGTCTACTTTTTCTATTTACATTATTGTCACTTGCTTGTGTCAGAGTTATTCTCTTCAGCTCAATAGATGGATTCACTTGAGAAAAGGCAAAGAGCGATGGATGGGTCTTTTTTGACTCCGAGAACATGATTCTTTCACTGGTCCCAAATCTGTCTTTCAGGACCCCACCACTACAGGTCAGGTTTTGTCTGTTTATTAAGAATTTTTCTAATAAAAGAGTGCTAGATCTGGGGGAAAACACTTGAATCCTGTACCTGCAGTGCATAATATAGTTTCCAGTCCCCTCACGTCAGCTGGTGTTATACTGTGGTATGCCAAAGTCACATTTGTTCTGTCCTACCACAAACCCAGACTGGGACTGCAAATTGTATCAACAAGAAAGGCATGACATTAACTGTGTGTCTATTTGCAACACTCTTTGAATTGCCATGGCAACAATAGTTTTAATTATGGAGAGCCAAAATGATAACTTGTATATCAGATGTGGCTCAGTTTTCCCTGTGGACAAAACTCTGATTAGACATTTGAGAGAAGCTTTGTATGTGGATTTTCCTTCCAGGCTGGATTTTATTATCTACTTTTACAGACAGCCTGTTTTACTCATGGTCTAAACCAAAGAAACTAAAAAAATGGCTAAAGAGGCTGCTGGACAATGGTCTTCAAGATGACAAACTGGACATTTTGTCTCCAAGGCATCCTGGTGCACCAGTCACTTAAGTGCACAGAGGAGAGCAGAGGGCTCTTGCTCACAAGGACTGCTTTTGGCTTCCAGTAGAAATCTGGATTTTAGAGTAAAAACTTGCATGAGGTGTCATCTAGTAATCATCCTTGACATTGTTCAGGATTATGTGAGGGGAAACAAGCAACTCATTCTACTGCTTTCTCAGCCATGGTAATTCATAGAGCATGGTAATAGTCAAATCATAGATGTTTACAAACAAATAAGAATAATTCTGGTAGAAGTAGCTTCTTTCCATTGAGGTTTATTCTTCTCTTCATTTTTCAGTAGGGTTCTCTCCCTGAACTCCCCTCCAGGTTTAGGAGATACCATGCCATATTGAAATCTTTCTGGGTTTCTTTATTCTGAAAGATGTGGCGAAGCTAAATAATTTTCCCTGTAGGTAAACATAAATCATTGTCTACCTTTCCTGCTCCTTGAGTAGACCTTTTGATATGTTCATTAATTATGGCTGCTGTGTGGTGACATAGTGATGGCAGTTGGGCAGAATCACTGCTATGAGCTTCCCTTCAGCAATGCCCCCTTTTCTGAAGTTGGAGTCGAATGATCCAACTCAGGAATAAAGAAGCTCTCCTCTTTTATGTTTTATCCTGCATAACTGCAGGGAATGAGGGAAATACTACAGAAAAGGAAATGGTCTTATTACTGCATACAAGAGAAAAGAGAAGTTAAATGAAGTCCTGATGGGGTGATGAAAACCCTAAAATACTCTGCCCCCACTCTAACCTCTGGCAGATGTTTCTAACCACTAGTAAAACCTAGGATGAGTCCTTGGCAATCAGCTCATTTGATTTGCTGACTTCACTAACAGTTTAGTTTATTAAATCTTCCCTTTTGAGGGCCTTCCATACTCAGGTTCCTCCTACTATTTTTACCCCAATTTAAAAAAAAATCTTTTGCCATACGGAAAATAATAATCCAGTTTTGTTTAGCTTTTTTTTCTTGTTAACCCTCCCCCTTCATAAATGATACAATTTTCAGCTGCTGTTTGTCTTGATTCCAAATTCAGGAAACCTTGCATATATGATTTTGATTTTGCTCTTTAGGGCAGTTAATTAAGCCTTTGTATGAAAGCAGAGAGGTTTGGTTTCTTGTTTGTTAGTTTAATAAGATTTTATGTTAAGAATGGTACTGCAAATCTGTCAGACTTAGCTTTGCTGCATATGTGTAGCTCTGTGCTTTGAGACCCTTGAAATGTCTGTTTTTAGGACATCAGCAGGGGGCTAATGAAAAGGCTTTGTTGATTTTAACGAATTGCAAGCCACTGTAGCCAAAATAAATATAATCTGCTTTTTGGATTAGTTGTCACAGATGATTTTACCTACTAACAGTGATTAAAGAACCCTAGTGGACCAGAGGCATAGCTGCTCTCTGGTGACTCTTGCTAAAATAGCAATAAACAGAAGTAAATAAAGACTTAGGGCATTAGTTATCTTTAATAAACAATGACACCCTGTTTGCAGGCAGAGAAAGGTTAGAGGGAGAATAGGAGAAATTGAAGACCTACATAGTATACAGCAATGTGACAAAAAAGCAGTGAATATGTACAAGAGTGAAGCAAACTGGCTGGTGCTGCTAATATCATATTGCTGAGCTTCATTAAGTAAATGTTTAAGAACCATCATCCTTCCTTCATTTCCTGCCCTTCTATCCAAAAGCTATTCAACCAATTGGACTCGTTATTTTGCATTCAGCTTGTAGTGGACTCTGGAAGCAGAGTTGAAATCCTGCAACTATAAGATTACAGTATGAAAACTGAGAAAGTGTAAATTATTTGTGTAATTATTAACCTTTTAGCTGAAGTAATTCCATCCAGATAATGAACAGAGAAGGCAAGTACCATATTCTTCCCAGAGTCTTTATACACTAATGAAAAGAATTACTTGTCCCCTGCTGACATGTTTATTCCCAAATTTCTCCAAGAAAGCCATAGAGGAGCCTACTATTCATTGCCACTTAAATTTGATCTAGGAAAAGGAAATTTTGTTGATGAAACTCTTCAAGCTGGCTTTTATAACTCACAGTTGTTAGCAGATAGAAAATATCAAACTTATAAAGCTATCATCATTCTGGGGTATGTTAAATCATACTGAATATTTAATTTCATAAGAACAGGCTATATAGTTTATCCTAGGATCTCAAAGTGTGTCATGAGAAGTATTTTCTCTTGCTCTCTAAGGTAGATATTATTGTTTTCACATTACATTAGATGCAGAAACATAGGTCACAAAACATTGGTCACACAGTGAGTTATGTTAAGACTAAGAATAGAATAGAAAAGTTAAAATACTGTCCTCTGGCTCCCAAACTATAACTCCTTTACAGATGTGATCTGTGTTATTGACTTTATAATACCATTTCCTCATTCCTAATTCATAAGAGATTAGAAATGTACATATACACATACATATAAATGAATAATTATAATAACATATCTTTTTTGATTTTTGTGAACATTTTATTTTTAAGATAATAGCTTTCAAATACATAGATTGTACCATTATTTTTTGTTTATTTGGATCAACCACTTGGAGTATTTTATATTATTAATAAAGTAAGAAACTTAAGATGTGATCTGTAAGGCAATTTGGCGTCTCCTAAGCAGGTCAGCTAGCAATTTTGTTAATCCATTGCATAAAGTTTCTAAGAGCAATAAACTATTGCTGTTCTTCCCTGGTTTTCATCCATTTGATACAAGATTGGGGGGGAGTTATAAATTATCCCTTCCCCATGCCATTAGAAAACTGCCGCAAAACTCTCTGGAGCAATGTCAGCCCATTGTCACATCATATACCATTAGTGTATTAGACCATACTTTCTCAGTCATTAAATACTATAGTATAGTAAGGAAAGCAATTGTTATAATATTAGAATATTGGGCTTGAATTTTAGCTTTGTCATGTGCTAAGTGATTTTGAATCTTTGAGCACCTGTTTCTTGATTTTTAAAAGGATGATAATTATATTTGTACTTTGAACCTTATAGGATTGTTGGGAGAAAACAAATTCTAAATAATGACGCAATTGAAATGGGTGTATTTTTTTGACTGAGGCACTGTATTCATATTTCCTTTTTCTTAGTTCAGGAATTTTTTCATCTAAATTTTATAGAATATCCTATAGAACTCTACTTTTGAGTAAAATTAATTTAAATATCTATCATGTCTTTTTCCAATAAGACATAAAAAATAGGCATTATAAAATATTTATAATTGATGTAATACTTTATAAAAGCCAGATACATAGGCATGTACATGCGTGCATATGTGTCCGTGCACATACGGACACATATACAAGTGTGTATGCATGTGCACACACTCACAGAATTCACTTTGCTTTCCAGGTTTCATGGGTGATTTTGATCAAATCTGGTGATAGTGATACATAAGTTACAGCATGAGCAAGTTAAATAAAACAGACATTCCATGTTTTCTAAAGAACCATCACTTTAAAAGTGAATGAGAAATTCTGGCTCTGTTTTCTTTATATCTGAATTTTAAAAATTTGAGTAACACAAATGTGACTTTCCTAAGTTTTTTCTTTAAATAGCCATCTCTTCCAAGATTCTTTTTTTTAAGTAGCAAAAAACTACTCCCTGAATGAGGCACAATTTCAGTAAATCTTCCTTTAAAAAAAGCCTTGCTTCCACGTATTTCTGACATTGTCATTCATAGCAGTTTTCCCCTTACAGAAGGTTTATTTGGCATTTACTCATGGTAGCATAACATGATGCCAGAGACACTGAATCTTGGGCTTATTAAAACAAAGCCTAATGCAATTGTTCTCTTCATTTCCCATGGAAGTCTTCTGAAGGTGTCTAGTGTTTTAAAATCAAATGAAAGTGTTATCTTATTATGCAGCTATATGCTGACAGGTGGGTGGAACTAAGGAAATACTTGATTCTGCTTAAAATTCAAATTAAAGTATAGGTCAGTATAGAAGCATGATGAGACTCTTCTACACAGGACTAATTCACCAAAGAAAGAGTCCAACAGCAGCAAGAAGTGGCAGTGTGGAGTTATTTATTCTCAAGATACTGACCCTGTTACTAGTGTAAACAGGCAAATTTAGGCAAGCCATCAAGGAGGGAAGAAGGAAACATTCTTAATAATTAGAAGAATCCAAAAGTTAAAATGAACAGTGTTGTGAGGTAGTGAGTTCCCTATATTGGAGGTCATTAAGCAAAAGGTGAATGAGTATTGTTTAGTTATGTTATAGTGAAAATTCTATTTTAGATACGTTAGACTATATTGTATTTCTTTAATTTAAAATTTAAAAAAATTTCACCCTGTCTTAAGGATTAAGAGACATTTTCATTAAAGTCCTACTGTGATGGAATAAAGTTAATTCTGGATTTTTTAAAGCTGTGCCTATAGAAGGTAAGCTCTGACAATTCTTATTGAGGAATTTAAAAGACCTAGATAATACAGGACAGACCAGCCTGTCTAAATTCAGAGAATCTCATCACTAGATAGTTGGCTGTTTGGTAATGTTTATTTTTGGCCACAGAAAGTCATGAAACCATATACTAAGATGTTGCAGGCTTATGTTTTGTACTGGGTTGGGGAGAATCCAGATAGAAGAAAATCACAGATTTTTTGAAGTATTGAAGACATAACAAAAACACTTTTGTTTACTTGAAAACACTTTTAATATAGCAACAAATTTAGATTAGTAGGTATTCACATTGCCAGTTTATCAATATTTTCTATCCCCTGTTTAAACCCTTTACAACAAGTCATCTTTCACCGAAACCCAAAAGTGATGTACTCAAACATGGCTTTATATTGCTAGGGGATGAACACAAACGCTTCTCTAATAGATTTTGAGTGCAAAGAGATTAGCTGTAGTTCAGTAAGGTCTTGATTTTTGGAGAAAGGTAGCTGAAACAATGAGAATTAAAAACTGAGACTTGATATTCCTCATGCTTGAAAACTTGGGAAATTAACTTTTAGGGAAGGTATCTCGAGTTCACAGATTCATAGAATTTGAAACGTAAATAGAATTGTGATGACAATCTAGTCTAACATATCTAAAATGGAATTTTCCCTATAATATCCCTAAACAGTCCTCATCCAGCTGTTTCTTAAAGACCTTCAATATAGGGAATTTACTACCTCCTAACACTGTCCATTTCAACTTTGGGATTATTCTAATGATTAAGAACACTTCCCTCCTCCTCTCTTGATGTCTCACTTAAATTTGCCTGTTTATACTATTAACAGTGTCAGTGTCTTGAGTATATGCTTTAGCTTCTTGGGGATGGACATTCAAATTGACTAAAGGGATGAGAATCTCATTTAGTTATTTTAACTATATATATATATATATATATATATATATATATATATATATATATATATATATATATAATATTATATATATTAATATAATAATTTCTGCTCAGTCCCCAAATGTTCTGTGACTGGAGATTATATCTAAGTGGATTGGGCACTGAGCCATAGGAAAGAGACTATAGTGGAGAAACCTCCATTATTACTAGGTTGTAGAAAAATTCCATCCATTCCCAATTCAATAAAGGTGTTGGGATGGGTCTAATACCAGGTCTCCTTTGGACTGCCATAAAACTTAGGGGTTGGGAGTAAAGAGATCCTGCTTCTGCTTTCTGTGACTAAAATACAAGCCTAATCTTTTCTTTCACATGATAGTTCTTCACATAAACATTAACTATGAGTTCTTCCTGAGTCTTTATCAAAGCTCTACTTCTTTAGTTCCCTCAATTGCTTCTCATAGATCATAGACTCAAGGCCTTTAACCATCCTCATTGTGCTCTGCATAGTTTATCTTATCAGTGAGCTACCTGAGCTGGGTGCCATTCATTTAGACTGTCTTCTTGTAAACTGATGAATAGGTAAATTTTTGATGAAACTAAGTAAAGATAATGTTAAAACTTAAGCGTAAGACAAATTTCAAATGAGAAGGGACCTTAGAGACTGTCCAGTCTACTTCCTTGTTTTCCCAAAAGAATTTGAGTGACAGATTGGGGACTGGAACCCAAATTTCCTTCCTCCCTATTCAGGATTCTTCATTGTGCCTTTGATACTCCCTTGGTAACTCCTAGTATTTAGAAAGTTCATTTGGAACTGTACATTCCAATAAGATTTAGCTTTCTGTGAAATAAGCTTTAAAAAAAATAAATTTTAATTTATTCTTCTTGCGCACTTAACCTCACAGAATTTTAGTTGATTTGAAACAAATGAATGGGAGATTGAGTAAGAGTTAAAGAACACAATGAGCTTTCTGTGTCTGAAAAAGCAGATGTGCAGTGCTGAGCAGAGAAGTTTGCTGATATAGAAAGGAAAGGCTACAAGTTCTAAGAAGTGCACTCTCATACATGAATAACAAAGCAGTCAGAATTCTCTCCTAATCTTAAGGATTAGATATTGTATAGTTAAATTTCTACAGATCATGCAGACATTTAGCACATATAATCTCTTATTATGAAAAGGACTGTGATTCACACTAATTATCAAAATCACCCATGTATTCCTTAGTAGTAGTTTGAATAGTCAGCACATCTTCTGAAATGAAGGATATGAGATTATATATCTAAAAACCTTGTAACTATTTCAAATAAATTTTGGACGTATGTTTCCTAAAACAGGAAGTTTCCCAGGAGTAAACAAAATTAGCTCTCCCAGAAATTGATATTTAGACTAGAATTCTGAGTGTCTTTGTAGATTTTAAACTTGGCAAAACCTGTTCTCTTATAATTTAAAAATAAAGACTTTTAAAAGTTCATAAATAGAGACATAAAAGGCATTTTGACATTTAATACAAAAACAGAATTTTGATGGACTGAGTATAAATGAATCATAGACATATGGATTACATTTTCCTTAAGACTTCACAAGTTTAAAAATTGAAGGTTTGGAAATGTGACAAAATATTTGGGGGGGGAGGAGGAATTTAAAGAAGGGTACATTTATTTTTAAAAAGTTGAACAACAAATTCACATCACTATATTTGCTCCTGGTGTTGAATTAACTAACTTTTTATTAAAATATGAGAAATCCTACTAAGAAAATAGCCTGATCTTTCTCCAAGTGAAATGAAAGTGAACATTCTATATAGATGAACCCAGTGCATTGGAAGAAGGCAGAAAAATCCAGTGGCATATTGGTAGGGATCTATACTGAATACCTATCTAAATGGTCAGGATCTGAGATTGGGAAGAAATACATTCATTATGAAGAGAAAAAGAAGGATCTCTGCTGAAAATCAGTGAATACAAAGGAAATAACAGAACCCAACCAATGTTGAAATTTCTGTTCCTTCTGCTGAAAATTAGTGAATACAAAGGAAATAACAGAACCCAACCAATGTTGAAGTTTCTGTTCCTTCTACCTTATTTGTGTGTGTAGCACCATATGCACAAGAACAGAGAGAATATTAGTTACATAGTCACATATTCTCATTCCTAATGTTCTTCCTGGGCAGTTGGCCATGTAAATGTTTATATTGACTTTATTTAGAATTATCAAACTAATAACTGATGATAATGAATTCCTGTCTTTCATTTGGGAGTTATAATGTGAATACAGAAAATGAAAAATTATTCAAGCCTGAATTACACACACACACACACACACACACACACACACACACACACACACTCTTACACACACATACACACTCAAAAGTTGTGAACAGAGACACAAAACAAATGGTTATCAAAACAAATGAAACCTCGGCAACATGCAGTGGTCAGGGAGAGTAGAGTGTCCCCAGTAGACAGCGCAAGGGAATGCTTGAAAGGATAATTTTCCGGAAAGTCCACGTTTGAAGTGATGTCATCCTTTTCATTCTCTCAACTCAATTGCTTCTCTGAAGCTCATTCTATCCATTCTGATGTGGAGCAAAAATGTTACATCAAAGGTTAATGCTTGAATCTAGGCTGAAAGAGAGAAGCAAAGGGAGAAAGAGAGAGTGGGGCACACACATACAGAGAGACCGACAGAGAGGGAGCACAGGCAAAGGGAGAATCACAAGTGCTAAAAGTTCTTAAAAGTAAAAGATAAAGGAAAATAACAGTCTTCCTCCCCTGACAGATAGTTCAAAAGGTAGCCTAGAGTTTGGATCTGAACTGTCACATTGCATACCAATGAGGATACTGTCGCTCTATGTTTCTTTTGAAAGCTTTTGATGTTGCCTTATGTGGGAAAGGGCATGTGGTATGATCAGCACGTCTAGTCCATAAGACATAGTCAAACTCCTGATCTATAGAAAATAGCCCTTGCTGATTTCTTCTCTCATTGTTACCTTCATATGGTTAACAATGATGTTTTCCCCAAATCTCCTTCTGACACTGTCTTGAGTTGATATGCCCTTACCTCCTGAGATGATATCATATGGGAACAGTAGTTCATATTTCTTTGTACAAAGGGAGTACAGGTTTAGGTTTAAAAATAACAACAACAACAACAACAAATTATATTGGTTCTTACTTGGATTTGGAGATTGGGTTGGCTTAAACCTTTGTATTGATTCGAAATGGATGGAGGGGAGTGAGCAAGAGGAAAAAATGCATTTTTTTCTGTAAGGGCAAAATGGAAGCTGTATGGCTTTAATATTCCAACATATTCTTGCTTCTGCAGTCATGACAGGGATAAGGTGAATTCAGGACACACATAATACAAGTAGGTATTATTTTCTGGAGTCCAGTTTCTTAAAACTGTGAGTTGGAACCCCTAAGAGCACCTCTGAGCAAAGAGGTTTCAGGTTCTGAGGTGGACAAAGTTCCTTCTCACTCAAGAGAGTCTGTGTAGTTCTGCATTGCCATGATCCCCATACTTACATGTTTTTTAAAAGTGCAAGTTCATAGATCCCTACTATGTACAAAAGAATGCAGTATACTTTTTGATCATATGGTTCTGAAAGACAGTTTCAATCTCTAGAGGCAGCCAGAGAAAACTAGAGCCAATATGTAATAATGGTGAATAAAACAATATGTTTACTAGTGGGAATTTGAGGGAAGCACAACTGTGGTATTTATTATATGCAATCAGATACATCTATTCAATAGGTTATGGCGTCACAATTGACTATTCCTTATACTTCTTCTTTGCTTATAGTTTTCCAGGGAGCCCTACAATACTCAGAAGAGGATAGAGAAGGAGACTCCCAGAGTTGAAAGGGTGAGTTCTTGTCACTTGCCTGATGACTAGGTTATTATCTTTTTTGTTCGTAAAGTACTGTTGCTACCATCCATCTGACAAGTTACATTTGTGCATGTATAGACAAGTTGTTGGCTATAGTTCTGTCACAATACCTGCTGGATACACTAAGAATGAAAATATGGGAATGACAAACTGAGAGAAACTTGCAAGAGTGTTTGGAACATTTATATACAAAGATGTTAAAATTACAAGAATGCACTTTAAACCAATTTTGTTCCAAGAGTTTTCAAACAGCTGGAAATTACACTGGTTTACATGGTTGAAGCTCTTTTCAAATTCATATCTATATTTACCTCTATTGACAAAGGTTGAAAACTTTAGAAAATTACAGTACTTTTCATGACTTAAGAAATGATGTAGGGAAATGCTTTAAAAAGTGAATGTATGAATAAAGTTTTATTAGATTTATGTAATGAAACCTATTTAATAATAATAATAATAATACGAGACTGCTATGTGGGGGTCAGGTTCATATACAAGTACATTTCTAATTTTAATGTAATCCTGGACCCCACATGATTCTGAGACCACTTGTGCTACTTTCTAGATTCATTGTGTTGTTTGAGGTTATCAGCTATGCAAAATTTTACTCCCAGTTCCCTAGCAATATATCTCTTTTCAGCTAAATAAAAGGCAGGAAGCCTTTAATTATGGGAGAATTTGAAGACAAATAACAAGAAATTCAATCAAAAATCAAACTTTCTCAGTACCACTCACAAAAAATGGCAGTCACTAGCTACTTGCCAAACTTCTAGCAAGTTATACTCAAATCCTTTTTATTCCCTCTGTTTTCTTTCCATAGTAGGAGAACACCATCAATTAAGACTGTTGGCACTCAGAGAAAAACTCAAGATCTGAAACTACTTCCCTTTTGAATTTCTTTCTCTCAAGTCCCAGTGTTACTAACAAATGATGTTTTAGAACCAAAGCCATAAAATTGGCTATAATGGCTAGGCCACATAATGGGCCTGTTTCTTATGACTCTAACAGCTTTGCTGTTGATTTTTGTCATCTAAGTCTTATGGCTACTTTCTTCTAAGTCTTTATCCTTATGAGTTTTCTCCATGGAACTGCTTTCTCCTTCCTAGTCAGTTCTCACTCATTCTCCTTTTTGTGGCAGGTCTTAGTCTATGGCACTTAACATGATTTAAAAATTTAAGCCCAACGCACCTTGGGAGTTCCATTCCTCAAGGGTTTTTCCAGTGAGAATCACAGAGAAACTACAAGTTTGAAGTTTTAAACGTTTGAATTAGGAACAACGAAAGCCTGCCTACATTGCACAAATAGTAACAAAATGAATAATTTCCTCAGAAAATATTACAATTGGTTTATTAGTATCTTGTTTAATACCTATGATTAAAACTCATAGTTTTGCTTACTAGTTTGCTAAGTTTATCTTTTAAAGATGAAAAAAGGATGGGAACAGAGAAGCAAGTAAAAATGGAGAGCGAGTCTGATATGAAAACTGATTTCTCCATCCTTATTTGATCAGGATCTATGAAAGAAAGTTTATTCAGTACCTTTTAGAATATTTTCATTGTTTACAGAGAAATATAATAGATTAATAATAAAAATAAATTTATAAATTGTTATCAATAGAACAATAGAACATTTATCCCAGTTCTTTTCTGTTTTTCTTTATTTGGTGTAACCATGGGCCCTAAAGGCCTATATTAAAAAAAAAATTCAACTTTTTTCTTATACTCATATAAAATGACACTTGTTCTTTTTGTTAATTTATGTTGCCTTGCCTCCTGCCTATAGCATAGAAAATAATTTAAAATTTTATGTACTTTATAGACAATGTTTTAAAAAATGTTATGATCAATTGAAACCAAGATCTGGTCTAAATGGAAACATGAAAGTAAACAATGTTCCCATATCACATTCTTTAGCACAGTTAGAAGATTAATTCTATAATAACATTCCAAAATTCAAGAAGTTCATCTCTTAATAATTATAATCATGGTAGTAGTAAGTAGTAGTAGATTATAGTTCAGATAGTGGCCAGTCGTAGGCACATAATAAATATTTGTTGAATTTAATTAATATTTGTCAGTCGTCATTGAGGAGCTTATATAGATCTATTATAGGTTTGTTAAGCGCTTGTAAAAAAAGAAAAAAATAGAAACATTTTTAATGATAGAAATTATTATCCCTGATCTTCCATCTTAGAACTTCTAGGAGAGAAGCTCTATATGGAACATAGCTAAAGACATGATACACATATGTTGAAACACTTGCTTGTATTTTGAACTATACCCTTTTATGTTTACATATGTACTAATTAATATTATAAACTCTTAGAAGATAATAACTCTGGCATATCTTACAACATGCAGCAGTGAATTATAGCAACCAGTTATAGTATAAACTGGTGTCTGATAACAGTAAAAATCGTGTTATATGTATGACATGTATACATATGTTATATATATATATATGTGTGTGTTGTGTGTAATCAGCGATGTACAATTTGTCTCACTTTAAATATATAAAGTAGTGCTATCTTGGTCTTCAGACACTGGCATTGTAATGAAGTTGTGTGTACATGAATTGATAGTGGCCTGGTCATTATAAAGCCCACATTCTCATCTTCTGTTCAGGCTAGTGGCTTCTGCTGAATTAATGAGAATTATATCTGTTGTACCAAGCATATGTTAGCATAGGTTAGTGAAAGTTTCAAGGAAGATGTCTATGACAGATTTTCCTTTAATTCATTGGGGCACTTGTAATAAAGCTAATGAATGGAAAGAGCTACACATTTTCAATTAGTAGCATATAGTGAAATCTTAAAAACAATTAGTGGTTGAAATAGTTTATAGTTATTTTAAAATGCTATTTCCATTTTGTAAGGCTCTTCATGGAGTTTGCTTTGGCATCGGGCCATTTTGAAAAAGAAGAAAAAGAGAGAGGGAAAAAAAGCCATGATTCTAGATACATGTGTATTTCCACAGAACTTTATTTCCACAGTGCTTTTACTACTCTCACTACTCAGCTTTCAGCAAACCTGAATATCTGATATTTGTACAATACAGATTCCTTTAACTGGCTCCAAAGCTCAAATCTATTCAGACTCTCTTGCTGCTCAAAAAACAAACAAACAAAGAAACAAGATTTATCCAGTATCTCCATCAGAGAACAAAGTTTATCCTTTTGGAATTGTATGCTTGTTGGACAGATCCAGTTTGGTAATTTCATACAAGATGGTTCCCCAGCATGTTTGACTGTTCAACTTCTCTTTCAGGGAACAGTGCTGAAAGAATATATAGTTAGACTATTCAGGTTTGTGTAGGTCAATATTGAACCTATTCAATTAAAAAAAAAGTTATTTTATTACTGTGTGCTGGACATTATCATGGATTCTAAAGGGGAAAATAAGATAAAATTCTCCTGCCCTCGTGGAGTTAGTTTATATTATAATAGAGAGGTATGTCACAAGAACATAGTTATCATTTAAAAATTATTTATGATTTAATTTGCAAAGTACAAATCACACACACACACAGACACACACACACACACACAAATTCCTAAGATGATTCTGTGAGGTTTAATTGTATTCTCAATTCTTTTCTTTCCAAATAGCATTCAGTATAAACTTCATAAAAATTTTAAGTAATATTTTCAATAAAGTGTTTTTCACATTGTAGGAGAAAATGAATAAGGTGAAAGCTTAATGCTGAGCCTTTTAAATAGCATTCCTTGTGATTTATTATTCTCCTTGGGATTTTAGTCACAGTCTTAAAAACTTAATAAAAAAAAAAAGACGACTTTGTCCTATGGGCTAGTTTTAACATGCAACTAGAGTGGTGAATTTGTGCAGAGCATTTGGACAGGGTAATCTTGATTCTCTATGACTTATGTCCTTGAGAGTAAGATTGTGAACAGGAAACAGCAGAAAGTTGAGAGCAAGTACTATAATATGCTAAGGAATATCTCACTGTTCACCCAATTAGTTGAAAGCCTTAGGTTATAGGGTTCTGGCAACATGTCAATTTATTTTATTTTTTATATATTCTACTTCAGGGAAATTTTTCTCTCTCTCATTTATTATCATTTATATCCACACTGGCGAACCCCATGTCTCTGTGACTCTAAAATGCTATAATAACATTAGGGAGTCTTCTTTTGAGAAGAAAATCCAATTGTTCAATGAAGTGGGTAGAAGGTAGCAGAGAAGAGCTTATTCCTTGAATATTCAAGTCAGCTAACTATACTGAAAGAGAATTAACATGGCTAGCTTGCACCACACTTGCTGTTCTAGAAGCAGGCTCACAAACTGCAGCAAAGCTCTCCATTCCTCCACAACGGTTTCTCAGTTCCAGCCGTTTGATCACAAATGCAGCATCTCCCCTCCTAATGCTGTGCAGGTTGATAAAACAGTTGCCGAGCCGGAATCCCTAAAGAAATTATTAATTATCTGGTTAATGTGCATCAGGCTGTGGGAGTGTGAGATTAATCACCAGCGCTGGGATGAGTTGCTGAAGTGGATTTTGGTTTTTTGTCTCCTGTCACTCGGTAATGGCTTTTCCTTCCTTCACCATCAGGTGAACAGGTGCGGAGATGCTGTATTTTCATTTTCCTGGAGTTAGGAACAGCCGGTGGCCAGGAGATGCCTTTTTCTCAGTCCTGCTGCATGAGCAGTTTACAACATGGAGTGTGCTACCTACTCAAAATGTTCCAGCTGTAGGAGATTCTCTTAACATGACAGGCTCTATCTCAACTTTCTCTGGGTTGAGTAGGAACATCAGACTAATATGTGCACACACATATACACATAAATATAAATACATATGCATCCACTGACAAAAAAAGAGGTTTTAAGTGTCTACTTTGTCACTGGATTCTATAAAGCAGAGATCTAGGAGCTTGGTAGATTTTGGTAATTATATTTTAAATTAAATTGCTTTTCTTCTTGTATCTGGGTGTCTGAATTAAGTTTGGTCTTAATATAGTGCGTCTCCAGGAGTGGGAGGCCAGGAGATTGCCTAAGGAAGGGTGAGCTGCCTCTGATCAAACTTCATATAACTATGTGTAATGAGATTGGGCCCAGGAGTTACACGTGCATTTTCTAGCATGAGTGAGATAGGGCACATGTATACACCTTCCCCTTCTCTCTCTGTCTCTCATGTGTCTATGTGTGTACATACAGTGTGTATATACTGTATGTTTGCTGTGTGTGTACGTGCACACATATATGTGTGTGTATATACCCTCCACATATATACAGAGTTTCCCAAAAGTCTTAGTGCAATTTAAAAGTTTAGCAGCTTAAACTTTTGAGACACCTACTAAATTGACTTTTGTAGCTTAAAACTGCATTAAGATTTTTAGGATACCATGTGCACATCCCCCCCCCACACACACACACACAATTGGTTTATTTTGTATTATATACAATCTTATGTTTTATATTCTGAGAAGGGATTCACCAGACTATCACAGGAGAAAAAAATGGTTGCCTCTATTCCATAAAGAAATCACTGCTCAGATGTTTTGTTCATTTATTTTCTTCCTGAAATACGAGTTCCTTTGCTCTATGTATACAAAAAAAGAAGTGGCTCATCATTGTTCTCTTTAAAGGGAAAAAAAGAGAGAAGGGATAACAAAGAGTTTGTCAACTGTCACTTTGTGGTTTGGGGTATTAAGTATTATACCCCATAATATTAAGTATTATACATTGGAATAATTTCTTAGAATTCTTGTTTTTCTTCCCTTTTCTCTTATACATCCGGATTTAAGGAAGTAGCTTTGTTCAGGTTGATCTCTAGCGTGTGCTATAATCTCTCCATTAAGATATTTGTTTGTAGAGTATTAATCTTTATGAGAACAAGTCTGACTTTGACTTCATGGAATAAGTAGTAAGGAGAGTTGGATGAAAAGCATTGAATGAAGGTGTGCTAGGCAAGGTATCACAGAATCCACAGAATAATCATGAGATGATTTAAGGATAGTCAATAGAGGCAGTATTTCATGTTCTCCCATTTTATTAAGAAAAGACAAAATAATAATTTTTATGTAACATCAGCCATCAGTGATGCAACTGTTCAGATGAGCTTCCCTAGATCTCAACTGATGCCCTAAAAATATCCCACATTTGCTGGCCAATTCTGCTTGCTATTGTTCTTTTTTCCATTTTGAGTTTTTCCTAAGGCCCAGAAGGTACAGATATTTGGGTATTTACATATTTCTTTATGTTCTTGTTTTCCTTTTGCATTTACCAAGTCTAAGCAAGCCAGTTATTCTGTCAGGGTGAATAAATAGCAATGAGTTAACAACTTCAGCCTTATAGGCCTTGGGAATATAATCAAGACTTGGAGTGAAAACCAGTCTGAGAATTAATAAAAAGTTCAAATCATAGATTCTTTAAAGAGTGTGGTTTTATGATTTTTCTGTTAGGAATATTGTGACTAAGGCTTCCTGTGCTAACAAAAAGCATTTTTTTGATCCTTAGCAAATAAACTGGATTGTTGAACTTGTCCTATCCTTTTCTGCTTCAGAGTCTAGACCTAGGCTTTTCATGACAAAGACATCCTCTGCCTGCTAAAATCTTTCTCTTTCAAAGTCCAGCTTAAGTGCTACCCCCTTCCTGAACTATTTCCCTTTATCTGCTGCCAGAAAGCCTCATCTTGTATACCAATTTATCTAGACCCCTACTGGGTCCTTATTACAGTCATGTCTATTTGAAAATATGTCTTTTTTCCCCGCCCTTCTTCCCCTTATTAAATCATAAATGCCTTGACATCTGGGACTATGCTGTTTCCATCTTTGAAGAAAAATTTCCTAGAATAGTAGCTTGCACATAGTAGTTGCTTAATAGAATTCTTTTCAGTAGTTAACTTGAATGGAATAGTTCACTGAATATTAAAGTACTAGTTTAATTCTGCCTGCCTTAATGAACAAATCAAAATAATTTGCAATTAGCATCTACTTGCCTGTACTGTTCTCCCATCTTTAAAATACACACAATTGGTTCTGTTAAGTAGGTTAAATAAGTTCCTTATCTAGCAGTTATCTCTAGACCTTTCTCCCAGAGCTCATGAGGGGTTTTCATAGTATCTCTTTCTCACCCTCTCTCTCTATCTCTGTTTCTCTCTATCTCTCAATCTCTTTGTCTCTGTCTTTTTGTCTCTCTCCTCCCCTCACTGGTTTGCGCTACATCCTATGGTGTTCCCCCATTTTGGGGACCTTTGACCACTCTACCTTTTTCATTTGAACATTTATTTGTTGACTTGCTATAGCAAGAACAGATATACAAAAATTTCTCCTAATACGTACTGATATGTCCCCTATACCTCTTGGGTCTCTGAGCTTAGCACAGTTACTAAAATAGTATTGGTTCCACTAAGTTCCTAATACTTCTGATTGAATCCTTATTTCAGCTTTTGTTGACATGGTCCAGAAGTTCACTCCTAAGGATGCTTTTGTCCCTTGGAGCATTGGTTCTGGTCTGGCTGCAATACTTGGCTTGCATTTTGACTTCTAGATATCTATGGTTCACTCTCCCATGGTTACAGACTTTACTCTGTGCACCTACCATGGAAAAGAATGAATGAATGCAAAAGCCAACAACTGGTCTATTTTGAGGGGACTATGTAAATTTAGGGGGGGGAAAAGATCTAATGGCCTTTCACATTACAGAATAGTCTTTCACAAGATGCTGTCAGTGAAATAAGCAATCTCTACATTCTCTCATTTGGTTAGGAACAGAGAAAAGGGAGAATTGGCCAAAGTTAATTCAGGCCCTTTTAAAGATGCTAAAAAAGTTCTGGATTCTCAATCAGTTGAAAAAGGATCTTCTAGGGGTAGGTAGGTGACACAGTGGCTAGACCACCAGCCCTGAAGTCAGGAGAACCTGAGTTCAACTGTGATCTCAGACACTTAACACTTCCTAGCTGTGTGACCCTGGGCAGGTCACTTAACCCCAATTGCCTCAGTAAAAAAAAAAAAAAAAAGAAGAAGAAAGAAGAAAGAAAGGAAAAAAAAGGATCTTCCCCCCCAAAAAAATCTATTATAAAAAATTTAAAAGAAAAAGAAAAAAAGAAGAAAGATCTTTCCAAACACACGGTTAACTTAAGTGGAATTACAGAAGGTATATACACGCAGCATGAACTCTATAAGTGATTTTCTTTTCATGTAATCATTATTCTCTTAGAAACCATCTTCCCAGATTCTTCTATGGCAGGGGTGAGGACCACAGTGCTCACAGGCTGTTTAAGTCCCTCAAAATCATTTGTTCCTTCCAAGGCAATCACAGGCAATGATGAACTGAAAGCTAGGGACAACAATCTCCCACTGCTTGAATTCTATAAATTGATAATTTTGTATGGCCTGTGAATGATGTTATAAATATCCAAATGACCCTTGACAGAATAAAACTTCCTCACCTCTGCCCCATAGGGCACTGCATTTGCCAGATCCCCATTACATCTAAGCTTATAAAATTTAAAAAGTGAAGTTCAAATTAAGTTGAATTATCACAATTTATGAGTTATTGAATTCTGAATTAATAAAAATTTCCTTTATGTAAGGAGGTGATCTTCTCAAAATCATATGAGAAATAGCATTATCATACATAATTTACTGTGTGTGGCTTAGCATTGTGCCTGGGCCCATATTGTACCCTTAAAGTTTTTTGCCTTACTGACTGGGTGGCTGTTAATCTCATTATGGATGAAGAAATTATGGGGGAAGAAGAAAATTACAATTTAGTTCCAACTACCCTAATTCTATCTCAGTTTTTGCTAGATTTTGGGATCTTAAAAACCTTTTTGTCCTCAGGATGTGGGTAGTGACATAAACCTTCAAATATCCAATCCTGCCTGGAAATTGTTGGGGTATAAAATGCCACAGAAAACCATTTATGTTTCAAAAATTCTTGGAATGTAATAGTCATCCTAGGGTAGTGTCAGTGAGGAATGGACAGTGGGAGTGAGGTGACTGACATTAAGCAGTGTTCTAGATTTCACTGTTGGGAATCTTCATCTCTGTTGTTTGCCTTGCTGCCCCTCCAAGGGCTTCCTGAGCTCATTCTGATAAGTAAAACCAAAATTCTTTTCAATTTAGCAGTTGGGCTCCTCCCCTCAAAAAAAAGATGAAGAGATAAAGATAGAAGGCATAAAGGGAAGGAAGAGATATTAGGAAATAAATAAGCTGTTTTTATTTATAAGGGACAATGGGTATGCATTTTATTAACTACTTAATATTAGTTCCTTCATGTTGAATTTAAAGAATACAAACAGTATATAAACTGAAATTGAATAAAAGTTAAAATTAAACCATCTGTCTCTCCTAGTTTGCATTTGATCTACTCTGCCATGATCCTTTTAGTCTACAGATAGATGTTTTCAAGAGTATAAATTGAAATAAAAAAGATTTGTGAGAAATATACATATGTAGGTTTTATTTGTCAATAGAATTTAGGAATTAAATTCTACTGACAATCAATTAGAAAAGGATTTTGAATGCTACATTAGATCCTAAAGATAATTATATTTGTTTTGTCCTCTTCCTTTTTCTACTCTTTCTCCTTCTCTTCTTCCTCTTTTTCCTCCTGTCTTCTTTTCTCAGAAATTTTGCCTAGAGAATTTTGCATTGAGAAAATTTGCCTAGAAACAAATTTCTGTATTCAAGCAATAAAATTTGATTTTATGTAAATTTACACAGGGAAACTTTTTGTAAAATACTTTTAGTGAAATGTCTTCTGTCTTTAGGAGAGTAGCAACGCTGTGTACTCTGGTGTGAATTGTATTTAAATGTAGTTTTAAATTAAATTATGGCTAGTTAATAGAGACCTGATCTTTAAGCTTGGAAGATCTCAGTTCAAGTACCACCTTAGTCATGTTATTAACTATATGACTGGATAAATCAGTTAATCTCTCAGTTGCCCTAAGCCACTCTCCAAGACTATAACTGGATCAGTGGAGGGTATTTCCTCACCTTAAAATTCCTTATATCAATGTATAAGTCTAGTAATGACTCTTAATTTAATTAAAACATCTGGATTCCCCCAAATCTAAATGCCTAAGTAGAAATAGTTTGGCTCCTAAATGAACTTTCTTCAATCTTCATTCCCTAAGATACTTCTCATTTTTTTCTGGATGGTCTTTTCTCTCTTAAAAATCTGTGAGCTCTGGGGGAGAGGGTGAAGGGAGGGAAGGGAAAAGTTGGAACAGAAGTGAGTGAGAGGGATAATGTAAAAAAAATACCCAGGCATGAGCTCTGTCAATAAAAAGTTATAATAATAAAAAAGGTAAAAAAAATAAAAATAAAAATATGTAAGCTACTTTCCAGACTACTAACCCAAATCAACTTTAAAGGAATTTTGATGGCATAAAACAAGAAACATTTATTAAATCCTTCACTGCTAAATTAATAAGACCTAGTACCATTAATATGATGCTTTTTTTTTTTTTTTGGAAGAGTTCTGTGCTTGGTCTTGGAGGAATTATAAAAAAGTCTTCCAGGATCTTATGGTCTCCTAATAGGAGAGCAGCTATCATTTCAATGTTCTGCTCCCTGCTGCTCCCTCTAGGTCATTATAAATGGAAGAGCAGGAATCAAATATTGCTTTAAACTGGCACCATCTTTTCCCTTTGCCCTCACTACTCCATAATCATAGACTTCCTTTTGCCTAAATGTATTTGAATGATGATAACTGATATTTTATATATTAGCTTCTTATAGTTTGCATATATTTTCTCCCATGAGTCTCACAACAACTTTGTAAAAGGAAGCATTCCTGGTATTATTATCCCCAATTTATAGATAAGGAAGTAGAGAGTAAGAGAGATCATGACCTCTTTTGGTCACACATCTGGTAACTGTCAGACTTAAGCATGAAACCCAAATTTTTTGGACTTCAGATCCAGGATTTAACCTACTATTCCATGTTCCCTTCTGTTGAAAGATAGAAGATTTGTTGTGAATTATTCATGTATTCTCTAAAAGCCTACTTCAGGCAACACAGGCTCCAAGGTAATGTCTTATGTCACTTATCACACAGAAGCATATTATATTCTAGTCTTCTATATTCTGAGAGGCCATTTAAACACTTATTGATGGGCAAAGTAATATTGAGAGACAGTAAAATTAAAGACTAAACAAGTAATTTTTCACCTTTCATTAAGTATGTAGAAAAGAATATTATTATGCAAGATGCTTTTTTAGAATTTAAAAAAATGTACAATATAATTGGCATCTAGTCCTGGGTTCTGTATTACAATAGGTGTAATTCATTCAGTAAAGAAATGTTTCCTTACTGAATGATAGTATTCTTTAGCTAGTTGTGGCTGAAATGCTTTTTGATTGATGGAGTTCTTGGTATTTTTTATTTAGTCTACTAAAGGGAAAACTTTCTTCATAAGTATAATTTAAATCTCTCAAGAACCTTCTCTAATTTCCTCATTTCATGCTTCAGCTATGAACAAGGATGTTGAGATCATCCCTACCAGCTGGAGATAGTCAGAGAGAGGGAAGCTACTCCTTTTCATCGCTAATGCCCTCCACTTTTCTGCTGAAAAATCTACCAGCTGAAAAGCATTTTTCACGGTGATGTTCCAAATGATAACAACAAAGAGTTCATATTGATATAATACTATCCATTACTTAAAGTACATTCCAACCTAAATGTCCCTTGCTGAAAATTAAGTCACAGAATCAGAGAATTTGACAGAAGAAAACTTAAGGGGTCTTTAGTCTAACCTATGGATGAGAGGATAGATGTGAACCTGTTTCACCATTTAACATTCAACTACAAAGATTTGGAATAGTGTTACCAAATCAATGTATAGTCAAAAAACGAGATAGGCTGGTTATGTATCAAAAGCAGGGAATAACATACAAATAACTTGTGTGCTTCACTGGCATTTTTACTATGTTATTTGTATGCTGAATGAACTTTCTGTGGCAAACTTATGTGAGGAGATGGACAAATGTTGCTTAAGAGTTTGTTATTCCGTAGTTTCTGATTCTTCATGACTAGAATGGTTTGTTATTTCCTTCTCATGTTCATTTTACATATGAGAAAACTCAAGTAAAAAGAGTTAAGTGACATGCCCAGGGTCACATAGCTATCAAGTGTCTGAGGCCATATTTGAACTCATCAAAATGAGATTTCCTGATTCTAAGGCCAGTGTTCTATCCACTGCACTATATAATTGTCCCTAGAGTCAGAAGATGAACAGTATAGATTAGTTGTGAAAAGTATTACTAGAAGGAACATCCAAATAAATAAGATCAGATGATTGTTGGAGGGGATGCGGGAAAACTGGGACATTGATGCATTGTTGGTGGAGTTGTGAACGAATCCAACCATTTTGGAGAGTAGTTTGGAACTATGCTCAAAAAGTTATCAAACTGTGCATACCCTTTGATCCAGCAGTGTTACTACTGGGATTATATCCCAAAGAGATTATAAAGAAGGGAAAGGGACCTGTATGTGCACGAATGTTTGTGGCAGCCCTTTTTGTAGTGGCTAGAAACTGGAAACTGAATGGATGTCCATCAGTTGGAGAATGGCTGAATAAATTGTGGTATATGAAAATTATGGAATATTACTGTTCTGTAAGAAATGACCAACAGGATAATTTCAGAAAGGCCTGGAGAGACTTACACGAACTGATGCTGAGTGAAATGAGCAGGACCAGGAGATCATTATATACTTCAACAATAATACTATATGATGACCAGTTCTGATGGATCAGGCCATCCTCAGCAACGAGATCAACCAAATCATTTCTAATGGACTGAACTAGCTATGCCCAGAAAAAGAACTCTGGGAGATGACTAAAAACCATTACATTGACTTCCCAATCCCTATATTTATGCACACCTGCATTTTTGATTTCCTTCACAAGCTAATTGTACAATATTTCAGAGTCTGATTCTTTTTCTACAGCAAAATAACATTTTGGTCAGGTATACTTATTGGGTATCTAATTTATATTTTAATATATTTAACATCTACTGGTCATCCTGCCATCTAGGGGAGGGGGTGGGGGGTAAGAGGTGAAAAATTGGAACAAGAGGTTTGGCAATTGTTAATGCTGTAAAGTTACCCCTGTATATATCCTGTAAATAAAAGGCTATTAAATAAAAATAAATAAATAAAAAAATAAATAAGATCAGAGAGCCATTTGAGTGAAGAAAATGCCAAATATCTTTGGGACTCTGAAAGAAAGTTATATAAGTGATGGTGTAAACCATTGCTGCTTTTTTTTTAACTGAGGAGATGAGATCTCTAGGATCACTATGCACCCCAAAGATCTTATTTTTTGCTTAGTGGTCTCCATTTCTATTTGAGGCTGACACTATTGGACTCAAGGTTATTTAAACTTTACACTTTTTTGCTTTCTCTTTTTCCTTTTGCACAAGTGGCCATTTATTTACCATCCCAATCTACTCCTTTGCTCTCTCTTCCAAATGTACTTCTATTGGCTTAATTCATAGAATTTTGAAGTTAGAAGGACCCTCCCTCAGGCTATGTTGCCATATCCTAATCATAGAATCAGGAAACAAAAACACAGAAATGTTGTATTGTGAATTAAAGATGACTTTTCATGGTCTAGCTATGGTTTACTGACGTTTGGAAGCCTAGATTTTTTTTTGGTCACCAGCAATAAGCTGTTGTTTATGAAATTTGAGTTGTAAGAATAAACATTCTAGAAATTTATTTAATTTGCAACAAAACAACCTTAATATACTTCCAATTTATACTCTTTCTTCTTAGAGTTATTATTTGAGCTCTATGAGTCTGGGATATAATTCTGAGATAGAAGTTAAATGTCCATGAATTTCTGTTCAGTGTACACTTTGATATTTAAAACATAGAGATATATCAAATGAATTGTTTTTATCTAGGAGTATCTAGTGTACCTAGAAGGGATCAAGCTGTCTAGGTTTAGAGTTTCATTAAATAGTCTTCCTTTCCTTTACTTCTTAAACCCTCAAATTCCTTTGACTTGGGGCCATTAATCACAACATAGATATTTGAATGAATTTTGTGTTGTGTGGGATGGAGGAAAAAGGGAAGAGAAGGAGACTGTGTACAAAGTTTTGCATTGTTAAAATTTTGTAAAGTTCTGACTCATTTGTATGCTTTCAGAATTCTTTTTAAGAGACCCAAATTAAGGTGTTTTGAATCACACACACACACACACACACACACACACACACACACATACAATCTAATTATACTAAGTTCCATAATTGTTCAATGATTTCTTTACTTTTCATACTCTGAAAACTTTCAGACTTCAAGATTCTGAATGTCAGCTTGTATAGGCAGTAGCTGTTCCTCCCAAGAAAATAAACAAGCCTGCTGTACTGACATGGAAGTATTGAGATTTTTGTCTGTGATGTAACACACAAGCATCTAGAGCTGTGGGCTGACAACTGGAAGATACTGCTGTATTGTTAGGAAGAAGCTAGTTTCTCTCCTTTGATACTTTTTGATATTTTTTTGTTCTTAAAGCCTAAATTGAGTGAAGAAAACACTTATCGAGCTCTTATGTGTCTTATTCCTTAGATCTAATGAGAAAGTTTGAATTGCTTAATGGTTTTGGATTAAGATGAGAAAAGAAAAATAGTCTGCTTTGGGCAAGACCATTCGTTCCATATGGAAAGGAAAGAAGAGATGGTAGACAAAAGTCCTATTTGGGAAGTTAAATTCCCATAAACAAAATAGGTGAGGTAATCTAGAATAGATTTTAAGTTGATAAAATAATGGTTGTGGCTAAAAATATTTGCATTCAGCAGTCTGATACATAAAAAGTGGCAACTAGCCTTTCCAATCTTATGGATGGATTCATTGACATCTGCCACTTTCATTGGCCTTATTACTTATAATAAAGGCAAATTTTTCCTCTGTCCTTATAAGTTCTCAGTATATGAAATAGGCAAAGTTGCATGAACACATAAAAGGATGATAGATTGCCAGTAGAGTTCACTGTCCTGTAGTTTCAGTCTGGGCTCATTTTTGTGGCAATTCAAAAGACTCTTCTGCCCCCGTCTTTCTCCCTAGCCCCTCCCCTCAATCTAGGGAAAGAAATGTTACTTGCTTTTCTTCTCAGTGGCTTTCATTGGAGGGGAGCTGGCAACTTTTACCTGTTTAGATGGCTTTAGATGATTTGCTTTTTAAGGGTAAAAACAGTAAGTTGAGGAGCAAAATTAAAAGCCCACTTTGATAAATCTGCTCCTGTTAAATCATAGCTGAAAGGTTATGAGTAACAAAAATACTGTTCATGTTATGTGTCACAGTTCAGGGTTAGTGGGAATATTTCTAAAGACAATATATTCCAGTTATGTCTGTGAGAACTTCCAGTGAATATGATTAAAGACTCATTTAGAAACAAAATTAGAGTAAGTAAAATGGAGCTAGTTTATGGATAAGCCTAGTGGTATGAACCAAGGCATAAGATTTAGCATAATTTGATTCTCAGTTCTGGCACTTGTCTAAATCTGTAGGAAAACTTATTAGCCTTTTGTAAGCTTTTATAGGCAATCTCTGACTTCCAGACACCTAATTTAGAAAGACTTACACAGAAAATGTGTATTTCCCCCAACAAAAAGAAAACAAACAAAAACCTGTTGTCTTCTTTCTCTTCTTCCAGATTCCAAAATCTTCCTTCCTTATTGTGTATACCTTTAAGAACTTTTCTCTTGCCCCCTAAATCCATCAGATTAAAGTTATGGTAGTCCCTTCTGAGGTTAAGGGAAGCTCTGGTGTCAATGTGACCTTCTGCCATAGGGCTGAAGTGGATATAGATACAATCCTGTTGCATAAATTAAAAATCTGAATTCATTTTCTCATAGAAGCTGTTATTCATACTGTTAGGTTCAATAATATTATTAATGCTAAATTTTGGCAATATCATGGTTTAATTGGATATTTGTGGGAGCTTATCTTGGAACTGAACTACTATCTTTAGTGGCGTTCTTAACTTGCAAATGATTTATAATCCAACTGAAGAAAAGAGAATGTTTTTCCCTCCTTGGGGTACTAGTAGAATAATCAGGAAAGATTTATAAAGTTTCTCCTCTCCCAAATCTTAATGATTTTTTTAAAGTGATTAAAGATGGATAGTGAATCATATGGATTGTATAAGGAAATGAACACTGATAATGATAATGGGGAAATTTGAATCCTACACCTGACAACAAAACTAAACTTACTAGTCATTGTTAAAGTTGGGGAGAGGAGATGGAAGGCAGAGGACAGGGACTTAAAAAAAATAAAATTTAATGAATCCATTCTCCAACTCATACAAAAATAAATCAATTTTTGGTGAACTGAGGTAATATGACTTTAAAATGACTATTATAATAATACCTTTTATTTGGAATGAAAAAGATTATTTGACACATTTGAACCTTGAAAGAACTTCCATTCATCTTCTTCCCTTCAACCCCCACCCAGCCCATTCCTGTTTCCTTGTTGATCAGGCACTTGGAGGTTTGATTATATCTCATCATTTTACACTTTGCTGGGAAAAGCCTATGTAAATGGGCTGTAACTAAGGCTTTTGTGAATTGCATTCATTAACTTTTTTTTTTCCAGTGCTTATGTTCTTATCACCCTAAGAAAGGATAGCTCAACAAAAATGATATTGTAGCATCCCAAGCCCTTTTAAAAACAAGGTAGAGGCAGAGCATCTTCATGCAGCCTCTTTTTGCAGCTCTAGAAACAATTAATTTGTATGTGTTCTAGGCTTCTCCTCCCCAACCCTCTTCTACCTTTTCCATTTCTTCCTTAGAATGATTTGACAGACTTCACATTCCCCACCACTGATGATAGTAAAATCAAACATGAAAGCCCATCTTAAACTCTCTTACTCTCTTCTTCATTCCTGCCGTGGAAAACGTCCTTTCATCTTCTCCGATGTTCCTAAATGTGGCAACAAGCATAGCTCTGCAACAGATGCAATTCTTTCTGGGTCTCTAGGTAACATTTTAACCTGTGTAATGTTCACAGCACAGCATCTTAAGTAATATTCCAGGAAATACGCTGCTGCTTGTTAAAAAGGATAGGACCCCAGAGATGCCTTTAAATATGCCTGTAAAGTGAGAGGTGCCAAGAGAAAGATAATATGGCTGATTATAGTTATTTACCTTACATTTTCATTCGCCTTTAACTGGGTGTAATTTAGGGGCATGAAATCTCTTATTGGAAGTGTATTTGCATTAAGCAGCTCTAAGCAAGCATGGAAGTGCAGAAACTGAAAAATTGACAGACTGGGTTCCTAGAATCCCAAAGTAGCATTTTTGTAATAGGCATACAAACAAATCGAATAAACATGTTTTGCTTCAACGATTTAAAGAATATGGTCTTTGGAGTAATTTGTCTTTTTTTAACTATCATTTCTAACCTTTTCATTGCCTATCTCTAGTTTGCAGCTCTTCCTAACAATCTGCAGCAATTTTCAAACCAGCTGTTGGTGTTACATAGCTTTGTGCTTTTGTTTAGATTTCCATGAGCTATCAAATCAGTCTATAAAGGGGATTACCTGGATGCTGTTGTTTCCCCAGGTTGGCATTGAGTTGTGGATCTGTTTTTTTTCCAAGATGGTTTGTTTTATACCAAGTATGTTTGAAACACTGCCATGAACCAGAATCATGTCGCTCATTCGAAGTGTAAAGAGGCTGCTTGCTTTGTCATGATCCAGTTCTTTCTCTCCAAATAATAGTAATAAACTGAATTTCAGAACTATTCTGAGTTTATCCTTGAGGGGTTTTTTAGGAATGAGCAAGCTTTAATATGAACTTTTTCTGCAAGGAAATTTTGTAACTGTTGTTTTCAGCTCTTGAACAAGAAAAGAAAAAAAATAGCTCTCAATCAAATCTTTTTAGAAGTTGTCATTTTTTTCCCCTTAGAAACAATACAAAAAAAAAGTTTAAAGAACACAAAGCGATACAAAAGGGGAAAGAAAAAAGTTTCACATATACTTGAGATCAATTGTCATTTTTTCCCTTAGAAATAATAAAAAATAAGTTAAGAAAACCCAAAGTGATATAAAAGGGGAAAGAAAAAAGTTTCACATATACTTGAGATCTTGAAATCACACTAATTCAAGAGACAGAATAATGATTTTGTTCTTACTGTCAGTAGTCATTTGGGCCTTGTTGCTACATTATTTAGACCCCTGATTTTAGCATGGTATTGAGAAATTGCCAACTTCCAAATTTATTTAAAAATAAGTTTTCCTGTATCATACGATATATTTTCTTTGATTCCTTACTTGCTCACTCTCCCCTCCCAAGATAATACATTTCCATCAATATTTGTCAGGCCATATTTAAGGAATGTTTTCTGTAATATATCTGTCTTTAGGAGGAACATTGACTATAAGACTGTCTCTGACAAAATTAAAACCTGTGAATTTTGCTGATCTTAGTCCTTGTTTAGATCTTGTCAAGAAAAAATATCCATATCTTTCAAAGGATAATTGTATCTCCTGATTAAAAGAAAGCCAGAAATCCTCAGAAGGGACTATGATACTTTAACTAGACTTCCCATTTTCTTGCTATCAATATAAGTAAAAAACAAAATCTTAGGTCATTTTTATCCCTTAGAAACAATGAAAAATAAGTTTAAAAAAAAGTTAAAGTGATGCAACTTAACCTTATTGAAGAAAAATGTTTCATATATACTTAAATTTTTATTTCTATTTTCTAGGGTTTTGATCATGATACATACCATTACTTATCAAAGCATGTAATAATAATAATAGCTAGAATTTGTATAGTGCTTTAAGATTTGCGAAGTGCCTTACAAATATTATCTGATTTAATCCTTACAACAACTATGGGAGGTCCATGGTATTACCATTTGCATTTTATAAAAACTGAGGCAAACAGAGGGAGGACCATACCACCAGAAAGTGTCTGAGGCTGAATTTGGTCTCTGGTCTTCCTGGCTCCAGCAATCTATTGTGCCATTTAGCTGTCTTTTAAAAAAGACTGATGGATCTTTAGTTTTGTACTTTTACTTTAAAATGTAACTACGTATATTCTTAAAAGTAGATAATCTGAGATTTTAAAAAATGTTTAGAAATGATTCCATAAATGTTTGCAAGTAAATGCAAAGTGCTTTTTATTTTTCTAGATAGTTGGATTTCTTCCACTTTAAACAATGTAACAAGAAATTACTTTAAATATTTTAAAACACACAAAATGTAAGCATGAAAAATGTAATGAGGAAGACAATCACATTTTCCAGTATAAGTACAACCTTTTGAACCCACTTAACTTTCTAAGTTTGACCAAAAATTGATAGAGTTATTGATAGATAATAATTAAGACATAACAAATAACTAAATAAATCAGAGTTGTACCCAGGCTTTGAAAAGATATATTTTAGGGGGAAAATTTTTAATTAATAGGGATTTTGTTGTCAGGCTAAAACAGACTAAAAATAAACAACTGTACAGTACTTCATTAAAGCTGCCTGCTTGGAGTGATTTTCCCATTGATTAGTCTCAGGGCTAATGCTGGTTCATTCCTCATTTCATTGCTAATTAACATCAGCTCTGCTCCTGACCACTTGACCGAACCTTCTATGTGAACATGGGTTGGTTTGGAAAATAATAGCTTACCATCCCCTGTTCTCTTCCCCCCCTCCCCCCACCCCCATCTTTGCCTCCTCTTAAGACTGGGGATCGGGGGTGAACAACATAACTCTAGTAGCCTTAAATTCTTAATCTTTGCTTTTTTTTTTCCTCGGGAAAAAATTTAAAAGACATATTAAACTTAAGCCAAAGGTAATAAACACAGCTCACTATACACAAGAGTTTGATTGAGGGGCTCTGTAAATACACATGATCTCAGGCTACCATAGAAATTGTCAGGCTGGGCTCTTCTGTCATTTGTGTTGATTCAGGCAGACTCTTCCTTGATGTTAGCAGTGCAAATTAACTGACCTAGGGGCTTATGACCCAAGGCCTTTAAGGAAAAGAAACCATTGGTTGTAGGGCACTTGACTTTTTAAGATTTACAATCCTCAGGTTCTCTGAGTTTGCTTAATGGAATACAGAGGTAAAGAAGATCAGGAAGCTGTAGTTAACCCAGCTTTGTCAAGAAGATCAGAGATTATAATGGAAACAGCATATTTAAGTTGACATCCCAGTCTTTGCTATGAGAAAAGCACAGTTTGAATCAAAGTAAAGAATAGCTAGCACTGATCTAGTGTTTTAAAATCTACTACAAATTATATGTGTTATCTTACTTGATGATCAAAAAGGTCAACTTTACCAAAAATTTAAGCAAGCAATATCTTGGGAAAGTTTCTCCCATAACTAATATTTTGGTTTCAATTCTTGGTCATAGATTTTTTTTAATTCATAGAGAATGTTGCATTCAGTTTTTAGAAAATAATTCGATTTTCTTTTATTCTTATGTTTTACCACATTGACATCATGTAACATGACCATAAAGCCAGGATTCCTCAAATTCATCCTTTTGGTGCAATCATTGCACAAGAAGCTTGTTCAGGTCACAGTTTTAGTCTCTCCCCGCCCCGCTTTATTCATTTTTGCCACTTAACTTTTCTTATTCTTTGGCTATAATATTTTGTGATATGATGATCAGTATCAAGTCTTTGCTTCTTACTTTAAGTGCAGCTAATATTTGATCATAAAAAAGCACAATATACCAAAATAAATGAAATTTGTGGGTCCATCCAAGGGTAAGGACCCAAAGAATTAAAAAAAAAAAAACTTTGTTGGAGTTGGATTGCTCCTTTAAGCATATTACAGTGGAAAATATTTAATTCTTCAGATGTGTTTACTGTAATTGCTAAAATCTGTTATAGTATATTGAGACACTTTTCTATTTGCTCTGTTTGTCTTTATACAGCTACTTGACCATTTTTATCAAATAGATATAGTGAAGTGGCAAAATTGAGTCAGGCAGATTTTGGCCTCAGATACTAATTTTATAATCTTGAGCAAATCGCTTAACTCATGACAATTTCCTCATTTGTAAAATGAGGTTAATAATAGAATCTACCTCTCAGTATTGTTGTGGATATCAAATGAGAGAATAATTGTAAAAGAGCTAGCACAACACTGGAATATAGTAAGCATAAATATATATATTAATATGTTATGTAATATATATATATATGTTTATTTATAAATATGTTTATATATATATATAAATGTTAACTAGTGTAATTCAATTTAATTTATTTTATTTCTTGCTCTTTAAAGAATCCAAAGTGGTTCAAGGAAAAAACAAGCATACAATATATGTGTATGTATGAGTGAATCCAACTGTTGCAATTTATATAGCCTAAGCTCCCTTATGAATTTGAACTCCCAACTCCTTTTTAAAGGGGTTGGAAGCAGTTAAAGTATTATTTTATAACCTTTGTCATCACAGCTAAAGTTTCCATATTGCCCTTTCTCTTGAATCAGGCCCCAGCTTTACCTTCCCCTGGTGGTAGTAATTTATACATTTTTTATAAAGCCCTTCGGGAACCCTCAGGACAGAAGGTACCTGGCAGTGCTCTTGTTTAAATTCTGGACCCCAAGGGAAAAATTCAAAAAGGTCCCCCTTAACCTTTGTTAACTGCAAAGTAAACATCACCTAGAGAGAAGGTTCCCTTCCTTTGTGGGCAATCCTGTGAAGATGGAATTTCTTTCCCAGGTCTTATTCTAGCTGATGTACAATATTTACAGCATTTATCCGGATGCTACCCATGAGGCTCTCTAAGAAGGTTGCAGGAAGAGGTGATGTCTTTACATGACTTTAATAAACAAACACCCAATCCTGATTGAAATGGCACCATTTTAATCATTTTTTTCTCCTCCAGGGTCTCCTGTTCACTCTAGAAATCTTTTTTGTTTAACCTGCCAACAAAGGACATCAGCTTTCAGTATTTGAGTGTCTAGGGAATTTTACTGAAGGCTGATTGCTAAATTTGCTTCAAATTTGTGATGACAACATCACTAACTCTATGTCCCTTTCTGAAATAGAACTGAATGAAGTGAGTGTCATTCATGGCAGTTACCACACTTGGAATGACTATCTGAAACAGAGAAAGATTCTATAATCAGTAATATAAGTCAGCCAACTATTATGAACATTTCTTTTTTTCTAACGAAAGAATTTCCTATTGAAGTTCTAGAGAAAAATAAGTTTCATTAGTTGAGCGTCAAGGAGAGATACAGCAACAGGATTGATTGTAATAAGCCTCTCCTTTTTACCGAAAATCCATTACTTTTTGAGCTATTAAGTGATGAAAGGGATTAGGAGAATAAAAAAATCTAATAAAGATGATAACAGTGGAGCATTTTGTGAAATTTGCATGTGAATTTATAACATTATAATCTATTGGAAGACAGCGTTGTTCAGCAGAAGGGGGAAAATGTACCATACATATAGGGATAAAAAATGCAACAGCAGAGTTTCTGTCCAGGAAACCTTTTTTTTTCCATATGGATGTCCATATGTTTTATCACAGAATCCATATTTTTGGCCATGATACCCATATGTTAGCTTTTTCCCCCAATAAAATAGTGCAATTATTCTCTATTATTTCTTCTTTCCTAGAAGGTAATACTTTAGGGTTTCAGGGAAAAGTAAATAGACTATTTCACATACTTAGATTATGCCTAGATTATAGGCATAAAAAAATCAATGCCATGGGGAAATTTTCTATTTTTAAAAAAACAATATGGTTCATTTTGGGCATTTGTGCAGTGTGCTAGAGTGAGAGATTCTCAGCAATTGAAATTTCCTGGCATAGGAGAGCTTTTTCAAACAGGTTCACTAATATGTACTATATTTGATGCAGAAGTAAGGCATTTTGAGGAGAGGCTGAATAAGCTATGTCCACAGGACTGCTATCATTTCCTGAAGGACACTAACTCAGTATTCTATTCACCAGCATCAGTAATAGTCAGATACAAGGATACCTGAATTTTGAAGATACAACTATCAACAGAGCAAGACCTCAAGTATGTTTTCATATATGTCTCAAAGAAATTTAATAGTAGTACCAAAAAGGAAATATTAATAACTGATGAGTTGGGGTCGAAAATGCATTTTGAGGGTAGAAATGGGATAGAAAAAAGATTTTGTTACCTCTTTGTCCATTTAAAAGCATTGATTGTTGTGATATGAGAAAGGGCTGACTTTTGTAATATGGAAAAAAACAGCTAAGTTGTCATGTGTATAATGGAGATAATAATAGCACCCACTTCCCTAGGTTGCTGTGAGGACAAAATGAGATAATGTTTGTCGAGTGCTTTAAAAACCTCAAAGTTCTATATAAGTGCTAGCTATTATTAGCAGTAGTACATGGCTTGAAGGAAGATATTTTGGCCTGTAGTTTGGATTAAAAAAAGTCTGAGTACAAGATTATTTTATGGCAGCAATTGTTTCATGTAGGCCAACAAGAACATTGGGTGCAAACTGAACATGTCTTAACAATCTTTGTGCCTTCAAGCTTTTACAGAATCCTGTATAGTACGCATGCTATATTTTTCATCTAATGCAATTAAAGCCAAGCCTAGTAAAGAGTGACATTTTGTTTTAAGACCACATTATATCTATATGTCCATGGCCTTTTGATGTGTCCCAGCTGGAAGGTAGAGGGTTATTTTACAATTTCAGCCAAGGAGTGATTTCAGTCATCATCCGTACTATATCATCTCACTGAAAAAATATATTTAACAAATATATTTATATCTTCAGTACTAGGCATCTGTAAGTCACAAAACCGAAGGAAAAAGTCAACAAGAATTCAGAAAATGGCCTTCTTCTTTAGCAATATGGAGTAGATATTGAATGACTATGGAATTATCATTTTCTGTTGCTTTTCTAGGAACAAGGGGAAAATAGGAAAATAATATGAAACATCGATCACCAATAATTGTACTTGTCCTCTAGAATTAAAAAAAAAATGTAAAGTAGCCATCCAGAAAATTCACAATTCAACTCTTAAAAGAAATCACCTTGCCTCAAAGAAAAGAAATTGACTTTGTGATTTAAAAAAATTTTTGGTCTGTTTTGAAGTGTGTTATCTTGCCTTTGTCTAAATTTTCTGAGTCCTGTATAAAAGAAATGGAATAAAGCCTGACTAGTGTACTCTGCTTCCTCCATTAATTAAGTAGAATAGTTGCTAGCTATAAACAGAAAATCATCTGACTGTTTGACAATGAATTATTGACACCACCTTTCACCAAGGAAGAAATTCCAGGGAGAGCTTAGGATAGTGACTACTCCATGAGCCAAAATGAATGGTCTAGGGAGATATCTTGCCCTATCAGAGGCATATGAAGAAGGTTTAAAACTATTCCAGGGTCAGATGATTGATCCCTCTGTAGAGACTTGTTAAAAGCAGACACACATAAAATCTTAGGCTTTCAAAATCCAGTTATTTTCTATAGAAGTTTATCCAGAAAAAAAGAAATTCTTCAATCAATCCCTAATCTTAAGAAATAGATAGATGTATCTCATTTTAGATGGTTTCAATGTCAGTCATTTTCAGTCCTCTATGATCTCCTTGGGTCCCAGGCAAGGGCAAGAGAAAGTGTCCATATTTCATCATCCTGAGGACATTTGATTGACAGGATACTGAACTGTGCTCAGCAATGAAGGCTACTGCAGTGTGCCTAGCGTGTGCAGAAACCCTTTACGTGGACCATTTCCCAGGCATTTTGGCTTCAAAATTGTGCCTCAGCAACCTTCTCAGAATTGTCCAGTCAGTGCATGTGTCAGTGCCACCTCTGCTGGATATCTCTCAGTGTGAAGAGTCAGCATTTTAACCTCCCTCCCACCAAAGCAGGAAGATGTCAGCAATCTTTTGCTTATTATATTCCAAGGAAAACATGCTGAGATAACTCTCTAAGTTCTCAGGGTGTAACTTCAGCTGGTAGGCAAAGGAACTAAAAGTTCACTCTTCTCCCTTGCTTCAAACGGTTTTAATGCTGAAATCCTGCTTTTCCCTTTTCTCCTTTGGAGGATCAGGATGCTAGTTTGAGCTTATTTTAAGATTCTTCAGGACAGCATTTCATTCCTTTGACTGTTGTATTCTTTACCACATTACCTCACCACATTAGCCCTTGTATCTCCCTCTGATGGTATCTAGTTTCCATTCCATTCACAGTGTCCAGGGATCGTATCTCTGATCCACTTAGAAACACAGTAATCTCTACCCCTGAGAATACAAACGCTTTCTCAGTCAAATCTATTGATCTATAGGGCTCTATTTCTGGATTTCCATTCACTCAACTTGATGCTTTGGATGTTGGATGCTCCTTTGAGGAGAAAGAGTTAACCTGGATATTGGGAACTAGATAAGGGGCATTTCTACTGAATTCAGAGAAAGAATAAACAAGTTTTTATGTTGATATTAGTGTTGACTTATACATTAAACAAGCAAAATGTTAGATTTTTGTCTGCATTCATATGGTCAGGTTCTGATTTACCTAATTGGGGAAGACTAGAGAGAATATACAGAAATTTTAAAAATCTTTTTTCTATAGTCATTCATTTGAAATTGATCATAGTAAGTTCAAACAAAGAAGAATAGGTTTATGGTAATAAAATGAGGGGGGAAAAATCTAGGAAGCTTTCACTAAACTTTGAAAGTCCTTGACACTCATCTTTTTTTTTTCTTTATACTCTTTCCTGCAGTGTCTATCTATTTACCAGGATTCAAATTTTTTTTATATAATTGATTACCAATGAAGTAATCAGTCAACAGCATCTAATACTATATGCTAGGCACTGGGTTAAACAAATGAGGATATGAAGATAAAAAGCCACTTGAGGAACATACATTTGAATATAGGTAACATATATATCTATGAGCACACATAATAAATATAAGATGATTTAGGGAGGAATTGCAGTAGCAACTGGGATGCTCCCAAAAGATTCCATGTAGAAGATTGTGTTTAAATTGAGTCTTAAAAGAAACCAAGAATTCCAAGAAATTCAAGTGAAAAGAGAATTCATATTAAGCATAAGGAAAAGCCTTATCCAAAGGTACAAAGAACAGAGGTGGATTGTAAGTGTATGCATGGAACTTTAAAATGGATAAGTATAGCTAGATTGTAGTAGTAATTTGTAAGAGAATCTAGGAAGGGAAGTAGTAGAAATCAGGAAGTAAGGGAATTTAGAAAGTGACTAAGTAGTGAAGATATTTATATGTCAAATGGAGGAGTTTATATTTTATCATAGAGTCACTGGAAATTATTGACCAAGAGAATGACATGACCTATACTGCTCGTTAGGAAAATCGTTTTCTTGTTTTTTTGTTTGTTTGTTTGTTTGTTTTTAAAGAAGATGGACTGGCATGATGCGAGCTTGAGGCATAGAAACCAAACAGGCTCTTCTTCCATTAGTTCAAGAGAGAGTTGATATGGACTTGAATTGGGATTGTGGCTGCATGAGTAGAAACGAAGGGATATAAATTGAAAGATGTAGAAAAGACAAGCTTAATCCTTAAACAAGACACTCTATCTCTTAACTCCAGGCCTTTTTTTTCTGACTACTACTCATGCCTACAATACTTTCCTCCTTCTTACCAACCTCCCTGACTTCCTTTAAATCCCAACTAAAATCCTGTCTTTTACTGGAAGCTTTCCCCAAATACTTTTAATTTTTGTGCTTTTTTTGTTGTTGTTCATTATTTCCTATTTATCTTTTTTTTTTTTTTACAATAATTAAAGATTATTTATTAGTCATTTAATCACACATAGTATTGGGATAACAAAGACAGTTTTTGCCTTAGGGAAATTACAATTGAAATACCAAAAAAAAAAAAAAAAAAAAAAGTGAGACAAGATATGTAATACAGTAGAGACTGACTCTGGAATCAAAAGAACTGAGTTCAAATCCAGTTTATGCTTCTTACTCCCTTGGTGATTTTGAAAAAGTCACTTAAGCTTCCTGGAACTCAGATTCTTCATCGATAAAATGAATTTCCTATTTATCTTGTATAGAGCTTGTTTTGCATACATTTAGTCACATTTTTGTATCCTCTATTAGATTATAAGCTTCTTGAAAACAGAAAATGTCTTTGACCTCTTTTTTGAATCCCTAGCACTTACATAGTACTTATTGAATGTTTATTAATTGATTGGTTGATTGATTGTTGAATTCAAAACTCTCAGTGCAACCAGGAAGACCAAGGTTTAAATGCTGTCTCAGAAACTTGATTAGGGATAGGTCCCTTAATCTCTTTGAGCTTCAGCTTCATCTATAAAATAGATACTTTGGACTCAATGTTCTATAAGATCCCTTCTACCTAACCATATATAATACTTTTAAAATTTTCAATAGTGCTATCAAACTATTCCTTAGACTAACTATGTGTTGTGATTATTAAAGAGGCCACTTTTTATTACAGTAGAATGGTGGTGAAGTTTGGGGAAAATAAGGAGGAAAAAGGAAGTAGAGAAATGGATTAAAAAAAAAGGTTTTCACACCTATAATAATGAATTGTTACCATGAGAAAAGCACCTAAATTAGAGGCAGAGCTACTGTCTGTCTTAATAAGAACCATGGTAGAAAGCCTTTCTTGAAATAGAGGTAAAATCAGGGAAAAAATTGCATTGTTGCAGGCCTAATTTGATGAAAGGTCCTCGGTAAATTGTGATTGCACAGTTAATAAACCCTCGAGCTTTTTTTGGAAGACAAAATTAGTTGTTTAGTGGTAAAAAAAAAAAAAATCAATTACAAATTGTGTTGTCTTCTTTAACCAATCAGGCAGAGAAGCAGACCATAATAATCAGTACTCAAAGTGAATAGAATCTCATTGGATGCAAGGACAAGCCCCTTTTGTAAAAATGAATCTGAAAACCAGCATTTCCACTTACAGAAAATGCTTCTTATTTTTACTTTGAAATAATACTTTTTATTTATTTTTATTTATTTATTTTTCATTAAAGCATCTCTGGAGATAAGATTAATGATGAAAGATCTATGTATACCTTTGAGTATAATAGAGACAAGTGTGAAGTAATACACTGTTGGGAAAGGGGGGAGTTTCATAAATATAAGTAAACAGTTATTTATGTACCAAAGTTGAAAATGTTTTGGAACTTCAATAGCAAAAGTCAGTATGAAAATAATTCTTAACACCCAGAAGTAGGATTACAAGATTTAGTGCTACAAAGGAACTTAGAAATAATTTAATAGAACTTCCTCCATCTTCTCACTTTTTCTAGGTAAGAGAATTGAGGCTTAAGGAAGTAAATTATTTCCCCCCCCCAATTTTTAACTATTGATTAATTTATGATGTTTCAAAACTAAGTCATTTTCAATTAGTATTGTAGTCCTTCAGATTAAAAAACATGTACATAAAAAGGTAGCATACCGAAATTACTAATAATAAGAGAGATGAAAATCAAAGTGGCTGTGAAATTTTATCTCATTGTCACTTAGCAAATTGGAAAAGATGACAAAAATGAGAGAAATTCTTGTTGGAGGACAAGCAAAGTAAATATAATATTGGTTGAACTGTGAATTGGCCCAACCATTTTGGAAAGCATTTTGAAATTATGATTTTAAAAAGTGACTTAAATGACCTTATTCTTTTCTTTCAAAGACAAAAAAGATCTTTTAGATCTTATAAACACTAAAAATATTCACTGAAAGATTCTTTGTCTTAGCAAAGAACTGGAACCAAAGTAAGTACTCATGGATTTGAGATTGGCTAAAGGAATAATGGCATAGGAATATAATAAAAGTAGCTAGGCTAGAGTGCTGAGCTTAAAGTCAGGAAGAGTCTTCTTGAGTTCAAATTTAGCCTCAGATACTAGCTGTGAGGTCTTAGACAAGTCATTTAATCTTGTTTACTTTAGCTTGCTCATCTATAAAATGAATTGGAGAAGGAAATGACAAACCACTGTCTTTACCAAGAAAACTTGAATGGAATCACAAAGAGCTGGACATAACTGAAATGAATGAACAATAGCAAGAAATCACTTGTGAATTTAGATAAGTGCAGGGAGACTTAATTGAACTGATGCAGAGAGACAGGACTAGGGACAAAATATAAATAATGACTACAACAATGTAAATATGAAGAATAATAACACAATAAATGAAACCAAAGTATGTTATTACAATGACCTAAATTGGTGAACTACTCTCTCTCTTTGTGGAAGTGAGAGACAGTGAGTGACAGTAGGAGTAAAATGTTGCATATACTGTGAGACATTGATGTGTTTTTTATTGTGCCGAGTTGTTTTTTTTTTTTCTCTTTAAAAAAAAGTCTATTAGGAGACAGAATTAAAAGAAGATTGTTTTTGGAAACTGAAGTGATATAAAAACAAAAGTAGCAATAAAAAATGAAATGAAATGAGAAACTGAGGTAATATTTTTATAAATTGTCATTGTCAAATTCATTTTCTTTATAGTTGAACTTCTTGGCTTTTATCTATCTGTTAGGTAACACTTCCGAATCCTATCAATAAATTGCTTAATCTTAAACTATTTTCATTAGTTTAGATGCTCTATTCTTGTGGTTGTGTCTTGAACTCCAAATTGTGTAAATGAAAGGAGAAAAAAATGTCAGCAATTTTATTGTATTCATTAATGCATTTTGCATTGTTAGACAAAATGTTGGATTAGAGGAATAAGACATTCTCTGTTCCAAAGGAGAGTTTTTAGTTCATTTCAAGAAACAAACAAACAAACAAACAAACAAAACAAGACAAGAGACAAAATCAGAGTGACAAGGAAATCGAGACAGAGACAAACGTACAGAGAAATTGAGAGAGAAGCACAATGATAGAGATGTTTAGGTATATTTGTGTATATGAAAAAAATCATTGTGTAATAGAGCTGGGAAATCATGGGAGTTTTCTTACTTTCCTAATTTTATTTCTTCTTATGAGCTTCTAAAGTCATCAAGTACAGTTAGCAACATACATTACATTAAATACTTTTTAGATCGCTACTGTAGTTTTGCTCTCTTGTTATTGGTAGTTATAGATTTATTTTGTGTGTATGTGTTTGTGTAAAATACCATGAATTATGATTTTTGAGACATGCACCCACAAATTGCTGATTCATTTTCTAGATGGAAATTCTGATAAGCACTTCTACACAGGAACATCTTTCTCTCTTCCCAAATTCCCAATTTTAGATTCATTTGAATGAAGAATCTTCTTTAAAATGCAAATGTTTCCTAGGAAGATTAGTCTATTAGTCTTTCACACCTTATGGAGAATTACATTAATGTGATTGCTTTTCTTCAGATACTTAGCTGAGCTCAGTTGCACTAAAGAGAATGGTATTTTTTGATTGGGAGAAGGGAGAGCTAATTTTGGAGAAGAGCTGGTGGGATTTGACAGTAAGAAACTTTGAAAAACTTCAGGGCATTGCAAATCTGGTGGGGTAAAAGAGAAGTTGTAAGACTCTTGAGAAAGAATTGTAAAATGGAAATTGGCATGACTCTAAAGGCAAACTTTGACTACTTTGCAATTTTTGCTCTAATCTGGTCATCTGACAATCATTTTTGCCTCTGTAGTTGGAAAGCAGATATCTGTATAACTCTAAAATGATGGAATGTATTCCCCTCAGTTGAGGAATGGCTGAATAAATTGTGATATATGAATGTGATGGAGTACTATTGTGCTGTAAGAAATGAGGAAATGAGTCATTTCAGAAAGACATGAACAGATGCAGAGTGAAGTAAGCAAAAGCAAATTTATATTATACCATAACATTGCAAAGATGAATAATTTTCAAGATTTTTATAAACTGATAAAGAGAGACCAAGTCATACAATAACAACAATGTAAAAACAAATAACTTTGGAAGTACAAGAACTATGATTAATATAATATCCATTGTTGAGTACAGAGAGTCAATGATGATTCATTCTATTCATTACAGAGGAGTTATGACTTTAGCATGCAGAATGTGACTATGAATTTGTATGTCATATATAGTCATTGAAGGAATTTTTGATTGATTATATGTATTGCACCCATATATATGCATAGGCACATCTATATGTATTATTTTCTTGCAAGATTTTTTTAAATGAGGTAGGGATGAAATAGAGAGAAAATAACTTTATGTTAATTTAAAAAATAGATGAGATTGCTTAATGTGTGAAATGTACATGTACTTGCAGATGAGCTTATTAGTTTTACTTATTTTACTTTGTTACAGGAAGTAGGAGCAATCCGTAAATATTTCTAATGTAAAAGTAAAAGATATTAATGAAACCTTTTTTTAAAAACCTACAAATTATCCAAGATATATTAAAGAAATAGTTTCATTACATTTTAGACACACTTACATATGTTTTTAAACATGTTTAAAATTATATATGTGTGTTTAAAATATATGTTTAAAATTATTCTCTATATTTAGAGAAAGTGGGAATATAAGCTGGAAAAAATAGTTTTGGAAACTTATGTGAAGGGGTCCCTGGGTGGCACAATGCATTGAGCACTAGCCCTGGAGTCAGGAGGATTTGAGTTCAAATTCAACCTCAAGACATTTAATACTTACGGGCTGTGTGACCCTGGGCAAGTCACTTAACCTCAATTGCCCTGCCAAAAAAAATGAAAATTTAAAAATTAAAAACAACTAACATGAGATACTAAGAATTCCTTTACTCCTTTACTCCTTTACGATATAGTAGAAAGAACATTGACTATGCAACAAAGGGCTTGGGTTAAATTCTGACACCTGAAACTTATTACCTATTTTTCCTTGGGCAAGCCACAAACCTTATTTTCCTTAGCTGTAAAAATGAGAACTATTGAACTAAGATTATCTTTCCAGAATGAGATCTCTAATTAGCTTCTCTCCTTCTTCATGTTTTAAAGCCCACTGACACCATCTTACTTTCTTTCTTTATTTCAATTTCTGATGGTCAAACTCTCAGAGCACATACCATGTCTTTCTTCTAGCTGATTTTCCCCAAAAGTATTGTAACCTTTCAACCATTCTTTAACTATTAATTCCTTTCTTACTCTCTACAAACATACCCAAATATCCCTTGTTCCTCAAAAAAACAACAACAACAACAAAAAAAAAAACTCATTTTATTCTCGCATTCTCTCAAATACCTATTTTTTCTCTTACAGACGTGGCGGGGAGAGGGAAGGGAGGGAAGAACTCTATAATCATTGTCTTAATTCTTCTCTCATTCATTTCTCAATCCTCTACAACTTGTTTTCTGATTTCATTACTCAACTCAAATTGTTCTTTTCAAAATTAACAATCTTTTCTCAGTCTTCATCATTCTCAACCTGTTTGCAGTGTTTCATACTGCTGGACTGTCCTTTCCTCCTGGAAACTTCTCTCTGGGTTTTTGGGATATTGCTCTTGTCTGGCATCTTGCTCGCTTGCTACCTGTATGACTGCTCCTTCTTGGTCTTCTTTGTGAGATCATCAGCCATACCATACTGCCTAACCATGAGTACATTCCAAGGCTCTGATTAGTGACCACTTCTCTATCTACATTCTCACTTAGTGATGTTACCAATCACTGTGGGTTTAATTATCTCTATGTAGATAATTCCCAGATCTACATATCCAACCGTATTATCTCTCTTGAGATTCAATCACAATTTTATATACTTCACCAATTATCTGTTGTACCTTCTAAATTGGATGTCATAGATATCTCAATTTCAAAGATGTTCCAAATGGAATGATTTATCTTTTTATCTAAACTTACCTCTCTTTCCGTATTTCTGGTGAAAGTACCACCATCCTTCCATTTTCTGGGGTTTGCATTCTGTGTCATCCCATATGTTGCCAATTTTGTCATTTCCACCTTCACAACATCTTTCATATCTATTCACTTTATGTGATACCACTTTAGTGTGTCACCTTGTATCTATATCATAACAATAGCTTTTTAATTTGTTTCCCTGCCTGAAACCTCTCCCTACTCCAATGCATTTCCCACAAAAATGCTAAGATGATTTTCATAAAGCACAGATATAACCAAGGCACTACCTTATTAATAAACTAATAGCTCCCTATACTTACAGAATCATATATAAACTCCTTTGCCCTTTAAAGTTCTTTAAAACTTAGGCCCACTACCTTCCTAACCTTGTTACACATTCTTCCCTTTTCCACCCTTTGTGATCCATCCAGATTTGTCTTATTGCTGGTTTTTCCCTTACATTTATATGTAGCTCTTCATGTCCAGTCTCCAAGTTTTTGCCTTGACTGTCCCTGTAATCCACTCTCTTCTCATCTCACTCTCTTGGAATCCTTTATTTCATTCAAAATTCAGCTCAAGTTCCACCTTCCACCTGAAATCTTTCCTGATCTTCCCAGCAGTTTGTACACATTCCACTCTAAACCCCCATAATAAAGCCAGTTGATGTACTATATGCCCTTTGCTTTCCTCCCCATAAATTACCTTGTATTTATTTATATTTTGTTTATGAGCTAACTTGAAGCAATGCATAATGGATTGACTCTAACCCTCTCAGTACTCTTAAGAAACTTGCTAAAACTATATTGTGTAGAGATCTCAGGTAGGGGGATGTCCCACTATTGGTAAAACCACAAATCTAATTTCTACCCTTATTTTGTCAAAATATTTTGTATGTATTTATCCCCTGGCAAAGCATAAGCTGTTTGAGGAGGACTATTTAGTTTACTTTTGTCTTTTTATTGCCACACAATGGAGATCATTTTATATCTCCACACATTGCTTAATACATGACAGATACTTAATAAATGCTGATCTATTGATTCTATAATCCCTTTCTCAACCTTTTGTCATATTTTCCTAATTTCCTAAAACCTTGTTTGATACCAGTAGATCAATGTGTCATGTTTTCCTCAAACCAAATGAGATAGTATTCATAAAGCACTAAAAGAAGTCAGTCTGGTCAGTAAAGATTTCTTAATTGCCAGGTACTGTGCCAAGTGCTGAGGATACAAAAAAGCAAAAAAAATAGTCTGTATCCTCAAGGAGTTTTCAGTCTTGGGTGAAACAACAAGCAATTGTTACAAAGTTACAAAAAAGCTGCATATGGGATGAATAAGAAATAATTAACAGAGGAAAAAGTAATAGAAATGAGGGGATGGGGAAAGTTTCTTGTAGAAGAAGGGGTTTTAGTTGGGATTTGAAGGAACTGGGAAGCAAGGAGGTAGAGATGAGGAGAAAAAGCTATTCGAGCTGGTGAAAATGTCTGGAACTTAAAGTCTTGTTCATAAAACAGCAAGGAAACTAGTGTCCATAATCTTAGCACAGTCCCTGCCACATAGTAGGTGCTTAAAAGAATTATTCCATCCTGCCACATAGTAGGTGCTTAAAAGAATTATTCCATCCCCTTTTCTCTCTTCCCATTTAGAGGGAAATGGTTTTTGGTTATGAAGACATATTAGGGATATTGTAAAAGTGAGTGGTTACTCCAGGTGGGAGATTGAATTAGGTGACCTCTGAGGTTTATTCCAACCCTAAAATTCTATGATTCTCTCTTCCAATTATGTTTGTATCTGAGGGCAAAGCCATTTGTCTTCATTCTAATACCTGATGTTACCAGAAGGAAAAAAAAACAGTATGTTTAGAAACCTATGGAAGTGAAGCCGGTTTTGGGGGGTTGCCAGCTCTTTTATTTACTGCTGTATTGTGTGGCTGTCACCAAAAGTTTTAGTTAATGTTGTCATCCTCTTTTATGAAGCAACTTCTTTGGAAACCACAAATAAAGCTTCTATAACTCTGGCTCTGCTTATAACTGAGCCCAAAATAGAAAGCAGTGCATGTGCAGTTATCCATTTTTCCTAATGTGATATAGTGTTGTTGTTCTTTCCATTCTGGTCCTTGATACAGGTCCAAGAGTCAAATCTCTTGTGCACATCTGGAGAAAGCTGAATAGCTCCAGATTTAAGAGAGCTTTGGGGACAGAGGGCCTGGGTCTCTGGGAAGAAGAATTCCCTCTGCTGGTCCAGTGATTTGATTTTGTGAGGAAAAAGCAAAATTTTTACCTGTTTATTATTTATTTGTTATTAATATTTAAATTGAGTTAAACAAAATTGGGTTGCTTTTTGGGGGCCTATATTGCAGTCTCCCTCTTTCTAGCTACTTTTGATATCATATATAGACTTGTGTTAACCTTTTTGCTTATGGTCATGGTACTTGTCCTGATTGGTGATTACATTTCTGTAACCACAAAATTTTTGGCTACTCCTGCCCAAACATAATAAAACTGAGACATTTTCAGTATCAAAATAGAATTGACAAATGTAGTTTCTCTCAGTAGTGCACAGCAAAATGCATTAACTAACTCAAGGGTGGGATTTGAGAATATCTGAGAAGAGAGGAGCCAAGAAGAGGTAAAACTTTGAGAAAGTACAGTAGTCAACAAACTCAGAAGTTTAATAATGCTGATTTATAAAGATACTATAACTTTTAAACATGTACTTTACATCTGAAGGACTGCAGTGGGGATTTAAAATATGACTATTTAATTTTTTTAAATTACATAAATTAAGTGAACGGCCCATTAACAGGATGCCATCAGGATCACATGGCCAATTCAGATCAAAGTTATATTGTCTTGCCTGCTGGATTGGAATAAGAATTAAGAAATTACTATTCCAGAGTGGTGTTGGACATTGCTACTCATTTACAATGATATTCTTCACTGATAACTACCTGGAACTCTGCTACTTTGACAGACATTCCATTGAATCTTCTTCTTTGTGGTGCAACCATCAATAGAGGATATTAGTGGGAGAGAAACTGTTAATGAGTCATTCTGACTAAGAAGTCTTATCTTGTAGGCGCCTCATGTAAGCAAGCAGTTGTACCTAATGAAAGGGAGCAGAGTTTGGACAGACATTGAACTTGACCTTTTTGTCCACTTTGTGAACTAATGGTTCATAGCAATAGATACTAGCCCCACTGGAGCCAGTTGAATGTCTTTCTCAATTCCTAACTGGCTGCTCTTCCTATAACCTGGCATACCCAAGCTTTTTATTTTAAGCATGTGTGTCACCAGTAATCAACTTGAGTGGTGCATTTTAGGAATCGACCCTGTTCAGCAAGATTGAATATCCTGTTAAGTCTGCAAAGCACCTAGCATGTCATTGGCACTCCATTCAGAGTTTAAGTAAGGATAGCGACAGACCTATGCAAACAGACTTAACAATTTTAGGGAGCACTCTCTTTCTTTTCATTATTGTTTACCAAAACATTTCATTGTTATTATTGCTTTTTTATTAGGTGATTTCAAATTTGTCTGCTTTTAAGTGGTCAAATTATTAATAAACGGTTTTATCTGCCATTTTCTTAAGCACCTAGAGGAAGGACTAGAATGCTTGACATTTCATTTACACCAATGAAGAGATAAAAGAAATATATTCTTATTCTTAACCAGTGTTTATACCTTTTATTTAGTTGTGTTACTATTTGATTTGACTTTATTCCTATAAACATATTCCCTTTTCTTTCAGTTCATTAAGAATAAAATTATACCACCCAATTATTTCAATTAAATTCAGCAAAAAATTGTTAATACATCATTTAACAAACTTTTAAAGCACCTCCTATTGTGAAGACCGTGTATTTTAAAATCATCTGGAGTCAGGAATTCAGGTTAGGGCGCGAAAATCGTCAGTCTTTATTCTCAGTGAAGAAAGATTGGAGGTGGAAGAGAATGGGCAATAGCAATGTGTGCAGCTGAGTCAAGAAGTTAGTTAGACCAGCAGCCACACGACCAGCAGCTAGGAGTATGGAACCCAGGCCCAATCTCTCCCAGCTTCTCTTCCTGTCTCTCTCTTCCTCCACCCACCAAAATCGTCATTTCCTATACAACACATCAGGACTTGCACGGAGAGTCGGTGGGGGCCATTCTTTATCCAATCATGTATATCAATAGAGAATAGCCCAATTACTATTTAGCCTCACATACTTGGGACCTCAGTGCATCAACTCAAACCTCAGCCCATTATATCCTATGTGCTAGACACTGTGTGAAGTGCTGGTCATAGACAATATCTGAATACATGTATTTGAATATGTGTATGGATGTATTGAATACATACATATATATATATATATACAAAGAATTCCAACTTCAGAGCTCTCAAGAATGCCTACTATGTACAAAACCCTGTGCCCAACATGATAAATATGGAAATATGTTTAAATGAATTGCACATATTTGGCCTCTAGCAGATTGCTTACTATCTGGGAGGGAGAACTTTGAGAGGGTAGGGAGACTATTTTGGAACACAAAGCCTTACAAAAACAAATGTTGAAAACTATCTTTATATGTATTTGGAAAATAAAATACTATTAAAAATTAAACAAACAACAACAATCCTGTAGCTTCTATTGATGGAGAACTATGAAATAGATACACAGATGAGTAAACATAAGATCACTTGAAGATAGAGTAGGAGAGGAACTAACAACTAATGATTAACAATAAGCTGTATGGTGTTGATTTGCATTTGTATTACACTCTACATTTTTCTGGACTTCTTTGTGCATAGAAATCATATTTCCTAATGATTTTTTATTCATAATTTTTTAATCAAAAAATTTTTTTTCCAGCAACTAGAGGTTTTTTATAAAGGAAAAGTCTCATGTAGGCAACACTTTAAGTGTTGAAGTCATGAAATAAGCTGGATTTAAAAGAGATGAATGTGAATTTGGAGAATATCCCAGGGTTGGGAGACAGCCGAGGCAAAGGAACAGAGATTGAAAATGGAATATCATATACATTGTCCATTGTCCACTATAGATTTTATTGATCTTTTCTACATGTCTGTAAGACTTAGAGCCAGAGAATAGAGTCTATTGTTGTATTTAATCATGTGGCATTGCACTGTTCACATTTTTAATATGGGTTAATTGTATTTCCTAACCAACTAAAAATCCTTCTTAAAAATTTACTCAACTAAGTTCTTAAAAGCAGCAATTTCAAATTATACTTATTTATTCCCATAATGCCCATTATGATGTTTTTGCAGATACTAGGGATTTGTAATTGATTGATTTATAAATTCAATATTTATCATTTCAAAAGACATCTACAACCTATGTATGAGCAATATTCTTTCTAAATTCCAAGAAGATATAAAGATATATGATAGTTCCCTTCTTAAAATAGCTTAAAATATAGTAAGAGAAACAAGACAAATATTAAATTAAATATCATTCAAATTAGAATATGACAAGTACCTAGAAAAAATGCTATGAGATCATATAAGGGAGAGAATAATGCCAGTTTCTATAAACTAGGAAATTTTTTCTGATGGTATTTAGGATGAATTTTGAAGAATGAGTAAGATATTAAGAGGAGATCATAAAATGAATATTGTAATAATGATAACTAAATGTATAGCATTATGATTATGATGTGACAGGTACTGTGCTATGTGCTTTACAAATATTATCTCATTTAACCTTCACAACAATCCTGATAATTAGGTGCTATTATTATCCCTATTTTATAGATGAGGAAACATGGGTGATTTGCCTAGAGTCACATGATTAGAAAGTGTCTGAGGCCATATTTGAACTCAAGAACTCCTGATTCCAGGTCTGGTGCACTATCCACTGGGTCACCTAGCTGTATGCAAATTACAGGAAACATTGTAAAAGGGTAGGAAATATTTGGGGAAAAGATTAGAAAAATAGAACCTGAGAACTGGAGTTCTTATAGTCCAGTGTTCTCATTTTAGACTTGATGAAGTTGAAGTTCAGTGAATTATCCAGTTTCTCTTTAGCATAATAGTTATGATGATTGGGGGTAGGGAACAGGGAAGAGACATTGTGAGGTAAGGCTGTAAATGTAAAGTGTCAATTGTAAAGGGCTAAGAACTTTGATAGAGTGATGGTATACTCAGAATGTTTCAGTATGCTTGTATCAAATGCCAGTAGAGCCGATGTGGTACTGAGTAAATTCCACTGCCCCTTAAGAAATGTAAAGTTTGTACTTTTCCTTAAAAAATTTTTAAACCAAAGAATAACCAGTAATCTACATTCAGTAAAATCATCATGATGGTTTTTGAAGTACTTTGAAAACACGGCAACAGATGCTAATGAATGGTGCTATATCAGTCACTCACCAGATGGCTCACAACCCATCTCTCTTATTAGTTTGGTGCAATAAATCCGCATTTCCCCTTGAAACATTTTCTAGATTGTATCCATAACTCTCCCTTCATATAAATATGGGTTTGCCTATATATTTGGGTATATATGCTTATACCCAAATTGGATATAGATATAGATATATTTATATCTATATCTATACATAGATATATTCATGTGTATATATACAAATATGTTTATCCATATATACAGATATATTCATGTGTATATACAAATATGAATACACAAATATATATGTTTATCTATATACAAACATAATTCAGATATCTTCTACACATCTGGCTTCAATAAGATCAAAATATAATTATGGTGGTAGATTATATTTCTTGATTTAAATTTATCTTGCAAGACTAATCCTTAATTTATGAACTGTGAACTTTGAAAATTTTAAGGAACAAAACTTTGATCTGTATTCTACTGAAACTTTCCTCTCCAAAGTTATCAGTACTCTTTTTAATTACCAAGAAAATACTCTTCTCAATCCTTACACTTGACTTCTTTGACACTTGATCAGCCTCATCTTCTGGATACTTTCTTGAGATTTTTGTTGTTGTTGTTAACTGCTCACTCTTGTTTGATGACACTCCTTATCCCTCTACCTTAACATGTTTTGCAAAGGAATTATAATCCTGGTTTGTGTGAAGGAATTCCTTAATTCATCAAAAGCCTATAAGAGAAACAATGCATATAATATTATATCCATTTTACAAGCAATATTATGCCCATTTTATATCTCAGTGCTGAGTAAATTCCATGACTTGCCTAAAGTCATATCAATCATGACCAAAGCAAGAGCTGAACATTAGTCTTCCAGTTCCAAGTATGGTGCCCTTTCCCTGCAATAAGTTTCTTCTCAAGGAAGATGAAGTGTGATATAGATAGTTACTAAGCATATCAAGTGAAGTCTAAAACCATTAGCTTTTTTTTTTTTAAATAGCTTTTACCATTATTGATCACAAAATAGAAAATTTTGATTACATCAAATTAAAAAGCTTTTGTACAAACAAAACTAATGCAAACAAGATTAGAAGGGAAGCAACAAACTGGGAAAACATTTTCACAGTTAAAGGTTCTGATCAAGGCCTCATTTCCAAAATATATAGAGAATTGACTCTAATTTATAAGAAACCAAGCCATTCGACTTTTCCTTAAAATAATCAGCAGCATCTATTTAAACCATCAGTAAGCATCATATGTAATGGGGACAAACTGCAACCATTCCCAATAAGATCTGGAGTGAAACAAGGTTGCCCACTATCATCGTTACTATTTAATATTGTATTAGAAATTCTAGCTTTGGCAATAAGACCCGAGAAAGAGATTAAAGGAATAAGAATAGGCAATGAGGAAACCAAATTATCACTCTTTGCTGACAATATAATGGTATACTTAGAGAACCCCAGAGATTCTACTAAAAAGTTATTAGAAATAATCCACAACTTTAGCAAAGTTGCTGATTATAAAATAAACCCACATAAGTCATCAGCATTCTTATATATCACTAACAAAATCCAGCAGTCAGAGTTACAAAGAGAAATTCCATTTAAAGTAACTACTGATAATATAAAATATTTAGGAATCTATCTGCCAAGGGAAAATCAGAAACTTTATGAGCAAAATTACAGACCACTTTTCACACAAATTAAGTCTGATCTAACCAATTGGAAAAATATTAAATGCTCTTGGATAGGACGAGCAAATATAATAAAGATGACAATATTACCTAAACTAATCTATTTATTTAGCGCTATACCAATCAGACTCCCAAAAACTATTTTAATGACCTAGAAAAAATAATAACAAAATTCATATGGAAAAACAAAAGGTCAAGAATTTCAAGGGAATTAATGAAAAAAAAAATCAAATGAAAGTTGCTTAGCTGTACCAGATCTAAAATTATATTATAGAGCAGCAGTTACCAAAACCATTTGGTATTGGCTAAGGAATAGATCAGTTGATCAGTGGAATAGGTTAGGTTCAAGGGACAAAACAGTCAACAACTATAGCAACCTAGTCTTTGACAAACCCAAAGACCCCAGCTTTTGGGATAAGAACTTACTGTGATAAAAATTGCTGGGAAAATTGGAAACTAATATGGCAGAAACTAGGCATTGATCCATACTTAACGCCGTACACCAAGATAAGGTCAAAATGGGTTCATGACCTAGGCATAAAGAATGAAATTATTAATAAATTAGAGGAACATAGGATAGTTTACCTCTCAGACCTGTGGAAGGGGAAGGTCTTTATGACCAAAGCAGAACTAGAGATCATTACTGATCACAAAATAGAAAATTTCGATTATACCAAACTGAAAAGTTTTTGTACAAACAAAACTAATGCAGACAAGATTAGAAGGGAAGCAATAAACTGGGAAAATATTTTTACAGTCAAAGGTTCTGATAAAGGCCTCATTTCCAAAATATATAGAGAATTAACTCTAATTTATAAAAAAAAATCAAGCCATTCTCCAATTGAAAAATGGTCAAAGGATATGAACAGACAGTTCTCAGATGAAGAAATTGAAACTATTTCTAGTCATATGAAAAGATGCTCCAAGTCATTATTAATCAGAGAAATGCAAATTAAGACAACTCTAAGATACCACTACACACCTGTCAGATTGGCTAAGATGACAGGAAAAAATAATGATGATTGTTGGAGGGGATGCGGGAAAACTGGGACATTGATGCATTGTTGGTGGAGTTGTGAACGAATCCAACCATTTTGGAGAGTAGTTTGGAACTATGCTCAAAAAGTTATCAAACTGTGCATACCCTTTGATCCAGCAGTGTTACTACTGGGATTATATCCCAAAGAGATTATAAAGAAGGGAAAGTGACCTGTATGTGAACGAATGTTTGTGGCAGCCCTCTTTGTAGTGGTTAGAAACTGGAAACTAAGTGGATGCCCATCAGTTGGAGAATGGCTGAATAAATTGTGGTATATGAATGTTATGGAATATTACTGTTCTGTAAGAAATGACCAACAGGATGATTTCAGAAAGGCCTGGAGAGACTTATATGAACTGATGCTGAGTGAAATGAGCAGGACCAGGAGATCATTATATACTTCAACAATAATACTATATGATGACCAGTTCTGATGGACCTGGCCATCCTCAGGAATGAGATCAACCAAATCATTTCCAATGGAGCAATAATGAACTGAACCAGCTACACCCAGAGAAAGAACTCTGGGAGATGACTAAAAACCATTACATTGAATTCCCAATCCCTATATTTATGCCCACCTGCATTTTTGATTTCCTTCACAAGCTAATTGTACAATATTTCAGAGTCTGATTCTTTTTGTACAGCAAAATAACGGTTTGGTCATGTATTAAAAAAAAAAAAAGAAAGAAAAAAAGAAACCAAGCCATTCTCCAATTGATAAATGGTGAAAAGATATGAACAGACAATTTTCAGATGATGAAATTGAAACTATTACCACTCATATGAAAGAGTGTTCCAAATCACTATTAATCAGAGAAATGCAAATTAAGACAACTCTGAGATACCACTACACACCTGTCAGATTGGCTAGAATGACAGGAAAAAATAATGACGAATGTTGGAGGGGATGCAGGAAAACTGGGACACTGATGCATTGTTGGTGGAGTTGTGAACGAATCCAACCATTCTGGAGAGCAATATGGAATTATGCCCAAAAAGTTATCAAACTGTGCATACCCTTTGACCCAGCAGTGCTCCTATTGGGCTTATACACCAAGGAGATACTAAAGAAGGGAAAGGGACCAGTATGTGCCAAAATGTTTGTGGCAGCCCTGTTTGTAGTGGCTAGAAACTGGAAAATGAATGGATGCCCATCAGTTGACAAATGGTTGGGTAAATTGTGGTATATGAATGTTATGGAATATTATTGTTCTGTAAGAAACGACCAGCAGGATGAATACAGAGAGGATTGGCGAGACTTACACGAACTGATGCTGAGTGAAATGAGCAGAACCGGGAGATCATTATATACCTCAACAACGATACTGTATGAGGATGTATTCTGATGGAAGTGGATTTCTTTGACAAAGAGACCTAATTCAGTTTCAATTGATCAATGATGGACAGAAGCAGTTACACCCAAAGAAAGAACACTGGGAAATGAATGTAAACTGTTTGCATTTTTGTTTTTCTTCCCGGGTTATTTTTACCTTCTGAATCCAATTCTCCCTGTGCAACAAGAGAACTGTTTGGTTCTACACACATATATTGTATCTAGGATATACTGCGACATATTCAACATATATAGGACTTCTTGCCATCTAGGGGAGGGGGTGGAGGGAGAGAGGGGAAAAATCGGAACAGAAGTGAGTGCAAGGGATAATGTTGTAAAAAATTATCCTCACATGGGTTCTGTCAACAAAAAGTTATTATAATTTAAAAAATAGCTTTTATAGAATCTATGTTCTGTATGAACTTCAAGTTTTATCTTTTAAAGGAGAAGAGAAGATCTTGATAGGTTTGGTTACCAATGCTGTGTAGCTATTTTGAATGTTTCAGTACACAGCTCAGACACACAAGCCTTTCTTGATTTCTTCTTTCAACACTTCCTATTTACTTTATATACATTTTGCATCTATTTAAATGTTTACACATTGTTTCCCTGATGGAAGGTAAGTTTTTACAGGGCAGGGACTGTTTGAGGTTTGTTTGTATATCTATTGCTTAACACAGTGCTTTAGTACCTAATAGACAGTTCAATTTGTTTTCATCTCTAAATCCTTGCCCTGTTGTCCTGTCGGCATTCATCCCTTGCCAAACCTCAATCCTGAATTATTCCAGTCTCCTCCTGTTTCTGTTTATGTTTCAGAACTCGTCTGCAACTCCTTGGGAAAGGTATTTGAAGTCACTCCTCTTACTCCATTCTAAACTCTCTCCAGTCTGGCCTCATTCAATTGAAACTTCCTTCTCCAAAGTTATCTGTACTCTTTTAATTACCAAGAAAATATCCTTTTTTCAGTCTTTACACTTGACTTCCCATAACCTTTGACATTCTTGATCAACCCTCCTGTTCTAGATACCCTCTCTCTTTTTGAGACATTTTTGTTGTTAGTTGCTCTCTCTTATTTCTCCTACTTGTCTGTTCATCTTTTGGGGGATTCTTTTGCTGGTTCTTCATCCAGATCCTATGTTTATCCTCAAAGGATAAGTCCTGAGTACTCTCATTTACCTCTGTCCTATCTCACTTGGTGACTTCTCCCATGAATTCAATTATCAACTCTATGAAGATTATTCTCACACCTGTATGTCCAGGATTAATCTCCTGAACTCGTCTTGCCAAAACCAACTTCTTCTTCGACATCTTGAACTGTATAATACACAGACACTTAAAACTTAACATAGTCTATTTCAAACATATTCAAACAAAAGCCTATATTATCTTTCCTCCCAAACCCTTCACTCTTGTGAATTTCCTAATTACTGTCAAGAGTACCACCATTCTGTTTGTCACTGAGGCTCGCAAACTATGTACCATACTTGACTACTCACTTGCATTCACCCATATATGTAGTCCACTGTCAAATTATGTCATTTCTATCTTTACAATGTGTCTTATAAATGTAGCCCTCTCACATAGCCACCATTCTGGTAGAGATGCTCATCACTTCATACCTGGATAATTGTAATAGGTATCTATTTGGTCTCTCTCTGACTCAAATCCCTCACAACTCCAATTCAACCTTCCCTCACTTGCCAAAGTGATTTTTCAAAAGTTCAAATCCAATCACATCAATCCCCTACTCATTAAACTCCATTGACTTTCCACCAGTTCCAGGATCAAGTGTAAACTCCTATTTTGTATTTAAAATCCTTCATAACCTGATCCTTTCTTGCCTATATTTTACTCTCCTTCACATACTCTGTGGTCTATCAATATTGACTTTCTTTCTGTCCTTGAACATGACACTCCACCTTCCAACACTTCCAACACTGTGCGTTTTTATTGTCCCATGTACCTGAAATGTTCTCCCCTTTCATTTATGTTCATGGATTCCTTTGAAATTCAGGTTGTCTTATTCCAGTGAAGGCCATTCCTCCAACCTCCTCCATTAAAGCCTTTCATTTATACTGAATATATCTTATTTATACACTTCTTAAAATCTGTTTTCAACTTCCTTAAAATGTGATCTCTAAGCAGGATCTGTGCTTTTTGCCTTTGTGAACTCAACACTTAATAAATGCTTTGTGATTGACAGACAACTATACTATGTATTCATAGTATCTGACATTAAGTGTATCATCACTGCAGCAAGAAAATCGCTTTTGATTCTTCCTTAATTCATTTCTTATTCTCCACAGAAACTATTCCAAATCTTTCCCTTCAACTACTCTTTCCCCCATTCTCCTGAGGACTTTATCTGTTAATTTATTGAGGAAATTAAAATACTCTGTGTATGTTTGATTAGATAAATTACAATTTTTTCCAAGTGGTTGTTGATTTACCTTTAATTTACTGTGCTAAGGGTGTGTCCTCAACCTCAACTAAAGGTCTGCTGTAATACCTCATTATGGCATGGAACTGATCCTGAACCTTAGAAGTCTATGGTAGAAAGACCTAAACTCTAGAAACTCTACCAAGCTAAAAAGGTTGTTCAAAATATTGACTTGGTGGTAGACTTGGGGAGAGAGAGAGAGAGAGAGAGAGAGAGAGAGAGAGAGAGAGAGAGAGAGAGAGTATCAAAGGGCCAGCCTACCTAAATTCTAAAAGGATAATTGGTTACTAATGATTTTATTTTGAAATTTCCAACAACTCATAAAAACTATTTTCTAAACCATGGAGACATTGCAGTATGCTTTCGTGGGGATTGAGATTAGAGGAATAAGTAACCACAAGAATGAAATCATGGATCTTGTCAACTATTGAAAATTCCCCCAAGTCCTTTATGTTCTTCACTATGAATTGTTGACATATTTTCATTTTTAAATTTGCCAATAAAGTTAGGGAAACAGGTGCCTACTCAGAGAATCTAACACTACTTTGTCCTAAGAGTTGGGATTGTTTGAATCAATAAACTGAAGACATTAAATTGAGTGTGAACAAGTTAGATAATCATATTGGGAAGGAGTAGTGCTTCAGCCATTGGATGAAATGAAATTTTGATACATAGGAAGTTTATTAGAATTGACTGAAGAGCTTTAGTCATGCTCTCTGGATCTCATATAAAATAGAAAGCCAGTTTGGATTTTAGCTTTTGTGTGACAGGCCAGCTCCGTCCGTGATGGCAGAAGTGGCAACCAGACCTCTGTGAAAGAATTCTGAGGTGAGAGGAGAAGAGAAGAGTCTATCTCCCTGCTCTACACTTTGGCCACAGGATAACCTTATATACTTGGAGGGTCAGAGAATTTGGACTTCTAATCAGGGCTGAACAGGTCAGTGCCTCATTAGCTTATGAAGTTGATGGTTGATGGTAGTACCTACATCAGACCAACCAGATCTATCATGGAGAAATAGTTTCAGGATTCTATAAAGAGCCAAGCAAGAAATTACACCATGCCTTAAGGAAAATTCCTAGGATATCATCAAGGGAAAAAAAAAGGTCTTCCAGCAAAAGAGAGCTATGAATTATACCTTTTGCACATGTACTTTCTAAGGTTATCCCCACATTTTCTGGATTCTGTATGTACTTTTGGAAGAGCCCTCATTTTGGCTTTATGTTTTATATCAACTGTTCTTCTTATATCATTTTAATAAATATTCATTCCTAAAACTTAGTTAAGTCTGGCTAGCTAATCACTTTTAACTGATACTGAGGGAATCCCATTAGTGGGGGCTTATGAGCAATAACATTAAAAACACATCAACATCCCAATCCCCTAAAATAATCTCTAGAACACTGAGGAAATAAATATCCAGCTGCTCTCTGGAGACACAGACTGCCAATACAAGTGGGAATTGGGAGAGTGAGCCCCAGAGCATATGGTATACGTTTATTAAGTGTCTCCTCTGTTCATTGCAAACTGTGGAGGAGATAGAAAGATAATTAAGACATAGTCACTGTATTTAGGGATCTTGTAAACTAGCAAGAGAGCTATAGCTATATTAATATGTAATACTGTTCAATAAGGATAAAGTAATTATAATACAGGATGGATATGACACCCCCTCCCCAGGTAATTAGTAGGAGCTTAGTCAATCCCTAAGAGAAATAATAAAAGTATAAATTTTATATCTAGAAGTGAGCTAGCCCATTTGGTCTAAACTTTTCATTTTGAAATTGAAGTCTAGAGAGGTTATATGATTTTTCTGTGGTCGCAAAGTTAATATCAGAGCCAAAATTTGAACACAGATCTGCAGACTCCAATTCCAAAAGGTACTATGCAAGATCAAAGAAAGAAAATATAATTTCTGATTGGGGGAATCAATGAACATTTCATGGTTGAAGCAACTAAATGCCTTTGAAAGAAGGCTAAAATTTCAAAAGACAGAGATGAGGTATAAGGTTTAGGGAATAGGGGCAAGGAATGATTGGTATAAAAGATGTTGAATTGTTATAGACAGACTGAGTATATAAGTCGTAGAACTAGAAGAGATCTTTGGAATAATTCCCTGTTGCAATTCACTCAATTTATAAATTTGAAATCTTATCATAAATTAAATCTATACATTATTCTCCTATTTACATGCAGAATCAGGTCACGAATGAAGGCCTCTTGATTCTTAAGTCAATATATATTTCTACTCTGTTATTCTGCCTATAGTTTAAATACCATATAATTGAATATTGAGGGGGGTGAGGTGAGACAACTAAAATATAGTAAAATGTCAAGTTGTAGAGAGCCTTGAATGTCATACTAAGCAGTTTAAATTATAGAATTTGATGTCTTGCTATGGTAGTACAAATAGTATTACCAAGTTCCAACATAAGAAAGATTTTTCTACTCCATTGACTATGTATATTATTCCTTCTCTGAAACAATTCTGATAAGAGTTAGGTTCACTCAATACCCTTCACTGCTCCCCTTCTTCCCCTCTACTATTTTCTTGCCTTTTTTATGTGAGACAATTTACTTCCTCTCCCTTTTCCTCTTGCCCAGTATGTTTCTCTCTCACACCTTAATTTAATTTAATTTTTAAAAAATATTGTCCTTTCCATGTATACTTATATTGTATTTAATTTATACTTTAACATATTTAACATGTATTGGTCAACCTGCCATCTTGGGGAGGGGGGTGGAGAGAAGGAGGAGAAAAATTGGAACAAAAGGTTTGGCAATTGTCAATGCTGTAAAATTACCCATACATATAACTTGTAAATAAAAAGCTATAATAAAAAAAAGATATTGTCCTTTCATATTCAGCTCACATCTGTGCCCTCTACATATACTTCTCACTATCCTAATAACGAGAAACTTATTATGAGTTACAAGTATCATCTTCCCATGTAAGAATGTGATATTTCAGTCTTCTATTTTTTTTTCATTCTTTTGATTTTGTTTTATTGTTTCTTGATTTTTCATAGTCATTAGTTTCCATTTGTTCAGTTCTATTTTGTAAGGAATTGTTTTCTTCAATGAGCTTTTGTACTTCTTTACCATTTGGCTAGTTCTACTTTTTAAAGCATTCTTCTCCTCATTAGCTTTTCGTACCTCTTTTACCACTTGGCCTAGTCAGTTTTTTAAGATATTAATATCTTTAGTATTTTTTTGCATCTCCTTTACCATGCTGTTAACTTATTTTTTTTATTGACAGAACATATGCAAGGGGAATTTTTGCAACATTGTCCCTTGCTCACTTCTGTTGCAACTTTTCCCTTCCCTCCCTCCACCCCCTTCCCTAGATGGCAGCTCTTCAAAGATGACATGAAATAAGGGGAGGTGTTTACTGCTCTCCTAGCCTATGCTCTGGTCTCTGAGTGACCACAAAAAGTCATTTTTGTCCTAAAATTGTGAGAAGGATCCCTGTTCCACTGTGGCTACAAGGCTAGTGCTCCTCCTCTCCCTAAGACTGTCCCCCAGAACTGCATCCTGGACTGGAAGATGGGCAACCCATAGTTCTGCCTCAGTGCTAGCAAAGAGACTCTGGTAAACTCTTTCTGATCAATTGTTTGAGCTATCTTTTTTTTTTTTTTTTTTTTGGCTGAGAGCTCTGGAAGCAGCTCTTGCCTCTGCAGATTCTATTGTACACTTTATAAAAAGAATCTTTATTACAAGGATTTCTCATTGGGTATGAAAAGGAGAGGAGCATATTCAGGAGTGAATGATTTGTTAAAACAGTCATCATTAAAGCCTTTTAAAAATAAGCATTCTTGAGAAAATTTATTTTCTTAAGTAGTTTAAAATTTGTTCCATCAATCTTGAATACACCATTAATTTGTATTGTGTAGAAAGTTTTGTCCTGATCTCAGGTATCACAAATCTTTAAATTTATGGGATATTAATTATTTTCTGGGAATGTAATCAATCCAACATTAGACTGGACAATAAAGATGTCTTATTAATTAAAAGTAAAATGGTGTAAATAGACTTCATTTGAAGTTGTGAAAGAGTAGGTAGGGCAGCATGAGGACAAGAGAACCATAATGCTAAATCCTTCTTACTTCGGTAAAGAAAACTGCAATAGACCGGATGCAATTACTGAGGGCAGCCATTTTGTTGTTTAGAAAATTTCATGACATTAACCCTCTGGTGATATTGTCACAAACCGGGGAGGGGGACGGGGAGAAGAATAACATACTGCCCTTACTCTGCTGTGTCTGCATTAATGCAGCATTGCAGCAGCTGCTTTCTTTTTTTAAACAGCATTTTTGTTGGTGATGGTATTGTAGGGCTTTTTTTCCCCCTGTAGAGTAAGCTAACCAGATTTGCAGTTTATAAAACTGGGACAGCCTAGCAGGGGACACAACTTTCCATGAACCGTCTTCTGGGGATAATAATACCAGTAATCGGAAAACTGCCATGACAATTTCAGAGAGAGATGAATTGCAGTGTGTGCATTCAACATTTTTTTGTTTGTTTGTTTGTTTTGAAGAGTGACAAAGTGTCTGTGTTTGGTATTTACTTTCATCAAAACTGAGACACCATTTGCCAAAAAGTTGAATTCCAGCACAAGCTTCTGTAAACTCTTGAACTCGAAGTTATTTAGAGACTGGGACAGATGGCAAGGGCAGATTTATTAAAGAATACCTAAATGGATTTGATCACAAAGGGTTCTACTGTCTCGCAGTTTGTCTTTAGAGGCAAATTATGTGTGCTTAATGCTAAAGTGATGTCTTTGATTCAGTTGATATATTGTCTTTTATTCATTTATTTCTTTATTTATTCAATAAATACTTGCAGAATGCCTAAAGAAAGCATGACATTGGTTGGTTGAGAGTTGTATTTGTTGTTGTTGTTTTAAATTTCATTAGCATTTCTGATAAGAAATCATTTCATCACCAATACTACCACCATCATCACAACCATTATCATTATCATCACTGAATTTTCATGTGGGGAGAATCCTTAAAAGGTCATCCAGTTTACCCTTTTTCCATTTCAGTGGCCATCCTCATCATCATTGGTCTCATACTCATATCATCTAGGCCAATTAACCTATTGGATTTTAGTTAGAGATGATGACAGAAAAGTGACTGTGCATCTTGGTCAAGGTCAATTCTTTTGCTCTAAAGAAAAGCTGTTGCCTGGCCCTGAACCAACATTTTAGCCCTAACCTACGTAATTCATTAATGGACCATAGGGAGCAAATGAGAACATGTAAATGACTCATCACTAAGCCTTCTCCTCCAGATGAGCACTTGCTATAGCTGTATTGGATGCAGATAGAAGTTAAAAAGGGGGGGTTGTGTTCTTCTAGGGTTCTAGAACATTAGTCTCTTAAGGTAATATTTGTGTTTGAATAATACTTTCTAAAAAATACAAATTAAATTTTTGTTTTTCTTTTTAATTTTAAATTGAGATTTGAATCAGAGGGAGTAAAAAATTAATCCTGGTGAATTGAAACTTTTTCAAATAAATGAAAAGAAAAAAAGAAAATGTCAGCTCAAAGGAATGCCTAGAAATAGACATTTCTATTATTATGGCAAATGATTAGGAAACATTTCATTCATAGGTGGGACTTTTTTTCTACCTTTAATTATAGTGTAGGCAAGTACCCTTTTCTCTTATGCTGGTAATAAAACCCAAGCTGTGTTTCTCATGGAACAAGACTCAGTGGAGATAATGTGCTAAAAGTGAAGGAAATTAGAGTCAGAGGATCTATATGGCTGCTTCTTCTACCTGCATGACCTTCAGCAAGCCAGGAGTAGTGGAAAGAGCATATGTTTTGAAGTTAGAGAGCCTGATGATTTCCAGCTCTGCCATGATTATTGCTTGGATCACATTGTGCAAAACCCTTACTTTCTCTGGCCCTCAATTTCTTCATCTATAAAATGAAATGGTTGTATTAAAGTACCTTTCAGATATAAATCTATGATCATCACATAGGAGGGGCATTTACTTACTTTATTACATATTAAATTTATTTCACACTTTTCTCAAAATGACTCAATAATATACGAATGATACAGAGCTATAACAAGGGTAGTATGACCATTTTGCTCCAAAGGCATCAAAATTTAGATGGAGCTGCCAGTATCATGTACTCCTTCACCATCATGGGAACAATTGAGAATAATTTTTTGGCTTTACTACTAGATAAGATGATGTGTGATTTATATAATTTTGAGCTTTTAAGGTTTTTTAAGGTTTTATTTGTAAATTAAATTTAAAAAATTATAGGTTTGCTTCTCTCACAAAGAAAGATGTCTATTTCCTCATTGGAAAAATCATGGTATGCAAAAATTCAATTCAATTCAATTAAAGGCATATTACTTTTTTAAAAAAGCAATACAAAAAGGCAAATATTTGTGTGTGTTCTGACTAGTAAGATTTTTTTATGTGTAAATTAAAAATACCTAAATATTAACAAAGTTAAATTTCCTGAAATCATCATGTGAAGTTAAAATATTACTCTTAATAAACTGGATTTGAAATGTCTTGAGTTCAGGAGCTTTTGTGTCTTTAGCTTCTTTAGTTCAGTGCCTTTTACTGACTAGGTAATAATAATAATTTGCATTTATAAATTGTTTTAGTGTTGGAAAGAACTTTACAGATGCTGTAACATATGAGCCCTTCACTAGTCCCATGAGGTCAATACTATTATTTCTTCCCATTTTACAGACAAGGAAATTGAGACTGAAAGGTTAAGTGATTTGCTTTACATAGCTAATAAATAACTAAGGCACAATTTAAGTTTTAAGTCTTCCTGGCTCCTCAATATAGCACTCCATGTACTATATGTCTCATATTGATTCATTAATTAAGGCTGCTTTTCTACTTATAGAATAAAAGACTACAGAGTGAAGGTCTTTTCTTTTTTGTTGAATCACTTCATAGAGTCAACCATTATTATGATTAATAAAGATGGTCTACCCATTTTATAACTTGGAAACTAATGAATGGAGAAAGTGATAATTATAATTAGAGCATTTATTTAAAAAAAAAAAAGATAGTCTAGGAAAAACCACTATGAGAAAAAGATGGAAAGAAAGAAATTGATTTAATTTTTTTTTTGATTCTTTGGATAGAACTTTGAATCCAGAGTCAGGAGATCTTTTTTAGCAGTGTGACACGTTTCAAAGCACACATCCATTTGGTATCTTTTGGTGACTTTCAATGAGTCTCTTTGCTTCATGTAAAAGTAGAGATAATAATATTTATATCACTTACCTTATGAGATTATTGTTAAAAATGCACCTTATAACCTTAAAACTCCATACATATATTTTATTATTGACTGACTGATTGCTAGTAAGTCTATTTTATTGTCAGATTCCATAGTCTGTTTCCTAATTGTTAAGACTAAAGAAGCTTAGCTTGGCTGATGCTTTGATGACACACAGCCCATTGTCAGAGGTAGAAATCTTTCTAGCTTGGTGGATCCACTAAGCTTATATTCTGGGGCAGCTTGATGATGCAGTAGATAGAGCACCAACCCTGAAATCAGGAGGAACCTGAATTCAAATCTGACCTCAGACACTTCCTAGCTATGTGATGCTAGGCAAATCACTGAACTCTAACTGTCCCTCCCAAAAAACAGGGGAAAAAAAAGAAGAAATCCTGTATTCCACTGGCATAATCTTTGAAGATACATGAAGAAGCATGAATAGAATCTACAACATGTGAGGCAAGGAAATAAGATATGAATGTTCCAGTTAAGGCTGGAGAGAATTATCAAAAGAAGGTTAGTTACTAGGCAATGATTTTTTTCCTCCACATCAATTTATGAAGACAGAGTAATAGCATATAAAATGATATTAGTGCTGGTATATGCAAGAAAAAAAAAGGATTATTGAAATATTGAATTAAACAAAGTTTAAACTGAATCTATTATCTGGATCAACTAAGTGGTGCAGTGGATAGAGTACTGGGCATCTAAATTGAGAACCAGAATCAGAAAGACCTGAGTTCAAATCCAGCCTTAGGAACTTCCTGTATCCTCCTTTCTGTAACATCCAGTGACCCCTGGTCCATAAGAAACACAGAGTCACTTAATCTCTTTTGCCTCAGTTTCCTCATTGGAAAATGGAGAATAATAGTATCTATCTTCCAGGATTATTTTAAGGATCAAATAAAATAATTATAAAGTTTTTAGCTCAGTGCCTGGTACATTGTAAGCTATATATAAACATAAGCTATTATCATATTGCCAATTATATATTCACATGAGCATAAATATTTAAGATCTTCACATATACATATATGAATGAATTAATGAATGATGAATGGATGGATGAATGCCAAAGCCTTACTAATAAGTGTGTATTATGTACCAGGTATAACTTTAAGCACTGGGAATATAAATAAAAACAAATAAGACAGTGTTTCTTTCTCAGGTAGCTTATATTCTCATGAGAGATGATGGCATAAAAGGGGAGCTAGAAAATTGGGGGTGAGTTTGGCAGAACACATGTAAGGATGTGGCTTAGAAATGTTTGGGAAAGGACATGTTAACCAGTTTTCATGGGAAGGATAAGGTAAAATCTCATCTTGGAACCTACGATCTCAAGGACAGAGTTTAAGTTCCAGTGAGAAAAGATTGAGAAAAATGACTAGAATTTAGTTTGGAAATGACTTGGGAAATGAGGATTCATATAAGTGTATATGGATTTGTTCAGCATATCTATGTATCCATTTATCCATCCATCTATCTATCTATCTATCTATATTTATCTACCAGATATATAGCCACATATATCTGTATATTTTTTATACAGAGAGGCTTATACACTAAACTCATACATAGGCATTTGTTGTTTTTGCTCAATCATGTCCAACTCTTTGTGACATTTGGAGTTTTCCTGGCAAAGATGTTGGAGTAGGTTTGCCATTTCCTTCTCCAGCTCATTTTATAGATAAAAGAACTGAGGCAAACAGTGTTAAGTGACTTGCTCAGAGTCACACAGTTATTAAGTATCTGAGGCTGTTCTTGAAGAAGTCTTTTTAATTCCAAGCCCAGTGCTTTATCCAGTCTGCCACCTAGCTGCCCATATATAGGCATATCCTTATTCAAAAATTATATAATATTGCCATTTTGTCCATACAAATTGAGAAAATTGCCTGAGTCTGAGAAGAGGAGGTGTTTTGTGCATGGTCACTTGACTAGTAAATGTCTGAAGTAGGTAAACCAGGAATCCACTCAGTTTGGAAGAGGTAGAAAATGTTAAACAATATTTCTTGCTCTTAAAAATTACATTCACAGATTTAATCATCTTCAGTTTTTTGATGAGAAATGCCCAATGGTAAAATGTTAACATCAAGATCCAAGAAGCTCCTTATGTGCCAATTTTGTCTGCTATATTCCAAAGGTAAAATAGATATTCTGCAAAATGTCATGCCTTCCAATAAGGAGACTTTTATGTAACATTTCTGATGGCATTATAATGAACTTCAAACCCCATAGTTTCTACCCAATGACACACATTATGCCCTTTCATATTAAATATTTATATATTGTTATATAATTAATTAATATCTAATGCATAGAGACAGTTCATTGAAATTAGAAAGAGCTTTAGATTCTTTTCCCATGCATTTCCTTTAATTCTGACAGAGTCATAATAGTTAACATGCATATAACATTTTAAGATTTGCATAGCACTTTACCTTTGTTCAGTCATTTGTAAACTCCTAGAAAGGAAAGTTGATATAAAGAATATATCCAGGTCACTAGAATAATATTTCCCTTTGTAACATTATTTAACTCTACAACATATATAACATTATAACTTTACTATTACATGTAAAACATTAAAAATAAAAGGAACTCCCTAAATTTGATTTGCTATATTGCTGTACCTTAAGAAGCTTTGGGAATTTTTAGATCTCACTTTCAGTACTTTTTTGAGCATCTAAACTACATTTTTCAATTCCCTACATTTTTTCTACTTGGTTGTAGTATTAAGTTTTCAAAGATACAGAGAACAAAGACCCACTGACCATAGATAGCTACAGTAATATGAGATCTGAAGCTTAGGTGATTCCCACTATAGCATACTATGTAAATGTGTTTCTGAAATCCTTAAGGTAAGACCTTTAAAAAAAGAATTGGACAGTTGTCAAGGATGGTTGATTTTTAAGACTTAACTACTTGAGCAGTGTTCATTTAAAATAACATATGAGTCTCTCACAAAATGATCTAAGCTGAGCAAACTGCCACTTTGTCCTTTCCTCTCAAGGAAGTACCGAGCTACTGGGGATGCTGTGACAGACAATGAAACTTCTTTGGATGATTCTCACTGTTCCTTCCTGATAATGTTTTTGCTGCATTGAGATTTAAAACCTCAAACTCCTTTGGAAACATTATCAGACAATTTCCTTGTTGTAACTCTAGGGTTAAGAAGATCCTTCTTTTGTTTTTATGAAAATTAAGATCCATTGAGAGACATGTAAAGCAAAGCTATTACTTCCTTCTGGAAATCCATTTCTCTATTTGAGCTGCAAAAGCTTTTCCACTTCACTTCCTCTTATATTGAGGTCAGTAGTCCATACAACCTCATATAGTGCTGGGACAATGTTATAGGAATGTTCTAAGGCATGTCACCTACTGCTGCTCACAGAGTTATTTGACTTTGTAAGACACCAGATCATTTCCTCAGGCAGCAGCCATAAATGGTACTCATTATTTACAATTTTGATTCATCATAGCCAAGGGTAGATAACATTTGCAAAGCAAGCTGGGTAAATTCTCAAAATATCGGATGGGGAGGCAGAGTTTTCTATGGATAGTAGGCCACTGAAGCCACTTCCCTCCATACTCTGGAGATGCAAATTCCTCTGTGAGCCATGAGAAAAATGCTTGATTAGTTAATCTCTGGGGTATCTACTTGGATACTGTTAAAATCTACCCTTCAATTCCCCATTTGTTTTCTACATTGTTTGTTCTGGTACTAAAGACTTCACAATGAATATTTCCAGTTCACGTTAATGCTTTATTTTTTATACTTTTGTTTTGGCTTTTACTATTATCTAATATCTGATAAAATATAACTGGAAAAAATATAACTCCTCTTCTCTCTTCTCCTCTTCACTCCTCTCCCCTTCTGTTGTCCTTTTCTTCCTTCTCTCTTTTCTCCTTCTATATTTGGCTTATGTTTATATCTGTATAAAGTACATTGGACTATATATCTGTATAAAGTACATTATTGGACACGTCACTGCAAAGTAATAAGATTCCATATATTTGGTTTTTATCTTATTTATTTCAAGCAAATATATTGGAATTTATACATTCAAATGAGAATTATTTTTTGATGCAAATGCATCAAGAGGTAACATCTAATCTGGACAATTAAGATGCCATTCTAGTGCTACATTTAAAAATATTTTTTTGGTAAATTCACTTTGTGTGTGTGTGTGTGTGTGTGTGTGTGTGTAAATTTGCTTTTGAAATTACTCTGAGAATCACTTTGAAAGTCAATGAGAAAAAAGCAGTCATTACATTACAGTTATGTCTTTTTTTTTTTTTTTTTTTTTTTTTTTTTTACCCCATAGAGGATTATCTAGCTTATATATGTTCCTTATTTTTTTTTTCAGACTTGATTTGAAATAATTTTTGGCTTTTTCGAAAGATCAGACACATCTTCAAAGGAAATTTTTTTTTTAATTGTTGAAGATAGAAGAGTCTCTTGTTGGTTCTGAAGGCCAGTCCCAAAAAATTTTGGTCAAACAGCAGCATCCTTGGAATAAGTAAATACTTAGAAGGGAATGTTACTTAATTTAGGATGATAAATTCTTGGATGTCCTGTGAAAACATGGTTCTTTTATAGCCACATCAAGATTATTCACCAATTGTTTCTTGTGTTCAAGTCTTCTTAATTCCTTAACAGATTTTAACTCTTTCTAAGAGGCCAGACATTATATCTCAGTTAAGTTCTGTTATATTTACCAAATGGCAGAACACTTGGGCTGATTTAGAAAATCATTAAAATTGAGACTCATTTCCCTAAGTACTTAACAAATTGTAAGATCTTTGTGGTCTTACTATGACTTTGGTGAAACAGATAAGTATAGTTTACCTATTTCTTAAGGAAAAAAAATAAATGGAGAATCACATTTCCTTCCCAGACTAACAAGACTCAATTAGTATTTGGAAAATATTTTGAGATTATTACATGATGACTCTTTACTTGAAATAACTGCACCAACCTATTACATCTAGAAAATTAAAAAAGAATCATGTCATTATACATAGAGAGTGGACTTTAAGTCAGGAGAAGACCTGGGTTCAAGGTCTACTGCATTTAAGTATCTGCATATTTGCAATTCATATCACTTCATCTCACTGTGTCTTAGATAGTAACTGTTAGATGGAGGGAGTTTTCACATCAGGAGCTCATGAAAATGTTTTGGTTCGTTCCAGAATTCTGGTGTATAGTAATTAATTGGTTATTCTTTTTAAAAAAAAGTAACTGATTATTCTTTAAAAAAAATAAATTTATATATTCCTTGAAAGAGAAGAATATCTTTTTAAGAGATCTTATGCTTAGTTTTCAGAAAACCTTATGACTCTGTGGTCCCCAAGGATTTTTTGAGATATAAACTTGTTGCAAAATTAGATTTTTCTTTCTCCTTCTCACTTTTATATTGTGCGTGTTTTTTAAAGGACTCTTTTTATGTTTATTTTTAAATATGAAACTATACGGGTGATATTGGTGCATTTCTTTTTATGTGTCCAGAATTTAAACCTGGAGGCTATAGGAGTACTGAAGTGAAATTGGCCATATACAGTTAATAAATTCTGAGCAGAGATGCATAAATCAGCAAAGGGTATTTTTTAAACTTTTTTTTTCCCAAAGGGTGTTGAGGAGGAGGGGAGAGAAGTTTGTCTTTAGAGAATTGTTTTCTATCAGTTCAGAAAATAGAGAAAAACCATCCAGCAATACCCAGTGCTGGTTAGCAGATTGTCATTTTTAGGTTTGATGTTCAGGGGTTTAATTGTCTTTCATGTGAACAATGGCAGGCGCTCTCTGGTGTGCCATGCTAGCATGATAAAAGGGGGCCGTTCTTGCATAGCAATGCCTTTTTTTTATTATTAGCGTAAAAAATTAGCAAGCTGGAAGTCGTTAGATGGAGTTCCACTGGCATTAATTGTAATGCAGCCTGAATTTGTTTGCAGACCAGTGCGGCAAGACAATAGCAAGAGGATGGGGGATGAGAGTAAGGGGGGGAGAAGAGCAATATTAATAGCCTTTTACTTATTGTATCATTTTAGTGGGCCTTAATAAGGTGTCTGCTGTCAACTGGAATTTATTTTTTTAAAAAGAAAGAAAGACATGGTAATTGATGTATTGCAGTAAGTATGGATGAGGGCTCAACTTGATTAATGTATGAGTTGGCTTTTTAAGGCATTTTAAAAAGGCTTCTTAACTGGGTCTTAAGAGACTGGCACAAGCCCACTGTAAACTACCTCATTGCAGTTGGAAAACAGCCTGACAGCTGCTGATGTCTCTTGTGGCTTTTCTTTTTTTTTCCTTTTCTGATCAGAGAAAACTGAAGTAATATAGTCCTCGTCAATAATTGCAGTGCTTAAAAATCTTATAAAGGGATTTCGACTCTCCCCTCTGGAGAGAACTTTCTAAAGGTTAAATTAGTTTTACTTGTGTGTGCTTCAAATCTCTTCACTTCCAATGAGGAGCAAGTTTGGTTTTTAAATAAGCTGTTAGAGTATTGCTTAGATTTATGTCTTGTTGGATATGTACTGTTTTCATGTGTGAGATTGACTTGTACTATAAGAGATTTCGAATTCAGACCAGTTTCTCTGTTCCCCAAAGGATGGTGCTTTCTGAATTGTTGTGTGTGTGTGTGTGTGTGTGTGTGTGTGTGTGTCTGTGTCTGTGTCTGTGTCTGTGTCTCTGTGTGTGTCTGTATATATTCTCTTGAATGTGTATGCATGTAGTGGGAACCTAGGGAAGTTTCCTCTATATTACTTCTATATTCCTATTAAACAACAGGTGCTTTGACAATCTTTGAAACATACTCCTCTTGCATACTTCATTTCATATTAGTTCCATACTTTCTCTTTATTGAAAGTTTTGAAGAGAAAGATTAGATGTAGATCTGGAGTGCAAATAGCAGAGGAGCTTCAGGGAGACATAAAATACTTGAGCTTCTTGTTACCCATAGGTGCCAACAAAATGCCCCAGGTACTATTATACTCCTTTTGATAATAATAAAAAGACCGATATCCCAAGCATTCAGTGTTGGCTAAAACTACTAGGGAATTTCTTTGTAGGGGAAATTCGTTTTTATTCAGAACCATGGCCAAAACCTGAATTGAGATAAAACCCAGGAATATGAAAAGTTACAAAGGAAGGTATTGGAAAGAAAAAACATTTATGCTTACACATACACATGCACACACACACACACACACACACACACACACACATATATATATATATACATATATACCAACTTTCTACAATCCCCTAGATGGTCCCTTTTTACTAAACTGGGTTTTTAGAGTTAAACAACAATCAAATGATCATGTGAAAATTCTGCAGATGGATTGGCAGTAGTATATTTGCAGCTGGGCCTATTTGGAACACAGGTGTTTCAGCTTGCTTGCTGACTGGTGAGCGGGAAGGCAGGAAACTCATTGGGTAGAATTACCTACTGATGTTTCCCAGAGAGAAGTCTATCCACTGTAAGTAATGTCATTCTGCTTTATTGCTTCTTTGGTTAGCTCAGTCTTTAGACATAAGTTAAAGGAAACATATATATCATTTTGGAATAATTCCACTAATTTTTTTCCCTAAGTAATAAGTTAGAAATATTAGCTAGACCATGACACATTCTTCCTTTGGTTACATAATTTCTAAGGAGAAAATCAAATTATCACCATTTTAAAGAAATGTTCCTTTTTCATTTAGCAATGTATATAAAGGGTTTTGTATATATAAAAATATTTACTTGAAAGGAATTTTCAATAATTAAAAAAGGAAATGGACAATAGAAAAGTTTATCAACATTAATGACAATAATTTCATCCAAAAGTTTAACCAGTGTAAATTATTTGCCACAGAGAGACCAAAAGATCTGAGAAAGCATCTTAGACTTGACAGATAGAGAAGGATGGCTGCCCAAGGCAACACTCAGTTAGAATCAGAGAGAAGGAATGGAGAGAAAAATAGTTTAAAGAAAGCTTGATAAAATAGCCAACTAAGCAAGGTTATCCCAAAGGTATTCATGAATAAAAATGGAAAGAAGACTGCAAAAAGAAAAAAAGATAGAAAAAATTTGCAAAGAATACATATTTCAACAAAATTTCTTCAATCAAAAATGAGGAAATCCTAATATTATAGGCCTTGAGGTATTTATGGAGCATGTAAGAATGTCACTAAGAGAACAAAAACAGGAAAGGCAGCTAAATTTACCTAAGATTATAGAGAGAGGATTAATGTTGGAGGCAAAACTGTTGTGGGAACATTGAGGATCCCCATATTCTTGGTCTCTGTGGAAAATTAAGATGCTAAAAATATGAAAAATATTTCTTGCCTTATTAATTCTTTTTTAAGTGACCAAGAGAACAACAATATCTAACTAGGATCTGTGTGCCACCTGTCTCATCTATACATCTGTATAAAAGACATCTATAAATTAACTCAGGGAATCCTTAAAAAGAAAATGAGTAGAACACAGCAGATTTTTTTTCAAGTAATTTTCAAAAATGGATAACATTTTTATTATCTTGAAATTAACAAGACTTTGTAATATTTCATTGTGTTTTTGGTTTATTGATTATAAAAAAAGATTTTGATTCAGGAGAACAAAATGATGGCTTCTAGCCTTTTTTATATCAAAGTGTCCCTCACCTACACAGCAAGATTGTATAAGATTGTTTTGAAGACATAACAACAAGACTATCACTGTTCATTGACTCTCTCATAATAAATATCAGCCTACTCACAAAACAAAGAAATATATAGTCACTAAAGATATTTGTAATTGTGATAAAAGAATTTCTATAGGTGATGACTTTTTTAATTGCTTCTGATTGTGGATTTCATAATGCTTATTGTCCCAAGTTCCATGACAGAGCCTCTCTAATGAGATCTATAATCACTCAAAAGAGATTGGTCTATCTTTCCAAGATTAAGTGGATAAAGGAAGTCTATTGCCTGAATTTCACCATATATTTGCATAGACACCCCATAGAATTTGTACAACAATATGTATATCTAGCAGAGACAGCACAGATGAGCCATGCTTAGAATTGAAAAAGAAGAAGAGAGTAGTCTTAATTGTTTTGGAAAGTTTCTTTATTAAAGTCATGCTTCCCATAAAAGCAAAGGCTTATCTTTACTAAGTAAAGTAAGTAAATAATAAGTAAAATATTAATCTTTTACTGTTGTTGCTATATAGCAATGATATATGGAACACTACTGCCACTGAAGGACCACAAATGAATATCACACAGAGGGAAAACATGCTAAGTGTGAACAGGCTGCAACATATAACCTTAGAGGTAAAGAAGAGTAGTATATACCCTAAGAAAGAATAAGGGGTATCTTCAAGAAAGTGTTTGAAGGGAAGAAAAGATGCACATGTAAAAACCAAGGAATGAGAAGTGAATAGAAAGAGTGCTCCACTGGTACTTTATGATTTTAGAAAAAAAAGAGAGGAAGATCACACAGTGAATGGACCCCCTGTGGCAAACTATGGGAGAATATGGACAAGAATCACACAAGATGAGTATGTATAAGTGGATTATAATGGACATTGTATTATATTGTGAGACCACACAGGTCCATTTGAACAATATTAAAAAATAAGAGTACATCTGTTAATGAAGAAGATTCATTCTGATGACATATCAGCTACTTCATTACTCGATGTGGAAAATGAAGATCCCAGGAAACAAATGTTAACTATAGGTCTTGTTCTGCTAATTTCATTCCTATACTTTACTAGTGTCTTTCTTTTCTTCAGCTGCTCTATAAAACTGGAACTTCCTCTAGGAAGACATTCCTTTGGAATCTGTATATGTAGGTATCTTCCAAAAAAGTATCCCAAGAATTTTTTTTAACAATCCCCTATATAAGACAAGATTTCCCAATATGTCAACCTAGCAGTCATATAGCTATCAGCTACTCCCATTTCAACAGCTTATACAAAAAGGAATAGCTTGGAGATGTGATGGCTAGAATATTTTTGCTATTTTTTTAATATCATGGAAAATAAAAAAAAAAAGGTTTTGAACACTGGAGGACAATATCCTTATTTTACATAAAAAACTGATCTTGTCCTTATCAAGACCATGGGGCAGATAACTGTCAATCACCAAACACCTTACCTTTCGCTCAACTACAGCTTTTTTGCCTATAGATATCTATTAATCATTATGTGCCGATATTGTTTAAGTCATTCACCTCAACATTGTTGTAAAAAAAAAATAGATTAGATGACACTTAAAGAATGGGAAAAAAAATCAAGACTACATTAGCTGGTCACTGATGTCACAAAATAAATAACATTCCACCTAACTGCCTAGTTACAACATTTCAATACCCAAAAGAAAATCAAGGGTGAATCAATTTACATTTAAAAAAAAGTCCTCCAGTTTGGAGTTAGCCATTGGGACATAGGTAATTAGTATTTATTCATAACCATATTGGCTTTCAGGAACAGCGTGAAACATGAAGGGAAATTGAAAAACATAATACATGTAAAGTTTCTACCACAAGTCATATGGAAATGTTCAGTGATAAAGCCATGTTTTTCTGGAGTTGAACCTTTGATAGAGACAAAAACTTTAGTTCTTATTTTTCAGAATTTTCTTTTATTGGCCTTTAGTTGCTGTGGCTGAAGAGGAGACAAGATCATCATTTAAGAAGGCCATTTCCAACTCATAGCTCTCCAAGGGTTTCTCCCATTTATGATGGTTGTTGGGGTCAGACTGGAAGCAGAGATTTGCATTATAAGCTGTCTCTACCGCAATCAGGGGTTATTTTAATTCACCTGGTACATATCACCCCCTGCCTCTTGCTCAGGTTGCCCTACTATTTAAAACTCAGCTGGTTTGCCTGCTACATTGATAACAGTTGTTCAACAATTGATGGTGATGGTAGTCTCCTTCTCCACAATTTGTTATCCTGGATTGTGATCCTAGGTGGAAATCTAGAAATAGGCTTGGTATCCTGATACATGATGTTATCCCAAGGCCTCTTGGCTTTGCTTGCTTGTTTGCTTATTGGTGGCAGTTGATTGGTGGAAGTGTATGGGTTTAAGAATAATAATAATGAAGCTAATTTTTGTATGGCACTTTGTAGTTTATAAATCATTTTACAAATATTATCTCATTTAATCCCCTTGAAAACATGCAATCATTATTCTCATTTTACAGATAAGAAAACTAAGACAGAAGTTAATGACTCACTTAGGTTACATAGATATTAGATATTTGAGAAAGGCATTGCACTCAGATCTTTTTGAGTTCAGATTCTGCACTCTATTGTACCACCCAGGCCCCTTTTCCACAAAGGTTGCTTCTCTCTTGATGGCTGTGGAGACTAGTCTGAAGGTAGAACTGATGATAATCTGGAGACTGTGGGACTCAGGCTAGATGGTTGATGTCAGCCTAGAGGGAGATGTTGAATGGAGTGACTCAAGGATCAGACTTTGGCCTCAAGCTGTATGACGTTTTTATCCATGATTTGGATGAAGGTATAGATGACAAGCTTATCAAATCTGTGGATAACATAAACCTAGGAGGGTTTACTAATAGGCAAGATGACAGAATTGGTTTCCAAAAGATGTTGACAGGCTAGAATGATGCATCTAATAAGATGAAATTTATTAGGAATAAATCTGCAGCTCTCTACTTAAGTTGAAAAAATGAACTGCTCAAGTATAAAATGGGGTAGGAGTAGTTAGATGACACTTTCTGTTAAAGATACCTAGGGGTTTTAATGGGCTGCAAATTCATCATGAGTCAAGGTTTGACACTGAAACCAAAAAAAGGATAATATGGTGATAAGCTGTGTCAATCAACACATAGTGTGCAGAGCAATGGAAGTGGTAGTCCTACTACATTCTGAACTGATCAGATCATTTTCAGAGTTTCATTTTAGATGCCATATTTTTAGAAAGCACATTCACAAATTGTATTATGACCAAGATGGTGGAAGGACTAGGACAAATTAAATACAAGAGTATTTGAAGAAACCCTGGAGAAGACTTGGGGGTCCATGATAGTTCTTTTCAAACTGTCTTTGTAGTAGTCTTGTGATAAAAGAATTGACCTTGTGTTTGTATGTGGTGGTGGTTGTTGTTTTTAAGGCTCAGAGGATAAAACAATGTAAATGTTGTAGAGAAATGTTGATTTAGTATAAGAAAAAAAATTAACAATTAGAATAGTACCTAAAATGGAATGGACAGGAAAGATTAAGTTCCTCGTCATTGAAGCTAGATGACCATTTCTTCACATCTTCAAATGTGAAGATGACTACTTCTTCAAACACGATTCCTTAATTTAGGTAACCCACTATACTAGATGACCTTTAGGGTTACTATCAATTCTGCGATTCTGTGATGTGGATTCCCTTTTCATACTTGTAGACATTTTAGTAAGGAAAAGCATTTCTATCAGAAAGGGGAATATGTCTAGCAGGTGATGGCATTTTCAGACCTTGAGATTTAGAAACAGACATTCCCAAGAACTTCCTTATCAGTGTCTTGTACTATCAATATATAACATTATCCTCTTTGCCTCCCCATCTCTAATGCTCAGTGATCATAACAATTTGAGGAAATCAATATTAAAGTATAGAAACTTAACATCTGGCCTTGGAAGGTGATTTCTCTTTTATTTTAAGTCTTTGTATTATAGGTTATAAGGTGTTTGATGGGGGGGGGCGGTAAATAGAAATCATTCTTTGTTATCCATTCATCTGTCTATTTAACAAACATTTATTTACCACTTATTATATACAAGGCACTATGTTAGATATTAGCACCCTATCATATAAAGTAATACACAATTCCTACCAAAACAGAGAATCATTTTTACTAATTTATGATCTTATTTCCATCACTATTTAACCCGTTGGGACAACTATATTTTTTAATCCAAATTGATTCCTCAGTAGTTCTTCACCTTTATTTATCTTTCATTTCATTGTCACCGTTGCTATCACCACCTTCATCTTCATTTGAGATTTATTCATTATTTATACCATTTGGGAAGATTGTTCAAATAGTACAGCACATATTATTATTGTCTCCAATATCATTATTGTCTCCTCCATTGCTAGAAGGGCACGATTTCATTATTTGTATTTACTTAATTCTTTAAAAGTAAATATGTTTCAGCAAGACCTGGAAAAAAGAGAAAAGATAAAAACCCCATTGATTTTACATGTCTAGAAGAAATTAAGTAAGTTAACTAATGAAAACAAAGGTAGGTTTTGACCCTTCTAGTCCTCCTCAGTTGGCCATATAATTCTTATCACTCTATTCATTCTATGCATAATTATTTGATCTGAACAGAATTTAAAAATCTTGATCTATGATTCCCTTTCTTTGTCTAAGCCACTCTGAAATTCTTCATAATTTTTAAATGGGTGAATTGCGAAAAGATGTCCTAAATTGCTATAATGTTTGAGTTCTCCATGAGTACAGTAAGTTTTTGTTTTCAATAGATTATGCTTTGGTTCTTTCCCCCAGCACAGTTTAGTAAGAGATGGTAGCCCCCTTAATCGTGGTAGCCAACAGTCATGTCATTATATGACCTTTAAGGTTTCTTCAAACTCTAAATCTTTAATTAGCATTAACAATTGTAGCTTTTTAAAAACTGGAAACTGAATGGATGTCCATCAGTTGGAGAATGGCTGAATAAATTGTGGTATATGAATATTATGGAATATTACTGTTCTGTAAGAAATGAACAACAGGATAATTTCAGAAAGGCCTGGAGAGACTTACACGAACTGATGCTGAGTGAAATGAGCAGGACCAGGAGATCATTATATACTTCAACAACAATACTATATGATGACCAGTTCTGATGGACCAGGCCATCCTCAGCAACGAGATCAACCAAATCATTTCCAATGGAGCAGTAATGAACTGAACCAGCTATGCCCAGAGAAAGAACTCTGGGAGATGACTAAAAACCATTACATAGAATTCCCAATCCCTCTATTTTTGTCCCCCTGCATTTTTGATTTCCTTCACAAGCTAATTGTACAATATTTCAGAGTCTGATTCTTTTTGTACAGCAAAATAACATTTTGGTCATGTATACTTAAAAAAAAAAAAAACAATTGTAGCTTTAAAAAAAAATTAAGATTGCTTCCTCTAGTTAGACATTGTATTTTACCTTTCTTATTAAGCCTGCTGGGAAATACAAATAGACTCAATGAAAATATATAAAACACAAAATAAAATGGGTAATATTGGAGAAAAACCTTGTGTGAGAGTGTTATGAAGAAAGCATTTTACAAACCTTATATGTGAACTATTATTAATGTAAAAAACCAGTACATAAATGTTATTTAAATGACTAAATGCATAATGTGTAAATATATATCATGCTGCATAATTTTCCATCAAACATAGCTATGTAATGCTGATTTCTCCAAAGAGAATCAATTCTACAGGCTTGCCCCCTCTTCATAAATTATAGTTATGTTAGTAATGCATCTTAAGTAAGAGGCCATATTATTTTATGTTGGTCTTTTCATTTCTAAAAAAAAAAAAATAAAAAAACAAAAACACTTCAAATAAATTGAAAAACACAAATTAAGACCAATAATCAATAGGTAGTCATTTTCTTCTTCAAATCTGTGTGTGTATATATATATATATATATGTATATATGTATATATGCTAGAATGTACAGGAACTAGTTCATACTGGCTTCCTAGAAGCATTATTAAATTTCAGTGTAAGCATTTATACTTGAAATTAGGCAAATGGCACAAATTGATTTGACTTTCTTGATTTATTGTTGTTGTTGTTGTTGTTGTTGTTTGATTGTCTAGACTTAAGACAATGATAGAAAAAATGTTAATAATTTAAATTTAACTTAAAAGTACATTGTATTAGGGACAGCTAGTTGGTGTAGTGGTTAGAGCACCAGCCCTGAAGTCAGGAGAACCCGAGTTCAAATTTGGCCTCAGATTCTTAACACTTCCTGGCTGTGTGACCCTGGGTAAGTCACATAACCCCAATTGTGTCAGCCACAAAAAAAAAGTGCATTGTATTATTGTAGATCTGATAGTTGAACATTTACTAGCATACCCTTATATATATGAAACAATCATTAGAATAGTTATAGCTCATGAGGGAGACAATAATATATTGCCTGCAATTTAAAAAAAATGATAAGTAGTTGTAGAATTTATATAGTGTTTTGAAGTCTGTAAAATACAAAAATTTGGATTCACTTCATTTTTTTTTCTAATTAACAGGCTACCCTTTCTTTTTGGGGTACCTGGAAAAGTTATTTAAAAACCTCCTTTAAAATATAGGAGAAAGGAATTCAGTTTAACTATATATTATTATTATGTAAGAAAGTATACGTTGTTCATGGTCATTTCCTAGCAAATTGTAAAAATATGCCTATTCCCTATTTGATAAACCATCTCATCAGAAGTTCCAGTGATTTACTAATACAGCAGGCATAATTGTACTGATAACATTAAAGGCCCAAATGATTAATTGAATATATAAGCACCTTTTTGGTTTTTTTCCCTTACCTTTGGGAAATAAGTACAGATATAGTCAATTGTACTTCTACATGAGCATCACTATTTCTAACTTGCTTCTTCAAATCTTTCCTTTAAAGTTAGCAAGTAGAAAAACAGCTGTCTTATTTAGTAGCACCAGAGACCAGTTTCTATGGAAGGAGACAGGGGAATCACATGTTCCTTACTCTTATATCAGATGAAAATTTTTAGGGATCACTTAAGCAACAAATTTTTTTTTTCATGAATGAGGCATGCATTAGGCATCTGATAATGTCTTAAAATAAGATACTTAAGTAGTTCTGCCAGTCTAACCAAATGAAACTGTTAGATTTCTCGACATGAATATCCATACTAGAGAGAAAACTTTGTCTATCTTCACTTATCAAAGCAGACTAAATTATCAGTGTGTAGCATTCTGTATAACATTTTAAAAAGAATGACACTTTGACAAGTAGTACCTTTTAACAGAAGGAATCCTGCTACTGAATATCTTGGACAGCTTTTTGATAGAGTCCTTGTTATATGATGTGGTAGAATCACCACTGGCTCAGAGGACTAAAATCCTGTCCTTGGTGAATTTTTTAAACCTTCCTAATAAATATTTTACAAATTGAATAATAATATTCAGTAATGATTGTCACTGCATTATACAACTACAACTTCTGGGTGAAGGTAGTTGGGAATATAGGTGGGAACATATGGAGGAGAATTTAGTAAAAATATAAACTGTATAATTGTTTTATTTTGTTTTTCTTTTTAGCAATTACAGACTCATGGGGTCAGAACTAGAAAGACCATTGACTCCATTTTACAGAGGCAGAAAGAGTTTTAAAGAGACACAAAGAAGTTAAGCAACTTTCTTCAAATCACCCAGAGATTTGCATCTAAATCTTCCTGACACCAAGCCATGCCAACTCTCAATCAGTCCCTGAATTGTCAGTAATCATTTGTTTCATTTTAAAAACGGTAGAACTCGGTTAAAAAAAAAACTAGCTATTTTTGTTTGTTTGTTTAAATCATTTTGCTCATATAGGCGTAGCATAGTTTTCTGACCAGTGATTGATAGATGTAGACCATTTGGGGAAGAGCAATCTGAGAAATGTAGATTTGTCATTATTCTCTCATTAGTTTTAATCAGAGTTGGCCTTTCCTTGATTTGACATGAAGCTTTTATTTTATGTTTCAAAATTGCAAGAGAAGGTAGGAAATTTAAATCTAAAGGTCCGGGATTATCTAGTTCATAGTGTAAAAAAGGATTTTAGAAATTCCTTAGCATGCTAGTAATCCAGGGGAAAAATAATTAATGAATTAAATAAATACAAAGGATAAAATAGAGCTGTGTGCAAAATGCTGAGCATAAGTACCAGACATGTACTTAGCTACAAGAGTTGAGCAACCACTCAAAGAAGCAGATAAATCTTTAGGTATAAAGCCTTGTGATGACTGCCAACAGGGTTCCCTTCTAGATTGAAGTTGGTGCAAATGATATCTGATCTCTATTATATTTCTCTTGGGTGAATAATCAATTGATCAATCAATCAACAAGCATATAGCCCTTAATATGTCAGGAACTATCCTAGGTACTGAGATTTTGTTGTTCATTTATTTCAAACATGTCCAACTCTTCATGATTCCATTTGGAATTTTCTTGGCAAAGATAATGAAGTGGTTTGCCACTTTTTCCAACTAATTTTACAGATGAGGTTCAGTACTTGCCATTTAGTAAATAACTTTGTGATTTATTTAATTCAAGGAAAAATGCAATCAGGAAAAGTATGGTTTTAGAGAAAAATATCCATGTACTGTAATTTTTGAGATACTGAGTATATACAAGGCTATTATGTTTAATCAATAAGAGGTATATATGTAGGCAAAATAAATGTACCAGTTTATAAACTCATAATAGATCTGAAGTTTTGCTAGAAAATATTTAATTCATTGTGGACTTCACAAAATGTCCTTTATTGGCTAATACATGAATTGTAGCTACTTTAAGAGTTATAAGTTAAAATACCATGTACCTTCACATACCTAATAGAAAGAGCTATTAATGAGTCCTTGTACTTTAGGAGGAGATATCAGAAATATCCTGATTACCAAAAGGGGCATTTTCATTTTATACATTTGAAGAAGTCATCCTATTTTTGAGCCATGACATGATTTGAAATGACTAGAATTAGGGTGGTATCACTCTTTTGATGTCTGTATAAGCTTTATTAAAAAGGATCCTGTCAAAATCTCCTATAGATAAAATCAGGGCATGTTCAGCTTCTTTGATGGCTATTTCCTAATATTTGAGAAACATGATTTTTTTTAAATTCAACTTTCCTCCCAAATAATCTTTCAATATCAAAGCCTATTTGGAAAAGAGATTGCCTCTGATAACTGACGCTAAAATGGCGTAAGATGTGTCCTTTTGATCTATCTGCATATATGTACACATACATGAAATGAATCCATTTTTGTTCAATTGCTATCAAATTTAATAACCATTAAACTGAGTTCAGAAAAAAAAGTTTCATATCAGCCTTTGAATACATACTTTTAAATATTGAAAGATAATGATTTGTACAGCATTGTTATATAATGCATTTCTTGTCTTCTGTTGTATGCATGTGACGAATTCCAGTTGATAAGCCCCAGACTCTGGAGTCAGTTGTCTGGCTAGTTATTAAGATTAAGATAAGTACTAAGAACGAAAGATACAGTGCATTGTACTACCCTTATGGGATTGGGCCACCTAGGATTCTGAGTGTAAACAATGAATTAGTTCACCCTGACTCCTTTTCAAACCTGAGGTGTACAATGTAAATATTTGTAAAATATGATGGAAACAGGGGGTGAAGATTATTTTTGCAACTGCTAAATATTGAAAACAAAGATTTTACCAAGTGAAAAATTATGAAACATAGTTCAACATAAAGCTATATTTATTGTAAAGAGAACATTTTCCTCCTACATCAGTATCTAGATATACACTTTTAAGTTAAGGGGTTATCAGAGAGACATTTTGTCCTCATGGAATATGCCAGTAGCTAGAGAATGTAACATAATTAAGTGTAGTTAGGAGAGCTTTAAAATGTAAGTTATATTAACAAAATGTATATATCCCATACATATGCAAAGGCAAAGTCACCTATTAAAGGCTTCTCATTGATATTTTCTAAGAGAGAAAACTGCATCGACCTCTTTCCTAAGCTGATGGAATGTTACTGAGGCACACTGAAAAGAGACAAATATTTTCTGAAGTACAGTCAATGATTCACACTAAATATAGTAAATATGAGCTTTGCTGCAAATTGGTAGGCAACATTTTCAGCCTAGCAAAGTTTAACTGTCTATAACATCGCTAGAGGAGTGATAGAAAGGGGTAATTTAGCAAGCGCACCATAGCAACATGCTGTGCAATGTAGAGCACTGGGTAGCAATTAATTTTTGTTAATGAATTTAAAACTAGATGTATGGAAATGGTTATATGATATGTATACACTGCTAAACAGTTAACTAGTCCTTAGGGCTTACACTTTAATTATCTGTATGTAAATCATTTTGAACAGAGCCACCTAATGAGTCAAAAACAGCCAGGAAACTCACATTTAGCTTTGTAAAGACTCTTGAACTCAAGGACCAAGCTCCTACAACCTGCAGGTCACGGGGTAAGGTCATAAAAGCTCATGAAGAGCCTGCCATCCATACTGTCTGTGGTCAGAGAACTCCTGACTGTCCTTCATGTGGAGAAACATAATCATTCTGCACATGCTCTTTCTGCTTGTCACATTTTTGAAGGTGAATAGTCATGCTTGACAATGTGTTGGCCCTTGCATAGGGTTGAAACGTCCTCTATATGTTACTAGGTATTTTCTTGGTCCCTTCTACTTAGACATTGATACAACATGCAAAGTGTCATAAGAGAGTATCTGAATCATTAGCTAGTGGCTGCTGGAGAATGTGGGAAGAAGAGAAATTGAATAGGGCTATGGGAGAAAGGTTGTCTCTTTCATAACTTCAGGAAAGTGTTCTGGGTTTTAGAGTTCTAAGAGAAGAATGGTCACAAGTGCATTTCTTACCCAGCAGATGCCTCTTTTTATTGTCTAAGCTCTCTGCAGCTGAGGAGTTAAGATGTTTTTGATAGGATGTATTGAATGAACAGCATTTTCCTTGAATTTAATGCAGCTTTGTAATGGAGTAGATTTACAACCCTAAAGAAGCCCAATTTAGAAAGACAATATGCTGAAGAATAATGAAAACTGTTCCGTCAATGCAGGGGGTTAGACTTAGATGACTCACGAGATTCATTTCAGCCCCATCATCTGTGATTCGTTGGAAGAAAAGGATGTATTTGTATCGTTAGAAAGAGAACATGACAGAATGTGAAAATTTCTCATCTTCCACTGGAGAGAGTCATATTAGAGAATTAAAATTTATCTCTTTCCTTTCTACTCCAGTTAAATCATGATACCTTTTGAACTCCCTTAAGGCATATATATTGAAATTCCCTCTCTGCTAAGGATGAAGATATATAGCTAATAGGCTATCCCCCCTTGTGTACAGTTTATTAAGTACAAGTAAAATTTAGAATATAACACCATATTACAATAGATTTGTAATGAAAATGTTAAATATTGCTTGGAAACTTTAAAGACGCAACATTTACAGCCTCACATACTTTTAAAAACTTTCATAATTCAAAGTTGTAGTTCAAAAAATAATGCACAATATACATTTATGTAGTATAATTGGTGTTATAAGCTTTGCCTAAGAATAATCAAAATAAAAAAATTAACTGCCCTTTGTCTTACATGTTTTAAACAACAGATAGATGTTCCATATATTACAGTTGAATTGTCTAACATTGAAAGGACTTTGGTATAAGCCAAATGCTGAGAGTTAAGATAGATAGATCTATTAATGATGGCCCTGATTGTTTGACCATAGCAAGTGTCTTAGCCTGATTTACTTAAACAGCCAACAAAAATTTATTCTGGGTCTACTGTGTGCAGACCACTGTTTCAAGAGGATTTGCAAAGAAAGTAAAATACAGAACTAGCTCTATTTATTAGCTTTTTAAGAAATATTAATTGAAGTGTTTTCTGAGTCACTTCGAAAAATCAAGAAGTCATTGCCAGAAGACTCAACTCTTGCTGAAACGTATAGAAAACAGATTTTTAGTTCTATTCATTCTTTCAATTGTCATTCAACTATCATACCTATTTTGTGCAGAATCCTGATCTTCATCTTAATTTGTTCTTGTGACATACAGTTTATGTAGTAACCTGATAATAGGGTTTTGAGAGAAAAGGACATTTGAAAATTCATTTTAATAAATTAATTCAATTCAGCAAATGTTTAAACACCTACTATGCACCAGGCACTGTGCTAGGTGTCCTACTAGGAATACAAAGACAAAAAGGAAACAGTTCTTGTTCTCAAGGAACCCATCTTCTTTTGAAAGGAAAATAACATATATAGAAAATTAAGTCTTGGGGCAGATAGGTGGTACAGTGGATAGAGCACCAACTCTGAAGTCAGAAGGACCTGAGTTCAAATTTGACACTTAACACTTCTTAGCTGTGCAATCCTAGGCAAGTCACTTAACTCCAATTGCAATTGTACAGTGAAAGGAAGGAAGGAAGGAAGAAAGGAAGGAAGGAAGGAAGGAAGGAAGGAAGGAAGGAAGGAAGGAAGGAAGGAAGGAAGGAAGGAAATTAAGTCCTTCTATCAATCTATCTGTTGCAAATACCATATGATGAAGACAGGAAAGAGAAAGATTAATAGCTGGAGAAATTATCAACAATCTCATATAAGAGCTCATATTTTACATGAACATTTATTATTATTTATTGTTTCATTTTTCCCCAGTTATATGTAAAACAATTTATCACATTTATTTTTAAAACTTTGAGTTCCAGAATCTCTCCTTTCCTCCCTACCCAACCCCTCTTCTTGCTAAGGAATATGTGAAGTCATGCAAAACATTTCCATAAAAGTCATCACATGAGCTTTTAAAGAAACTAAGTATTCTAATAGATTTCATGTAGAGAACTGTTATATTTCTCCCCTCAATTTAAACTTATCCCTCATCCATGATTTCTTTGAATGTATTAAATAAAATGCAATATCTAGATAGGATTTTTGCTTTTGTCATAGGATCCTGACATTTATTTGGAATGACTTCAGAAGGCATGGAATTCTAATTGAGACAAACTTGGTTGATACCTTTCTAGAAGCATGAAACCATTGTAATTGCTATCTGATGCATTCATAGAGGTTTCCTTGTTTGGACAGAGCTCTCTCATTTTCTCTTCTTTTCTTCTTTTTCCCTGACCCTACCCCTACCCCAGCCTATTCTACTTGTTTTCTTCAGAACAGAATTTTATTTTCATCTTGGAATCTCTGCATGTTAGGATAACAAGCACAAAAGAGAATGCACCCAAACAATGTGTAAGACAAAATTAGGGCAATACTTGGGTTCTGGGAGGTCTGTAATTAAAGCTATCTAAATTTTAAAAGAGGTTCAGATTTATATTCCAAGGAAACAAAAAAAATTAAGAAAGAATAAGGAAGTGAAATACAGCTAAAGAAACCCTTAATTCCAATATATTCAACTCCCCATCAGAAGAAATGGCATTAATTCAGGTACCCAATTACAGTAATGTGGTTCAGAGCACCTCAATAGGTGTTTCAATCTCAAGCCAGGACTAACATTTGTAATCCTTTAAATGCACTTAAGAAATTGATGTTACAGCCCCACAATCTGTTAGGGGCCTTGCTTCCTGGCTGATTGCAGAGTATCCCACCATTAATTGGATCATCAGAATGTGATCCGCGTCCTGGTCCCCGGATTATATAAGACTGACTTTGCTCTGACGTGTTGAACCAGAGGCTTCTTTTGCTAGATATTTTGACCCTTAATGTAGATAAGTGGTATTTTTCATCAATCTTAGCTTGCATTAAAAAAGGAAAATGTCAATTCAATGTGAGATGTTTAACTTAATTCAACATCTTTTAATTTAATACCTTGGAAAAGTTAGTCTCTAACTGAACACTTCTGCTGATGGAATTGCTAGAGACAAATTATCTTCTGTTCTTTAATAAAATAAAATTTCTTCTATCTTTTTCTTTTTATGGGTGCTTAGAAGACAATATCCAACCAAAACCTTCACCATACTTTAAAAAAAAATAGAACACAGCTTTAAAAACATTATCTGACTGGTAATAAAAAAAAAAAACAACAACCAAAAAACCTGAACATATCCCTCTGCTATTATTGGAGACAGGATGTTGTTGAAAAGGTAAAATGGGGTAAACAAAGTCAATATGTGTCTCATTTGTAAACTGCTTTCCTATATTTGAGTTATGGAGAAATAATATCCATTATTTAGATCTACCTTCTGACAATATACTTAGCGCATGTTAAAGCAAGAAGAAAGTTTTTGCAATTTTAAGGGTAAGGGGGGGAAGGGATAAAATGGTTGATCTGGTATTTTATTTGTTACATGGTATGTATTAGATAGCCTCAGAGTTGGAATTCTTAGTGGGTACTTGTGAAATCCTGACAGTTCAAAATATCTGGCAGGTAAGCCAAAAATTCAGCTTCCAAAACTCACTAACCTTCTTTTTCTCCTTTTGCCAAAACCATCAGTGAAAGCACTCTAATTACCCTAATTATACCAAAGTCTCTTGTGTCAGGGCTTAGATGTCTCCAGTCCAACAAAGAGACAAAGTAAGGGATCTTAAACTTTGTTCACACCTATTTGAATCAATAGTTCTAAAACTCCATGATGTGGCTCAGCATGGTCTGTTGTCTGGGATCAGTTATGAGTGTGTCACCATTTCTTTAATTAGAGTCTTGGGTGGCATTCCAGCTGCTGCTTCATCCCCAGGTAGAAAGCTGATCTCTCTCTCGCCTTAAGTGCACTACAAGGTTGGAAAGCAAAGTGGAGTTTTTGATAGAATGCTTATATTGCCGCCTCATGCTTTGAAGACAAATGGAATTGCATCCGTGCCTGCTACAACCAGCACACTGGTGCTCCATTTCAGGCAGTGTTGGGTTAGGATTTCAGTTTGCCCTTCCTTCCTAATGGGGTCCCTTGGTGGTGAGTGCCATCCAAGCACAGGATGGATGATATGCCCTAAAGACCTGCATCAGGCTTTCCTTTTAAGCAGTGCCTTACTGAACTTTGAATCAGGATTCCCTCGAACTATAAGAAGATATGAATTCAACTTTGAGATTAAAAAAAGAAAAAGGAAGCTAAGAACTCTCCCTAGCAAAGGTACTGTGAATGAGTACATAGCACAGTGTTTCTGAATTTGACTAATTAGTGCATTCAGAATGATTTCATTTTATTTCCGAGAATTTTGTTTAAATATACCTCCATCTCCTTTTGAGATGGAGAAATAGTACAAATTCTCCTCTAGATTCATTCTGTCTAATACCAGTGACAAGTTCACGGACAAATTAAATTCTCTCTTCTTTAATCATGGAACAACCTAATAGCCTAGAAGTATACTTAGCTTGACCCTGAGAAATACAATCAGACATTAAAACTGATCCTTATTATACAAGATGATCCTTAAAAAAACAAAACAAAACAAAAAAGACATATATATGCCATCCTGTGCCTAGATGTTTCTCTCGTGCGTTCAAAACATAAACATTAATAAAGGAATGGTATTTATTTTATTTGCTGAGCCTGCATGAACTGGCATATAGATTTCCATAAGGTTTTCAGTCGGATGCCAGACGCTTGCCTTTTTCTTTTCTTATTTCTTTTAAATTGCAAGGTACATCTGCCCCTTCAGGGTGGTGGAGAGGTTAAGAGGTGCTAGTATGATAAAGTAAGCCTGCCATCTTCTATCTGCCCTATTGTTTTAGGCTTACACCTGGCCTTTCTGTGGCCTGGGGGAGGTATTTTTTACTGCTTTCTAGGATAGGCAAGAGCATGCTCCTGCTCCTTCTCTCTTCGTGTTAAAGTTCCCCTTTGAATGGAGTTGGCAGCTGTTTTGCCAACTACTTGTGTACCCCTGCAGAATTTCCTTCCTGATTGAATTCCTGAAGAATTCCCTAGGACAAGAACAGACTATTACTGAGCATCTTCTTCCCTGGAGTTAAAAGATTATAGAAAAAAATAGAAGCTTGAAGACATACTGAAGTCCTTTAACTGATCTGTTGGAGGGCTAGCTACTATTATTGAGTTTCTTTCAGGTTCTCTTTCTTTTTCCCTTTCATATCTCCTTCCAAACACCTTGTTGTGATGCAAGGTACCTTGTTCTAGTATGAAGAAAACTCTTGAGTTCTTGAAGAGCAGGCTGGTGTAGTCTATAGAGCATCTAGTAGCTACTAAACTAGAATGACTTTGTGTTAGGGCCTGCTGACAGATTCGAATATGGTTATTTGAGAATCAGAGAGTTAAGTTTGAAGAAATTAATCACCCTGCTGACCTCAAGGTGAGCCATAGCAATTTTTGAAATGCTTTATAAATCTCCAGTGCTACACGTTTTAAAAGTGTTTGTATAGTTTTAAGCTATTAAACTTAAATTTGTAAAACTGCACCAAGACTTTTGGATATCCTGTATTTGTATCAATTATTGTTGATTACTTGTACAAATGTAAGGAGAATGTATGTAATTCATAGAAATGTAGGTAGAGGCATCAGCCACAGGGAACTCATCCTTCCCTGAATTATTCCAGTATGCTATAATATCATCTAGGAAATACAATGTTTTATAATCACATGCAACTTTTGAATCATGGACTCAGATCTGGAAGACAATTTAGAAATTATATAGTTTAAGCTCTAACCCTCTATAAAAATCCCCACTACCATATCTCTGTCAAGTGGCTATTTAGCTTCTGTTTGAACATTTCCAGTGATAAGAACCTTAACCTCATGATATATCGAAGTCCATTTTGAACCAATCTGATAGAAAGTTATATTGACTAACATGTTTGTCCCTTTAACTTTCTTCCACTGGTTCTAGTTATCATTAGTCCACTGTTGCCATCAGGGCATATTCCTTTGAGCTGGATGATAACTGGGTGACTAGGTAGTACTATGGATATCAAGGTGATGACTTATTTATAATCACATAAGCCAATTAGCTCTCCTTCTTCCATTGCTACAAAGTGCAACTCTCATTCCATCTGCTGCCTCTTCAATGTTTGCCTTGAGTTATACAGTTATCAAAGGAAGATGCAAAACTATCACTATGTATGGAAAAATAACTCAAAATATGTGCTCCCTTGGCAATTACTATCTTCATATATAAAAAATAGTAGCTATTTAGGATGATGAAAATAAAAATCTGCCTACATTCCAAATGTATCATAAATTAAACACACTTCTCCAATCCACATTTACCATTGTCAGACCTATTTCATTTGATGGTGATGAAGAATGATAGTTTCTTTTTTCCCCTTTGTTTTGACTCTGCAATAATATTTTATTTTTCCAGTTACATTTAAAGATAGTTTTCAACATTCATTTTTTAAGATTTTGAGTTCTGCATGTTTTCTCCTTCCCTCCCTTACCACCTCCCTATCCCAGTCTGATATAGGTTATACACATATAATCATTTTAAACATATTTCCATATTAATCATGTTGTGAAAGAAGAATCAGAACAAAGGGAAAAAAACCCACAAAAATAGACAAAAACAAACAATAACCAAAAAAGGTGAAAAGAGCATGCTTCAATGGGCAATTAGTATTGATAGTTCTCTCTGTGGATGTTGATGGCATTTTTCATCCGAAGTTCATTGGAATTATCTTGAATCATCACATTGCTGAGAAGGAAGGGGTAAGGCTATCATAGTTTATCATCACATAATTTTGTTGTTATTGTATACAGTGTTCTGGTTCTGCTCACTTCACTCAGCATCAGTCTGGGTAAATCTTTCCAAACTTTTCCCAAATCAGCCTGTTTAGCATTTCTTATAGAACAATAATAAAAATTGATAATTTAGAGGAGTATAATATAACTACTACAAAATTATTTCATAGTGGCTTAAAGCAAACTTGAGTGCTTAGCTAAGGATGTGTCTAAAGCAAGGGAAAGAAATTACACTAAGTTATAGCAGTAATGTAAGAACCAACCATACAGGTGACTTTGGTTATAAGTTGGACTCTTATCTCCATTTCATTCTTTATTCAGGAGTTGTCCTATGAAGAAGATACAATGGAAATGGCTATCACCCAAATCCAAATTGTGCTAGAAATTCTAGCTTTTGGTTGCATCTGTGTCTTTTAGAACTTTTAACTCCAAGGTACTTAATCTATTCCTATAAGAAACTACAGAAGGCATGCTGATCTCTCAACCTCCTTTGTAAGACAATCTGTACCCATAACTATTAAAAAAAATTAATTTAAAAGATTTTAAGTTGTTAAACTTATAAAGGAAAACTTACTGTGTCCTGATCTCATACATACTTACATGCTGTAAGCCACCAACAAAGTTCATGGATCAAAATCACATCCAATCTATTGGCTTTGAATTCTCCCTTTCCTTTCAAAGTATCCGTATCTTCACTAGCCAGAGAAATCCAGTGTTCTCCAGGTCTTGCCAGGTGGAGCAAGAGGGATTCCCTTACAAATTTCCACATAGTGGCTTATTTTCAGAGGAGGTTTGTCTGTCCTAAATCAGTGTTGTCCCAACTCTCACCTCATGATAATGAGAGTTAGACAGCAGGACATTAATTCAGGCAGAAAATGACAGCTTTAGTATTCTGAACATTAGGTTTTCTATGGAAAGGGCTACATCTCTTGTAAGTTAAGTATCTCTTTTACCCATGGGGCAAATGTTTTATCATGTACCAATTTATTTTGTATCCATTTTAAGTGTATTGCAGCAGTGTGTTCAGTCTGTCTCGCCATAGAACTTAGAAGAAACATTAGCTTTTTCCTCCTCTGATTTATGCATGTGTGTGTGCTTGGGTATATCTGCCTGCCTGTTTTTATCTGGGATTATCATTCTCAGTTGTTCCTCTTCCTTCCACCTCTTTTGTCTCTGCCACTCAAACCAATTTCAGCCATCCACCAGCTCTCATTTGGGATAATAGCCTCTCTTTTTGCCATCGTCTTGTCATGTTTGATTCAGCTGCACAAGGGTTTTAAATTAGCCAAAATGTTTGCATGCTGGGCTTACTCGGCTGCCACTACTAGTTGTAGAGCCACTGGAACCACTTGATGCTGAAATTGATGATTGCTCAAAAAGAATAAGAAATTGTTGGTAGCTATCGGGAAGATTCATTCACACCGAGCCTCTTTTAAACAACAGAGAGGTAAGAAGAGAGAGATTTCCTTCTTTTTTTTTTTTTTTTTTTTTTATTCTGCTGCCTTGCTGGTGGTTGTATTGTGCTCGCGCCAGGTTCCTGCTGAGTGATTACAGTTTTGCTAGGTTGGATAGTTCCTGTGATTTCAGAAATAAAAACAATTTAAAAAAAAGTGCAGTTAAATTCAATGACTTACTGTTGGTAGGTTTTAACTAACTGGTGAGAAAGCAATTGAATTATTTCCCCATCCTAAAGTTTACTTGTTAGAGGTTTTAACCAACAGACTGGCCAAAAGAAAGCTTGTAGTGTTGAACTGCAAAATAAGGACTAGAAGACAGTGATATGCATTCATTATTTCTGAAAGAACTAGATATGCATATGGCCATGATAACTCTCTCTGCAAAAACCAAGCCTGTTAATGATGCATGTAAAAAGGAGAAAAAAGAAAGAGTAAAGAGAGAAAGAGAGAGAGAGAGAGAAACAAAGAAAGGAAGGAAGGAAGAAAAGAAGGAAGGAAGGAGAGGAAAGAGAGAAAGAAGGAAAGAGAGAAAGGAAGAGAGGAAAGAGAAGGAAAAAGAGAAAGCAAAAGAAAGTGAGAGAGAAAGAAAGAGAGAGAGAAAGGAAGAAAAAGAAGAAAGAAAGAAAGAAAGAAAGAAAGAAAGAAAGAAAGAAAGAAAGAAAGAAAGAAAGAAAGAAAGAAAGAAAGAAAGAAAGAAAGGAGGGAGAAAGGAAGGAAGGGAGAGAGGAGGAAGGAAAAAGAAAAGGAAAAAAGAAAAATTTATTGAGTGCTTATTGGCTACAAAGTACTGTGCTAAATGCTAGAGATATGTATAGAAACATATAGAAAAAGCAAAGCATAGCCTTTTTTAAGGAAGAAAACATGTATAAGGAAATTTCAATTGAAAGTCAAATAGAAAGGCCTATTGGTCCCTAGGGTTCAGTGGCAAAGCAGATGGTAATGCATCTTCTTTAGCATCAGTTCCACTGAAAAAACTATATTTGTTTCTAATATTAGAGTATTTAAAGGTTTGATCAGCATTGAACTCTCTTTCCTGAGTCTTTAGTAGCTGTGGCTGCTGAGGAGATAGGAACTGCAGTATTATGAGGTGGCTGCAAGGTTTCTTATGAACAATGCTTTCTCCTTTGGGCTATGGCTATAGTACAGGCTAAAAGCAAGAATAGTGGTCAGGAGTTCTTATGGACAGTATCTTATTTATGCCAGAATTCTGAGGGGAAGTGTAGTGGTATTTTGACCTGACTAACCCATGCCACTTTCTGGTTCTACCTGTAGGAAAATGAAGTCCAAATGATAAACTCTGATGGGTGACAGTAGGAAGGAATTAATTCTGACTAAGGATAAGCAGGAAAAGTTTCTTGTAGGAGGTTGGGAAGAGACAATTTAAATTATAGAAAATAGTATTATGAAGGCAGTAATGTAAGAAATATGTATGGCAAATAGCAGAAAGAAAAGTTTTGGTTGGAGTGTGGGATATGTTGAAATATAATAAGCTGTTTAAACCCTTTGGATTGTATTGTAAAACAATAGCATTCCATCATTCAGCATATTTTGAATACCTACTGTGTTCCTAGAATTAATCTAGACACTGTTGACACACACTTGAAATCTTTGGCTTGGTCTTTACCTTCAAGAAGCTGATATTCTATTTGAGGCAACATTTGTATACCTAAAAATAATTCTGGAACCTTTAAGATACAACTTAATTAAATTGTATGAAAAAATCCACATACTATACACATTTTTAAAAGGCATTATCAGTGGAGTTTGGAGTATATATAGAATCTCAAAACAAGTAGAGACCTCTGTGGCCATTAGTAGGTATTGGAGTATTCCAGTGGGGACCTTGGTGGCTAAAATTTAATACAATTGTGCTTGATAAAGAATTTTTTCTACAACTCCTACAAATGGTCATCTGACCTCTGTCCACAGACCTAAAATAAAGGATATCCTACCACTGAACTTCCTGAGGAACAGCTAAGTAGGGATGTGAGATTTAATATGAGCCTTGAAGGAAGAGAATAAGATGTGTCTAATCAGAGGATCAAGACTTTCTATTCACTGGAGAACAGCAGGAGCAAAGGATTGGATGCTGAAATGAGTATAATGTGTTTGGAGGTTGCTGAGCAAGACAGAAGTAGAAGGTTAGTGTTGGGGGGGTAGGGAGAGGTAAGTTTGAATAAGGGTGATAGGTCCACATTATAGAGACTCAGCACTTCTGCATTATTATTCTAATGTCAAAACCCTTTTTTTTAAGAATATGTCTCTGCTTAGTCAGTGATTTTAATAGTATGGGTAGCAAAATGCTGTCAGGTCAGTCATAAACGTGCTCCAGGATTCTTCTAGGAATCTACACAGCTAGGAGGAAGGTCCCAGCATTTTTGTGCTCTTGAGTCACTTGAGGGCACTTGGATGATGGGGGAAAGAGGGAGAGAAATTGGGTAACTGAACTAATAATAACTTAGATTTATAAAGTGTTTTAATGTTTGCAAAAAAAAAAAAAAGATCCATTTTCTCATTTGGCCTTTACAATACTATAAGGTAAATAAGTATAAATATGTTTTGGACAAAGCCTTTGATTTAATAAGTGTAAGGAATTCTAATTATGGAAGTTCACTCAATTAATGCATTATCTTTTCTATAACTTAGAGTCTTAGGTTTGCTTAGGATACCGAAAGGTTAAGTGACTTGTTTTTTCTTACATGTCTAGCATATATTAGAGGTGGTTCTTGAACCCAGATCATGCTGATACCAAGGTTGTTCTATCTACTATGCCATAGCACCTCTTAGCATATTATCACCATTTTATTGGTGTGGAAACTGAGTCTCAGAAATTAAGTGACTTGTTCAAAGGTCAAACAGCTAGCTGGTATCAGACAGGAATTCAAAATGAAGCCTTCTGATTTTCAAATCCCCTGGTCTTTCTTCTATACCATACTGTATTTAACGGATGGTCTTTAGCCTTATACCTCAGGTTTAGCCTATTTATATTACCTCACATTTCATGTGAGGAGAAAAAAAGAACCCTAAATGAAGAATGCTAATGAAGTTATTCTTTGTAGAAAATTATATTTGAAGTTGAGAATAAAAAAAATTAGCCCAAATTTTGAAATGCCACATAAATACCATAAAGAAAAGACTGAACACACATTCATCAATTATAATGAATCTTAATCATTAGATAAAAAGGACAAAGTAAAAATTAGGTGTAAGAAATAAAACATATAGCAATAGACTTGTATATCATATGTTGTGGGTTTTTCATTAATCTTTTTATAATAAAGTAACTTCCTCCCTTTTTGTTTTCTACAGATTCCCATATTGCCATATAGCCTGAATAATATAACTGTATATAATTTTAAAGTATCTCTATGAGATGTTATATATAACACATACACATACACACACATATATATATATATATAAATTCACTTAAAATTTTTTAGTTGTAAAATTGTTGGTTTTTACTGGGGAACTAAGAAGAGGAAAATATAGATATTATGTATCACCTTTGAACAAATCATTCAGTAAGTCCCTCATTCTATGCAAAAAAAATCCATGTTACATGTTGAATGAATCCCCCAAAAGATTCACACTAACCAGAAAAAAAAAAAAAAGAAATAAAAGCTAAGGGGGAAATGAGGGATTTGTGTACAATCTGACTTCAGCCTGTCCCTATACAGAAGGGGACTCATTGTTCTAGCACTCGGGCTCTTACTGCTAATATCACTCTTTGGTCACTTTTAATGGTCAGAATTGCTGATTCCTCTACTAAATCTTGGCAGATGTGTTACAGAAAAATATATTGGTGAGGGTGCCAGTGAAGAAGTTAATGAAAAGCATAATGAGTGGTGGTAGCTTTTGTTTCTTAGCAGACATTGATGTGTTTTGATAATATATGGATGGGTCAGTTTACCCTATTAGCAAATGTAACTGTTTTATACCTGACAGATAAACTAGAGGTATGATAAATTACCAAATTACTTTGCCAGCTCTGATTTCCAAAGGTATTAGATGCAAAATGTTCATCATGCCTTTGCTGTTTATTTAAAAGGTTATATAACATAACCATCAGGTAGTATAACATTTCAGTATATAACCTGTGTCTCTCTCTCTCCTGGATTAGGAGAATAATACTTGTTTTCTATGGCTACCAGAGGACCCTAGCCAAAACTAATAATGAAAGGAACTTCATGATCAGCTTAGGTGTGCTTCAGTTATGCTAAGCAAGAAAGAATTCCCTGGAATGTATATAACAAATGTCCCTTTATTCTTTACTCTATGTTCTCGTTTTGACCAGAAATGCTTCTCTTTAAGAATGTATATGGTACCAGCTGATGAGGCAAATGGAGCAGTGGAAATATAATTGAAACTGAAGCTGCAAGCCCTAGCCAGGTTGAAATTACTTTGGTCATACAACTTAGCACCTATTGAGGTAGTTTTGGCTAGATGGCTTCTTTCAGCTCTCAATGCCATTATCTTATGATAATAGCTGAAAATTAGCTCTTACAAAAATTTTTAAAATGCACTTCATATGTCATTTCCTTTGAACCACTCAATAACTCTGTGACAGTAGCTATTCCAGTTGTTATATTCCCATTTTACTGATGCTGAAATTGAATCAAAATTTCTAACAATCAGAGCTGTCCAAACAATAATGGACCGACTCAGAAAATAGTAGATTCCCTTTTCCTAGAAGTGGGTGTTCAAGTAAAAGCCGGGTGATCCAACCACTTGCGTATGTTATTTCATTTATTCCTCACAACAACTCTCTACTCCTATTATCCCCATTTTATGAAGAAAGGAACTGAGTTTTGGTGTGATTAAGTAACTCACCCAGGGTTACTTGGTGTCTAAATGCCCAAAATGACATTTTAATTCATATGTCTAGACTCCAAGTCCACTATTCTATCTGGTATGACTAGCTGTTTCTCAGATCTAATGGAAAGAGGGGAAAATCATTTTTGGAAGAATATAGTTCAGTATACCCAGTTAATCATAGATTAATGCACTTACCCAGACACACTTAGTACTAATCATCCGTGCTTCCCTTCTGACTTAGCTCTTCCATTGAGTCCAAGATGTATTAGTCCTTTTGGTGACAGGGTTCAGGACTTCAGATAATCTACAGCATGCTAATTATATACATATAGGATGATCAAGAGCTAAACATATGCATAGACATATGTGAAATATCTTGCATATAACTATCTGAATATTTTATTTAATCTTAATGTACCTAGCACATCATGAACCCTCAATAAATATGTATGATGGCTAAGGGCAAAGGTTCTGGTTAATCCTTCTCTTGGAGAAACCCTTTCATTCATTGTGTAATTGCAGCTGTTCTTTAATTTGAAACAATTTTGCTTTTACTTAATGTATTTCCACTAGTCCAAAATCTTGGCAGTGAAGTTTTTTTTTCCTTTGTTGAATGAATGATAGAAAGGGAAAGGAAAAAAAACAAAACAAAACAAAAAAAACAAAAACCTGTACCCACCCACGGAGCTCTGTCTTGTTAAGCTACATATTAGAGAAGCCAGTTTAGATTAGATAATTTTAGTTCTTTGTGTGAAGCTATTTTTAAATGTAATTTTTTCTAATAATGCAATTAGTTGTGTTTTTTGCATAATTTGAAATACTATATTGAAGTTTAAAAAGCTTCATTTTATTTTAATTAACAACTTACTGGTATTAATAACCAGGCAACTGTGAACATTACCAGTCTTAACCCTTTTATTCTCCTTTTAAATGCACAGGAAGCAAGTTTTCTCCTTTTGGAAGGCCTAATAAGAATGCCATGTATAAAATTACCCTGTCTGAAAGAATAGGAACTGTATCCCAATATAGATCTCAGTGGAAAATCACTCAAAATTGCATGACATCTTCCCTCCCCCATCATCTTTCTCTTCCCTTCCCCCACTCTTTTCCAATTGTCTGTCTCATAGTTCAGTTGCAGAAGGAAACAAGCATGGGGCATTGCGACATTTCAATTCACTGCTACCACCAATCCCTTTGCATATCCCATTAGTGTATTATTTATAGCTTCATAAAAGGCTCTTTAAAGGAAAAAAAACTATCCTTGTGTCTCTTATGATGACACTATCCTAATAATGAAATGTTATTTTTAAAAACAACAATCTATTCCATAAGTTGACTTCCCATTGTCACACCACATAACACCATCTCTCTCTCCCTCCTGTCACATTTAAAAGTCTGCCCACAAATCCTCTCAAGAGACATGGCTCAAAAATAAGCGATTGAAAAAGGTCCGAAAGAGGCTTGGAGCTGATATCCTACATCTTACAATGTGCAGCTTCAGAGGCTGCAAAGAGCCTGAACTCCAGATGCTTGTATAAACAAGACTTACTAGAAGTCATTACCTCATAACTCCTCATAAGCTTGCACCTGACAAGCCACTTGGAGCTAGAGGGCTATGTTTTCCCTAATAAATTCCTTTTTGAACCCACTTGTTAGTCAAGCGTTGTGCACACTAACTACAGAAAAGACCCTGTGTCTTGGGCATAAATTACTCTTCCGTACCACTGTCTCTGAACAGCCCCCCAGTTATGGATTACTTTGTTCTCGACTTGACAGGAACATAATTAGAACTGTTGATGAAATCTACCAAATTGTTCCTCCGTGGCCTAGTGGTCAGGAAATTTGGCTGAGTCGTATTTGTCACCGATGTAAAGGCTCTAAACACTTCATATTAACTATGTTATTAATGTGCCCTCTAATCTGTCCATGAATTGGTAACACTGTAAGTGAGCAGAGCCCTAATGGCATCTTGCAATGAATACATGGTAATGCTTCTTTTTAAAGTTTCAGCCAAGAGAAAATGTTAATAAAAACCCTGTGTGTGTATTTGTTTGTTTGTGGGAGCATGTTAGCATGTGCACACAAGAACATGTGTGAATCTTTTTGCATTTTGAAAGATGGTTTTTTAAGGCTTTCACTAATACTACATTCTACATTAGTCGAAATTTGTGTATATATTTGCTCTTAGAATGCCATAAAAATCTTTGAGTTCCATTTATAAAAAAGTAGTACTGAACCTTCACCAGTTTTTCCTGTGTTTGATGAATATGTGTGTGTGTGTGTGTGTGTGTGTGTGTGTGTGTATGTGCACCCAAGCAAAATGACAAAATTAGTATTGTTATTCAGGTAGCTGAAAACTAGAGAATAATCATTATCTATGTACACTGTTGGTTATATTTGAATCTTTCAGTTGGTTATATAATTTTTACTTTAATTCAATTTAATAAACATTTATTAATTGCCTAGTATTTGTCAGATATTGTGCTAATAGGCACTAGGGATACAAATAAGAAAAAGAGATCACCCCTGACCTCAAAGAACTGATACTAGTTTCATCTTTAAAAAATGAAGGACAGTGATACACAGCAGTTGTGTATAGATATATGTGCATCATTCATATGTAACTAAAAAAGGAGCACATTTCCACGTATTGACTATGTATCTAATAGGTTAATTCTTCAAATGGTAGACATGTCAGTAGTCTTTGATGTTTACTGAGACATTAGCTGGTTGATGGATGCTCATTGGCCATGACAAATATACCATCATCAAGTTTTATAATGTAGTAGGTATTGAAAACAGGTAGAAGAGAATAGTGAATTTATAAAGGTTAAGTAAAAGGTAAAAGAATGAGAAAGTGGGGTAGATCTTTTTTTTTCACTGTAGATTTTTAGCTTCACTGAAAAATGGATTATTATTTAAAGTGATCCTTGAAATCCAAAGTTTTGTTTCACTTCATGATGAGGAATAAAGTCATCATTTATCTCCTTTGGGGATCTGTATTATTAGATAACAGTAATTAAATTATCTGGAGCAAAAAAATACAAATGTACTCATCTTTAAAAATCACAAATTGATATACATATAGATATAAACATAGAATATACCTATATATTTTATATATATATATAGAGAGAGAGAGAGAATCAGTAAAAATTCACTAATAATTATTAGTAAAGAAATAACCTATGTCATTTTCTAGGACTACTTTAGAAGACCAAAATGGTAAAGAAGAGGGATTTGTTGGGTATATGTGCACATCTAAGAGGATAAACAAATAATTTTGCTGACAATATCAGGAAACATTAATAAACATACTTAAGTAAGTTCTTTGAAAAAGAACTGGATAAATGAATCTGTATACTGGAATATTTTCAGGGATTTTTATTTATCAAATTAAAAGTCATTTCCAAAAGATACTTGATTTATATTGAATACCGAGTCCACAAAGTCACTGAACTTTGGAACTAGAACTGAAACCTTGTGTTTATGGCCTGACTTTGAACTTTACAGTCTTGAGTCTCTGAGGTCCCTAACTGTTCAAAACCTTTAAAGATGTCTGCTGATTGTTGCATATTATTTTTCTAAGAACTATGGACATAAAGTATTGTTTTGCCCTTAAGAGACTTAAAGTTTACTTTGGGAAGCAGTTTGCGGGTGTGTGTGTGTGTAATTGTGTCTGGCATAGTGGTAGATGCTCAATAAATGTCTGTTAGAAAATGATACCCCCTATATGAATAGTATGGAATATTATTGTTCTGTAAGAAATGACCAGCAGGATGATTTCAGAAAGGCCTGGAGAGACTTACATGAACTGATGCCGAGTGAAATGAGCAGGACCAGGAGATCATTATATACTTTAACAACAATACTATATGATGATCAATTTTGATCGACGTGGCCATCTCCAGCAATGACTTGAATCAAATCAGTTCCAATAGAGCAGTAATGAACTGAACCAGCTACATCCAGTGAAAGAACTCTGGGAGATGACTATGAACCACTACATAGAATTCCCAATCTTTCTATTTTTGTCTGCCTGCAATTTTGATTTCCTTCACAGGCTAATTGTACACTATTTCAAAGTCTGATTCTTTTTGTAGAGAAAAATAACTGTATGGACATATATACATATATTGTATTTAACTTATACTTCAACATATTTAATATGTATTGGTCAACCTGCCATCTGGGGGAAGAGGTGATGGGAAGGAGGGGAAAAGTTGGAACAAAAGGTTTTGCAATTGTCAATGCTGAAAAATTATCCATGCATATATCTTGTAAATAAAAAGCTATAATAAAAAAGAGAAGGAAAAAATATAATAAAATCTTTACATTTTAGCATTAGAAAAAAAGGAAAAAATTATACCCCCACAAAATTAAAACTTTTACCTAACTGAAGAAAAGAACTGCTAAATCATATAGTCTTCATTTCTAGCAGATATAAAACTTTTCTACACATTTCTAAGAGATACACCAGAAAGAATCTGAGTTTATCCTTTGGAGTTATATCCAAAAAAGAATGTGTGGGTGCAAAATATAATCACTCTCTGTCATTTGCAACCTATTAGACATTTCTAAACTCTCTGGACAGTATTGTTCTTGGGGAGTGTGCTGCATGTTCCACAGTATGGCAGTGAGGAGTAAACATAGGGATTTAGAGTGAGAGAAAAAGCATGAGAAAGCACAAGAGAGCAAGAGTGAGATAGAGGAATTCAGTAGAGGGAGTATTATTAATAAGGGCTAGAACAGTTAAGAAAAGTTTTGTGGAGGAGCTAAGATAATAACTGAGCTTAAGAGTAAAGAATAGAGTCAGGATTCATTTTGCTATGGGGAAACTTAGAAGTTGGCCATTTTTAATGGGAAATACATTTTTCCTAGAGTAGACTAAAACAGTGATTTTAAACTCAAATAGAAATAGGGACCACTAATTCACATATAAGGATCTTTGTGAGTAGTATATTGATTTAATTTTTAAAATTTAACATTATTTGTGTTTAATTACATTTTTATTTATTTTGTTAGACATTTTCCACTTATATTTTAATCTAGTTTGAACTGCACACAGGAGTATTGCAGGCCATATTTGACACTCTGCTCCAAACTATCTATGATTTAAGGGATAGGGATACTTTCTCCTCCAAGATAGTATCAATCTCTTTCCACTTTAATAGATGGTTTCACAAATTCCTATGGCTAGAATTTCCATCTTCTGGTGATAAGCCTGTTGGAACATAGAATTCCTCCCTTACTAGATCAATCATAATATTTAATATGCACTTTTAGAACTATGAAAAGTCTAAAAAGATTTTGAAAATATACTAGCAAAAACCCATACAATATTAATAAAACACAAATTCATTACCCTAAATTAGATATAGAAAGGTTAACACTTCCTCATCAAAAATTAGAAAGAAAATTAATTGATAGGCATTTTCAAAGTACATGATAAATAGGTTAAAAACATAGAAATGCTTTAGATGCAAACAAACATCACTTTACTAAGGTAACAGCAATGGCTGGAAATAGGTACATGGCACTGGATATTTCTAATAAAACCCAAAACACTTTACCTCTGAATGGAGCTTAGGTTCAGGCTAAGATTCAGAAGTGGAATCAAGAGACCCATGATGGAGAACACACTCAAGAATTCAAGCAATAATGTGTTGACAAAAAAGCATTGTGCAAATGATAAGCCATACAGATTGGTTTATAAAACGAGAGGATTTATAATGGAAATTTCAAGACCAGGTCATTGCTGCACAAACATTACAGATCGTTTGTCCTTAAGTGTTACAGGCCACAAAAACTGAGCAGACACCAAAAACTCCAAAGACACTAACTAGTTCTTAAAATTATATGTTGAAAATTCAATCTCTTTCATACACTAACAATTAAAAAATTGTTGTATTACAAATACAAAACTCAAAATATTTTTGAGGATTAAACAATTTCCTAAAATCACAGGCTCAACTGTGGCCCATAATCACCCAGACATTGAATTGATCTATAAAAATTTAAAGATATTTTAATAGATATTGCCATAGCCAATGCTTGCAATTTCTAAGATGCATGGAATGAAAGAGACCTAAAAGAAAAAAACAAAATCACATGGGAAAAGGATAAAATGCATATTATCCCTGTCATATTATTTGGTACTGAAATTGTGCTAAAGATATTTTGAAGAGTCTACAGTGGGAAAACTTACATTCTGATGCTTTTATTCAGCTGTAAAAAAGCATTTTTTATGGACAGAGTGTGGAATACTATATAATCCATATATATTTAATCCATTTATATAGTATTATTCAAAACATTAGGAATAATTTTTTTAAAAAATAGAATGATGATTTTTCTTTCCAGTTTTCTCATTCTTTTAACAACATTCTTCTTAGATAACTTCTCTGACAGCCTTCCAGAGTCTGAAATTCCAAAATTAGAGACTTTGGTAAAGGCACCCTATTATATGGCACTCTCTAATTGAGATTCCTCTTTTAGCATACAAATACACCTTGATCATCACATAAACTATTTTCAGATTGTTGTTGTTGTCCAGTCTTTGCATTCTTGATCTACTCTTCCTGACTTCATTTGGGGTTTTCTTGGCAAAATTCCTGTATTGATTTGCCATTTCCTTCTCTAGTTGATTTTATAGATGAGCAAACTGAGGCAAACAGGCTGAAGTGACTTGCCCAGGATATCAAAACTATTAAGTATCTGAGACTGGATTTAAACTCATGTCTTCCTGACTACAGGCCCAAAGCTCTGTCCACTATACCCCCCAGCTTCCCCCATGTACAGATACAAACTCAAGAATTGAAAATTAATTTATAAATTTATTTTCCAAGTTTCAGCTGGGGAAGTATATGGTATCCTGAGAAATTAACTCTATAAATTTAGATACTGGAAATAATAGAGTTATAGACCCCGAACTTAAAGAGAAACTAGGGCACCATGAGAACACTAAGTAACTTGGGAAGAGGAGGTAGGAGAAGTGAAGCACTGATTCAGTAGATGAGGAATGCCAAAGGCAAATATAATTTACTTTCCAATTCTGCCTAGGGCCAATAACAGTAACAGTGGAACTATGAATCAGAAAACCTTAATAAACTTAGATCCACAGACTTTGGAGAATGAAAAGACCTTAGAAATTATCTAAACTTTTATGTTAATTATGAGAAAACTTAAAAATAAAGTAGTTTTCCTAAGGTCACGCAGTTAGTATAAGAAGCAGAACTATCCTTAGAATCTAGGCTATTCATCTAGGTGAATTCTCCCCGAAAAATTATTTTTAATTAATGTTATTATATATATGACCTCAAGGATAAAGATTCCAGACCCGTGGCATAATTATTCAGAGTGAATATGCCAGAAAAAAACACATCTCTCACTTTGGAAGCACAGCTGCTTCCTGGGACAGAACATAGTCCAGCCAGTGGTCAGCAAATCAGTCATATGTAAAATTGTATATATGGGACAGATTGCTTTATTCTAGAGTTGAAGGGGATTTCAGCAGGATTTTACATAGATATTACCAGAAAGGCAGCATGTAAAAAAAATAACTAGAAGAAGTGATGGACCAGGAGTCAGGAGAAACTTAATTCCTGCCTCTGACCCTTAATAACTATGTAATTATGAGCCAATCACATAAATTCCTTGAGCATCAGTTTCTTCTTTATAATACATGAATACACTTCATAAGACTGACATGTGAACTACATAAGAATGTATTGCAAATGCTATGTAAATCTTAATTATTACTACCCAAACCATTTCTTACTTTAATCATTTCAGTTAAATCTGCCAAACTTCCCAGAGAACTTTTTTTTCTCCCACTGAAACTGTCTTATAGACTTAATTACAGTAATCATTGATCAGGGAGACTCTGTATGGTCAGTTCAAACTTATGACAGCCCCACTGTCACAAGACCAGTTAGAGTGATGCAAAATTTAAAAAGACAAAAGGTGATGTAGTGGTAGTAAAAAGAGCTATGGATTAGGAATCAGAAGACCTCAGATTGCACATGTCCTCTGCCATTGACTAAATACTGGTAGAGTTATGGATAGAAACCAGACACCTGATTTCTCTATATCACCTGCCATGAATTTACTGTTCTTTTTGCTATGCAGATTGCCTGCCTTGCATATAGATGGTGCTTAATACATATTTGTTGAATTGAATACACATTGAAGTATTAAGGAAAGCCATCAATATCTGTGAACCTGGGGAGGGGAGAATATTAGCAGAGTGTGCCACTGAAAAATTAGTCTGCATGTCATCTTTGTCAGACCTTTCATAGGTTGCTAACCCTCCATCTAGCCAACTCCCACCCCCAGCTTGAAGAAAGATCAAATCCCAGACAAATATTGAGCATCTTTTCAAATTAGTTCTTCTGCAAAAAACTTTGGGATAGTAAAGTCAGTGTGGTCTTTGGTTTGTTACTTTTCATCTTCATTTCACAGATGAAAATGTGTTCAGAGTCTACCACAATGAGACTCTAATTTGGTAAATGTGTGCGTTCCTTCAGTATCCTCGGTATGGAGCATATGCTTGTGGATGCTCATGTTTGAAATGATGATTCACAGTTAATCGTTATAAGAAATAGGCTTACCACTTCATAAACTCTAGGAAAGACTGTTTTCTTTTCTAAACATTTAAATTACTCAGCCGTTTTATGCATTAAAACCCAATTATAACTTAGAGAGTATTTCAGAGAATTTCAAAAGCTATTTCCTGCAGGATCTGTGCCTAAAACTACATTTTATCATTCAGTGGTTCACACTTCCTAATGCAGGGTTTTCAAAAAATCAGCTTAAAGCACTGTAAGACACTTGACAAGGCATCAGGTACTGCCCTATGAGAAATCCGGCAGAAGAGTTTCATTTTTATAAATTTCAGTACTGGATTTTTATGGTCAGGTATGCACATGGCTATCCCTCCGAAGGGACAAGTGTGAAGTTTTTTAAGAATTTAATGCTAATAATCATCTTGAGGCACCAATAAGGCTTTGACCCTGTGTATTTACATATTTCTCTATACACAGATCTTCTCTATACACAAAAAGCATACTTCCATATAAAATGATTATTATTAGCAACCAGTTTATTAATAACAAGCTATAATTCAGGGAACTGTCTGTGGTGCAGTAGAAAATGTGCTCTATTGGATATAAAGATCTGGGTTCAAAATGTGTCTTTTCTGCTTACTAACTGTGTGATCTTGCGTAAGTAAATCTCTCTGTATCTCAGTTTCTACATTATCTTTATAATTAAGAGAATATGATTTTATTAGTGGAAACACATCTCTTCTGTACTTTAGGAGATGAAATTCAGGAGTTGTAGCTGATAAATTAATCATCCTGAGGTCAACCTGGTGATGTTCCTTTAAATTTAATGTTTTCATTTTTCCAAATTACATATTGTTAGAATCCTTACAAAGTGTTAACTCACTGGAATTTATGAAAACAATGCTTATATACTTAAGTTTACACCTTTGAGAATTCACACATTAGCTCACACATTAGTGTTCACAAGTCCAGGATATTCACAAGTCGGGAACCCACAATCCCACTCTCTCAGAGGAGGAATCAGCTTTTGAGTTCACACCTCTAAAAGAGCATATAAAAGGACAAGCACCAGAGACTGAGAGATTGAGAAAGCCAGAGTCAGTGGAGGAGATTGAGAGCCAGAATTCAGTTGAAATATTCAGAACCTCAGACTGGAAGCACTCGGGGAGATTCAGAACCAAGATTCAGAAAGAGCTGGAGGCTGAAGGACAAGCTGCAAGAGCTCTTGGAACCAAGGAGAAAGATGGACCTCTAAGAAAGCTAACCAGACTATTTTGGAAGAGACAATAAATGATTTGAACTTTTAACAGCTGACTGCATTTGAGGTGATTATTACACTGAACTGAGCTGCTTCCAGAAGCTCCCCCAAGAAACCTGCTCCCAGAGAATGATTATATTTTAGAAAAGAATACTACAACATATAAAAACAATTTTTTCCATTCTTTTTTTTGCAGTTCTGAGTTCCAAATTCCTTCCTTTCTTCTCCTTCCACCCCATTGAGAAGACAAGTAGTTTGACATAGATTATACATGTGTAGGTAAGCAAAACACATTTCCATGTAAGTCATGCTGTGAAAGAAAACAAAAACAAACAAAATATAATCACAAGAAAAATAAAGGAAGTAAACAAAAAATATTTTTAATCTGCATTCAGGCTCTACTGGTTTTTTCTCTAGAGATGGACAGCACCTTTCATCATAAGTGTTTCAGAATTGCCTTGCATCATTATATTGATAATACTGAAAAGAGCTAAGTTGTTCACAGTAGATCATCATATAACATTGCTATTGCTATGTACAATCTTCTCTTGGTTCTGCTTATTTCACTTTGCATCAGTTAATGAAAGTTTTCTCAGGTTTTTCTGACAGCACCCTGCTCATCAATTGTTATAGAACAATAGTATTCCACTTGGTGACGTTCCTAATGGTGGTTTGTCTTCCCTATTTCATAGATTGTTGTGAGATCAAATAAATTAAAATGTTCGTAAATAATAAATGTTATATAGGTTTCCTACTGTCATTAATTGTTTGAACCAACCTCAGGATTTCCTTCTAGTCTGATCCCTTAGGTCCTTACTAAATAAAGAAATTATTAGGAAGAATTGAAATTCGCACAAAAGACACAAATAGCTTTGGATTGTGAATCCCAGCTAAAATACTTACTAGCCATGTGATTATGAGTAAGTTGACTTCTCAGAACTTGTTTCCTCATCAGTGGAGTTTCATTTGTAGTATTGAGAGAATATTTGGACTACTTACATCCTGGAATTTATGTGAGGAATGTGCTTTTCATACTCTTAAAGTAGCATGTAAGGGAATTATTATCTCTTTATTCTTATCTTTTTTTTTCCCAATTGGGTCCAGATGGAGCAAGTCAATATCCTGCTGTTATCCTTTTTTATTTACTATTCTGAGGACTAATACACATGTGAATAAAATAATTGCTTTTTTATAATCAAAAATATTTGATAGTATTTTTATTCACCTAAGAAACTTCATCTCCAGACATTATACATTTTCTGTAATTGTGCTGTATGTCTGGAATGCTCTCTCTCTTCAGCTTTGCCTCTTAGATTCCTTGGTTTCCTGACATTCCCAGCTAAAATTCTATATTTTACAAAGAAGCGTTCTCCAATTCTGTTTCATATTGGTGACTTCCCTCTGAAATGACTCCCAATTTAAAATGTTGCATATATTACAGGCTCATTTTATGTAGTTATTTGAACATTGACTCATTCTTTAGATTTTTATCTGTTGGAGAGCAAGTACTTGCCTTTCTTTATATGCTCAGAGATTAGCACAATATTGGGCACATACTAGGTGCTTCAGTATAAATGCTTATTAACTGAATGAAACTTTGAATGAAAACTGGTATTGTAAACTCAGTGTGGTCTTTGGTTTGTTAACTTTTTTCTTCATTTCATAGATGAAAATGTGTTCACTCAGCCTTGATAAAACTCTATTTTTGGATTTATGTAAGCATCATCAGTATCCCTGGTATGGAGTATCTGTATATTAGTAGATGCTCATTTTGAAATGATGTTTCACAGTTAGTTGATATAAGAAATAGCTGTAAAAATAAAGTTATAATTTAAATGTTTGGAAGAGAAAAAGGCTATGAGTATATGTTTTTCTCTTTTAGGCATTTAGATGAAATGCCACCGTGGCAGGGACTAAATTTTATTTTGTTTTGTTTTGTTTTTCTTTTCAATTAAAGCTTTTTATTTATAAAACATATGCATGGGTAATTTTTCAACATTGTCTCTTGCAAAGCCTTCGGTTCCAAATTATCCCCTCCTTCCCCTCACCCTCTCCCCTAAATGGCAGGAAGTCCAATACATGTTAAATATGTTAAATCCAATATATGGATATATATATTTATACAGTTATCTTGCTGCACAAGAAAAATCTGATCAAGAAGAAAAAAACTAAGAAAGAAAACAAAATGCAAGCAAACAACAACAGAAAGAGTGAAAATGCTGTGCTGTGGTCCACACTCAGCTCACAGAGTCCTCTCTTTGGGTATAGATGGCTCTCTTCATCACTGAACAATTGGAATTGATTTGAATCATCTTATTGTTGAAGAGAGCCATGTCTATCAGAATTGATCATCGTATGTATAGTCTTGTTGCCATGAATAATGATCTCCTGGTTCTGCTCATTTCACTAAGCATCAGTTCATGTAAGTCTCTCCAGGCCTCTCTGAAATCATCCTTCTGGTCATTTCTTAAAGAACAATAATATTCCACATCATTCATATACCATAATTTATTCAGTCATTCTCCAATTGATGGGCATCCATTCAGTTTCCAGTTTCCTGCCACCACAAAAAGGGCTGCCACAGACATTTTTGCACATGTGGGTCCCTTTCCTTCCTTTAGGATCTCTTTGAGATACAAGCCCAGTAGAAACACTGCTGAATCAAAGGGTATGCACAGTTTGATAGCTTTTTGAGCATAGTTCCAGATTGCTCTCCAGAATGGTTGGATCAGTTCATAATTCCACCAACAATGTATCAGTGAGGGACTAAAATTTTAATGAAATACCAAGTAAAACTTTGAAGAGTCACCTTAATTCCACTATTACCCTCAGAATGCCCTTTATCACTTATAAAAACATGTAGATGCTATCCTTCCAGGTATGAAGCTCTCAGTCCACGATGCCAAGTTACCTCTTTTAGAATTATATGCCTCTAGAACTAAAGTATATGATCTAATCCAAAATTCTCATTCTTCAGATAAGGAAAATGAGGCTTAAGATTGTTAAATTACCTTATCCAGTGCTAGTTAGTAGGATTTAGGGAGGAATAGAAGAATCTAATTTTCCTATGATTGCCTGACTCTTGCAATTATAATAAATTTAGTTTTTTGGAGTAAGGGTGGGTTGAGATGAAGAGGTCTTTCAGAAAGCATGAGTCTATTTCAAGAGATAAGGAATAACTTTCCCCCAATGTATAAATAGTTGGATTCTTTCCACTTGACACATACACACATAGAATCAGTGGCAATAATACTGTTAGAGAATTTTGTCTCCTATCAGGTAAGACACTTAAGAACCTAAACCGTGTGGTTCTTTTTTTTTTTTTAAACATGAGAATCTGGAAGACTTACATTAAGGTTCTAAATGATTTTGAGATTTGCTAAGCAAAGTCCTCCTTGTCAAATGCTGCTCTTGTTGAATATTTAAAGTTCAAGTGCTTTGTTTGCTTTGGTTGAGTGCTCTGAAGTGGCTCAAAAGCCACTGGCCCATTTATATAAACAAAAGGAGAAATGTACTGATCTCCCATGCTACCCAGATGCAGCTGGTTTTACCTAAGAAAGAAAATTTCCTCCATGAATTGAAATAAGCCTTCAACACACCTGCCTAAAATGCTTTATGAAACAACAGGTGTATATGAGGTGATGGGTTTTGAAGAGTTGGCAGTCAGAAGGGAAGGGAAAGAATGTATTTTATATTTTCAGTTCATGTTGATTTTTTTTAAAGTTACTGATTTGTAATCTTTTTGCTAAAAAGAACCATGACCCCAAAGCTCATTTTCCAGTTGATGTATTTTGTAGTGCTGTTGCAGCAGCCCATTTACGTCTGAGACAGTTTTTGGTTATTTTGGTTAATAATTGGTTGCTCCCAAAGTCCTTATTCTTAACTACAATTCCATTTAGGTGCATGTTTAGATAGCCATTCTTTCTCCTTCCCTCAACCCCAAGTACAGCACTATTATTATGCTGATTTTATGAAATAGAGCTTATATCTACCTTGCTTGGAGGCTATATGTACTCCTGAGCGTATAGAAAAAGATTGTTCCTAATAGCATTTTAGCATTATATGCTAAAACATGAGGTTGAAAAGAAAGGCAAAAACCCTGTTACTATCCTCAAGGACCTCACATTCTAAAGGGAAAGCCTACATGTAAATAATAATGTTCATAGAAGATATACACAGAGAACAGATGGTGGTGGTATCCATCCATTGTTCTTTAAGAGGAACAATAGTTTCTGGAGGGAGATATCTTGATTTGCAAGTGAATTAGATTTAAGAGAAGTAAGACCGTTTAAAGTCATCAGCTCCAGTCTCCCTCCTACCCCCCATAGTCATCTGAGTCCAGTGGATAGACATAAATCAGTATCTTGGTGATGTCTCCCCATAGAAGAAAGGTAATCTCAGAGAGAAGGCTAGTGCAGAGAGTCATCCTGTATAAAATGGAATTTGAGCTGATTCGTAAAGGAGTTCAAGAAAGTAAGAGACAGAATTAAGGAAACATGGAGGACAGCTAGACATGAACACCTGAGTGGTCTGGGGTAGGAACAGCAAATAAGCTGTTGTATTTGCATTGAAGTGTGTGAATTGGGGAATCAAGTCTAAAAAGCTTGGGAAGGTTGGAAGGAGCCAGTTGGATACGGCAATGTAGACAAGTTTATATTTGATCCTGCTAGCAATAGTAAGCCTTAGACATTTGTTAAATGGCAATGTGCTGTAGCCTGAATGTAGGCTGAATCTGAGAGAATTGAGTCAGGGGATTATTATAATGCTAGGCTTTTTTAGCTACACATAGACAGAGATTGAAATTCACTGGGGAAAAAATATCATTTTGAAAAACTAAGGACTTGATATGATTGTGACCCCAAATGTAAGAATTCTTCTAAATGGCAAGTGGTAAGTGGAAGAGAATGCAGGAATGTACTGAGTTTATTTTCAAGATGGAGATTATTCTTGGGACTCTATTTCAACCTGAGACAAGAGAATATGTGATGATAGAAATTCTGCAATATTCAGCTTAATTCAAATCAACACACATTGATTGAAAGTACTATACTAAAAAATAAAAATACTAGATTCAGAAGATTTTTTTTTCCTTTTGGTCTAGACTTGTGATTTCATTGGTATAGTAAGCTTAAGTAAGAAAAAAAAAGCTTCCTCAGAGTGGCCTTGGATACTGAAGACCTGAGTGACTTGCCCACAGTCATACAAACAACATTGGTTAAAGGTAGGACTTTAGTCTTTGTCTTTCGAATTTTGAGTCCAGCTATACCATATACTGCCTGAGGCTGGAGGTACAAAGACAAAGCTAAAATAATTCCTGGATTTAAGCAGTTTACATACTACAGATTGCTTGCATAAGAAAAAAGATTTAAAGCTATAACAGATCTTAATGTTCATCTGGCTAGGTACCTTTTATTTTTTTCTTATTATGAAAATAATTGCCAAATAAAATATGCATTTCTATGTAAAAAATAATGCAGAAAAAATCATTCTATATGAAACTCTGAATCTCTATTACATAATCCTTAGTTTTCCTTTTAAATATAAAATAAATTTAACAAAAAACTTTAAAAGATTTCCTACTTTTCTGTGTTTTCCTTCTGTTCTGTTCTGTGTATTCTTTTGGAAATGCTATAATGACTCTTTTTCTTTTCTTTTTCTGTTGCTCACTTCTCTCTGTTTCCCACCTTCTCCTAACTCACTGATGGTAGTTGTGGGGAGTGAACTCTTAAAACAAATATACATAAACAAACAAAATAAATTTCCACATTGGCTGTGTCTGAAAACATCTAACTCTGCACTTTGAATCTATTACCTCTATGTCAGGAGGTGAATACATGTTATACCATTTGGATATCTTTTATAAAGCATCATCTGATCTCTGAGTTGGAAGGGATTCAGAGGTCACTCATAATACCTGAGAAGATACTCTCATTTGATATATTACTAACCAGGGGATCATTCAATAATAGAGAACTCCCTGCCTCTGTACTAACTCAATCCATTTCTGGACATTTCCTTAAAAAAAAAAAAATTCTCCTCCACCCCTCAGTATATGAAAAAAAAAAAATTAACATTTTAAAAAATATTTTTAAAAAAATGAGTTCCAAATTCTCTCCCTCCCCTTATACATGTGTAGTCATGCAAAACATATTTTGGACTTTTCTAATTGATAAAACAATTTTATTTATCTAAAGTTGGAATTTGCCAGTATGTGACTTTAACCTATTCCTCCTACTTCTGCCTTCAGGGGTCAAGTAAATCAGATATAATCTTTCATTTACATTATTCTCTTCTCTCCTCTCCTCTCTCTTCCTTTTTCTTTCCCTTTCTTTTTCTTCCTTTCCCTTCCCTTCTCTTTTTTTCCTTCCTTTTCTTTCACTTCTTTTTCCTTTCCTCCTTTTCTTTTTCTTCCTTTCCTTCCTTTTCTTTTTTGATCCAAACCTGCAATTTCTTTGGTGTAGGAAGCTACACCTGGTGAGAAAAATCTTGGCAAATTAGCAATTGTTCTGCAATTTTAGAGATTTACGAAGCTGCTTAAGACCCTAAAAAGTTAAGTGACTTGCCCAGAGTCATGTGGTGTTTCAGAGGAGTATTTTGATTCAAGATTTTCTTGAGTCTAAGACCTACTTTCTCTCTACTAAACCATGCTGATTCCCATCTGGTGATAACAATTCAAATACTATACTAATATAGCTCTCCCTAAGACTTTTCTAATATAAAATAAACATGTCTTCAATTCATTCAACTGGTCACTTTCAGATTTAAATGTAGGAGCCTTTGATTATATGATATCATTTCTAGTCTGTTTGTGCTTTTGGTCACCCTTCTCCTCAGAATGTACTCTGGCTTGTTAATATCCCTCCAAAAAATGGAGTATTAGACACAGTACTTAACATGTGGTCTAACTATGATTTGACCCAAATAATATCTGAATCTATATAATCCAAACTTCTGTTATATTAGGTTTCTACTGTGTAATATTTATATTTTGAAAATATTAACAAGCTTTCACTGAACATTTTATTAGGGTTAATGCAGTATACTAGAAAAAAGGCTGTGTTTTTGAGTTGGAAAGCATCTAGATTTCCATTCCTCCTAATTGTATGACCATTGGACAAATCATAATTTCTCTGTCTCAGTTTCCTCACTTGTCAATTCTATCTCATAAAATCATGATAAGGATATGATGTGATAACATGTACAAAGCGCTTTCAAAGTGTTAATGTGTTACAGAATTGCCAGTAATTAATTGACTCTCAGTGAAAAAAACGAAGGAAAAAAATCTAAATCTAAAGGGCATGTTATAAACATATTAGAAGACAATGACAGGAAATCCCTTCACAATTATAAAGAAGAGAAGAGTTCTCAACAAAACAAGGGATAGAAAAGAACACAGAAAATAAAACAGACAATTTTGATTACATAAAATTGGTTCACCCAAGAATCTTGAAATCTCTCTTAAATTTTACTTGTAGGCTTTCCCAGAATTAAAAGAACTACTTACTTAAGAATAAAAACTTATTTTCCTAAAATAATGTCATAGAACAGTGTGTCCTAATTTGGATCTGAATGTTATCTGATCTAACACAAACCTAAGTAGATGTAAAAAGATTTCAGATATAACGTGGTAGCTTATTTTAATATACTCTTGCTGCCTTATCAGGCTATTATTTTAACAAGCTATTGCTCTCAATCATCAATTCATAGTTTTAGTCTCCTCTCAAGTTTTATCATATTTGCTAGAGGGAACTAAGAAATATGTTCATACTCTCTCAGAAAATTTGGTTTAAAGTAAGCATGGAAAAGTTTAACTAGATGCAAAGTGAAAGAAGTAGAACCAGGAAAATGAGGTATGCAATGTCTATTAAAATGTAATTTAAAAGAAAGCAACCATAATAAAATGCAACCCAATGCTTTCTGTAAAACTTGGCTCTGAAGAAAAGTACAGACAATCCCTCTGCTCATTAGAAAGGTATAAGACTTTTGGTGAGAAATATAGAATATATTGTTTGTCTCAGTTAAGATTTTTTTGTTTTTGTTTTTGTAGAATTGCTTTTCTTTACCTCTCTTTTTTATTCATTAATAAGGAATGGTTCTCTTTAGGGGGAAATGGACAATATATTTGAAAAGTAAGACGATATAAAAAGAAAATGAATAAAATTATTTTTTTTTAATGTGCAGATAGGACAGCTAGTTGATGCAATGGGGCAGCTAGTTGGTGAAGTGGCTAGAGCACCAGCCCTGAAATCAGGAGGACCTGAGTTCAAATTTGACCTTAATTAGCTGTGTGACTCTGGACAAGTCACTTAACCCCAATTGCTTCAGCAAAAAAAAAAAAAAAAAAAAAGAAAAGAAAAGAAAAATATGCAAATATTAAATAATATCTAGTTATTAATAAATAAATAAAATGGCATATGGCAGAGACAACTATACCTTAATTAAGGTCTAAGAATCAGATTGGAACTCATGTTTCTAATACTGGTTTTGTTTTTCATTTCAATATTTTATTAAGTTATAGTTTGATACTAATGCTAATTTACATATGTTGATACATATATGTAACCTTATTAAAATTTGGCAAAGAAACTAGTACCCAGCAAACCTTTTAAAAATTCCTCTTCTGAATTTTTCTAGCTTTCCTAGAGAACTAGTCCCTTTCCACCCTTCATCCCCACTTGTCTCCTACCTCGAAGGTAACAATGAATATTTGTTTCTGACTTTACAATTAGTGCCACTACTATTTCTCTTGGGGTTGCTATGATTTGGCAAGCTCATTTATGTATTCATATTAGGGAAAATTTGGAAGTATTACAACACATTTGTTTTCTCACACTTTTTTACAAAAGTGAGAATTTCAGTCCTTTTAATTCATGATGGGAAAGGATGTGTCTACTTTCACATCTGGCAAGTCCTTTGACCCAGCCTTTCAGTTAAAAACCAATGAATTCTGATGATGAAAAAGGGGGGGGGGGGGGAGAAATCATTTTTACTGAATTATCATCAGGTTATTCTTGCAAAATCTGTTTATACAAAGTCCTCTTTGCTCTTTTGGGATTCTGTATCTCCATCAAACCTGGGCTCACCAGATCTAGAACAATAAAAGCAGTGTCCCACAGCTTCATGTGTTCATCAGACAGGCAGGCCGACATGTATCCATATCATTATTACTGGCACCAAGTTCACTTTTTCTGATGTTGATTTATTCTTCTGCAAGTCTGACTCCCTTAATACAGTACTTAATAATGCCCGATAGACAATCACATCTGTCTGGGAAGGAAGGCATGTATCTTCAAAGATTAAATGCCAATCTCTAGCGCTTATTACTACTATTTAAATACAAAATCATATTAAAGTATCCACTTGTTAATTGAGAATTAGATGAACAAAAAAAGCATTACAATTCTTTCATGAATGACTTCAAAACCCTTCATCTTCTTCCTCCTCCCCAAAATGCTGTTTCAGGAGGTTTTAGTGGTATGAATAAATGTATTTCTTTTAACACTTTTGTTGTTTAAAAATGCTATTGTTTCATTTGAGGTGTGAGGAAATGTGCTAACCTTGTCATCGTTGGTGCAGCAGTGCAGAAATGATAACTGTATATACAATTTTTTTTTTTTACAAAATAGAGGAGAGAGACAACTTATTTAAATCCTGAATACAGTCAGACCTCATATGCATTGTTAAAAAAAAAAAAAAAAAGCCCTAAAGAATTGCATATGGATTAGAGGGATGAATATTCTATTATTTCACTCTGTTCTGCTGATCTTCTTATTGTGACTTTGCGCTTCAGAAATCTGCCAGGAATTTGGCTTTGCCGTACTAGGCAGTAATTTTAAATGTGTATCAAGCACTTGATAGTGTATGATTTGCGTGCTGTTGCATTCCCATTCCTTAAATTTTCCACCAATTTATTACTTTTTTCATACTGTTTTAATATTTCAGGATGATGAATATATACAGCATCATTAAAGGTAAATAAAAAATGCATGAAATTAAAAAATGGAATATTAGATGTTTCTTTGCTGTAATCCCTAGGCCCAATAGGAATGAAATGTCTCTGTTCTGTCAAGTAATCCCTAAACATGATTAGGGACCTTGTAGTTTCCATATAGCCCACATAATATTTGTATCATCTAAGCCTATTTATGTAAGGTTTCAGTAAAAGTTGTTATTAGAAGACCTATAAACTCATTTTACAGTTCTGAAATATATACTTGCACTTAATCCTTCTGCTTCTATTATTTTCTTGGAGTTGATAACAATGTGTTCTTAATTCATTTTTTCAGAACACCATTACATCATACACACACACACACACACACACACACACACACACACACACATACTTGTACTATCTATTAGCTATTTTGTTGAAATATATTTTAAGACATGGGACTGAGTTTAGCAATTCATTTGCATCCAGAGCTGCATTTTTCAACCTTAGGAAGCGTTTAGTCAGCTTCCTAGCTTTTCCACAACCCTCACCTTTAATCTTAGATGTGAACTCTTTCTCAAAACAATGGTTTCTTTAGACAATTTCATTTTGGAGGAGCTGGGGTGCTGGGGTAGTGGTGGAAAGTTGGAAGCTAGGAATGGAAGTTCCACATTTACTCACAAACCTTTTCATAAAATAATAACTGATAACAATCGGTTCTATTTTCTGCTTCATCCAAGTCAGGTTCTGATTTTCTGAGCAGATAGATGAAGGCAGCAGTTTAATGTGTTAGAAAAGGGAAGTTTTAAATATGAAAAGAGCAAGGAAAAGTTTTAAGTGGAACATATATATAAGTATGTTAAGGAGGAGTGTTAGAAAGCTCTCAGCTGATTTAATTAGTCCTTCCCAATGGTATTTTGCTGTCCTTATTAACAAATCTTTGCTTGTATCGATTTGCTGCCTATTTCCCTTTTTTTGATTGGCCTTGTCCTAGACAGACTATTTTCAGTGCCTAAACTCTTTTTAGATATTAGTATCAGTCTTCCCTGACCCATTTCTTTGAAATATACAAATAATAAGAAAGCAGTTGTGTATAATTGTGCGCAGAGTTTCAGAAAAGATAATTTAGTATATTTCACACCTATACTTTAGAGAAACAAAGTGTCAGTCCTTTCGTGGAAGTGTGAAATTTTCGTTTTCTTGGTATTAAACAGAAATTATTTTCCCTATTCACTGTCTAGTTCATAGCATACTTCTGGCAATCAGAGATGTCTGTAATCAAGGCAACATTCTGCCAAATGACCATCTGTCCTAATGTTCATCTATGAATATGACAAGTTTTTTTTAATTTATTTTTTAAATTTATTTAATAGCCTTTTATTTACAGGTTATATGTATGGGTAACTTTACAGCATTAACAATTGCCAAACCTCTTGTTCCAATTTTTCACCTCTTACCCCTCACCCCCTCCCCCAGATGGCAGGATGACCGGTAGATGTTAAATATATTAAAATATAAATTAGATACACAATAAGTATACATGACCAAACCGTTATTTTGCTGTACAAAAAGAATCAGACTCTGAAATATTGTACAATTAGCTTGTGAAGGAAATCAAAAATGCAGGTGGGCATAAATATAGGGAATGGGAATTCATTGTAATGGTTTTTAGTCATCTCCCAGAGTTCTTTCTCTGGGTGTAGCTGGTTCAGTTCATTATTGCCATTGGAAATGATTTGGTTGATCTCGTTGCTGAAGATGGCCTGGTCCATCAGAACTGGTCATCATATAGTATTGTTGTTGAAGTATATAATGATCTCCTGGTCCTGCTCATTTCATTCAGCATCAGTTCGTGTAAGTCTCTCCAGGCCTTTCTGAAGTCATCCTGTTGGTCATTTCTTAAAGAACAATAATATTCCATATTATTCATATACCACAATTTATTCAGCCATTCTCCAACTGATGGACATTCATTCAGTTTCCAGTTTCTAGCCACTACAAAAAGGGCTGCCACAAGCATTCGTGCACATACAGGTCCCTTTCGAATATGACAAGTTTTAAAACCATGCTCCATACAATACCCAGGAAAATCTGATCTGTTGAGTGAGATCTTTTAGCCTCTGCCCTCTTTTCAACAAGTCAGTTCTGATGACCTAAGATTAAACATGATAGTGGGAAAGTCATTTCATTTGCATTAAGATAAATCCAAGTTGGCTTTACCTCAGCAAAGACTGGATTTGAAGGCAGAATTCATTCATAGTTTTGCTCCCTTACATTTTGCAAGTCTGCCTTTTGGTATACAAGTTGTCAGCAAGTTTTAGTATGTTTTTACTTTCTCCACCTTCCCCTCCCCTTCCACCTTAGCCTCTTAGGGGGAAAAAAGGGAGCAAGTAAATATGTGCTTGACAATCCCCTAAATGAACTTAGCCCTAAGGAAGCTTTTCAGAATGGGAGACTACTTTTAAATAGGTTACACACTTAAGTTAGAGAAATTAGCAAGTGAGCATGTGCTTTCATAATGGTCGTGTGACAGTGTACCTTCATTGTGTTCAGCGGAAATCTGAGCCTCCTTCCACCAGCTGCACTGAAGCGTACACAAATGTCTCGAGTTCAGTTGGCAGAGAAAGCACTGCTGTGTGTTGCAACTGCAGTGTGTGGGGGCTGCCAGGTGCAATCAAGCCAGAAGAGTTCTGAGTCCCGGGTGGTCTACCTTTCTAGTTCAGGTGACAAGAAAGTGCCAGCTCCCCGTGGATTTGGGATGATGAATGCAGAGCCCTAGCCCGGGCATATTTTTCTGGGTTCCCATTCTCCAGATTGGCCAGATTGTGCATGTAGTCTATACCCTTCCTCAAAGCCCTTCCCAGGTGCCAGCTCTGATGGTTTTCTTCTGAGGTAGGTGCTGTTCTCCCCAATTTGCAAATATGGAGACAAGTAATAAATTGTTAACTCACCCTATATCACACAGGAAATAGCAGGAAGCGACAAGCAAGAGTGGAACTGGTGTTTCTAGAAAAATTCATGGAGCTATTCATTTTCCTGATAACAGGACCTTAAACTTCCTAGTCCTAATTAAATTGACAGTAGGACTTAAGGAAATGATGATTGAGAGTAACTTCAAAAAATTGACTTAATTTTCAGCATCTCATTCTTGAACTTGATCATATTTGATTTGAGTTCCAACTAGACAGTCATAGAATTGTTTTTTTTTTCTAAATTATTTACAATTCCTAGGTAAATTTGTGGGCTTAAAAAAAAAGAAAAACTACAATATTTTTTGTGTTTCTAAAATAATCTACAGATATTTGAAAAGTATGTGGATTTTTTTCTGGAAAAAATAAGGTTGAGATATGTTTATGGCTAAAAGTTGTTCCTTTAGAAGATTTATCAGGCATTCTCCCTTTAAACAACATTGATCTTCTTTGGAAAAAGCCACCATCTTCCCCCCCCCCAAAAAAAAAAAAAACAAACCTCCCAAAAACATTGCCTAAAGATTGATAATATGATTAAGCTCAAATTCATTTATGAGACTAAATTAAAAAAAAAAATAACCTAGTATTGTTGCTGCTGGCTTTAGGAACAATAAATTGAGCCTCTTTTTACCATCTAATCTAAAAATGAATCACTGAATTAAAATATTGTAACTGGCTAATGCAAAGAGAATAGGGGAGAAAAGGGAAAACTATTTCAATAACTGGTTATTTAACTGGATTTAGCACTTCCCCATTTGTGTATTTAGTTCAACTCTTCAAATTTTGCATCTTGTTCTAACGATAGAATTCTCTTCACCCACAACATAAACACAGGTCTCAGGCTGTTAATTTGACTTCATTACTTGAGGTAGCCCAGTGGGCCTGGGGAGCTTCTCTATGGCAAATAACAACAGCCATGTGCACTATCAAGTATTGTATTTTTTGTCACCAAAGGAGCAGAGCCTTTTGGGCACATTAGCACTACTTTAGGTGAGCAGCACGAAATGGAAAATAATTGGGTTGAGGAGCTCTTGGGATATTAGTGGTGCTCCAGGCAGGAAAGCAGGCAATGGAAAATAAATGACAAATTAGTGTGCTTAATCTCTTTATTGTGAATCAGATGCTATGGTAGAGGTTCATAATAAATTAATAAATTTCAGTTAATGTAACTAAGATACCATTCTTCATATAAGAGTAAGAATATTGAGTGAATTTGTTTATTAAGTGAGTAATCTGTGTGGCAAGATAGAACTTAATGTTAGGATGAATAGAAAAGCACCCTTCTTACCCCACGTATGACGGCTTTTGAACACAGTAGTCCCTTAATGTCTATTAAACTGAATGGCTGGATTTTGACATAGTTCATCATTATATAGATTTGGCTATATTGTAGATTGAATCATAATTCCCTGAAATATTGAAACATTTTATGGTAAAGGCTGAGCTTCTAGGTAAATGTTTCTACTGTCCCCTAAAAGAGGTATCCCAATGTATTTACAGTTTTGGAAATTTAATTGCTGAGAGATCCTGTCTTTAAGGCCAAAATGATGACTTTATTCCTGCCAGAGAAAGAAAATTTGGAAACAATTGTCTCATTAGCCTTTGTGTTTATCTCCCTACCTTGAAGTCTGATACCTAGAGGACAGCACAGATTTTACAAGTAACTATATTCTAGCTATGCCCTTCTCTCCTGTACCCTACTTCATTATCATTGAACACAAATAAGCCAATTTTGCCCGAAACCCACCCTGCTCTGAGTATTTTTCCCCCAGCAATATAAGCTGCTAACTAAAGATATATTTTAGAATTATTCTGAACTTGGTTTGATTTGTGTGTGGCATCTTCCTTATTCAGTTGTTAAGAGTTAAGTTACTTGCCCAGGATCATACAGCTAGTGAGTGTCTGAGGTCAAATTTGAACTTAAATTTTCTGACTCCAGGACTAGTGCTGTATTCACTGCACCACCTACCTACCCAGCATCTTTCTTACCATTCGTCAAATAACACCATGCTTTTAACTTCTAGTCTATATAAGGCTGCTTTATACAATTACATGGTCTGCTGAAGGCACTTAACATTAATTGCTCATATTTGTGTTGCATTTTAAAGCTCAAAAAGTGCTTTACAAATATTATTTCATTTTATTCTCACAACAACATTGCAAGGTAGGTAGTTATTATTCTTGTTTTATAGATGAAGAAACTGAGGTAAATCATGGTTAAGTGAATTGCCCAGGGTCAAATATCTTGGAAATGTCTGAGAGAAGATTTGAATTCAGATCTGCCTGATTCTAAATTCAGCACTGTATCCACTGCATCACCTAGCTCCCTAAATACATGTTTATGAACTGAATTTCTGACCATTGTACCTTTAAGTAAACCATATTCTATTTTAGGGATTAGAGAATTCATATTTAAGTTGTACAAACATCAGGGAGGGGGCTATTTGCGATAAAAAATCACCTCTAACAAATATGCAGACTGCAGTGCTTCAGGTGTTTAAGTATGTGTCAGGTGTGTGTTTGCTTGAAGTTCTAATTAATTGAGGAAAGTGACTATATGATCAAAAATGTCAGGATTTTTTGGACTATCTCATGACCTAATCAGAGCAGCTATTTGACAAGTCAACTGTGCAGAAAATAAAGGGTAAGGGGAAAAAAATCCACAGAAAAAAACCAATGAGTTTAATAACCTTTTTGTTTCTAGTGCGTATGCGTATGCGTTTGTGTGTGTGTGTGTGTGTGTGTGTGTGTGTGTGTGTGTGTTGGTAAGTACCTGAATGAACTGATTCAAAGCTAAGGCTGGATGGAAGCTGAAATGGTTTCTTCTTGAATATTGGAATCTTTAGTCCTTCTATTAACTGGAGGGTTAAAAGCTGATGTTGGGCTTTTGGCTTATTAATGTAACAATAACACTCCATTAAACAATAAAATATATTTCTCTTTACTTTTTATTTCTGTACTCAAGACTGGAATTGGGGAGACCACTAGAAAAATTGTACCTCATTACTGTCCAAGGACAACCTTTTACTGTTTTTCCTACTAACTTGTAATCATGTAATGGATAAACAGTATTACCTCTGTTTTAATGATCCCCATGGTTTTCCAATGGACAGCAGTGTGCCAGAGTCAGCTCCTCAGACTTTGTGAGTCTTGTGTTTTTGTTCTACATTCCTCAGTAATATGACAAAAACTATTTACGTTTTGCTTGAATAGTTTAAACACCACTTTAGAAGACTTTAGATTGCTTTTGAACATATTTGAATGCATCTTTAGCCATCACTGGGCTTAAAATGGAAACCCTTTTTTCAGCTTATCTGTATTAAACACCTGTAAAAATCAATGGTACTGTATTTTTTCCCCTTATAATGCTCTGTTCCTTTAACTAATGCCAGAAATAATGCACAATTTATTCTAGCGTGTTTTTCCCCTCTGCTTGGTGTTCTCGGGTAGCAAGTGGCACACTGTATGAACACTCACTTCTGCTGACTTAATAGTAAAATTGCCAGGTTGATGTTGAAATTCAACCAATTGGATCCTAATCCCCCAAAAGATTTTTGCTCACTCTCATATTGATTTAAAAAGAAAAAAAAAACAGTCCCTTCTATAATGAATATGCAGAAATAATCTTTTCTTTGTAAATGAACACACCTGAGTAAATGGCCAAGAAACTGCATAGGATTGGTGGGTCAGATAGAGACTGGTTAGTTATGTTGGGTAATCATTTTTATTTTCACCTAAAAGCATTCAGCATTACCTTTTGTTAAATTCTTGGAAGGGTCTTTTTGAACTTAATGCCAACTAAAATATGGGGTCTTAATCTTATTGCAAATGCAAGTGACTGATCATCATTTATTAATTATAAGAATATATACATACATATATATGCATATATGTGTGTATATATGTGTGTGAATATGTCTGTGTATGTATATGTATGTGTATACCAATTATAATAAATATAGTATAATTGTCATTCATTGTAATGGGGAACAGGGATTGCTTAAATAAATCACATCTTTAAAAAACTCCATTTTACTTGATAACTTCTACCCTCCTATGTATACCACTTCATTTTGTTTTTTGTCAAAATAGTGAATTTCTTCTTTTAATAATATAAAAGTTCATGTGTCTTTGTGGGTTCCCCTCACCTTTTAAAAGACTAGGTAACCCATCTTTTACTTATTTCTATTGTTTAACTCTCTTTAAAAACTCTCGGTGCTTTTCCAAAATTGGACAGAGTATTCAAGTATATTCTGACTAGGACTGTATATGATAAAGAGAATTAATTCCTAGTTTTCTATACATTTCTCTTCCTATTTATTGCATTCTAGTATTTTGCATGTTTATTGTTTTTTAATAGACACACTAGTACTCTCATTCGACTTGTGGCCCATTATGACCTCACAATCTTTTCTTCCTGAATCATGTGTAGACCATGGTTGCCCATCTTTTATCTGTGCAATTCGTGTTTCCTCCATACATCTGCTTCCCCATATTTTTCCCAGCTGCATACCTAGCATCCTTTCTATATTTTTGTATTATCTTTGGAACTTAAAAAATAGAAGCATCAGCATGTATCCACCACAGTGAAGGCATGAATGGTATTGCTAAATAAAATTGAAGTGCTGGAACGTGTTGGCAGGTTTCAGACAGCAGCAAGAAAAGATGTGGAAAATGGTAGGCTGGTAAACTGGTAAATGCCACGTTTATGTTTCTGACCTTTGCACAAGGATAATGATGTGTGTGTGTGTGTCTGTGTGTGTGTTGAAGAATCTTGTTTAAAAAAATTTTTGAAGCCCAAAATAACCCCATATAATCTGACTAAAGGAAGGTGTGTGGTTGGTCAGCTGTCTGCTGCTTCTGCTTCTGCCCTACCTCTCAGATAAGATTGTAAGAGTTGCCAATAACAGTATTCAGTCTTGTATTTGTGTCCTAGTGCTTTCATGGGAACTGAACTGAACTGTCTCTTCACACTCCCCTCTCTTCCTCTCTCTCTCTCATTCCCCATGCTCTTTGCATTGAAGTCAGAGGAAAGAAAAAAAGATTTGAGGATCGCCCAATTTGTTCTGACATAAAGAGATGTTTAGCTCTGTGAAAGGTGGTGGAGGCAGAGTGCCTGACTGACATTTCAACAGTGTGTCTGCTGGGATTGCTCACTTCATGTCCCTTCATATTCCTGCTGTGTCCTTTGTGAGTGCTCTTGTCTCATCTTCACAGTGAGAAGAGCAACAGTCCCGTGGGCTTCGGTGCTCAACACCTTGTTAGACAGGGCTTATAGTGGCAGAACTCTTGGGTTAGCACTTGTTTTCTTCACTAACATATCAGGTTTCCTTAAAATCCAATGACAACTCTCCTGAGAAATTTTTTTGGGGGGTGAAGAATAAATCTCAAGTGATTTTAGTTTGCTTTTAAAAATAAACTTGAGTTTCATTTACATTAAAAAGGACTGAGTAATAGCATAGCAAGGAATTAAATAAAGCAAATAATTTTTAAAAGAACATGCTATGAACCCAGCAAAGTTGCTCAGCATTTCTCAAAAACCAAATTCAAATGCCTTTAGCTCATACCAATCAATATACTATTCCCAATGTAGACACCCAAGACACATTGACAATAATGATAAAAGGCTATTTTATGGTTAAGTCAGACTCATATTTACTATTGAAACCTTTCTCCCTCTTCTTATACAGAATTTGTAGTTGGAGAAGAATCAAATAACTTTCTAAACTAACAACTACACAACCTTTAGTGTGTTAGAATCCTGGAAGTTCAGAATTGGAAGGCATCTCCCCAAGTCCCAGCCTGTGGACCACAGACCCATATGATACACAAAAGGCCTATAATTTCATTGCCATTTTTAGTTTTGTTTAACAAATGTATCTTTTGTAGACTGAATAAGTATTCAACACACATTATTTTATTATTTTGAAATGTATTCAGAGGTTGTTGTGATTATTCAATTACAAGTTCATTCAAAAAAGCATTCATTACTTTACTCAAAATAGCTTTTTATCAGTATTTTCTTCAATGACTGCCAATAGTACACCTATATCATGTGAGAGTTCATGAAATTTATTTTCACCTTAAAAGGAGGTTTTCATATTCAAAAAGGTTGGGAATCCTTGATCCAAGTCAACTCATACCTAAACAATCATCCTTCTATATTATCTGTGACAAGTGGTCATCTAGCCTCTCCTCATAAAGGACATTATCCTCCATTGATAGGGAAATCAATTACTTCCCGTGAACAATTCATTCATTTACAGACAGCTCTAATTGTTATGAATTAATTTTTATATCAAATCAAAATCTGCTTCTCTGTGATTTTCATTTATTGTTTCACATTTTTTTTTTAAATTGGATAATGGTTCAGATAAGAACTGACACACATAGTTTATATCTAAAATTATTAAAGCAAACTTGATGATGATTGTTACTGGCACTGAGGTTAAATTCTATACGAAATTTACTTGAGATTAGTGAAAGCTAATATACCTAGTCACAATTTTCAGCTGGTGTTTTGTGGTTGATTAAGACTCTTCTAACTTTGTAGACCTGATATTTTAATAGAAGATCTTTTGTTTTTAAGCGTCAATGTTTTCTTTTCCCCCCTTTTTAGCTTTACTGTCCTATGTCTTAACAATATAGTCTAATCTCTTAGATGAAGAAATTTTATATGTGATATACTGATCCTTCACAGCATGTGGGACTGCTATGTTTTTGTCTTAATGTAGTAATAAAACTCCAATTTTAGTCAAATTAGGAATATGGGGAGAAAAATTTTTTAAGTTCTGAAATAGCAATTACTTTTAGGTTAAAAAAAGCAAAAACTTTTAATATATAAAAAGTTTTGTCTTCCATTTTTAATACCACAGTAAAACAGTAATTTTCAGTAACTTCTATATATTATTTTATTTGGGGATAGATATGAACTTTATAGTTTCTATAGCTTAAATGTAAAATGCCTACTCTCATCATGAACTCTTCATGATAGGAAATAGGACTCTAACCCCACATGTGTCTGTAAGCCCACCATTTGGATTAAGATTCAGAAGACTAAGGTAGCTACTCATCTCTTCCACTTCTTGACTTTGTGATTTTGGGTAAATTATTTAAGCTGTTTTGAGTATGCCTTTCCTCATCTATAAAAACAAAACAAATAATATCTTCTTTCACGGAGTTTTTGTATGGATCATTGATGTATGTGAAAATGCTTTCTGAAGTATTCAGTGTACTAAGTATAAGGTACTGTTATTATTATTATTATTATTTGTGAAGCAATTGAGGTTAAATGACTTGCCTAGGATCACACACCTGGAAGTGTTAAGTGTCTGAGGCTGGATTTGAACTATGATTCTCCTGACTACAGGGCTGGTGCTCTATCCACTGTGCCATCTAGCTGTCCCTGGCACTAATATTATTAATAGTAATATAAGTGCTATAGGAAAAAAAAAGAAATGGAAACGCTGACATAAGACTTGAATCAGTATTTTTAAATGTTAGATATTTATTTGTATTACCTTTCTATTGAGGTAACCATTTCCTATTTAGGATCCTCACATTGGTTATCTATCTACTAAATGTGCTTCATGCCTATACCTTAAATGGTACTAGAAGTTTAAATTTTAGGGATTACTTTATTGGGTGTATTTCCCTTACTTCTTTCTTAGTCATCTTTTTTCAAATTAGGCTTTGTTTTTGCCAGTGAAATAAGATGAGTGGTCCTGTGATTTGTCAATGACAAAACCAGAAGAAATGCATGTTTTCACATGACTTATGGGTTTATTTTATTTCAGATAAAATTTTCATGCTTCAATTTCCATGATTAATTATATCACAGTAGTATTTCTAACAATTAGAAATATTCAGCCATGAAATAGGCTGGCTCATCTTATAGGCATCAAGTTCCCCATCATTTCAGGCTGAATGACCATTTAGCAGGGATTTTATAAAGAGGGTTTCTACTTTGGAAGGTAGATTGAAGTAGATGCCCTATAAAGATCTTTCCTCCAATTCTAAGATTCTATGATTCTTCAGGAAAAATGTGCTTAATTTGCTTTGTAAAACACAGCCACTCATGTACACATATAGTCCCACATATCTCCTGTCTCCCAAAGTACATTTCTTTATTGGCAGAGGCAACTAACTGTTGTACCACCTACTTGCCCCAATAGCTACATTGTCTTAGTCCCTTTGTCTATGTCCACCAGAATATAAAAAGTACAATTCCAAAGGGAAAAAAAATGTGAGATCCTTCTCAATTTAATCTTTTGTGCTACATTCCGAAAACATATTTAAAGTGCATATGGCAGGTGCGATATAGTATAACGAAAAAGAACACTGTACCTATATAATCAGATCCATTGGTTCAATTCTCAGCCTTGACATTCATAAGGAAAGTCATTTAATTTTTATAGAAGGGATTTCTGTGTTGAAAGGAAGTCTGAATTAGGTGACCTCTCACGATCCCTCAGTTAATTCATTCATAAAATGAGGATAATAATATTTGTACCATGTACCTCACAGAGTTGTTGTGAGAAGAGTTCTGCAAACCATCAAGCTGTAGGTATGAGTGAGTTATTATGTTGCAGAGACAGAGATGCCTTTTAGAAAACTGGAAGCCAAGATGATACAGAGAAGAGATGCTGATTTGAGTAGCTATGCCCACCTTTTAATATGCTCTATTTTTCTGTACTGTCTTTAGTGACCACTGTCAAGTATGTAGAAAACACAAAGAATATCTCATTAGGGGAAAGGAAGAGAAGTTCTTTGAGCATTTGCAACGTAGCAGAAGTTTTACAAGGAGGAGTGGGAATAATGGTTCAGGTCTCTTGATTTAGGTGGTATAAAGGTACCATTAGAAATGTCTATGCTCATATCCCTGTGGTTCTCCAGAGAATGGATTTCCCCAACTCATGTGTCTGTAGTTGATTCAGACCATACTAAAAGTTGAATAAGCTTCTGAATTAGAAATGGAGTAAAACTAAGATTAACTTGATCGTTAGTTATGATTCACTGATTCCGGCTACCTACCGAATGCATTAAGGTCCAAGGAACTCAGAATTTATCCCACCAGTGAGTATGTGGAATTGCCAGCTTATCATGTAAGAGAGGATGCTACAGATGAGTTATGAAGCTCTGGCCTCACAGATAGGATTTCTTTACAGCACCACAGATGCTCATTATGCACTCCCTCTATACTACAGTGAAGTAAAAATCATAATATCATTTGGCAATGGGCTTATTCTCTCCAAATTTCCAGACTGAAATAGGAAGAGGACACTTGAGTTTAGTCCTTGCGGCAGTCACACTGCCTGTCTCGAGTTCCGTGACTGAAGGAGAGAAAAGCAGAAGAAGCCCTGCTTGGATGTCATGAGAGGATTTATGGTGTCTGGCTCAGTATTTCTTCCATATGAGTTTCATCAAGTACTTCTGTTTACTTAGCCAGTCCCATAATACACAACTAGAGGGAGTTGACTGGTACTATAGTCTGCCCGAGATGCCTGACCTTGTAGCTCAGTATTAATTTGAAGTAGTGGAATTAAAATTTCCTTTTCTTTTGCATTGTCATGCCTCACGTTGATAAGCACAAAGAAATGTAAATAAAAAAGACCTATTTCGAAACCCTCCCTACAACCTTTTTGTTTTATGACAAAAGACAGTTAATTAACATACTAGCAGTAAGCAGCCTTCCCAAACTCCAGCTAATTATGTATTCTGTTGACCGTGACTCTAGTCAGAAGGTAATTGGCTTGCAGCAACATGACATTTCAAATCATCTCTTGAAATTACATCAAAAAGCCAGCCTGTTTTGTTTTGATAGGGGAACAATCAATTTGATAAGTGGTAACACAGCTCATTGTTTCACATTAATTAGACTAATTGCTGCATGTTAGCCTCTGAAATAGACAGAACTTGCCGAAGACAAAGGCTGTGGCCTTTAGCATGCAGTGAGGGTGACGGTTCCACTTGCTTGCACATCCTGTAGGCAGAAAACAGAGTTGTTAGAATTCAGCCTTGCGGGAGGCTGGGTGTTAACAGTGGTTTGATGCGTTATGCTTAATACACTGGCTTTCAATTATAACATCCAGGTTCAAAAATCCCATAGAGGAATGGGAGAAAGAGTCATGAAAACAGCCATTTTCCTGTTAACTGTGCTCAGGTTCTACCTGAACCTTATAAGGGCAGCTTCCCAGCAACCTTTTTTCTCTTTTGGATCTCGCAGCTCAGCTGGCATTATGAACTCTGGAAGCTCTAATCTGGGAAAGACTCCATCCCGTATTCATGTTTCTAGTTCTCATGTTTATTAGTGCCGGAGTTTCCACCTGCTTCTAGTCCAACTCCTATTTTAATCAAAATTACCTTTTTATTTTAAGTAATGGGAAAGCAGGACGTTGTAATCCACAGGGTTTCAGTAAGCTAACAATGAAGAAGCTTCCCAGGTCAGCTCTGAAAATACACTCCAATTCTGCAGATTGTACCTTTGGTTATGCTTGAGACCATCAATTTGGCCAAATTGTACAGTGTGATCTTTACGACGCCAACACATGTCAGCCTCAGCTGGCAACTAAGAGAATTTCACTTGTGATCAGCCTGGCCTTCTGATGCTTGCATACGTTGATAATATCTTATTACACGGTGTCTGATGCAATGGAAAGAGCACTTTTTTTCCAAGTAAGAGGCGTCCAGTACTTAAAAAACCAAGATGCACTGTCTCTCAGCCCAGATTCTGAAGCCTCTTAGCTGTGTAAATACAGCTTCTGCCATATACAATTAACTACATGTATAGGTGAGAGGCAGGTCTTGTCTTTTTATTCATCTGTATTGTATTGGGTATTGTATGTGTCGTGAATAATGACTCAAAATTTTTGATAGACAAATGCAAACAGACGGAATCTCTGATGTCACATGAAAGGATAATAATAAGCCCCTCAATTTTGGGCTAACTTTAAGTCCAGGAGACAGCCACAAACTACTATAGGCTCTGCAAAAAGCTCAAATTAAAAGAATCCTTTTCACATAGGCATGATGGGGAAAGGGCTTTTTGTTGTTTACTAATATCTTCAGCCACATCACCAGTGGTATTATCTCTGAACAAGAAGGACAACAGTACATTAACGCATACTGTTTTTTTCCCAAAAGATAGACAGCTGTACTATACATCCCAAAATTGTAAGTACTACAATATTAACTCAATTTGAGATATTGTATTTCATTAAAATTGCAGGGGGGGGTGGGAAATATAATGAGACAATTTGGGCCTAGAAGTTAATTGATCCAACATATGAGGGCATCTTGGGGGAATTTTGGGGGTGGTGGAAGGGAAGTGAAATTTCAATTCTGTTCTTGTTTTTTTTGTTTTTTGTTTTTTTTTCATCAAATCATCAAAAAATGATTCTCAAGCTGGGATTTTAAAGAAGAGATTTATGTTCTAGGTTGATTTTTGGCCATTAAAAATGAGTTTTTGTGTATGTATGTCTATATATGTGTGTGCCTCATATTCATATGGTCATCTGCATAGGTATGCAGATCCATGTGTGGTGCTGGCACAAGTAAGCAATTAAACATTCCTTCATACACGTGAAAAACTCAGCAATGACCCTTTTTAAAGGCTTGAAACGCACGAGGATTTGTGATATAACTGTGCTAATGTGCTGCTTTCCCTCTAACATCCAGGGCTTATTCAGAAAGGTAAATGATGAAAAAGCCCCAAGATTGAAGCCCCTTAGCATTCAGTTTAAGCGCCAAAGTTCCACTTGCTTGAGCACAAGTTGGAAACAGCTTTGTTAGAATTCAAGCCTGTACCCTTGCTGTCACTACTGGTTCTCGTGTCGTCAAGTTCCCGCTTGGTACAGAGCAAATCTTTGCTCAGTTAAGCGAGCGTCAGTCACTGGTAAGCTTGGCTGCCAGCCCAGGGTTGTTAGACTTTTCCATGCTACACCTGAATGAGATATTGACGAGACAACTAAACAGAGTTGAGAAACTAGATAAAAAAATAAATAAATAAAATTGTCATGGGGCTGACAGAATAATTTTTAAAACTTACGTTTGCTGTGCAGAAGCAGGGCTTGGAAACCATTTTTGCTGGTTTGTTGTGGGAACGTGGGCAGCCTTCTTTAAATACTTTCCTCCCCTACTTTTTCAAAGCTGTGGATTAATTTTAAGCTGGAAAGAGAAGCCCTAGCAGATTACTAACGACATGACTGCTTTGGTCATTTACTCATTTACCTTAGTCTTCTTTGTATTGTCTGGTTCAACAAAAGCTACCAAGGACAAAAATATAGTGTAGTGAAGTTACTGAGTGCTGGCCGGAGGAAGAAAGTTCTGAGAAAAGGTAATTTTTATAGTGGAGAAAAATAAGGATCAGAAAAAATTGGGGGTTGAGGGGCAGAAAGGATTTAAAGAAAGAATTTTTAAATGGGAAAGACTGGCAGGGTTATTAATCACATAACTCTCTGAGCTACAAGGGTGTGTGAGTGGAACTAATACTAACAGTTAAAAAAATACTTTGGAGGAACTGGAAATACATCCTTAAAAGCTAATAAACAAATTAAGTAAAGATTATTTTTAAAATGGACTAAAACGTTTATTAAAAATACTTAAGTGCTATGATGGCAAAATGTTAGTATCGGTTTGCTTTGCATGTACCTAAGAAAAAGAGGCAAACTATAGAAATAGCATTGCTCTGGAATGGGAAGGCTTGACTTAATGCATCCGGAAGTATGATGCTGGATGTCACTTTTCCTCTGAATACCTCAGTTTACTCATCTGTGACTAGGAGGTGATAACACTTATATTACACATATCAGATTGTTGTGAGAAAAGCAATTTCTAAATTTAAAATGTGAATTATTACTATACTCCCACTTCAAGGGTATCCATAAATTTATCCTGTCTAAATCTCAATGATTAAGCACACAATTAAATAATTGTTGACTCCCTATTAGGTGAATAGCACAGAAAGGGATATATGAATTCTTTCTTGATCCTCCTTGCTGTTAGTCTTCCCTTGGATCTTTCATGTCACTGGTTCAGACTTGCCCTGAGCACTTGTCATATTATAGTTACTTGTTTGTTTGTCCTGTCTTCTTTGTCAGTCACTTTATTGCACATTCTTGGAGTCAGTGTACATCTTACTTTATTTTGTATCATAAGATTTAGATGGTTGAAGGGAGTTTAGAGGTCATCTAATTTCCAAGGTATATAGCATACTGTGTTACACTTGCGCTCTGAATAGTTCAGTCGTATCTGACTCTTTGTAATCCCATTTTTATGGGGTTTTCATGGCATAGATACTAAAGTATTTTGCCATTTTCTTCTCCAGCTCATTTAACAGGTAACTGAGGCAAAGAGAGTTAAGTGACTTGGCCAGAGCCACATAGTTAGAAAGTGTTCAAGGCCAGATTTGAACTTGTAAATATGAGTCTTTCTGATTCTAGTCCTCTATCTAATGTGCTTCCTAGTTGCCAGGTACTTAATATGGGTTTGCTTAATTGAATCACATATAAAAATTTTTAGTATCCTAACTTTCTCAACCCCTAGCTTTCCCTAACCTCTAACTTCCAAGTTTTTAATCATCTAGATAGAGGATATTATGTAAATGGGAATTATAAAGGCCTTGCCTTTTGTGCCTTTATATTCTAATAACTGGATACTACCCATAAATAAACCTACTATAAGCTAGAGTGTTAAAAATATGAGAAATTCATAATTATGTGGCTGAATAGTACTAAGATGAGTAGAATCCATGCTAGTATTAAGTAAAAGTTGAAGGAAATCACACAAAAAATCAGAAGCAGTTGAACAAGGATAGTTGAAAGATCTGAGACTTGAGGCAGTATTGATAGAGAAAGATACTTTGACTGTTTTGATTCTATCTGTTTGAAAACCAAACTTTTATGCTCTTTTTTTGCTAATTGTTCCTTGTTGAAAACTTATCACTTGAGATGATCTTGGAGTCATTTTGAGGAGAATCTCAAACCATTTAGCTATAGAGAAGCTATTCCATTTCTTTACTTCTTAAATGAAAATGTAATTGAAACCATTGTTTCCTCTTTCTCTTACTTGAACTACAAATATGATTAAAATGTTTAGTTAGCTAAATGGAATACATGTCATCTTGTGTTATATTTATTTGTGTACGTTCTTATATCCTCTATTTAATTTAAAATTCTTTATGGGAAGAATAGTGTTTTATTATTCTTTGAATCTCTCCTGAATAAATGAAAATAGAATTCCACTAATAATACAAAAGTTTGATTTTAGCCATATATGTATATCTCTTCTAAACAGAATTTTTACTAGTTTAAAGTAACAGGGAGTATAGCATATATTGTAAGACACTCAATTAATATTTGTTGAGTGGCCAATTACCAGAATTATTGGTGTAAATTGGCTGATTTTAATCCCTCTGATTTTTCTGGTGGAATACTAATGTATCATGAAATCACCAAATTGTATATAATAGGAGACAAAAGGAAAAACAGATATCCTGAATAATCCACAAGACTGATATCAGTCTCAGAATAATCAATAGTAAGATTTGTAATGTTTTGAGATCTTAGAATTCTTGTTCTCCAGAGGCCTTACAGTATGTTTCTCTACCACTTCATAGTGAGAAAAAAATATTTCCTTCTCATTAAAAATAGGTTCTGTGGTAACTTATCATTACTGAAATAATATCATCAAGGACTGTCTCTCTTTCTCTCCTAATTTATCACCTTCCCTATTTGAAAGAGTGTTTCTTAAGTGGCTAAATCTGGCACATCAAATATTTGTTCTTGTTTTTCAATGTCAACTTTGATTTTTTTTTCTTTACCCCTAAAACTTGTGCTCTACCTTCTTTGCAGGTGATTCTGAGTCTAGAGTCCTATGCTTCTGGTAGAACTTAAGTGGGTATCTGAGGATGCTAGTTTGCCATTGGCTATTTGGTAGTGCCTGCCTTTTGTGTTTCAACATTGTCTTTAAAATTCATATCATAGGTGTGCTTGGGGCACTTGTGACAAGATGCTAATGGGTTCCTGACTGGGCAGACACCTATGTGGGGAAGTGTTAAGTTTTCTGTAATATTTTTTTTTTAATCTTAGCTATAGCATATAAACAGTATTACCTCATTTATCTCTAGATACCTGGATTTGTTACTTTTGCTAGACATGCTTTTTTTTCTTGTATCGCTGCACTTAAAAAACAGTAAGATCCCCTTTAAATGTTTCTTTTCCCCTTTGTTATAACAAATTTAACAGCTTATATTCTTATTGTTCATACTACTTATACAGTCTTCTTCAGTCTCTTACTCCAGATGACATTTTAAGGTTCTGGAAGTATCTATATAAGCAATATCCAAAAATTATGAGCAAGTGAAAAATTTTCTATGTCCTGTCAGGGGTGAATTCATAGAGCTGTATAGAATTGTCTGCAATGCTCTTGTTTCTACTGTTTCTAGTTTGTATTTTTCTTGAGGAAGCACTCTCTGCAAATACAATCCTTATGGTATTGCTAGTGGCTAAATTCTATTTTCTTGATTGAGATTTTGCTAGCCTTTTATTTTATGTTTACTTGTCTTTCTCTAGTTTATCCTAATATATTTGACTCTTTCTACCTTAATAATGTTTTCTCCACTGTGGGTTTCTAGAAAAGAAGGCATAAGTAGGATTTTGAGTATATGCTTTTCTGGTAACTGGTCAGTCAGTTAGGACATACTCATCCAGAAGATGTCATTCAGTCAGTCAGTAAACATAACCTACATTAAAAAAAAAAAAAAAAAAAAAAAAAAAAGACAAAAACAACAACAAAAAAAAAAACACCACAAAACCAAAAACTTGTAGTTTCTTCTCTCTAGGAGCTCACAGTCTAATGGAATAGACAACATACCAACAACTATCCACAAGCAAGACATAGAACAAATTGCAAGTTAATTAACATAAGGAAGCCACTAGAATTAATGGAAATAGGGAAAGACTTCCTATAGAAAATAGATTTTTAGTTGCCTCTAGAAAGAAATCAGGGAAACAAGGACATAGAAATGAGAAAGAAAGAGAATAACAGACATGGAGGCCAGCAAATGAAAATGTAGAGCAGGAGATGATACTTTAAGTAGGGCAGTATCACTTTATTGCAGAATATATTGAAGGATAAAGAAGAAGACTGGGAAAGTTATGAGAGACCGAATTATGAAGAGTTTCGAACTCCAACCATATGATTTTATATTTGATCCTGCAGGGGATAGGGAGCCATTGGAGGTTATTGAGTAGAGGGGGTGACATGATTAGATCTACTCTTTAGGAAAATCATTTTAATAACTGAATGGAGGATGGACTCAAGAGGAGAGACACTTGTGCAAGACATCAGCTAATAGGCAATTATAGTTTAAGTGTGAGGTGATGATGGATTGTACCAGAGTAGTATTAATATCAGTGAAGAGAGAAAAGTATGCAAGAGTTGTTATGGAGATAAAATCTGTTACCTTGGCAATGAGAGTGAGGAGTTCAGGAAAACACATAGAATCTCAGAATGGGTGACTGGGAGAATGGTAACACGTTCAGGAGAGATGGGGAAGTTAGGAGGAGAGGAATGTTTTGGGGAAAAGATGATTACTTCAGTTTTAGCCATATTGTTTAAGATGTTTAAGGGATATCCAACTTGAGATGTCCAGTAGGTGGTTGGAGATGAGACTGGAGGTTAGCAGACAGGTTACTGGATAAATAAATGTAATCAAGGAATGATAATTGAATCTATGGGAATTCATGAATTCACAAAGTGAAATAATATAGAGGGGGAAGAGGTTTCAAGACAGAGCCATGTGGGACACTCATAGTTAGCTGGTGTAACCTAAATAAAGATCCAGCAAAGGGGAATGAAAATAAAGAGTCAGACAGATGAGGAAAATGAGGAGAGAGTAGTGTTCCATAAACTTAGAGAGAAAGCATTTTAAATTATTATTTTTTAAATTAAATTAAATACATAATTGGATTATGCCAGGAATGGTGCTCTAAGTGCTTTATAGATATCATCTTGTTCCATCCTCAAAATAACCCAAAGAGGTAAGTGCTATTATTATCTCCATTTTATTTATGAGGAAACTGAGGCTTTGATCTGTCCACTGTGCCTTATACCAGAAACTACACTACAGAGCATTAAGAGGGTAAAAAGAAAGCAAATGGAAGCGCCTATTGTAGACAGCCTTATCAAGGAATTTAGCCGCAAAAGAGAAGAGGGATATGGGACAAAAGCTCGTGGGGATAGATGGATCATGTGAAGGTTGTTTGAGGATAGCAGAGGTAGGAGCATGTTTGTTAGCAGTAGGAAAGCAGATAGTAAACAGGGAGAAATTGAAGATAAGTGAGAGAAGGGGGATGAGAGAAGAGTCAGTCAACTGGAGAAGATGATATGAAATGGGATCATTTCTGCAAGTAGAGAGATTTGCCTTAGGAAAAAAAAATAGCAAAGAGAAGGCCTGAAAATAAATATTGAGAGCACTTCCTTTGTAAAACCTTACTAAATACTATAACCTTTCTTCATTCCCTCTTCTTCAAACCTCTATAGAGTTAGGTATCATTCTGTTGCACCCAGTTGTATTGCCAGGTTTCCACCAGAGGGAGCTGTGAGAACTAGACTAAGCTGCTTGGATTGCAAGTAAGATAAATGCTAATCATCCATTAGCACCACCCTTTCCATGAGTAGTAGTAGCAGCAGCATTCATAGCAGCAGCAATAGTTGCCATGTTGTCAATGTAGTAGTATAGTGGTGGTGGTAGTAGCAGTAGTGGTAGTAGTAAATATTTACTAATCACCTGTTGAGTGCTTGAAGATATTTAAAAAGAGGCAAGACAGTCCCTGACCTCAAGGAGCTTTTAGTTTAATCAGGGACCTAACATACAAACTAATTCATACAAATGAGCTACATGCAGGATGAATAGGAAAGAATTTAGAAAAGGAAGGTCACTAGAATTAAGAGAAATTGGAAAAGGTTTCCTGTAAAAGATGAGATTTTATTTGGAACATAAAGGAAGCCAGGAGGTAGAGATGACGATGGAGACCATTTCTGGTAGATATGGAATGTCTTATGTAAGGAACAGTCAGAAATCCAGTGTCACTGGTTCAAAGAATAAGGTGGAAGAAGACTGCAAAAGTAGGAGGGGATTGGGTGATAAAGGGCTTTGAATGTTAAACAGCATTTTATATTTGCTCCTAGAAGCAATGGGGATCTATTGGAATCTATTTCTTGTAGGGGAGGGGTGACATAATCAGACTGGTGATTTAGGAAAATCATATTGGTGGCTAAATGGAGGATGGCTTGGAGAGAGGAGAAACTTGAGACAGGCAGACATGTTGTAGCTATTGCAGAGATCCAAATGTTGAGTTGATGAAGGCTAGGACCAGAGTTTTGGCAGTGTCAGAAGAAAGAATGATTTTTATTGTTCAGTTGTGCCTTACTCTTTGTGACTCCTTACCAGAGATACTGGAGTAGTTTGCCATTTCCTTCTCTCGCTCATTTTACAGATTACAAACAGGCAAAGAAGATTAAATGACTTGCCCAGAGTCTATGAAGGTTAGTAATGTACCAAAGACCATAAAGACAGAAAGAGACAAAATTGTGTGAAGAACTTTAAACGCCAAGTAAAAGAATTTATAGTAGGTTCTTGAAATAATGAGGACATGCTGACATTTATTGAGGAGGGTTTGGATATGGTCAGATTTATAGACTAGGAAGATAATTTGGATAGCTATGTTGATTATTGAATCTAGGATACCAATTAGAAAGCTATTGATGATAAGCCACACCGATCTCAAGGTAGTATCCCAGATTGGTGGTTGTGTGTATGGAGAGAAAAAAAAAAAAAATAAGATTTGGCAGCTTATTAGGATGAGTGAGAGTTTCGTTAAAGATGAAATAGAAGTTAAAAGCTTAGATGCCCAGAAGGATAGTGATATCCTTGATAGTAGTTAGGAAATTGGGATGATAAGTTAGTTTGGGAGTAGAGCCTCTCTTTTGGCAGTAGTGAGCTTGAGGTAGCTATGAGGCATGCTTTTCTAAATGTTTGGAGGCAATTGGTAATATGAGACAGAAGCTCAGGGCTGAATCTAGAGGCAGAAAAATGGAAGAAAAGGCAAGAAAAAAACAAGATGCAAAAAGTATCCCAGTTCATCTGCAGTGTAGAATCCATGGAAGGTAAAAGATAAAGTTAGAAAAGTCAGAACCAAATTTCTTAGCGTCTTAAATGAGAACAAAAACTTTAAACTCTGGTTGTCAGTGGAGAAGTAGTAAAGATTTTTGAGTGAAGGAGTAACATTAATACTGCAGTAGGAATGTTGGTGTTAGGGTGACAGTTCAACTAGAAGGGAAGGAATTAGGAGTGTTCAGGTTTACTCTCTAATTGGTAAAAATGCCTGTGGTCACATGTACAAATGTGACAAAAATGGTAGCAAAATTCATAGTTAGATTTTCAAACCTTACTCTCTTAGCTTACTTAAAACCATACTATTAAAGTTCCCCTCCTTTATATGTCTTTTCACTGTTCAATTTGTCTGTGTCAAGAGTACTTGACTTAAATGGTATGGATGTTTCCCTCATCTCTCCTAAGAACTCAGAAATTTGAGGAGTAAAGGAAGAGTTATTTTTAAATAAGAGTGGCAGGCAGAATCAACAGAAAACTTTATTGTTCTAGAAATCCAGGTTTGTTCACTTTCATAGTTATGTGCCTAAGAAGATGACATTCATTAGTTGTGACTAAACTATCACTTTTTTTGGGCCAGTCTTCTAGGGATTAGTGTCTGTTTGCAAACTTAGCTCTATTGGTTGTTGGAGTTGAATCGCAGAGTTGAAGCTGGGATAGAAGGGACATTAAAAGCCATTAAGTTCAATCTCTTCATTGTGTAGATGAAGAAATTGAGACTGAGAGAGGTAACTTACTTTTCCCAAATGGGACTGTCCCAATATAGACAGCAGCTACACAGTCCATTGTGGGGCCAGTTCTTAAAGACCTCCCAGGTTTCCTTCCACTGGCATAGCCTTCAGGAACCTACGATTATCACCTCACTGTGATAAGGCACAGGCATAGGAATGTAGGTGAAGAAAGAGTAGAATGAACAGGAAAAAAATGTAAGATAAAATATTTTTGTGTGATTCTGAATGTTAAACATTTGGGAATTCAAAATCAGTTTTATCTACACAATAGTACTTTTACCTGAAGAGAACAAAATTCTCCCCCTTTACCCTCAGGCCCTTTGGCTTTGGCTGTTGTAGTAAATATGAGAGGTTTAATTAGTTACCAACCTTTTTTGAGTGCCTGTTTTCTGCAGAATGCTAGTATAGTCATTCTTCAGTTCTGATTATTCATGACCCCATTTGGGGTTTTCTTGACAAAGACACTGGAGTAAGTTTGCCATTCCCTTCTCTAGCTCCGTTTACAGATGAGGAAATAGGCAAACATAGTTAAGTGACTTGCCCAGGTGACATAGCTAGTGTCTTAGTCCAGTTTTGAACTCAGGTCAGTTTTGAACTCAGAGAGATGAACCATCCTGACTCTAGGCCCAGAGTTTTATGCACTGTCCCAATTTAAAATACAAATACACTTGGCCTTTTCTTGGAGGAGGATTAGTGGTCTTTCCATTTATTTCATCCTGAATCATTGAGCATTGGATTTTACATAAATGTTCTGGATTAGAATATTGACTCTGCTGTTCTTTGCTTAATTACCCATATAACTGGGCAAGTTACTAAACCTAAGTAGGCCTCCTTAGATTGCTCTTCTAAATGCACTTGGGTCATTGCTCTCTTTTGTATGAGTCCCTTAGAAAAAATATCCTAGAACTATGGAACTATGGAAGTATACATCTTTACTGTTCCTAGTCAGCCAGAGGAAAGAATTTAAAGCAAAAGAAATCCAACTAACATTTCCCCAAAAAGACTAGTGCACATTTTCTCAATACACTATTGTTCAAGAAAATGGACATGTATAGAAATCATTTATAGGAGAATGCAAGTAAAATATAGAAGGGTTACTTCTATGCTTTAGTGATATCACAGTGTTCTTTGTTGAATTTCACGGGGTAACATGTTTCAGCTTTCTGCTGGGTGGTTTGTGGCTAAGGGTCTCTGGGTGGCTGCTGCTTTTATGAATGCTGGTGTACTACTGCTGGGCTTTCAAATTAGTAGCTGAGCTTCTCCTTGATATCAACTTGAGAATTTCATCTCTTTAGGAGCGTTAGCTGTCCAATTTAGTTTCTCTCTGTTACATTAGAGTATATGGAAAGTCTTTCCTTGGTAAAGGCAAGCTGACAACTCAGTCACTAGCTAGTGCTAAAGCTACCTTACCCAGCTAGCAAAAACCAGGCAGAATAACCAGGCAAATATAAAGTCTTTTCTTTTTTCCCCTTCCTTCCTTCCTTCCTTCCTTCCTTCCTTCCTTCCTTCCTTCCTTCCTTGCTTTCTTCCTTCCTTCCTTCCTTCCTTCCTTCCTTCCTTCCTTCCCCTTTCCTTCCCTCCCTCCCTCCTTCCTTCCCTCCTCCCTTCCTTCCTTCCCTCCTTCCTTCCTTCCTTCTTTCCCTCCCTCCTTCCTTCCTTCCTTTATTTATTTATCAATTCATTCATTCATTCATTCATTCATTTAAGTTAGGGCTGAATAATAGTTTTTTTTTTCCTCCCAAGTTTAGCTAGTTAGCTTTCTAACTAGGTTTAGATATTTTCCAGATCTTCTCTGACTTGGAATGCAAATAAATTTGAACCAGAAGGAAATCTAAGGAAAGGGGACAAAAATCACTGAGGCAGCTAGTTGGTACAGTGGATAGAACATCAGATCCGGAGTCAATTCAATTCAATTCAGTAAACACATATTAAGCACCTTTTATATTTCAGGTCAGCAGCTAGGTGGCATAGTAGATAAAGCTCTGGACCTCTAGTCCAGAAGACTTCCAGAATTTAGATTTGGTCTCAGACACTACTAGTTGTGGGACTCCTTACCTCGTTTGCCTACATTTCTTCATCTGTAAAAATAGGCTGGAGAAGGAAATGGCAAATTGCTCTAGTACTTTTGCCAAAAACCTTCCTACCCCTTAAAAAACAAAGGATCATGAATAGTCATGATCATGAAACAACTGAACAATAATGTTCTAAGCAAATTTCAAATCAAGTTTCAGAAGCTTACTAATTGTGTGACCTTGGTTAAATTCTCAAACTTCTGTTTGCCTCAGCATCTTTAATTGTAAAATGAATGACATAATAGCACTTAACCCCCAGAGTTAGTGTGAAGATCAGCTGAGACAGTATTTGTAAAGTGTTTAGCACAATATATAGTATACAGTAGATGCTATATAAATATTAGCTATCATTATTGTTGTTATTGTAGTTTCTGTTATAGACATCCACCTGGCCTGTACCCTTATTGTACATGGCAACAGTAAAAAACTCCCCCTAAACTAAGAAAACAAAACAAAACAAACAAACAACAACAACAACAAAAACCCCCCGACTTTGTGCTGTGTTTTGATCTGCTAATAAACCTTCATCTTACATATAAAATGGGTATATTGAGCCTGACTAGAGCTTCTAAAACTTTCTACTCACAATCTCCTTTTTGTCCAAGGAATTTTTATATGACTCCCACATATATAGGTATATAAAATAGATGTATAAATCAAATATTTAGTGATACTAAATCATAATTTTGTGACCCTCACATTCAGTTAAGAGACCTTGTTTAAGAAGTTGGAGACTAGGTAACCCCTAAGATTTCTTACTGTTCTAAACCTGTGTTTCCTTTGTTTCTCCTATTTTATCACTCTGCCATCTCATCCTGGTTCTGTGTCCTTCTTCTCTCCTCCAACCCCAGGCACTGCCCCTCTCCCCACCCCCCTCACCCTTAGCCCTCCATTGGCTGATTGGAATAGTCATTTAAAACTAGGTCTGTATTTGTCTTGAGTTGTCCCTCAGATTCTTACTGAACTTCTCAGGACAGTCACAGTTAATTAGTAGGTATTGAGACTAGCTCTACTGTTGATGTGAAAATAATAACCTTCTAGTTCTCAGAATGTTACGAATATCAGAATTTCAGAGATCTAGGCTTGAGATGGATTCGAGGTTACCTAAGAATGTTCCCTGTCATAATTTCCCTGAGATTTAGACATTAATACAACTCTTAAAAGTGATATCTATTTTATCCAGACCTGCCAACATGCTGCATTTAAAAAAATTTTTTGAAAGAATTTGGCTTTTAGTTTCTTACTGTATACCATATATACAAGAAAAGGTTGAGTGTTTAGGCTAAATTCATTCCTTCATCCAACAAATATTGTTGCAAGTCTAACTTAGTACATAACACAGAAAGATCCTAACTTTAATTCGAAAAAAAAAAAGTACATTTAAAATGAAATAATATTCCAAGGTAGTGAATGAGATGGTCCTAGAAATTTATAGATTTTTGTGGGGTGGGCTGTTGCCAAGGAAGATATGGCATTGAACTGGATAGGACTTGAATTGGACTGTGAGGTTGGGTAGGTTTTTGTTATTGTTGTTTTGATTGTTTGTGTTTGCTAAGTTGTATCTAACTCTTTATGACCCTACTTAAGAGTTTTCTTGGCAAAGATACTTAGAATAATTTGCCATTTTCTTCTCTAGGTCATTTTTATAGATGAGGAAACTGAGGTAAATGGGGCTAAGTGACTTGCCCCGGGTCACACAGTTAGTGTCTGAGGTCATAGTTGAATTCAGGTCTTTCTAACTGCAGTTCTGGTGCTCTATCCACTGTGCAACTTAGTTGCCCTGGGTAGGGTGTGGACAGACTAAATGAAAAACGGATTAAAGAGAGAATTCTTTCTAGAGAGCTCACATCTCTGTCAAAAATATACTGTCTACTATAATAGTATACTATTCCTGTATACTTTATACTATATCTCTGTGATAGGCTATTTTATTTGGTGGAAAAAGCATTAGAGTAAGCAAGATCTGTATTCAGATCCCAACAGTGACCTACATTGGAACTCTCAGCAAGTCACTTAACCTCTCAACCTGTTCCCTCATCTTCAAAATGAGGGGTTTGGAGTAGATTCCTAAAGTCCCTTCCATCTCTGAATTTCCAATTCTTTGATTTCTGGGCCTGTTTAGTTCATATTATCTCTTTTGTATAAACAGAAATTAAGGATAGGAGTTTACAAAAGGTAGGTCCTGTACCTGTGATTTCATTGTTATAAGGAATCCCGAGGTAAGGAAACTTTCTGAAACAATGCAGATCTATTTTCCTTGAAAAGTCATGTAGTCTTAGTATATGATTAGCTAATATGGGTATATGGTCTGTATTCTGGAACATATATGTCAGTTAGGACTTAACCCCAGGACTTCCTGGTTTTGAGACCAACTGTCTGTTTACTCAACCAAGATGTTCCTTAACATTTTATTAATTAAATTATTAATTAAAATTCAACAAATGTTAAACACCTTTTTATACTCAATAGACATGTATTGGTCTACCTGCCATCTAGGGAAGGGGATAGGGGGAAGGAGGGGAAAAGTTGGAACAGAAGATTTTGCAAGAGTCAATGCTGAAAAATTACCCATGCATATATCTTGTAAATGAAAAGCTATAATAATAATAATAATAAAAACAACTAAAAGATCTCCTTGCTACAATTTTTTAAAGACTCTTCTATTTTAATATTTTAATGATTTTTAAAATGGTGCAAAAGAAAAAAATAAAAGAATCTGGTCTCCTAGATTTTTAATCTAAATGGTGGCAGCTACCTGGATGGGGGATTTCTTCCAACTAAATATCCTTCCCCCAGGCTGGAAAGAAAGAGGTGGATCCCATTGTTTGTTTACAAATGACCATAGGCCTCAGGGTATATCACAAACAAAGCAGAAAACTAATCTTTTTAGTTAGAATTTTATGCAGCTCTTTTTTATTCTCCCAGAAGTGATCTTTTCCCTCACCACACAAAAATACTTTTTCTACACTCTCGGCTCTGAGGTGATCACTTTCCTTTAAAATCATAGGCTCTGTCACTTCCAGTCTCCTTTTTGAAGAGGAGAGGAGAGGAGTCTAGGAAAGGGAATACTTCTGAGAAAGTATTCATAGAGTTCATCCGCTCCAGAAATCTTCCAAGACGTTTCCTGATTTCCCGTCACTTCACAGCAGGTATTCTTATATTGTAGATTTTTTTGTATGTTTGTTTTTTCTGAGTCTTGCTTTTTCCTAGATCATGGAATACTTCACATGGTGCATGGAAATATGCCATTGCGGGGAGATGTGCAGCTGCTTAGAGCAAGGGCAAGCTACTTCTCCTGGGGAACTGAACTTCGCCTGAGAATATTTTGGATTCTGGGTTTGTGAAAAAGGGAAAAATTATGCTTTGAAAATTTCCCCCACATCGTATTGGTCACAACCCTACTAACCTCCAAAGCTTAGATATATGCTAGACTTTATTTTATCATGCTGTCCTGTGTTCATTGCTGCTGCCAAGAAAGTTTAGTTAGTAATCATGAATGCATAAGAGGCAAGGGGCCAAGCCTTTCTAAATTGCTCACTGAGACACTTATACATTTATATTGAACTCTTAATGGTGGGAGCTGCCCCTTTCCTCCTCCCCTCCCCAGATAACAAAAGCTTTTCCAGGGTGATCTCATTTCAGAATGTTTTCGTCTTTCTCTTTCCCTTCCAATCCTTACTCCCTATTTCTTTAGTTACAATGTATAGAAAAATATTCCCTGGTTATTACAGTGAAAGAAAACAGGAAGTGATTCAGATTATATTGTTATTATTAATAAATAGATATTTATTAAACATCTACAGTATGTGAAGTGCTTTTAAAAATTTATCTTATTTCATCCTGTTATTATCCCTACCCTTACAGTTGAGGAGAGTGAGACAAGCAGATATTAAGTAACTTGTCCAAGATCACAGAGCTAGTAAGTGCCTAAAGGTGATTCTGAACTCAGATCTTTTTGACTCCAGGCACAGTGTTGTCTCCCCATTGTACTACTGTCCAGCCACTTCACTTAATTCTTAGGAAAAAATTCTGGAGTCATTTTGTATTTCTTTAAAACAAATTTATCATGTGATTACTATTTGCTAGGGGGAAAATATAAATTAAAACAATCCATAACCTTGGCCCCTCTAGGAGTTTATAATCTAGGAAGGGAGATTGGAAGAAGGTAGGTAGCCCAAAGGAATTCTTCAAGAGGTTACATTGTTTTTTGAAAATTGCAAAGGCATAGTTTTGAAAAAAAGATATATTTGGCTCACTTTTCTGCTGTATTTCCCCCTATGATATAATATGATATAAAAATGTACTAAAACTGAGCAACTGTTCTTATTGAACAAGTATTACCAATGGACAAATCTGTGTTTGCCTCAGTTTCTTCATCTATCAAATGGGGGTAATTAATAGCATCTACCTTCCAAGGTTGTGGTAAAGATCAAATTTAGCACAGTGCCTAGTACCTAGAAAACCATAGATGTATGTTAGATGTTAGGGATGACAATGACGATGATGATGAAATTGACTCAGGTTTTGCAGCAAAGTATTTGAAGAAATACTTTTGTAAATGAATATAAAAAAATCAGTTCTGATTTGGATTGAAGCCATAATCTTTTATATGAGTCTACCCTTAATGAATGAGTGATTTTACTTGAAGAAGTCTATTATTAAATGGCATTTATTTAACCTTAAAAATGCACCAGAGGGCTGTGTACATTCTTGCCCTTTCTTTTCAGATTTAGAGAGATTCAGTAATTATCTTCTCCTTCCTTTTCCTTAGAATGTTTGTTTCTGAAAGCTCCTTGAGGGCTATCAATATTCCCAAATAGCACCTAGCTGTTTCTTCTTTCCACCTATTCCTTAATCTGGCAGAATACTTTGCAGCATGGAGAAACTAGTGAGAAAGTCAAAAAACTTATTCTTACTTTTTAATCCCACACTTAACACCAAGGATTCTAGACCTAAATATTTAAGTAATATTAACTAATATTGTTTAATATTGCATTTTTATTATGAAATGAATCTAGGGTGAATAGACAGATATGGCAAGAAACTAAAATTTTTGCAAATCATCTGCCATTTTTCACCATAGAGATCAGAAGTAATTCTGACAAAATGTTTTGTCAGTATTCACTAAGAACTGACTTTTCTTATCTTTATTGGGATGTTCTGTTGTTAAATATGATCTTTGGGATGGATTGTACTTTCTGTTCCCTTATCCCATTCTCCTCCCCCCAAAATGTGGCCTGTGTTTTCAGTTTGGGAGAAATCTTCTAATATTTTTTGTCCTGGGATAAAGGAACTAATTGAAATAATAAAGAACATAAAAAGATTTTTTTTTCTTTTTTTTAAAAAAAATGTTCATTTCCCCCAGTTATGTATAAAGCTTTTTTTAAAAATTATGTACATACTTTCATTTTTTTTTTATATATTTCTATGAATTATATTGGGAGAGAAAAATCAGAACAAAAAGAAAAAAATGTGAGAGAGAAAAAAAAGAAAAAGTGAACATACCACGTGTTGATTTACATTCAGTTTCCATATTTCTCTCTCTGGATGTGATAGGTATTTTCATTCAAAGTTTATCAGGATTGCCTTGGATCATTGAACTGCTGAGAAGAGCCATGTCTATCATAATTGATCATCACATTATTTTGCTCTTACTGTATACGTTTTCCAGTTTCTGCTTGTTTCATTCAGCATCAGTTCATGTAAATCCCTCCAGACGTTTCTAAAATCAGCCTGATAATCATTTTTTTAATATACAACAATGATATTCTGTTAATTTCATATACCATCACTTATTCAGCCATTCTCCAAATGATGGGAATCTACTCATTTTCCAACTCTTTGCTACCACAAAAAGAGCTGCTCCAAAATTTATGGGTCCTTTTCATTCTTGTCTGACTCTTCAAGACCTCATTTAGGGTTTTCTTGAAAAGGATATTATTTACCATTTCTTTCTCCAGTTCATTTTACAGAGGAGGCAAACATAGTTAAGTGACTCACCCAGGGTTTCATAGCTAATAAGTGTTTGAGGCCAGGTTTGAACTCAAGAAGATGAGTGTACCTAACTCCAGTCCTGGTGCATAGCCCATTGTGCCATCTAACAGCTCATAGAAAGAGTACTGGTCTGATTATTGAGAGTTGGGTCCTAGTCTATATTTCAGCTGATGTGGTTCTCCCACTTTCCATCAGTTTCTTCATCCACAAAATGAAGAAATTAATATAAATAAGCTTCTTTTTTTTAATGTTAGAGTGACACTAGATTTGGGGTCAAAGGTTCTGGGTTTGAATGCCAGTTTTGTTATTAGCCATGGAACCTTAAGAAAGTTGCCTTCTATTTCTAGGTCTCAGCTTCCTCTCCTGTAGAGAAAAGGGCTTGGACTTAATGACCTCTGAGTCCCTCTCAATACCAAATTCTGTGATTTGCTGGTTTAAAAAAATCATAACCATGTTTGCATTCGTTATTTAATAATTGCCATTATGTAGACTTTAAGATTTAAAAAAAAAAAAAAAAGTACTTTATACTTGTTATCTCATAATCCTCACTATAATCTTGACTATTATACTATTGGAAACTTGACTTTCCCAGAGTCTACAACTTAGAAATATCTGGTCCAGCATTTCTATTCAGATCTTTCTGACTCCAAAAATGGTGATCCTTCTCTTACAACAACTAACCTGCTATTATTTGCCCTTATATAACATTTAGCACTTAGTTACCTACCATTCCACTTGTCACTCTGTGTCTTTTTATCTTCTCTAGATGGAAAATCCCATAAAAGACGATGGATTTATATTTTTGTGTAAACTCACAAAGTGCCTGGATGTTGGTACTCAAGATTATTTTTCATTCATTTTATATTTAAGTTTGAATAATGTTTTCATTGAGTTAATTCCATACTTGTATTTCTCATTTCTTATTTCTCTTATTTCCTTGGATTAACTCATTTTGCAAGTGATAAAAATCTGAAGAAAGAAGTGATTCAATCCTAGAGTAAATTAATATTCAGGTTTTTCAACCTTGCAAGACATCTTGGCTAGATGAAAAGAGCTATGGAGCGGAAACCTGACTTTACTCTTAACTTCCTCTGTGTCCTTGTCTTTGTTTTCTAGGCCTCAGCTTCCTCATCTTTTGAAAGTAAAAGATTAGATTAGAATTAAGGAACAATTCTCAAATTTTTGATCCCTTGACCCCTTAACACTTAAAATTTGTTGAGGACCTCCAAAGAAATTTTTTTTTTAATATAGGTTATATCTGTATTTACCATCTTGGAAATAAAAACATCTGATTTTAGAAAAAAGTCTAGTTAATGCTATACTTTTCATTTCTGGCACTGAAGGGTATTCCTTGCTGTTTTCATAGTTTAAGCTTTGGCTGTAAATATTTGGACATCAGCTCTGAACATCATCTTCCAGGGAATATTTTTGAAAGTGTTATCTCCTTGTTCATAGGGATGTTAAGTCCTTTCTAACTCTATCTGGCTCAAAATCAGGTCCTATATAGCATGTGATTCTGTGGTTCAGGGAAACAATTGATGATGAACTGTGTATCTTTCAATCCACCTGAGTCTTTTGGCATCTAGTAGTTTTCTTTCCTAGAAACAAAGGAACAGAGTGTAGAGTGCAATTTCTTCTGGAATTGTTGGGGACTTTAATAGGATCCAGGATCAGAAAAGTCCCCTTGATTGTGCTCTCCCTTAAACTTCCAGTCCTATCATCTGAGCGCCATGGTAGTTGCTTCAAGCATGCGGCAAAACATGCAAAATGTTATGATTAGTTGCCATGCTGACAGTGTCAACTTAACTACAGCTGACAAACAGTTTTTAAATAGAACATGTCAGTTCATTATAGTATTCTCCATCTGTGTTTTTTCCCCCCTCTTCCCACACTTACACTGAACATTTGAAGAATGTTACCACAATGGTTTCATTTACACATTCGCTCTCGAGCATTAATGACTTGCTAAATGCTATATTTTGGAGATGAGCAAAATAATAAACAGTGTTAAAAAAAAAAAAAAAAAGGAAACTCTTTTCTCACTTGTACAGGCTTTTTTTTTTTTTTAAAGACTGTTTATAGCTTGGTAACACTTTCCCTCTTTCTGTTTCTTTTTTTTTCCCCTCTTCTCAAAACTGACTCTTCTGCTCCAGTCAGGATTCTTATCCATTTCAGTGGGCATCCTGACTGAGATTGGATAGCACAGTCAGTGGCCTAATATTGTAATGACTTGGATCCAGCCATCCTGCCCATCTGACACTTTGCTGATCATGCACACCAATCCCACATACAGATTACCGTAGAGCCAGTTACATGGATGCCTTCACTACAAAGCTGGCTCCTTCCCTCCCCTTTCCTCTTATTACTGAACAGAGGTAGCTGACATTTCTCATTACTAACTTTTTAATGTCTGAATCACATTAAGTTCTTTTAATTGTGTTTTAAATGATGCTCTGGTGCTGTGTGTGCTTATAAAATGAAAATATGGAGTGACAATGTATATCTTACGAGTCTCTTCTCCTGATGGTTCAATTTTGTTCCCTTTATGTGCCATTCCTGATTTGTAAATTCCATAGAAATTTGATTTTAGGAAAAAAGTCTAGTTAATGCTATAATTTTCATTTCTGGCACTGAAGGGTATTCCTTGCTGTTTTCATAATTTAAGCTTTGGCTGTAAATATTTGGACATCAGCTCTGAACATCATCTTCCAGGGAATATTTTTGAAAGTGTTATCTCCTTGTTCACAGGAATCCAAGGTGGACCTAGTAAAGAATTGTTTAGTGATAGAAACCGAAATAGCAATAAAAAGAGGGACGTCCAAATTATGTAAAATCAGAACACATGAATAATTCAGTGCTCACTTGAGTGTGATTTTTATTTTTATTGTTAAATAATACTAGCATATCCTCAGACTAATAGCACTGAGACTAACCAGCTGGTAAGCTTTATGGGGGTGGGGTGGGGTGATGTGGCATTGTGAAAAGAAAAGATGGAAGCAAAGGTCAAAATGCAATCAAACAGTATCTTATTCATCTCTTTGAAGTGGAGGGAATTCAGTAAAATATTGATAAAAATCATCTGTTTTATAATTCTTTACTCTGAAGATAAGAAAAATGGAACACTTCAGGGAAAGTCATTAGCCTTTTCCTGTTTTTAGGTCATATGGTATCATCTTGGTGTTTTATTGTTCATGCCAAACCAGACAGAGCTCAAGATTTTAACCCAATATGGCGGTAGAAGCTTGAATCATACACTCTTGGTGTTTCTGCAAATTAAATTTTTATCATTAGTTAACTCCCAAGATTTAATTGTTTCATAATAATGTCACAGAATAGCAGTCTTAAAAAAATTATTTTCAAACCTCAACAAAAATATTCATTTTCACCTGGAAAAGGGAAAATTGAAATTGCGGGTAACTGTGTAGCCATGAATTTCAGAGAAGTTAGCAGTGAACAAAAAAAAACTGGGAGGGGGAAGAATGGGGATGACAAAGATTTGAGGTGAGACTGGAGAGAGAAAAAAAGAAGGAAACCGGAAGCTTTAGATGAAATGGAATTTTTAAGTAATTGAGATTGGAATTCTTAGAGGAATATAATAGAGAAATAGAAAGTTTCTTTATGATAAAGAGAACTGCCAACCCTTTAGACATGGAACAAAGAACAAATTGAATATTACATTTGTAGGTTTGGTGAGTGAAAACTAGTTAGATTATAATTGGTTCAATTGTGTGCAGCAGAACAGTGGTTTCCAAACATTTTTGATCACTTACCCTCTCAATAAAGCAAAAAAGAAACACTTGGAGTACATCCCCCATTATTTGTATATTTACTTATAAATTACAAAGATGTACTACCATATTAAAATATGAACATTATAAAACTTACCATAGAACAAAAAAAAAAAAATTTAAAGTATAAAGTTTTCAATCGATTCCCTTTTGCTTACCAAATGAAGTCCAAATATCACTTAGATTTCAAGGCTTTCCACAATTTAAAATTTAAATAAATGTTTCCTATATATATATATATATATATATATATATATATATTTTTTTTTTTTTTTTTTTTTTTTTGCTGTGGCAATTGAGGTTAAGTGACTTGCCCAGGATCACACAGCTAGGAAGTGTTAAGTGTTTGCTATAATTTCAACAAACTAACCATCTACAATCTTTCAAAGGTACCACTATTAGGGAATATAAAGGTAGATTACATTCAAAATTCTTTTTAGGCAAATTAAAGGACTTCTGATTGCCCTTTTGGGGAGAAATATGGCTACATAGCCAGCTATGATTCAAAAAATGAGGTAGAATTTATGATGAAGACTATCCAATAAATCTTTTGCATTTTAAAGTTAATAAAATTCTTCACTCAGAACAACTCTATGGGTAAATGATATAAATATTAAAAAAAAAACATTTATTTATAAGATTCTTTTAAAAAAAGAGAATACTACTCCAGAAAGCAACTGAAAATTAAGGGACTTGTTCGTGGTTGCATAGCTGGTAAGTATATGGTGTGAGTTGAACCCATTATCCATTTGATTTAAAGACTAAAATGCTTTCTTTTTTTTTTTTTTTTTTTTGTTAGGTGGACTCTCAACATAGGGTTTATTAATCAGTGACTCAGTCAACAAATATTTATTATAAACAGCTCCTGTGTGTCAGACATTGTGCTAAGCACTGCATATACAAAGAAACCAAAAAGCTAGTCCGTGCTCTCAAGGAGTTCCCAGTCTAATGGGAGAAACAATATGCAAACAACTATGTATAAACAAGATATGAAGAGGATAAATTTATATATAATCAGTAGAAGGAAAGTAGTAGCATTAAGGAGGAATTTTGCCTATGGGAAACAATATCTGAAGGCAATGAAATACATGCTCATTAGTAGTTCAGTCCAATTGGAGATAGAATTGAATATGGTAATTTAAGTATTTTGTACATTATAGTAGTGTTTTGTCTTTGTAGTACTCCATTAGCTTTTGGTTTCTTAGTATGAATTTGTAATTTCATTGTTATAAGGAATTTAAATGTGGACTTTTGGGGGGGGGGGAATCTGGGGGGAAACCACTGAAAATAGACAACTAAGTCTGGAACACTTACCTTCCTGAGTTCAAATCTGGCTTCAGGCACTTATTACATGTATGACCCTGACCAAGTCCTTAATCCTGTTTGCCTCAGTTTTCTCATCTGTAAAATGACCTGGAGAAGAAAGTGGCAGACAATTCCACTGTCTCTGCCAAGAAATGACTAAACATCCACAAATTGACTACAGTTCTGGAATTTGTGGTTTTAGAATGTTGCTTGGAGCACATGAATTTCAATGACTTACTCATAGTCACATGGTCTCAAAATGTCCATACTGCCTGTTGTCTTCAGAAGGGAGAAGGAAGGAGTCAAGATTATCATAGAGTAAGAGATGGAAAACTTAGCAACAGTTCTTAAAGTATTTTGCAACTAGAGGTTTTCCTTATTCTCAATTTATTTTCAGGCAGTTTCACAAATAACCAGTACGCTGGACAGGAACAGAAATGTTTGAGACAAAGAATGAGAAAGCCTGAGGAATTAACTAATAGGAATTTTAAAATTTTCTTTTGCACTTTCAATTTTTAGCTTGCACTTTCAACCATATTATGTTTCCTCTCCCTTTAGTTGAGCCAGTCATTTTTTTAAAAAAAAGAATGTTTATTTGAATCCAATTTATTCCAGAATTCTACTGTTTGATAAAAGGAAAAAATATAGGGAGATGAGTTTCTCAAAAATCACAATGGGTTTTTGTTAATGATAATCATTAGCCCTGTTCTGAACTCTATTGACAACATGTTATAGTATTCTTGAAGGCAGAACTCCTATTCTTTTAAATAAAGAACTAGTTAATTAGAGGATCTAATGAAACTGACCTAATTCTGTAGCTAAGAACTAACTAAAAAAAAAAATCTAAGGCAAACAGAGTTTGCAAAAATGCATATTGATTCACATAAATCAATGTGTTAGAGCATGATTGAGACTTTAATTCTTCCAGAGCTTCTAAAATGTCCTCCTTCTCTTTCTCTTGAGCAACAGTAGGAATTGTTTGCCTGCATTTTGATAACCAAGATGGAAATTAGATATTAATATATACAGGGAAAGGCAGAGACAGAGAAAAAATACTTAACACTCAAAGAATGAGAGAATCGTGCCATTATTCATAAGTGGCAATGCCATGAGTGAGTTACTCAGTCATCCTGTAACAAGTGCAAATATCCCTCTCCGGACCAGAAAAAACATACAGAAAAGGATTGAAGTAATATCTGATAGCACAACCAATAGTTAAGAGTAGTCAGTATTTCATTAGTCAATGAAGGCCTTTGTAATTGGTTTGTGAATATTCACTTTCAAAGGTCTTACTATGAGCAAAATGAAATTTGAAAAGGCTTTCTTTTTCTTTAAGCTGAGAAAATAGGGTAAGTCAGAAACAGGGGTTGATGTTTTTGAAGCTTAATTATTAAAGTTTATTTTCTGTTTCTTTCCAGTCACTTGAGGTGATAGCCAAGGCCCAGAGACTGACTGCAAACTAGGCTTATCAGCTTCCTTAGGTTTCAATCAAAAGCTTGTGACCTTGAAAATCCAGCATTTGCATATTTTCTATCTCTGTACTGGTCTGTAACACAAGTCTAGCCAACCTTGCTTTTGCAGTGGACATGATCTCAGAAAAGGTCCTACTCTTGAAACTGCTGGAGAATTCGGACAGAAAAATTAACGTTGCTATTTTGAGCAGTATTCATGCTTCTAGAATCATGGAATTCTAAATTTAGAATTACAAGGAAGTTTAGAGGTCATTGGTTCTTTTACATATTTTACATATAAATGAGAGACAATAAAGAAGCTTCAGTGATTTGCCTTGAATCACACCAGTCATATCTGAGGTAGCCTAGAACATAATCCAACATTCTTTCTCTCTATTTTGGCTCTCGGCATTCTTGCCATTCATTTTAGATGGGTTGTTTACATTTGATGATCTCTGAGATATCTTGTGATTGTCAAAATTCTGATTCAATATTTTCATAATTTCTTCCTTATTTTTTATAATCTATAATCTCTTCCTCATATATATAAGACTATGTCCAGGTAGCCACATTAAGAGGCAGTGCTAAGAAAGACTATCCTTATATCCAGGCAAATTCTTTATCCTTCCCAAGCTTCAGCTTCCTCATTTGTAAAATGGGAATAATAACAAAAATAATAACAATACTCCGTAGAGGCAGAGTGACTAGAAGGCTAGGAATGAAGTCAAGAACATACCTCAACATCCCATCTCTGATAATTAGTTCTAAGACCATAGACAAGACCCCTAAAGACTATATGTCTTAGGCAAATTTCCAGGATTTATTTACTTGGTCTCCAAAGTGACTACCCAGCTAAAGGATGGGGATAGATTACTGCCCATGTTCCTGAAGAAGAAAAGGAGGAAAAGAAAAGATCAGAAAGAATCCCGGAGAAGAGCACTTAGAGTTAAGGGGCCTGATAAGCCAGAAAAGGTGATTGAAGAGAAACTGATAGGAGGGGAACAAAGAGAAAAATGTTATGAAAACCCAGAGGGGGCGAAGAGTACCCAGAAGGAGTGGGTGGTCAGTAGGTTTACCTTTACCCCTCTCTTACCAGTCACTAGATCTGTCACCAAAGTATGTCTCTTCTTCCATAGTATAGGGGCTGAGTGAATAACAAGTTGAGGATGATAAAGGCTCAAACCTGGATTCTGTAAGAATGGTGCTCTTGCCATGGTGATGGTATTTTTGAGTAGAGGAAGATAAAAAGTCTTGTTTTAGACTTGTTGGGGTGGTGTTACTTATAGGCCATCTAGTTTGAAATGTCCAATAGGCAGTTTTGTTTTTTAAACTCAGGAGAGAGATTAGGACTGAAAATATAGATCTGGGCGTAAGTCATCTGCATAAAGGTGGTAATTGAATCCAAGGAAGCTGATGAGGTAATTAAGAGAGAGATAATAGGGATAAAAGAGAGCCCCAGACATTTTATATTCACACTTAATGTGTGGGACTTGGATGATGAATCAGCAAAGATTAAAAACTTTGAATAGGTAAATGAACAGGAGGGAGAAGTATCATAAAAACCTGGAGAGGAAAGGATTCTCTTTTGATTCAACCTGTGGAGTATAATTCCCACTTTAGAGTAAAGAAATTGAGGTTTGGGATAAATGACTTGCCTATGGGAACAGTCAGAATTTGAACTTAGGTCTTCCTTCCTCCTAGTCCTATATTGTACTCTTAATTAAATATACCATATTGCCCCTTGTACGTTCTATGTTCCAGGAATATTGGATTACTAGCAGTTTTCCCATCTTTTTTTGTCTACTTCTAGTTTTGTAGATTTATATTGGCATTGTCTCCTTCTTGGAAAATTTGCTTCAAATTTATTTAGTCATATCTTCCTTTAAAAGGTTGAGTAGTGATACTTTCTCCTTGAAACCTTCCCCAATTATGTTTCCCTACTTTCAGAGGGGAAAAAAGTGAACATTCTCTTCTCAAATTTCTCATTGTACTTTAAGCTTCTTCTTTGCCCCCACCATATTAATATTTGTGTGCCTATTTTATCCCCAATTGTAAATGAGGCTGCCCTCAAGTTAATTTTACTCTTTACATAGCCAACACTGTCTGTTCACTTGAGGCATTTAATGTATATGTAATTGAAGCTACAATCCAGAAACCATGCAGGCAGCGTGGTTTTAAATTCTTATTCAATTTTCACAGAATTTATTTAGCATCAACACTGTATAAAGCCCGTTCAGATGCTTGGGGACAAAGACACAATACAAAAATAAAATGTCTCTTCCCTCAAGGAGCCTATATTCTACTATTTCAGAAAAGCACTACACTTGGGACCTACTTTGAAGTTTCAGCTCTTTCTTTGACAATTCCTTTATAATTATCAGAAGCCTCCTTAATGCCTCAATATCCTCATCTGAAAAATATGACTCTTGGATTAGACGTTCTCTCTGAGGTTCCTCCCAACTGTGACATTCTGTGATTACATGAAAAATCTGCCTTGTACTGTGAATATATGACCTTAAAGCTGAGTTGAGGCATTCATAACACCTAATGTGTAGGACAAGGAGGAAAATTGGGTTTTTTCTTCTTCAAATCTTATTTTTAGGACATTTTCAATTTTGAACTTGTCAGTACCTTGACAGTAGCTCCTTTAAAAACAGCTTTGTTGTTTTCAAATGACATAGGGTTAAGCTTGGAATCTATAATGTGAATGATAGGCCCTTGTGGTATTTATATAAAAATTAAAACTGTCAAGATGTATTAAGATTTAATCACTGGCAGTAGAATGTGAGCAACAATTATTTTTCATGAGCCCTTTCACTGCACGTTCAACATTATAGATCTGTTATAGAAACAAAATTTTGTTTCATATTATTTGATGTGTTCTTAGACCCACAATAGTGTTGATGCCCAAAGTACACTATCAAAGTAAGGTAGTGTTTCCTAAATTCTTTATCTTTACAATGTCATGAGATCATAAAGCTAGCATAAGCTTTAGAGCGATTCTTTCCTACCTCTTCATTTTACAAATAAGGGAACTGAGGCCCTGAGAAGTTACTTGGCTTGTCAAAGGTCACACAGTTAAATAAGCCGAAGGATGGGGATTTAAACAGTTTCTCCAAATTCAAATCTAGAGTACTTTCCTTACAAGGACTTCGTTGATAGTTCATATCCTTAGTTTTCTAACATTATAGGATGTTTATCTTAAAGGCTATTGCTAAATTCTAAAAAGCTGGGCTGCTAGGTGGGTCAGTTGACACAATGCTGAACCTGATATCAGGAAGATTCATTTTCTTGGGTTCAAATCCAGCCTCAGACACTTCTTAGCTATGGACTGCTGGAAAAGTCACATAACCCTATTTGCCTCAGTTTCCTTATTTGAAAGTGAGCTGGAGAAGGAAATGACAAATCATTCTAGTTTCTTTGCCAAGAAAACCCCGCAAAAAGTAAGCAGAAAGTTGGGCATGACTGAAAACAACTGAACAACAATAAAAAATTCTAAAAATTAATAAAAACAAATAATATTAACATTAATAGTAATTTTAAGTTTATTTTTGTAAGATGAGAGATATTTGAAAATTAAATGAACAATGGTAGAGTGTCAGAGTTCTGAAAATGTTGGGGAGCGTTAGTCTACCTCAAGTGTAGAGCATTGGCCTATGTCTGGCCCACGGGCTATGCAGTCTTTTGGTAAGGCAATTTCAGGAGATGATGAACTGAAAGGTAAATACAACAATCTCCCTCTGCTTGAGTTCTATAAGTTGATAATTTTTTACGGCTTGTGAATGATGCTATAAATATCCAAATGGTCCTTGGCAGAAAAGCGTTTTTCCACTCCTCCTCTACCTAAACATACTTGACCTTTCCCTAAAGATTTAGATTTTAAGATCTCCAAGTCATCACATTTCCTCTGGGATGCGAAGATATAGTGCCAAAGACATTTTTCTTCACAGTTTGGTTGATGCATTGTTATTATGTTATAGTTAACACTTATTTAATGTCCTTGATGAGAAGTTTCTCCTGCTAGAGACTGAGTCTTTGGTGGCAGAGATAATAGAAGCAACCTGAACTCCCTAGAAGACTTTGCTTTTATGGATCTAAGCTGGTCTTTGGCATCTTACTTTGTTTCTGACTGCCTCTAGAGATTAGGTAAAAGAGTTTGCTAACAGCCCAGTCTAGTCCATGGTGGATTTAAAAGACCTTTCTTTCTTTATTCCTTTTTCCCCCCCAATCTGGTAAAAAACAAGCAAAAAGGAAAATAAAGTAGCAGCCTGGAAATTTGATTTAAGGCCAGAGATATATGGAACGTTTCTCATTAACCATCAGGAAGGCTTCCATACTTTGTCTGCTATAATATGAGCAATGGGATGGGCTGCAGGTAAAAATTTTAGCCTTGACTCTGAAAGTGCTTTCTCTCACAGGCTTAAATCAGACCCTTACTGCTAGGTGAGTATATCTATAGTGCTTTATATTCTATTACCCCATAACATACAATGCATTTTATTTATGTTAGTCATCTTTTATACAGAAATGTCACAAAACACTTCACTGCTGATTACAGCCTGTATAGGCAAACTACACTGGTGAATTATGCCCCTTACCATCGATCATGCCAGTAGCACCTGGCAAGGCAGAAGAAGATAAATCCAGTGCAATGATAGATGTATCTCAAAAGGTTCAGAGATGATGGGCTGTGCATAAGAACCTTCAGTTTCAAATGCCTTTATAGAAGTTCTCTTCTTTTTTCTTCTCTCCTACCTTTATAATATTTCTTAGATGATTACTTGTTTCCCAAGAACCTCTTCTAACTGCACAACAGTCTTTTATTGTTTTTTTTTTTTTTATCTACCCTTCTTGCTGACCATGTTTCTATTTTCCCCTAGATATCAGTTGCTGCCATGATCTTCATTTCTCCATTACCTTTTGCAAGATGTTATTATTATTTTTTTAATCCCTTGCTGGGTTTCTCCATGTTCCTAATTTTTTTTTTTTTTTTTTTTTTTTTACTTAGCGACTTTTCTTTCTTTCTTTTTTTTCCCCTCCTAGTATGTAAGGGACTTCCTAAGACCAATATATTCTAGTTTTCTAAAAAGCTGCCTCTCTACCATTGTTATTTTTAGATCTTTGATAGGGTCAGTGTTTGTATCTTACATACCCCTTTTTTTCTTATTAAACGTTTGTATGATGAACAGATGAACAATAGAAAGTAGAAAAGGAAGAGGAAGAGTGTATAGTATACTTTCTTTCTGATAATGTTAAATAAAACTCCTGGGAGAAAAAAAATATAATTCATATAAACAATTTCCTTTAGAAATAGAACCACTAATTTAGAAAGATATACTTTATTTTGGGGAAAAAAAAAAAACAAACAGGGAAGCAAACTAGATCCAAGGTTGTTAGATGCAAGGATTTTTGTTCATAAGGAGAAAAAAGCATAATATCAATGTTACTGCTTTGTAACAGAGAATTAAATGTGGAGTATCATTGGTTTTTCAATTCAAAACCTTGGACTGTACTCTGTAATTCAACATTTTGTGTTTCCATGTCATTGACATCTATTGGCGGCTAAACCTTTCCCATATCACAATCCTCTGACACAAGGCAAGTTATCATCTAATATTTCTGATCTCCAACCTGATGGTTTCCTTTGTCCCTCCCCCCCCAGCCTAATTTTTCATTAATAGTTGGAATTAAAAGTTATAGAAGATGGAACGAGTAATAAGTGACATACCAGTTTTTTGTTTCTGATCAGAGAGTAAGATTAGATTAAGCAGCTTTAGAATGGAGTCCAGTTTATCCATATCCAAAACATGAAATTTTCTATCAGACCATTGTACTTGATATTTCTTAATATGAGGAGGTGATTGAAGTCAACATATTCATTTTGACTGAAGTCGGCATATTCATTTTCTAAGCTTGAACAATATATAATACATAGTGTTAGGCTCTAGGCAGAAAAAAAATGGCTGATATAGTCTAAGTGAAAGATATGTAGATCATGGAATTAGGTGTAGACAGGAGGTGAAAGATATGAGAGATTTTTGTTGAGGAAGAATCGGTAACCCATAATAACTTATTGAATATGAAAGATGCAAGAAAAAAGAGTCAAGGATGATTATAGGTTATTAGAATGATGGTGAATCTCTATAGAAAAAAGGAATTTTGGAGGAAAGGCATACTTAAAGGAAGATAATTTCTTTCTCTCTTTTCCTCCCTTCCTTTTTTCCTTCCTCCCTCTTGCCCAGGGTAGCCCAGCTACTGTTAACTCTCTGAGGCTCAATTTGAACTCAGGTCCTCCTGATTCCAAGGCAGGTATATGCTTTATCTACTTGCCCCCATTGAAAGGATGTTCAACTAGAATATTTCTGCATTTCAAAGCTTTCCTCAGCTCCATCTGGAAAGGAGTTTGGTTTTCTGTTTGTGCTAACTCATTTGATCTTGCAAGATCCATTTAGTTTAAAGATACTAAGCCCCCCTTGAGTTGGCCTTTTTAATGCCCTTTAGGTAATCTGGAAGTTGCCTCTCATCAGAGGCGACCAAGTAGCTGCATCTGAGGAAGCACTGCCTGAGCCTTGAGTCCTATTACCATTGAGGAGAAGCACTAATAGGAGCCTTGGCTCCTGTTACCATTGAGAGAAAAGCACTAATGGGGAGACACTGAACAGTAGAAAGTGGTCCCATCCTAGCCTCCTATTGAATGTTTCCCTGCTTCAAGGTTCTCCCCTTTGTGATCTATCCTCCACACAGCTTTCAAAGTGATATTTCTAAAGCATTGATCACCCTTGAGGTTCATTCTATTTTTTGTCACCCTGTCAAAATTCTGGTAACTGTTAATCTACCAACAAAAATACTTTTCTTCCTTATAAAATGAATTCAATACTGGCTCTATGTTTTCTTTTCCTCACCAAGTTCTGCTCTTATTCTTGAGAACTTCAATACACATTATTGATATTTCCTCAAATACGATAATGGACATAGCTCTTTAGTTTATTAAGTGGTGAAGTGGATAGAGTGCTGAGTCTGGAGTCAGGAACACTCATTTTCATGAGTTCACACCGTTATTAGACATTTACTAGTTGTGTAATCCTGAGTAAGTCACTTAACCCTGATTGCCTCAGTTCTTTATCTGTAAAATAAGCTGAAGAAGGGAATGACAAACTAGTTTTATTTACCAAGAAAATCTCAAATGATGTCACAAAGCATTAGACATACCTGAAAAAATCTGATCAACTGATCAGCCACTCATAAATAATAAATGCATTCCTTTTGTATGATTTAATTCCACCCCAGGTGTTCACCTAGGTCATACCCTTGGTCTTCTCCATCAACCACAAGTGTCCCTTTTAGTTTTATGTTTATGATCTTTTATCATTCCATCTTTTCCCTTTATTCTTTATTGGGCCATGACTAGCAGTCTTTCTCTTCCCCTTAATTCTTAGTGATGTAATCACCCTTTTACGTACTTTTAAAATTCTCCTCTTGACTCCTCTGTGAATTAGTTCAACTTTAAAACCATCTTTCAACTCAAATCCTTTGTCCCCTTGTTATACCAGTCACACCTTGACAAGCCCCAATCTTTGATTATTTCCCTCATCAGCTGCCTTTGTTTTTATTTGCATGCTGTTGAATAGAGCTGGAGGAAATTGAAAAATCATGGTGACTTGATCCACTACAAATTTATGTTCCATTATCTCAATGGGACCTTCTTTGTAGTGTGGCCATTCTTTTCTCCTTTGTCCACCATTCACACACTGTCATAGTTTTTTGAAAGTTTTTTTCCTTTCTTAAACCTCCTGTAGTTCTTCCTTTCTCCAACATCCAAACCGAGAACTCTCTACCACTTTCCTTGAAAAAATTGAAGCTATTTATCAAGCTCTTCCTCTTCTGCCAATTTCATTAATTCATATCACTCAGATATCTTCCCCATTATCTCTTTCACCCATCGTACATAAAGAGGTGGCTCTTCTCCATGACAAGGTTAACCCATAGACACTTGGGATCCCATTCCATCCCATCTTCTCTAGCAGATTGCTCTATCATCCTCGTTCTTCTTAATTTTCATTCCCTTCCTGTCTCCCAGCTGCTTTCCTGATACTTACAAATTGTTTCCCTCAGTCTTTTAAAAAAAAACTCACTTCATGTGTGCATTCTTGCTAGCTATCATCATATTTCTCGCTTCCCTTTTTGTAATTCAATTACTTGAGAAAGCCATATGCAAGCAAATGCCTCCGCTTTCTTTCCTCTTGCTCTTTTTCTAAATTCTCTGCAGTCTGGCTCAGTCCTCATCAATTTAACTGAAATTGCTCCTTCCAAAGTTGCTAATAGTGTCTTAATTGCTAGATTTTTCACAATCCTCATTCTTCTTGACTTTTCTGTTTTCTTTGACACTGCTGAACACCTTTGGAGTACTTTCTTCTCTCTAGATTTTCTTGACATGGTTTGGTTCTATCTACATGACGGCTCCTTGGCAATCTCCTTTGATGGATCTTCATCCAAGATATGCTTATTACCCTTGAGTATCCACTAAAGTTCTCTTCTATAGTCTATTTTGATATTTCACTTGATGGTCTCCACAACTCCCATGGATTCGATTAGTTCGATGGTACTTAACTTAAATCATTATGTCTGTAGTGGGAATTAAATTAGTGTTGAAGCTAAAAGATCAAGCTCACTAGGCTTAAGAAGACATTTGTGATTCAAATAGCCTAGAATATGTGCTAACTTTTGAAATTCCTGTTATGTTATCCCAGTGGCTTGGAAAACATTCAGCCATCCCACAAATCTAAGAGCACTGACCATTATTTAAAAGCCAAAGCAAGTTATTCATAGTTTAGTTTTGCCATTTAATTTACTTTAAAAAAAAAAAAAAGTCAAATTCCTTCATCTTATGACTTTTATCCAGACTTTTTGCAAGTTAAAGCAGGACTTTTTTGACCTATAAAAAGTGCTCATATCCATAATCTATCTTAGTAGCAGCAAGAATCCTCTAGGCTGCATATTTTTTGCTACTGTGTGTTCTTGGGCATTTAATTTACCCATTAATCTGGGAAGAGTAATTTTGATTTGATGATTTCTAAGGCCCCTTCCAGATCTCAATTTGTGAGTTTCTCTAGATACAAAAAGTACTCTTGGAAAAAAATACAAACTAACATTACATATAACATATTTGTTGTTGTTGTTGTTGTTGTTGTTTCCCTCACACTACTAAGCTTTAGCTTTTAAAGGTTGGAAGATTACAAGATTCTATTTCAGTAGTTACAACAAGAATTTTCCATTTTCTGATGTTGTTTTAAGCAGTATAGGGAGAGGAATTAAGATTCTAACAGCTGAAAAGGGACCTTACACTAATCACCGATCTTGCTGACAATACCCATTTTATAGATAAAGATATTAAATTGAAAAAAAAATTAAGGTTTCTTAGTGTGCATCTATTCATTATTTTCAGACAGTTTCCCTTCCATGAGGACTGACATAATTGTGTGCATTCATTTATAAAGCAAAATGTGTAGTTAATAGATTTTGATTTTGGTTTTTTTTTTTTTTGCCATAATACATACATATATACGTATATATACAATTTTCTTTTTTGACTGATATTGATATTAATAGTTGATATTTGCATAAGGCATTATGGTTAAAGCATCTTATATGATCTCATCTGACTTCCAATCTCCATTTCATAAATGAGGAAACTGAGACTTGGGTGGTGGTGGGGTAAGGGAATGAAATGACCTGCCACACAACTAAGCATAATCCCCAGGTCTTCTAATTAGAGGTATCAGTTTCATCACTCTGTTGCTAAAACCAAAGAGAAATTAAATGACTTGATTAGGCTATGGAGAGGGGTAGAAAAAAAAACTGGAACTTAGAATTCCTAGCTGATATCCTAGTTTCCTTTTCAAAATTGTATACTTTTTTTATGGAATTCAGAGGAAAGGAGATATCCCTAGGAAATATTGAAGTAGCTATCTTGAGTATAAACTTAATATTATTATTTGTAGCTCAACCCCCCCCCCCCCACACACACACACAAAATTAAAATAAAATCTTAGTCTCCAAAAACAAACCAACAAGGAAACATGGACACAGTACTTTTATTTCCTAAATTACTAATCAAGTTATAGTTTTGTTATTTGTTTTTCTAGGTGTATAGTGTATATAAAAAAATTCAGTAGCCATAGAAAACATGAGTAAAGAAATTTTTGTGAATTTGTTTTAAGGCCAGAATGGAACATATTTTCAAATACCATTTAGTTAAAAATAAGGATGAATCAAGACTTTAGATGTCTATTTCACACACCATTAGAATATATAATATAGTCCCTTAGGGCAGGGCTTCCCTTTCTTCAAAATAATTGACTTATTGGATAATTCTGTATAGATTCTATAAAAGAGTATTAAGACATAAATTTGGAAATGTATCTACTTTCTAAAGTGAATTTTTTTCACATAGCACAATGTGCCTAAGTATACTTACTCAACAACTGTTGAGTAATCTAATTTTATACATAAGATCAGATTAGGAAAATCAGAATAAATGTTAAACATGTTATTATTTATTTAAAAAATAATTCTTAGTAATAATTATTTAGAACCATGATGCCACTGACAAATATTTCCTATTAATAATCAGTAATAAAGCAGCTTTTGATACTGTTAACTTTTTTTTTAATAGATGGAACTATTGTTTTATCTCTGTTTTCTTTGTAGCAGGGATTCAAGGAGGTCCATTATAATCTGTTCAGTATGGATAGATACAATTGAACAATTGTATATGTTGTTTATAAAATATAAATTATACTCTGTATTGTTTAAAAATGGCATTTGGTTTCTATAATAATGTTAAGTTAATATTAATAAATAAGATTGAGACGCCCTAACCTTGGTGTCTAGGAGAAGACATGTATTTAGTTCAAAACTATGGATTCAAAAAGGTGTGGTTAAAATTATACTTCTGACACATACTAGCTATATATATATATGACCATGGTTTGGCAAATCATTTAACTTTCCAATTTCCTAATATCAATAGAAGGAATCTCTCTTTCACACATACACACACACACACACACATACACACACACAAACATGCACACAATCAATAAACATTTAAATGCTTATGTGTCAAGTATTGTATTAAATACTTGAAACACACACGCACACGGCAAAAAGACAGTCCCTATCCTGAAGAAGCTTATAATCTAAAACAGGAAACAATGGGCAAACAAATATATGTGAGGCAAATGATATGCAAAATTAACAAGAAAAGATTAACAGTGAAAACTCTAGAATTAAGACATATTGGGAAAGATTTCCATTAAAACATGGAATTTCAGTTTTTAGTTAAAGGAAGCCAAAGAGATCAATAGGTACAGGGTACTAGAGGAGAGAGTATTCCAAACGTGGGGGACAGCCAGAAAGAATGCTCAGAGATGAAAGATGGAATGTCTTGTTTGTGGAACAGCCAAGAAGTTGTCCATATGCATCCAGTCATACAAATGATATAGATAGATAGATAGATAGATAGGTATATAAATATATATATATATATAGATAGATATAGATATATACACACACATATTATTATGAATTTAGCAATCAACTATTTCAAGACAAGAATAGGAAAGAGGACACAAGAAACTATGAACTTCTTCAATGTACAAGTGTTTATCTATGTGTGTGAATACATATGACAAACAAATATACACATGTGTATACATATATATATGTATACTTCAATAAACATGCATATATGCTTAACAAAGATAGTTAGAAATTTGTATCTTCTATAGCTGTCCTCCATCCCCTCTCTCTATATACACATAAAAATGCTTTTTTATTTCTTCATTCCTTTATTCCTTACAAAAATGTTGTCCCTCTTTCTGCAAGTCACTTAAATACTCTTATCCTTCTTTTTCTTTTGGGACCAAATAACCCCTGAATTTTCTCTAGATTTGGGATATTCATTTCTACCTCTTAGAATTTTTGACTTGCTTCAAACCATGCAAACTCTTCTGCAGGAGACCTTTCTTGGTATCATCATACTACAGTAGTTATAGTCTCCCTTTTAAAAAAAAAATGCTGTTTTTTTCATTTTTAAAATTTAACATTTTGATTGATAATTATATTTTATATGTGCAGGAATTTGGGCTGTGGGTAAAGATCACTTGACTCGGCATTTATTGCAAATTGAGTGTTGTACTGATGATGCTGAATAAATAGGTGATTCTGCCCTTGTTCTCTTAGAGCAACTAATTTGTAAAGAAGATTGCATTTATAAAGAAAAGCAGTATTCAATGGGGTCTTTATCTTTTTAAAGTTATTTGTTTCCATATAATTTCTCCTCTCCAAAATACCAATCTTTCACCTCCACCAGAGTCCCACTTCAAAATACAGTGAAGATATGGCTGCTTCCCTATCTTTTAAGTTGTAAATTTAGGGTTTTTCTTTAAAAGACTATGAAACACTGAGGACTTCATCTTCTGCTAATCCAAATCTGACTTCCTTTCTCCCTCTGTTTACTTGATGCACTACACTTTCCTATAAAAGTCTTTCCCTTATTTTGAATTCTGTAGGCACTTCTGGGCACTTGACTGTATCATGCTTTCTTTAAATGTTGACTTGGAACTCTTAACTACTTTCTTGTAGTTACATTTTCCCCCTCCTAAATTAGTTACATTATAAGATGCTCAATGGCAGGGATGGGATCTCCTGTTATCTATGATTTGTTCCAAAATATTTAATAGAATTTTGTACACTGAAGTAACTCAGGCAGATATCCTTTGAGTACATGATGAAATTCAGTTTGCACCTATGCTGCTAAATAGAATATTTAAAGGAATACCAGATACATTTAGTTGCTGGCTTTTGACATGCTCTTTTTTGCCTTCTCAATTTGACGATAAACTCCTCTAAGATAGGAAATGTGTCGAAGATACGGATACAACATCCAGTGCCCAGTATAGTGTTTTATACTTTATAGTTAATTAACAAAACTTTTCTGATTATTAATTTATGTTAATTCTACATTAATAGTGCCATGAAACTTTCTTGCTAAAATGAGGAGGTCTAGATAGAAAGGAGATTCCCAAAGTCTTCTCATAGTATCTATAATAAAAATATTAGGAGCAGGACTTTCTACTGCTGCTTAGATATGTATTACATTGTATCTCTTTAAGAAAACTATACTAATAGCAATTAAAAGATTGAAAGTTACTTGCACTTTCTATTATAAAACAAATTGGAAATTGGCTAGCTATTTCTGACAAAGCCTCCATATCTTGCTATCATTGCTAACAATGACTGGAGACTCATTGTTGAAAATAATCCAGATAAACATTGTACATGATTAGATTATGATTATCGTATCAGGATGGCATTTTAGGCAATGGGTTCAAGGATTTAACTTAACTTTTATCTCATTGTTGAGAAATAAATCATTTGTGTCTTTGAAATTTTGGCCAAGACCCATGCCTTTTAAAAAATTCTTTTAAGGGATTTGTGAGTCAAATGTGATTTTGAAAGGAAGACTGGCAGAGGAGTTTTAGTACAGTTTGCTGAGTTAATAAGCAAGCCTATTTTAGAGCTTTCTAACACTGTTAAGTCTGATTTGTAGTACAATGTAGCTGCATTTAGCCAAGGTGAAAAAAAAAAATCTTCAGAGGCTTTATGATTGATAGTAAATACTGGATCCACTGAGGAAAAAAAAAATAAAAAAAACACTTTAGACTGTTAGAGAAGAGATCAGTATTTTCCTTGGGAAATTCTTTACCTAAGGTTCAGGAGACCCTGGAATATAAGATCCAGGAGAATCGTGGAACTTATTACTCAAGATCTTTTATTTTTTTTAATAATATCTTTTTCTCTTTTTTTGTTCTTTTTCTTTTCTTTTCTTTTTTTGGTGCTGAGGCAATTGGGGTTAAGTGACTTTCCTGGAGTCACACAGTTTATTTTTTCTAAATACATGCAAAGATAGTTTCCAGCAATCACCATTGCAAAACCTTGTGTTCCATATTTTTGTATCTTCTTCCTCCCTTAGACAGCAAGTCATCCAATATAGGTTAAATATGTGCAATTTTTCTAAACAGATTTCCACATTTATCGTGCTGTACAAGAAAAATGAGATCAAAAAGGAAAAAAAAATGAGAAAAAATCAAACAATAAAAAAGGTGAAAATACTATGTTGTGATCCACATTCAGTTCCCTTAGTCCTCTCTGTAGATGCAGATGGCTCTCTCCATTATAAGTCTATTGAAATTGGCTGGAATCACTTCATTATTGAAGAGTCAAGTTTATCATAATCATTACATAATCTTGTTGTTTTGAACAATATTCTCTTGGTTCTATTCCCTTCATTTAGCATCAGTTCACCTAAGTTCAAGATCTTTTTTTTTTTATAACTTTTTATTGACAGAATCCATGCTAGGGTTAATTTTTTACAACATTTTCCCTTGCACTCACTTCTGTTCTGATTTTTCCCCTCCCTCCCTCCACCTCCTCCCCTAGATGGCAAGCAGTCCTATATATATTAAATATGTCGCAGTGTATCCTAGATACAATATATGTGTGCAAAACCAAACAATTCTCTTGTTGCACAGGGAGAATTGGATTCAGAAGGTAAAAATAACCTGGGAAGAAAAACAAAAATGCAAACAGTTTACATTCATTTCCCAGTGTTCTTTCTTTGGGTGTAGCTGCTTCTGTCCATCATTGATCAATTGAAACTGAATTAGGTCTCTTTGTCAAAGAAATCTACTTTCATCAGAATACATCTTCATACAGTATCATTGTTAAAGTATATAATGATCTCCTGGTTCTGCTCATTTCACTTAGCATCAGTTCATCTAAGTCTCTCCAAGCCTCTCTGTATTCATTCTGCTGGTCATTTCTTACAGAACAATAATATTCTATAACATTCATATACCACAATTTACCCAACCATTCTCCAATTCATGGGCATCCATTCATTTTCCAGTTTCTAGCCACTACAAACAGGGCTGCCACAAACATTTTGGCACATACAGGTCCCTTTCCCTTCTTTAGTATCTCTTTGGGATATAAGCCCAGTAGTAGCACTGCTGGGTCAAAGGGTATGCACAGTTTGCTAACTTTTTGGGCATAATTCCAGATTGCTCTCCAGAATGGTTGGATTTGTTCACAACTCCACCAACAATGCATCAGTGTCCCAGTTTTCCTGCATCCCCTCCAACATTCATCATTTTTCCCTGTCATCTTAGTCAATCTGACAGGTGTGTAGTGGTATCTCAAAGTTGTCTAATTTGCATTTCTCTGATCAATAGTGATTTGGAGCACTCTTTCATATGAGTGGTAATAGTTTCAATTTCATCATCTGAAAATTGTCCATATCCTTTGACCATTTATCAATTGGAGAATGGCTTGGTTTCTTATAAATTAAAGTCAATTCTCTATATATTTTGGAAATGAGGCCTTTATCAGAACCTTTAACTGTGAAGATGTTTTCCCAGTTTCTTGCTTCCCTTCTAATCTTGTTTGCATTAGTTTTATTTGTACAAAGGCTTTTTAATTTGATGTAATCAAAATTTACTATTTTGTGATCAGTAATGGTCTCTAGTTCATCTTTGGTCACAAATTTCTTCCTCCTCCACAAGTCTGAGAGATAAACTATCCTATGTTCCTCTAATTTATTTATAATCTCGTTCTTTATGCCTAAATCATGGACCCATTTTGATCTTTCTTGGTATATGGTGTTAAGTGTGGGCCCATGCCTAATTTCTGCCATACTAATTTCCAGTTATTGTCAAATAATGAATTCTTATCCCAAAAGTTAGGATCTTTGGGTTTGTCAAACACTAGATTGCGATAGTTGACTATTCTGTCTTGTGAACCTAACCTGTTCCACTGATCAATTAATCTTTTTCTTAGCCAATACCAAATGGTTTTGGTGACTGCTGCTTTATAATATAGTTTTAGATCAGGTACAGCTAGGCCATCTTCATTTGATTTTTTTTTTTTCATTAATTCCCTTAAGATTCTCAACCTTTTATTATTCTATATGAATTTTGTTCTTAGGTTCAAGATCTTTTTAATAAAAAGATAGCCCACTATTTGTCTTGAAGAAATTCTTTCCTGAGACTACAGTAGGTCATAGTCTCAACAATCTTTCAATAGGTGTGTCTGGGGGCACTATTTATTATTAAATGATCATGAGTGGTAATATTTTAGTTCTATAATGAATTAATAATTTGTTATTTAATTTTAAAATGGTTATGATCCTCAGGAAATCTCTAATCTGCCCCAACCAAGCAGTTCCTTGACATAAAAAATTTGAGAACTACTCAGTTAAATCACCCTCAAGTTTTCCTGTAGCTCTAGAGGTTCTATTACATGAGCAATCTCCTGATAGGAAAAGAAAAAAGGAAAATTTTCAACAAATATGAATATTTATGAAGTGGCTCCATCCCTAAGCAGGTGTGTGATATAAGGCAAATCACTTTACCTCCTCGCCTCAAAAAGAGTTCAGAATAAGTCATTTCTGAGATTTTTTTTTTTTTTTTTTGGTAACATGAAATTATAAAAACTGAGGGATTCTTTTCTGTTCTGTAGTAACCACCAAATAATTATCTACTTTTTTGTGTGACATTTTGGGATTGTCCTTAACTATAACAGTTATAATCTCGGCTATCCTTGGGAAGAAATTTCTGTTGACTGGTTGTAGTGTTATTTGAAATTTGAGGAGTTCCCAAATGAGGACAGGCAAATCATGTAGTCATATGGTCAAGCCCAAGCTTTGGAATCCTGTCTTTCTTTGCTACAAAAAATATATAAGATAGAGTAAACCCCCAAATTATCAAATTCCTTCTATTCCACCTCCATCTGTCAAAATCCAGTGGATCTTTTGAGGGACAGTTCAAAAACTATATCTCCTCAGTTTTTCTTGATTTGATATTGTGTCATCTTATGCTACCTGATATGCTTATCACATTTTGAACTTTTTATCTTTCCTTGCTGTCTTATCTGCCCATCTATCTTTAGCTCCTTGGGGGTTAGGTACTACATCTTACTCATCTTTGGATCCCTCAATTCCAATCACTGTGTCCTATTTGGAATAAAGACAATAAATGAATTAAATTATTCAATTAGAAATGTTAAAAGTGAGAGGAAAAATCAGATGAAAAAATTTTTTTATCCATACTGGGAAGAGGAAAGGACACCAAACAATATACTTTGAAATAAATACAACTTTTCCCCCTTTCTTAAAATTTTGATCCCAAATCTCTCTCCCCCAACCCCCAGTTACTTCAACACTTCACTTTTCTAGACATCTTTGTCTTTAAAATGAGGAAGAGGAGAGGGTTGAACTAAATAAATCTGTGTTTCTTCAGACTCCAAATGTTACACTCTTTAAAAACTGGCAAACAGGAAAAGTCAGGATTGTGCTAAGAAAACGTTATTGTGAAGACTAGACTAAGTGGTCACTAAGGATCTCGGACATTAGATGTATGTGGGGATTGGAGGTAATAGGAAGAAAAGGAAGAAACTCAGGGACAGTTTTCACCCACATGGCTTTTGATTGACCATCACAGCATTTGTCATTGTGATGAATGAATAATGGGGAAATCCTTTACAAGTATTTATCTGCTAGATAAATGCTGAAGGGAATTGTGGAAGAATTTTTTTCTGTTCCTATTTTTACATAAGATAAGATCTAGATTCTTTGAATGTTTTACAAGATGGAGGTAGAGAAGAATTTTCTATGGGAGTGCATTCTTGTTAGTACAAATGTACTGGTTGAAGAGAACAAGGAAAGATGAGTTTGCTTTAAAAGATTACTTGTTACTAAGATTGCTTTGCTATTCCATTCCGTTTCTATCTACTCTGCTTTGAAATAGTTAGAATTTTTGTTTATTTTGTTGGCTGATATAAAAGTTAAGAGCTTAAAAGCCAAAAAAGATCAACAATCAATAAAACTGTATTTGATTGTAACAATAGCGCTATCTTCAGCATGTTGAGTCCAGCTTAAATCATGAAATGATTTCAATACCTAGGATGTGGGAAAAACATGTAAAAAGGGATCATAAAAAAATTGTTATTTCATAGTTAAAATATAATGGAAATTTGGAAACTAGAAAATATAATAATGTATATTCTTGAAACAATAAGAAATATTTTCTGTTTTCAATAATAAAAAAATAAAAGGGAGTATAGATAAACTTAAAATGAATGCAAAGAGTCACTTTCCCCTTTTTATAATATGCCTAATTGCTTGTTACCTTTCTGCCATTTCCCGCATCTCTATCTGATACTATTCCCAGTCATACATTAGCATTAGGCTTAACCAAATCAAACTAAACCAAAACTTGTTACCAATGTGTTTAAGATATTAGAGTACTGATTCATAAATACCTGGTTCTGCCTCTAGCTGTCTGTGGACAGCATTTTAACTTCCCTGTGTCTCAGTTTCTTCTTTTGTGAAAGGAAGCATTTGGGATGGATGATCTTTAAGATCTTCCGCATCTCTAAATCCCAGGAAAAGGATTTAACATATATTTCTACTATGTTTAACATATATTGGGCTACTTGCTATCTAGGAGAGGGAGTGGGAGAAGGAAGGAAAAATTGGAAAACAAGGTTTTGCAAGGATTTATGTTGAAAAATTATGGATGTATATGTTTTGAAAAATAAAAAGTTCTAATAAAAAAAATTAAATTAAATTAAAAAAATAAATCCCAGGAAAATATTTGGGCAAATCTTTGTAAGTTTCTGTATTTTTCTATTCTGATAATGTAGTTTTGGACCTCTGAATTGTGACAATTGTCTTTAAAAGTCTACTTTGAACTAAATGAAAGTTTGAACTGAGTGAAGTGAGCAGAACCAGAAAAACATTGTACACAGTAACAGCAAGATTGTGTGATGATTAACTGTGATAGATTTAGCTCTTCTCAGCAATACAGTCATCTAAGATAATTACAATACACTTGGGATGAAAAATGCCATGTGCATCCAGAGAACTATAGAGACTAATATGCATTGAAGCATACTATTTTCACATAATTCCCTCACACCTTTTTTTTTTTTTTTTTGCCTTTTCTTTCTTTCCCCTTTTCCCCTATTTTTTCTTTGCAACATGACAAATATGGAATTTTTTAAAATGTTTGTTGCTTGGTTGTCCTTCATTTTCAGAGGGGACCAAAATGATGTCACTATATTAGAGTCAAGTTAATTTGTACGACTGTAGCTGATCAAACTAATAGATTGAGCTCAGAATGCTCTAGCACCGGTTGGATATAAATAGTCCAAATGAACATTTGGGGTGAATTCTCTAACTTTGTGCGTTTCACTTTTTTTTTTTTTTTTTTTTCTGAACTGATTTCAATTCCACTTTGCTTATAGAGCATAGTACCTTCTCTGAGGAGGGCATGTCATGCTAGGTGATTCTCTTGCCAATGCTTCCCATTTCATACAATCAATTGTAATGTTCTTAAGAGAGACTTTAGTGTCCACCTTTTTTAGTATCACTTTTTCTGACTACCTTATGAGTGCTTGCTTTGTGTGAGTTCTGCATAACATAGTATTTTTAGCAAGCCTACATTTGGCATTTGAATAGTGTGGCCAACCTAACAGAGTTGCATTCTTTGCAGTAGAGTTTGAACAATTCAAATGGAAGTGATTAAGGTTGTTGGCATGGGGCTGGTATTCTGTCCAGGTTTCACAGGTTTCACAATGAAGTCAGTCAACTGCTCTGTAGACATTTAATTTGTTAATCAGTCTAATACTTCTTCTCTCCCATACTTTCCTTTAGAACTTCCCAAACACTGAGCTAATTGGCAACGTGTGTGTCAATCTCACTATCAATGTATATATCCCTGGAAAGTATACAGCCAAAGTAAATGAACTTACCCATAGCATTCAAAACTTTTCTCTCTCTCTCTCTTTTTTTTTTTTTTAAATTATTTGCAAACATGTTTTATTCTGAAAATTCTAGGGATTCAATGAAGACACATTTTTTTTTTTTTATTATAGCTTTTTATTTACAAACATATACATGGGTAATTTTTCATCATTGACCCTTGTTGACCTTCTGTTCCAATTTTTCTCCTTCCCCCCACCCTCTCCCCTAGATGGCAGGCAGTCCAATGCATGTTAAATATGTTAAAGTATATGTTAAATACACTATATGTATGCATATTTATAGAGTTATCTTGCTGCACAAGAAAAATCAGATTTAGAAAGAATGTAAAAATAACTTGAGAAGGAAAATAAAGATACAAGCAAACAATAACAGAGTGTAAATGCTATGTTGTGGTCCACACTCATTTCCCATAGTTCTTTCACTGAGTGTAGCTGGTTCTCATCATTACTTAATAATTGGAACTGATTTGGATCTTCTCATTACTGAAGAGAGCTACTTGCATCAGATTTGATCATCATAGAGTATTGTTGAAGTGTATAATGATCTGCTCATTTCACTTAGCATCAATTCATGGAAGTCTCCTTAGGCCTCTCTGAAATCATCCTGTTGGTCATTTCTTACCGAACAATAATATTCCATAACATCCACATACCACAATTTATTCAGCCATTCTCCAATTGAGGGGCATCCATTGAGTTTCCAATTTCCAGACACTACAAAAAGGGGCGCCACAAACATTTTTGCACATGTGGGTCCCTTTCCCTCCTTTAAGATCTCTTTGAGATATAAGCTTAGTAGTAACACTGCTGGATCAAAGGGTATGCACAGTTTGATAACTTTTTGAACATAGTTCCAAATTGCTCTCCAAATGGTCCGCTAACAATGTATTAGTGTCCCTGTTTTCCCACATCCCCTCCGACATTCCGTATTATCTTTTCCTGTCATCCTAGCCAATATGACAGGTGTGTAGAGGTATCTCAGAGTTGTCTTAATTTGCATTTCTCTGATCAATAATGATTTGGAGCATCTTTTCATATGACTAGAAATAGTTTCAATTTCTTCCTCTGAAAATTGCCTGTTCGTATCCTTTGACCATTTATCAACTGGAAAATTGCTTGATTTCTTATATATTAGAGTCAATTCTCTATATATTTTGGAAATTAGGACTTTATCAGAATCTTTGACTATAAAAATGTTTTCCCAGTTTATTGTTTCCCTTATAATCTTGTCTGCATTAGTTTTGTTTGTACAAAAATTTTTTAACTTAATATAATCAAAATTATCTTTTATGATCAATAATGTTCTCTAGTTCTTCTTTGGTCACAAATTCCTTCCTGCTCCACAGGAATGAGAGGTAAACTATTCTATGTTCTTCTAATTTATTTATAATCTTATTCTTTATGCCTATTTCATGAATCCATTTTGACCTTATCTTGGTGTATGGTATTATGTGTGGGTCAATGCCTCATTTCTGCCATACTAGTTTCCAATTTTCCCAGCAGTTTTTGTCAAATTGTGAATTCTTATCCCAAAAGCTGGGGTCTTTGGGTTTGTCAAATACTAGATTGCTATAGTCATTGACAGTTTTGTCCTGTGACCCTAACCTATTCCATTGGTCAACTACTCTATATCTTAGCCAATACCAAATGGTTTTGGTGATTGCGGCTTTATAATATAGTTTTAGATTTGGTACAGCTAGGCCATCTTCATTTGATTCAAAACTTCTCTTTTTGCTGTAACCAATAGTTCCATGTATTGACATTGTGATGCTGGCTGATGGAATACCTGTGGTTTTTTGTTTGTTTATTGTTTGTGTGTATGTGTTAATTGTTAGACCAAAATTCCCAAAATTCTCAGCAGAGAATTGATCCATACTTTGTTGCATCTGAGCTTTGGAGTGAATAATCATCTGCAAACAAAAAATCATGCACCAACATTCCCTCCATTTTAATTTTGTCTTGTAGCCTTTGAAGTTGAAGAATTTACTATAATTAATGGCCTTGATGTCATGCTTGTTCTCACTGAAGGCGTTTGCTGCAAATATCATGCTAAAAAGCATGGGAATAAACACATGGTTTTGTTTCTCTTTTCTGGTGACTGGGGAAACTTGAGATCATTGTCTATAGTCCAGAACCTGGGCAAGTCTGCCAAAATGAAATTCTATACTGATAAACTTCTCTATGCAACCAAATTTTATAACTAATATATTGTTTGCTTTGTTGGAGAGGGGGAAGGTAAGGAGTAGAGGGAGAAAAAAATTTCGTACTCAGAATCTTACAGAAATTAATGTTGAATAGCATTCTCAGTCTTTTTGTTGTTTGCTTGCATTCTGTTTTCTTTCCCAGTTTTTTTTTTCCTTCTTGATCCGATTTTTCTTGTGCAGCAAGATAACTGTGTATATGTATATATATATATATATATATATATATATATATAGTATATAGTATATTGTATAAAATATATGTATACATATATTGGATTTGACCTATTTTAACATTTAACATGTATTAGACTTCCTGCCATCTAGGGGAGGGGGTGGAGGGAAGGAAGTGATAATTTGGAACAGAAGGCTTTGAAAGGGTCAATGTTGGAAAATTACCCATGTATATGTTTTGTAAATAAAAAGCTTTAATAATAATAATAATAATAAAAGATAAAATGCTATTGATTTAAAAAAAAAAAGTCAACTTTGAAAGATAGAGTAGTAAGTAGATAGAGTGCCAAACTTGTCATTTGATAACTACTTCTTGGGGGACCTTGGGCAATCTCTCTATTTCAATTTCCTCTTCTGGAAACTGGGGATAATAAAAAACATAAAGGATTCTTATGAGGATAAGAAGAGACAATACATGTAAAGTGCTTTGTCAACCTCATAAGTAGCACTATAGAAATGCTGGCTGTTTTTATTCAGATTTGCCTTCTTGCCTAAAGTCTTGACCCCCTTCCATACATAATTTACTTAGCTACAGAAGAGGCTTCCAAAACTCAAAGGTCTTACCTATGGTCTTTAATTCTCTGCTCAGAAATTCTAGTGTCTCCCTTCTTGCTTCTGGGATAAAAAAGAGAAATTCTATTGGCTCTCAGAACCCTTCACACTGATTTCAGCTTACCTTTCCAGGCTTATTACACATCATAGCTTTTCATACATTCAGCATTTTAGGCACACTGACCTACTTTTTCTTATAACAATTTATGTTCTACTCTTTGCTGTTGGTCCTTATGCCAAAGATGCATTCAAGCTCCTTATCCTGCCTTATCTCTAGAATCCCTAGCTTCCTTGAGACTTTCCATTATTCCTCCATCTTTTGGTATTTCCCATCCCCACAGTCCCCAATTACTTGTGTATGTCTTAATTTACTTATGTATATATGTTGTGTTTTCTGATAAGTTCTTCAATATATTAAGGAACACAAAGGATTCAATGGGTTTTGTCTTTGGATTCCCAGGCATCATAGTCCCCTGTACCTACTCTAGTAGGTGTTTAAATATATTTTTGTTCATTGATCAACTAATCAAAAAACTTGCTGCCTAAATAGCTAAATCATTCCCCAAACTCGATAGAGCACTTGATAAAAATCTTTTAAAGAGGAGATTAACTGTTTTGTCCTGGGTTACTGTTGAATTGGTGAACTTATTTAGAATGAATTAATAAAATAAATTTTGAATTTTTCAGAGATCCATTAATAGAATTGAGAGATTGCTTTGTATCAGGGTCTTAATCCTCTGGGATATTAAAGTTTCCCTCAGAATATGGGAAGAGAGAAACATCTTACACAAAAATTGTTTATTAATTTTACTTTACAATTTCTTCATTTTTTTGACAGAAAACAAAGATTAACAATTTATGTCTAGTCTTAGTTATTCTTTCACTGATCCCAATTAGAATAAGTTCCCACTTCCATCTTCCTTGTACCTAGAGGAAAAGAATACTCACTTTCTGCATCAAGTGTATCAGATTGTTTTCCAGTTCGATGTAGCAGCAAACTCTCATTGTATAATATAGACTATCCTGGCAGGTTTAGCACTTGGCAGTAAGTAAATCCCATGGGTACAGGAAATATAATACTGATAATGAAGAGGAAGGAGGTATTCCTTATTTTTCTTTCTATAAGGAAATAATGAATTGGAGAGGAGTTTGTATTGAAGAGGCTGGGTTGAATGGGTAAAGATTTCTAGTATTCTCAATTCATTTAATAATTTTTCTGAGTTTTAGATAAAACAATTAAATCAGCAAAACTTATTTTTTATATCAACCTTTCCAAATTCCCTTTCAGTCTTTTCCTTCTACTCATGCTCCTTTATCTCTGGCCACCCAGACTCATTAAACTTTTTGGTCTCTGAATGTCTATAACCTATTATCCAAATCAAAATTCTCCTTCTACCCCACTTTAATTTTTTTAAAAATATCAAAACTTCTATTTCTGTGTGCTGTTATCTAGCCACATAATAACTGTGCTAGGACAATTCATATTTAAAAGGTTTCAGGGTTTTAGTACACTGCAAATTTAATTATTCATCATTTGTGACATAGCATCTAAAAAATAGTGATGCCACCTTAGACTGTGTTACCAGACTAAGGTACCCAGAAGATCCACACCAGGCAATCTGGTATGGGAGAATGTTTGGAGTGATTTTCAGGAAAACTTGGCCCTGAATTGTACCTCAGATACTAAGTCGGCTATAAAATTTTGGGCAAGTCACTTAGTTTGTCTAAGCCTGTTTTCTCATCTGTAAAATCTGGAATAAAATGTGGAAGCAACTATGTTTTGGGGCTGTTGGAAAGATCAGTCAATAAGCACTTATTAAGCACTGGCTTTTGTTGTTCAGTCATTTTGCTGTCAACTCTTTGTGACCCCATTTGGGGTTTCTTTGACAAAGATGGTGGAGTTGTCTCTCATTTCCTTCTCCAGTTTATTTTACAAATGAGGAAACTGAGGCAAACAGGTTCCCTGTCCGGCTTCTGAGGGTAAAACACCAACTGTAAAGAGTTCCTATTCTTAAGGAGTACTTCTCTCAAACTTGTGTTGAACTTATAGTCTATTAAAAAAAACCTCCTGAAAAGTCCCCCCAGAGTAGCTTCTGTCTAATCAGATTTCTCCTGTCATATACTTGAACAACTATTTGATTTATTGAAGTGCTTTAAAAACAAACCAAAAAAAACCCATTTACTTGACCTTTTTTACTTTACAATTTTAAAACATAAAAAAATAAAAATTGTGTTGTTTTACATTTACTGTTGTTGAATTTCTTCTTGGTAGATTCAGCGCAATCTTCTAGTCAAAAAATCATGAGTGATGCTCTCAAAAGAAATAAGGAAGTTTGGAAAATAAATGAGTAAAGATTACTTAGCCATGCTTCTTTATTCTGATAGTCTTTCCCAACATAAATTTAAAACCATATATATCTGTGGGAGGGGAGGGAAATAGGGCTTAGATTTGCCCCGGAGCCCAGAATCCAGAACCCACTGTTGAGGGATTTGTGGGAGCAGTTAGGAGATAAGATTGGGATTAGATATAGGGATGCTGTGGAAAGGAAGGAGCAGGAATTTCCTCCTCAGATTTGAGTAATTGGATCTGGTCAATAGTCCTAAGAATCCTGAGAATCTGGGATGCTAGAGATGTGATAGCCTGAAAGAGGTTAGTGTTACAAGGAGGGGAATTAGATTCAAGAAAAGCCTATTATTGGATTGGAAGTAATAATAAAATGTCACCCATCTTCCTACTCTTTCATGAGTGGATCCTTGGGATCAAATTATGGCCTTGTTACTATTGTGTCCCTAATGTTCTATGGATCTTCAGCTTTGGAGACCACTATACTAGTCTGTCAAGAGCTTTTTTAGGGCCTCTGTGTTGACTGTCCCTGACAGCTTTCTGTCTTTTGCAAACCTGATGAGCATGTATGTCATTTCTCCCATTTGAATGTAAGTTCACAAGATCAGGGCTTATTGAGTGCACAGATCCTCTCTTAAAATCCCTAGCTTCTCTCAAAATGTTGCTTAAATACCACCTTCTTTCTACATGAGAGCTTTCTAGAATGTTTCAGTTATTACTACTCCTCTCTCCCTCCCCTGCCCCCCATTACCTTGCATATACTTTTTAGACATTCTACTTGTATGAGTACAGAATTATAATCTCCTTGAAGCCAAAAACTTTTCTTTTTTCTTTTTTTTCTTTATATCCCCTGGAGCACAGTCCCAGCATATATAGCAGATGCTAGATTACTCTGGAGTACTCTGCACAGTTTTGGGCAAACTAGAGTGTATCTGGAGAAGAACCAAAACTGAAAACCAAATCCTGTAGTGTTGGTTAAGTTTAGTCTAGAGTTAAGAGGATTTAGAATAGATGTGATAGCTACTTGTCTTTGAGTATTTCTGTATTGTGAGAAGAAGCAATAGTGAGTAGAGTCCATAACTACTCAGGAAGATTTGTTTTCAAATTTGGCTAATGATACCTGCTTTATTAAATGTATGACAGTTGAAATCATTTAATAATCTCTTTTAAACCAACTAGCTCTGGTGGAAAGAACATTATTTGCTCTGGGAGTCAAAGGACCTGGGATTCATAACCTCCTTTTAGCCTTTACTACCTATTACTTTGAACAAGACCACAATTTCCTCACTATAAGGAATCATATGTAAGAACAAAAATAGAAATGGAAGATTAATTGCTTTTACATATTGTGTAATTCTAAAAGTGGCTACTATCTGTTGATCCCTATGTAAACCATTGCATACATTTTTTTTCCTGTAACAAAAAGGGCCTATTCTACTTGCTTTCCTTTCTCTTCTTCAAAAAGAAATTGATTATTAAAATCCAACCCTTTTTCTATCTTTTTTTTTTTCATTTTAGAAAGTTGAAATATTTGAACTGGGTGATATTCATTTGAATTTTTATATGTACTGGAAACAATTGTATTCAACATATTTTCCTTCCTTCTCCTACCCTCTAGATTGTTGAATAATTCTAAAAATATATATATTTTCATCTTTGTAAGTACTCATTTCCCTGATGAAGATTGAAGCCATTTAATAATCATCTTTATGAGTTTACTGTGGCCAAAAAGTATGACTTGTTGACCAGCCTTGTCATGATGATTCCTTTGAAACTTAAGATGGTCTTCCAGTGATAGATAAATATTATTTCCATAATCACAGAGGCATTGGAGTGGGGCTTAATTGACAGTATGATATATTAATATACATGAGATAAGTACCACACAGATAGTATCACAAATTAGTATATGCTTTTGTGGTAAATGGATGATACAGAGAATGAGTACTGTGACTTCAAAGAAAAGAAGTCTGATTATAAGGCTTTCTATTCCTAAGCTTACTAAGTTGAGGGACTTGACTTATACCTCTTGTTCATCTACCATAAAGGTAATTTGGGTGGTTCTCTTGTGGAACTGTGAGGTCACCTTCATTTTTTCTTCCCTGGATAGAAAAAAAAACAGCTGACATACTGTCTGTGGTAATTAATAGCCTGATACCATGGGATTGTGCCTTATCTGCTATGTAGAAGTAGTCCAAACTTTATAATACATGAGTTTATAATTCCCTGAAGCCAATGACTTTTCAACTACCTATCATTTCTTTGTCTCTAAAGATGTTTTCTGTAGCCAGTTTAGCCATTTATCAGGACGAACAAATTCACCAATTGGGCCGACTCTTGGGCGCCAACCTGAAATAGAGTTTGACTTTGTAGGTATTGGGAAAATATTTGTAAAAGAGTGCAGTCAATAACTGCTATGGGCTTTGGTCCATGGTAGTTTTTCCCTACCTCCCTCCCCCTGATGCTTTTTTTTTTTTTAATTTTCCAGGAAAAACTGGAAACACAACATTAACTGGGTTTGGTTTAGTATTTGGACAAAGAAATCATTGCTCCAAGCTGAGCAGAGATAAGCGCCTTGACTTGCAGTAGATTAAGAAACCTGCATTGGTTAGAACAAACCATGTTTGAGGCCCTCCCTGAGAGCCGCCACATTTAGATTTAAGATTAACTGCAGCAGAATGGTAGAGCGGCTGTTTGTTTTATGAAACAATCGCTAATGACATTAAACAGACGGAGCTCCTTCCAACATGATTGTTCATTTGCGATAAACTGAGAGAAGCCCACAAGAGATTGGAAAAGAAAACCCATAAGTGCTTCATTTTGAGGCTCTAACAATATCCTATTGGAGGTGACAATTAATTGAGGTGAACAAGAATCTAATTCTAAAAACATTTGGATTGCAAAAAGACAATAATCAATACATATTTGCTTGGACTGATATTTATGCCATGATGCAATGACAGTTCCATTGAGGCTTGGGAATTAAACAAAACAAAACAAAACAAAACTGTTCGTTTCTCTCACCCTCCCTGACAGTTTGAGTCTGGTGCTGAACATCAACAGTATTAAAATGTGTTATCTATTAGTTCAGTTAGACATTGGACATTTACTTTTCAGTGCATTTGAAGACTGATTTGATTTGGGTCCAGTCATTTAATATGAAGAGAGTAGAGCTCTGTACACAGCTGTGTACAGATATCTATAGCTCTGAAGTCTTAATTGCAAATTCAGATAAGGATTAGAAGGAGCTGTATCTCTGTAGACCAAAGGTATTTGCTAATACCTGAGATATAAAGCAGTTAGATTCAATATTTACTAATTTAGGATTTCTACTTTGGATTTTGATGGAGCTTGCAATATTTTAGCTGAAAACTCCATAGTTTTAAGCTTCAGTAAGGGAGTGGGTATTAGAAAACCTTAATCGTGCCTTACTTTGAGTTTATTTGAAATAATTAAATTTAGACCAGCTGAAAAGTTGAATGATATTTATTAAAAGAAAAATGTCACAGCACATGGTTGTAGTATTAAGCTTTTGTTTTATACACAAAGAAATATATTAATGAAAAGTGTTTTAAGGGCTTATTATAGAGATGGTTTGTTTTGAAACATGGGCTTTTTCATAGCAGTTTTACACTTCATTGTGTACCATGAAAGACATTCTAAGTAGTGGTTGTCAGTCTCCCATCAGAAAGAGAGTACTGCTGGGGAATGGAGCCATTTATGATGCCACTCAAGCAGGGCTAATCTAAGAGCAGATATCTTATAAATAAACCAGTAACAACAGCAAAAAAAAAAAAAAAAAATTCAAAGCAAAACACATACATGGCAAATAAATCATTCCATTTAGAGTATTCCTATTAGAAGGAAATTTGTATCATAAAACTATATAATTGAATTGATTAAAGCAAGAAGTACTATCAAGTTGCAAAGATAATCTTTTGATTAGAGATGAAGAAGTGTTGGAACTGGAATAGTTTCCTGTGTGTGTGTGTGTGTGTGTGTGTGTGTGTATGTATGTATGTATGAGAAACAAGAGGTCATTTCTCTTTCCAAATTTCTGTAACTATTTTGTATTTCTTTGTGATTATTTTCTGGCTTTGGATACTCCTAATAAGAAATGCATTTGTCTTTTTTCTTTATTTTGTTTAGTAATAGTTGGTCTTTACCCTCAAATTCTCAAGAATCATTTTTATGTTTAATATAGGCATGTGCAGTTGGGTACTGTTTCCACCTTTAGATAATAGAAAATAATTGGAGGGCACAGGTGTTAGAATAAAAGATACAGATTTGAGGGATTTAAAGTGTTATAGCTCCTGTTTTATTAAATGCATAGCAGAGTGGAAAGACCATTAAGTCCCAACTCAAACACTACTTGAAACTGGGCAAACTAATTTAACCTCTTTGGGTAACAATAACTTCATCTGTAAAATGGATATAATCATATTTGTTCTAGCCATCTGTTTTAAAGAAAGCATTTTATAAAATACAAAACATTATATAAATGAGAGTTATTACTGCTATTTGTGTCTTACCAGTTAAGAAAAAAAAGACTTATTCAAGAAAAAGGGTTGGGGGCAACAGAGGAGGAATACTATTTTCAGGATAGTGTAGGAAATTTTAACATGCTCACAGCAGAAACCTTAGAGGTACTATATTTTAAGAGTCTACCATATTATAATTTTCTAATTCTTTCTTTAAGAGTCCATGGCTTACCTTTGCATTTTGTAAACAGTATTTCAGAGATTATAGGATCATGTAGCTTAAAGCGAACTTTTGTAGTCATAGATCCCAACCCTTTTATAATATGAGAAAACTGAGGACAAGAAAGATGAAGTAATTGTTTGACTTCAGATATATGCCAAATGTTTGGCACATGGTTAAGTGCCAAAGAATGAGATTTGAACTCTCTTCTGATTTAATATCAGCTGCTCATCTTGCTATAGGGCAAATGCTTACATCAACTTTTTTCCCTGGAATTGGTCAGGCCATGCCTTGTACAAGAGAAATGTCTGTTATCTTTTCACCATGCTAGATCTTGTCCAGGCTTTTTCTTTGTTTTGGACTGAGCCTTTAAAAAGCCCATTGTCAATGGCTATATCATATGGACACACCAGAAAAAGATCTTAGTGGAAGAATACTAGCAGTACTCGGGGTTTATTTATACTTATTTTCAAACTGCTTTCTGTTTATTACATTCTATTCAAATTATATTGCATTCAAGTAGTGCTTGAATTGAGAATTTGTATTATACTTTCTGTGCAATGCACATTAGGCTTGTAATGTCAGTTAGTTTTATTATATACATTTTATAGATGGAGAAGGAGATGTGTAAGATTAGGAAGCAAATTGATAGTGGAGTTGGAGCTTACATGGATACTCTCGACTTCTTGCCCCTGATTCAGGCAGCATTTTATCAATATAGAAGTTGATTTCTTATTAGTTTCTATAGATTTTGTGGTTTTTTAGAGTTTGTGAACTCAAGGGTACATGTCTGGAATGTAGTGTTTTGAAATCTTGAGTTTTAGTTTTATATACATTAAGTCAACAAGCATTTATTTTAAAAGTCTGCTATGTGTTAGACACTTCCAAGTAAGTACTTGAGATAAAAAGAAAGGTGAATATAATCTCTGTTATCAAAGGATCACAGTCAAATAAAAGAAACAATATGCAAACAACTATAGAGACAGAATTAAATGGAGACAGACTTAACATTAATAGGTGTTGTGTTCTTTTTCCAAAACACAGCCAGGTGATAAAAGTTCAGATTTTTTATTGTGTCCTTCAGTATAGCCCGGTTAGTTCAGGCCTATCTCTTCCGCTTGGTTCCAAGAGATCTTGCAGCTTTGTCGTTGGCTTCTGCCTCTGCTTTCTTCAGCCTCCAGCCAGCACCAAGTTGGAAGATGCAAAGAATTTCTCTTGCCTCGAAGATAGGGCTTGTGGGCTTCCTCCCAGAGTGCTCCTCTCAGACCCCTAGGAATGTTCCCAAATAACTAACTCGAGTGGCTCACTGGAGCTGTATTTATGAAGCTTCTCCGAGAGTGGGATTGGGGGATATCTCCCAGCATGCTCTCTGGCTCTAAGAGCTTCAATGAGAGGTGTGAATTCAGATATCTCTTTCTAAACCCTGAAATCTCTCAAACATGTGAACTCCAATGAGTACTTAAGTAGTTCTTGCTTCTATGAGCTCTCTAAAGGTGTGAACACAAGCATCGTCTCTATCAATTGTACTTAGTACCTTGTTTCAAGTTCTGGCCCAAAATATCTCCTTCTAAGATCAAATCAATCATATTGAACCATGCTAAATTAGATAATTATTGTCTCTATCAACTCTAGTGGCTTAACACTTTGTAAAGATTCCAACAAATAGGGATCAGAAAAATCTTCCTGGAGAAGGGAAGGGGGAATAAACATATATGTAGCACCTACTATGCACCTGATATGTTACAATTGCCTTTATAATTATATGTCTGTCATTTAATCCTTTCAACAAACAAACCTGCAAAGTAGGTGCTATGTAGATAGTAGATTTAGAAGGAAAGGAACACATAGTTGGCCAGGATCTCCCAGCTAGTAAATGTCCCAAGTTGGGCTTTGAACTTGGGTCTTCCTGAATCCAGGTCCAGTGGGGCTCTATTCCACTTTACTGCCACATAAGGATTTGTTATATTGTGCTAGACATACACAAAAATGAATATCTTTTTAATTGTATTTAAGTCTCTTTGGTTATTCTGCTTGTGAAAACATTTCTCTTCGTTAACATTTTCTGTGTAATTGTAATTTCCATGTATCATCAGATAGCCTAGTGAAACTTCTTTGTTGATGTAGCTACAGTTAACTGTATAGAAAACCTGTGAATTTATCAGTCTGTTTAAATAGCATTTTGCCCTTTAGATAAGGTATATACCATAGCTCTGTGTGAATACACATACATTGTTAAATATTCTCAATATGATGTAGTGTTTTTTTCAAATTTCATTTGAATGAATTTTGGGGAGACCTACACATAAATATTTCAAAGGATCTGAGTTCATTTGCATGATTAATTCCCTTCCTAATGAAGATTTTAATTTCTCCAAACTTTAGTTAATGACTTTATAAATTGTGTTGGCCAAAAACTCCATCTTCCTGTGGTGATTCACATTCTAGGCCTTTCAAACCACATATTGTGAAATTTCAGCTGTCTTTTCTACACAGGTGACCTACTTCCATGTAATTGATTCCATGATTTATATATTCTATCCCTGTATTTACTTTGAACCCCAGATCCAACTCAATAGCTGTTTATTGACCATCTGTAACCCAACATGTCTAAAACAGAATTAATTACCCTTTTTTGAATCTTTCCCCTTTTCCTAATATCTCTTTCTATTCATGATGCTTCTGTTTTAGACATCCTAGTTAACCACCCTCAATACTGTGTTTCATTCTTGCTTCTCTTCCTCACCAAGCACAGTCTCCTTAGTTAATGAGTCTTATGGAATCTGTCTTCACAATCACACATCTCCCAACTCACATGACTACCAATCTAATCCAAGCCTTCATCAACTTTCCCTGAGTTACCACAGTGGCCCATCCAACTGACCTATCTCTCGTTCCATCCTTTCCCTTCTTTAAAACATCTGGAAAATTGATACTTTTAACAATGAAATGCCAAACCATGTTATTCCTCTGCTAAATTAAACAAGTGATTCTCTTGCTTCTGGGATAAAACAAAATCTTTTTGACTTTTCAAAGCTCTTTCCATTATTTCCACTATTCTCTTTTTTTATACTCTTCTTTATACTATATGCATTTCTTTACTATTCATAATTTAGTTTCATTTTATTCTTGATGTTCCCTGTCCTATTCCCATACCCTTTGCACTCTCTCTCCACATCCCTTAATACATTTTCTTTACCCATTTCCTTAATACATTTTCTCTTCACCACTGCCTCACTTCAGAATCCTTAGTTTACTTCACAGCCATTTCCTATGGAAAACTTCTTTTGGTTTTCCTGTTGCTAGTGCCCCTCCCTAGAAATGAATTTGTTTGTATTTTGTATTTAATTTCCGATTTCTTTTGCTTGCAACAGAATGAATTTTTTGCTTGATATATCTTTATATCCTCAGCACTTAAAGCACTGTACTTGTACATTATAGGTAGTTAATAAAATTTTTTGTGTTAAAATTGAAGTATTATTATTTAAAGAATATAAGACTTTTGCTAAATGCATGTTCATACATAAACAACTATTTAATTTGTTTTTCAGTATGCCTGAGGTAAAGGGGCCTACCTGAGAATCAAGCTATGTATAGTCTTATCATTGGGTGGAGACAAAACCTAGGAATGTAGCTTTGTACATTACCATATCTAAGCTTAGGCTGATAATATGGTCTTTCCCAAGTATTTTGTGCTTTGGGCATTATTGCTACTCTGAGATATAGAACCTTGGAAAGAGATCTGCTCTTCTAGTCACAAGTTTCATGTGAGACCTATAATAGTGATACATAAAATCCTAAGGTTTTAAAATTAGAAAGCCCTTAGGGGACATCTAGTCCAGGACTGTCATCTGTAAGATGAAGAAACTGAGTCTACTTTGCATCAGTTCATTTAAGTCCTTCCAAGTTTTTCTGAAATTATCCTGCTTGTCATTTCTTAAAGCAAAATAATATTCCATCACAATCATATAGCACAACTTGTTCAGCTATTCCCCAATTGATGGGCAGCCCCTTGGTTTTCAATTCTTAGCTATCATAGAAAAGGCTGCTACAAATATTTTTGTACAAGTAGGTCCTTCCTCCCTAATCACAACTCCCCGCTCATTAATAAAATAATTCTTTTGGGGATATAAACATAGTAGTGATATTGCTGGATCAAAGGATATGTTCAGTTTGATTGCCCTTTAGACATTCTATTCTCTCTTTTTTTTTTCTTTTTGAACCTTTAGAACAGGATAGTTGGATCAGTTCACCACTCTACCAACATATATTAGTGTCCTTTTTTTTTTAAATCATTACTTTCATCTTCAGATATACAGCAGTCTACTATCCTTTCCCTCCTTTACAATCAAACAAAACAAATCACCAGGTCTCCTACCATGTTTGCAACATTCTAATTGTCCATCTACTGAAAAAAAAAATTAAATCATATAACTTCTTTCTTAGTTTTCTCACCTATAAAATGGGGACTTTAATATTTATACTATTACCTATGTATAGCAACAGGTTGTTATGAAGAGACTGATCTGTATGTCATAAACCATTACATAAATGGGAGTTATTCATAGGAGCATAAAGTCCCAATTTATAATTTCTGCTTCAGTTCAGCATAACTTAATGTAAGAAGTACCTGGTATATGCATGTTATGTTAGTAACTGGAGATGTAGAAATAAAAACAAACAAGTTCCTGCCTCTGTGCGAGGACATTATCTTTAGGGGGTTAAATGATGAGTTAGGGAGGAAGGTGATTGATATATATATATCAAACATGAGCATAGTAGTAAATACCAATTTTTTACTGCAATAAATAATTTTAGAAAGGAAGGTCAGTAAAAGGAGGGATGAAGCAAGTAAAAAAAGGTTTCACCTTGGTTGTGATCCTTGGTTGTTCTTTGAAAGAATCTCTACGTTCCATGAGGCAGAGATGAAGAGTGAATTCCAGACATTAGACTATTTCTGCAGGTATCTAGATGGAGGTTTAGTGGGAATGTCGTGTGAGAAACAAATATGAGGTCAATTTAATGGGAATGGAAGAATGGAGAATAATATAAATTAAGACTGAAAAGTAGGAGCCAAATTGGTGGAGGTCTTTAAATAATAGACTGAGAAGTTTGTATTTATTTTTGAGGTTATAGGAAGCCATTGATATTAACAAACATTCTCTCCCATTTGTTATTTTTTTGTAAGCACAATGTGTATTGAATATGAACATTTGCCACAGTCCTAACAAAGCCTCCTAAGACCACATCTGTACTGTGTGAATACGGGTCTTGGCCATCTGTCTATGATTCAAGGCTAATTATCTACCCTGTGGACTTTCCAGAATCCTCCTTTCACCTCTCTGACCTTCAGTCACTTCATTACTCTTTAGGAGCTAAATCGGAGAGCCACCAGAAGCAGACAGAAGAGGTTTCTAGAATTCAAACTAAACCATTTTTCTCATTTTTCAGGAAATATGGTTAAAAAAAGTTTTGTGGATAAAAGGTTCAAAACAATTGGCTCAGAAAAGGTTTCTGTATTATCTGTAAATTCAACCTCCCCCTCCATCAAATCAATAAATCAGAAGTAGAATCTCATTTTAAGAAACTTTAAAGAGTCATAAGAATGTTTCCATTCAGTCTCAAATTAATTATTACAGTATGTGGAAGGAAAACATGATATCATTTGTGTTTCAATGTGTTAAAAAATTCAAATATTCATCTTCAATGTACATAGATACAGATGATGGACCATCTGAAGTAGCATAGTCAGTAGAAAGAATATTGATTCTGGAGTAAGGGGACCTCATCAGATCCTGTGTCTGGTCTTCCAGACTATATGGGCTCTTAAGGTCCTTTTCAGCTGCAAAACCCCTATGAACTAGAAAAGAATGGCAGTTATCCTTTGAAAGAGGAGGAAGAAGTAGAGATATCTTTAAATCCAAATGGAAAGGTAGTGGAATTTTTTTTTTTTTTTTTGGGTGGGGATAAAGGAAAATAGGCAGGCAGTGGAGGTTTATATTTTCTTTTCTCAGAATACCTTTTGTGATGGTGAAATTCCTAGAGAAGAATATTTTTGTTTAGGAGGGGAGATTTGAATTTGATTAGTGCCAGGTACCTCCAGGAAACCGCATAAGCTGATTTTTCTTTTGTTCCTACGCTTCAGAATATTTGAGAAGGTAGATTTTTTTAAAAGCATCCTAATAAAATTTTTCTTTTAAAACTCATGATTTGAGAAGGGGAAAAATGACAATAAAAGCAGCATGGTTTTTTGAGTTAAAGCCTGGAAGCAACAATAGTAGGGATAACCAAATGCCATGCAGAGTAATAATACTGAGAGTAGTCACAGCTGAGCTATGCACACCCAGGAAGCCTAAGTTTATGTTGCGTGGAAGACCATTGGTGACTGATTTTATTTCTGTTTTGAAGACAAAAAAGTAGTAGAAAAATATATACACACACTTCCTTTCTTTTCCCAGTGATACTTCAATCCTTTTTTTAAAAGAAGTAATTTGATACCATAGTACTATTCTTTATGCATTTCCTAAATTATTTTGGTATTGAAGATAATATTTGTATTTTAAGCACTTAGATTTGCCTTTAACCCTTGCTAAAAAAGATTTTAAATGGTGCGTAAAATATCTGGGATTCACTATCCATATATAGGATGGCAATAAATATAAAACCAGGTCTGTGATTAAAAATCAAATAACCACTTTAGGTTCAAAATAGACCCTCCATAGAAAGAGATTGTCAAAAACAAATGTTATCATATTTTAATTTTATCAACCTAAGTTTTTTTCATTATAAGTAAGTTCAATATCATTGGACTGAATTTTGTGGATATCCATTTTTGCTATGATTTTGATTTATTTTGAAGAAATTTTGTTTAGAACAGGAAGAGATTCTTAACTTGACATATGTGAATTTTTAAAATATATATTATTTTCTTTGAAAGAATGTAAGATTCTCCAGGTCGTGGGCTATTGTGTTTATGTCATTACATCTCCATTGCCCAACAGTGTCTGGCCTAGAGTAAGTACTTAATAAGTGTGTATTGATTGTTTAACTGGACCTTAACTGCAAATGGTCAGTGTCCAGAGTTTAGAATTCAAAAGGAACAGTAAGTGATTCAGTGCTTTTTAATGGCATAGTATCTACTCCTGAAACAAAGACTTTTTATTTTGTTTTGTTTTTGTTTTTGTTTTTGTTTTTTTTAATGCCAATATTCTTCTTGTGATGAATGGTTGTTGAATCTTACAATGTTATAGTTTTTGAAAAACTGAACTTGAGAATTACCTAAAGATGGATAGGAACTACTAGCCTAATGGGAAACCCACATGATCCAGTAGTTTTTGCAGGTCTTCTGTGGTGATGGAAGAATGCAAAAGCTGTGGCAAATGACAAAAAGAGGCAGTTGTTAACTATGAATAGGTTACAGTATATTTCTTTTGAGAAAAACATCTAACATAAAGAATGTCAGTTGAGAGATGAACAGAAGAGAAGTGAAAAGAAAGATGAATGAGCATTTATATAGCACCTACTATGTGCCACATTTTATATTAAGTGCTTTTTGCAAATTTGATCCTACTACAACCCTGGAAGGGCAGTGTAGTGTAATCTCATTTTACAGTTGAAAAAATTGAGTCAAGCATGTTAAATGACTTGTTCAGAGTCATGCATCTAAGTGTCTAGAATCTATTTTTGAAATTGGGTCTTCTTGATTTCAGGCCTAGGGTTTTAGCCTGTGTATAATCTATCTGCACCTGCAAAAAGAAACTCTAACCATGAGAGTTAGAAATAAATGATGGAGATCCTTTGTCCTCCACTAATATTCTTGAAATGTCAAGAAGAACCCCAGGACATTGTGGTAAGGGGAGAAAGGGGAAAAGAAATTCTGTATTGGGGATCTAGAAGTATCCTTGACAATAGCTAACCTCATGGAATGAAAAAGCAATGTGCAGCAGGAGTGAGTATCCATAATTTTAAGATCTCATGGATCTCAATATATCACCTTTGAACTTTTGACTTCATCTCCCTTTTCCCTTTCATTTCTAATCTAGGAAAGATAACTAAATCAATTCTCAAACCAAAGAAGTTCTCAATAGGGGGGAAAAAGTATAACTGTGAGATAACTAACTAACCAAATACTATTGAATTCCTACCACACTGTTTCCTTTGATTTGTCCAATGTCTAGTAAATTTTTCTAAAGGTAGGAAAAAGATGATTTATTCTGTTTATTGATGGTGACTTGGATGGTATAGCTCTCTACCCCTATGGTAGAGACTCCTCTTACTACAGTTTTTTTTCCTCCTAAAGGCAGTTGGAATTAATTCTTGCAAAGTAGCCACCAATTTAGGAAGTACTAGATGTATTCAAAATTTACTAGATAAGATTCTTTAAGAAAAAAATGCATTTAAATTCTCTTAAAAAGAAAAAAAAAGGGGATTAAATCCTGGCTATTAGAATAAGGTTCTTTGAGCAAGAATTAAATATACCTTTTTTTGTATGGTATACAGAAAAATTTTTTCTTGTGTTCCTCAATGTCTATCAATAAAATGGGAATAACAATATTTTTAGGGATTTATATTAGAATTTAAAAGATCAAACAAGATAACTAGAATTGAAAAAAAATGAGCCATTTCCTTTAGCCTTATGGCTGTGGTTCCCTTGAAATTAACTAAACCACTGTGCAAAGATGATGTGAAAAGCCTTTATCATGTTGAGGGTAGATGACCAGATGGTAGTTCTCTTTTCTACATAATGACTCTCACTCTGGTGACTTGTAATTTATGAAGTAGACTCTAATCTAAAACTCTTCTGGCTGCTGAAGAACACAAAAGATGTAAACTGCTTCCTCCAAAAAGGAGAGAAAACCCCCAAATCTTTTCTCTAGCCCAAGTGTCTGAGCATCTCCCTTTATATCACACACATATACACTGGAGCAAATCAGAAGAGGAAAATGTTTGATATGACCTCTTTCTCCAAGGAAAGTAATCTTTTTTGCTAAAGGCATGCCAGCCAGTCTACAAAGCGCTTTCAAAAAAAAAAGAGGAAAAAAAATAGTAGACTAGAAGATAAAGGAGAATAAGAAGGGGAGTCACAGGAACAGGGAGAAATGGAAGAAAGCCATGAGAAGCTGACATAAATTTCCAAATGTGTTTTAGGATGGTTAAAAGACTAGCACAATTTTTCATAATTGAAAAAAAAAATTAAGACCTTAATGAAATTAGGGGCAGTCAGATGGAACAATGGATAGAATGCTGGGCCTTGAATCAGGAAAAGTCAATTCAAATCTGGCCTCAGACAGTTGTGTGACCCTGGGAAAGTCACTTAATCCTGTTTGACTCAGTGTCCTCATTTGTAAAATGATCTTGAGAAATAAATGACAAGCCACTTTGACTAGAAAACCCCAAAATGGAGTCACAGAGAGTAGGACACAACTGTATCTACTTAAGTATGACAACAAATGAATATGAAACTCTCCTTCCTCCTGCCCTGAAGTAGGAAAAGCTTTAGGTCTTGAAATCCCAAGACTGGGATGTAGGGCCTGAGGCAAGTCACATGAGTAAATGAATGGAGGAAAAAGGATTTATAAGGTTTAGGATTTCTGATTATTAAGCAACCCTCCCCAAAAGAGATAGCTGATCCCTGCCCTCTTCACAGTTTATATTCTAATTGTGACTACTCTGGGGGGAAGTGATGGCTTGGGTGAGCTGAAAATGATAAGTGGAGTTTTACTCTGTTGACACACCCTTTTCTGAAGTAATTATAATGTTGTCTTGATTAGTTGAAGTAAGGCCTATGGAACCTGAGAGTGGGTGGGTGCTGAGTTCCTGGTTAAATAATGTTGTCTCTTGTTTGTCCTCACTTCTGTGAGCTCTAGGGTGGGAATTGACTTAATTCTTCACAAAGTCCCTGAGTTAAATAGTGCATTAGATGGAGTGCTGGGCCTGAAATTGGATTCAACCCTGAGTAAGTCATTTAACTCAGTTTGCCTCAGTTTCTTCATTTGTAAAATGAACTGAAGAAGGAAATGGCAAACCACTGTGTACCACAAGTACCTGTGCCAAGAAAACCCCAAACTGGGTTCTGGGAAGTTAGACATACCTACGACTGATATGAACAACAGTTCTCCAAATCCTATTGTAAAATGAGTTTAGAATGTAAGGTCCCTGCTAATTTTAAATTCAATTAATATTCTTTTTTATCTTTCCTTTATTTGTATTTTGTTCTGTTAGTATTGGTGAAGGTACCTTTTCCATAGTTAATTGAAATTATTGAATTAAGAAACAGCTTCCAGGCCCTCTCACTGATGGTTCCTGTCCCCAAGGTTCAGACTTGGGCCTAATTTTCTTGTCCGAATACTAGCTCTGTTGGTGATTTCATCAGCTCTTCTGGGCTCAAGATATATGCACATAGTTCTCATATCTATACATATAGCCCCAGTCCCACACTTGAGCTGTTTTTTATCACCAATTGCCTTTTAGACATCTTGAACTGGATGCCCCATAGGCATCTCAAATTCAGATATCTAAAACAGAATTCATTATGTCCTCCCCCACTTTCCAAATTTCCTACCACTGTTGAGGGTACTGGCATTTTCCCAGTCACCCAGGCTCACAATTCAATGTCTTTCTCAATTTTAGACTCATAATCATCCAATCTGTTACTAGATCATGTCATTTGTTACAAGCCATCACACTTGGCTTATAATGCTAGTCTTCTGAAAGAAAGTTGGTCTTACTGCCTGAAATCTCCATTCCATTCTGTGAACAATTGCCATGTTTCAATACTCTCTCTCCCTAATAAACTCTAGTGGTTCCCCCTTTAACTGAAGGATACATTTAAAATCCTTTATAATTTGACCTTTTCCTACCTTTCTAATCCTTCTGTACTTTATCCTTTAGGTACTCAGTGATCTAGTTACATGGCCCTACCTTAGCTATTCCCTAACAAAACAACTCATGTCCATTTTCTTCCATTGCACCAACTGTCTGCTTTCTTAGATGCTCTCCTTCCTCACCTACATAGAGCTCTTCTGGCTTCTTTCCTAGTTTCTGAATTTTGAGATTATTTTCCATCTCCTCTCTAGATATTGCCTTTATATAGTTATTTACTTGTGTCCTCGTTGGAGTATAAGCTCCTTGAAATAGCTTGAATTGTATATTAGTCTTTGTATTCAAAAGGTTTTGCCCCTTGACTGTCTAGAGTCCAGGAGTCCTCAGACTTTTTAAATAGAGGGCCAGTTCACTGTCCCTCAGACTGTTGGAGGGCCGGACTATAGTAAAAGCAAAAACCTTGTTTTGTGGGCCTTTAAATAAAGAAACTTCATAGCCCTGGGTGAGGGGGATAAACATCCTCAACTATTGCATCTGGCCTGTAGTTTGAGGACCCCTGGTAGACTCTAGTCACTATTGCTTTTTGACAAGCTGCCTGATCTAATAGAACACCTGCATCCCATTTTACAGATGAGAAGATGGAAGTCCAGGTAGAAGTAAATTCCCTCCAAATTTGTCAAGTATCTCTTAATCAGTAGAGGATCTGGACTCTTGTTGACTGAATCTACATTTACTTTTCCCTACTTTACTGGGCTTAGGTTATTTAATATAGATAGAGTTGAACTGTTTTCCAAAGAAGTTTTCTTGTTTTAGAGAAATATACTGCCCCATTTTCTTACAGTCATGTCAGGAATCTAAGAATAAACCTATCCACTGGCTGGTGCTGGATACATTTTAAATCTAGCTTGCCAAATTTCCCAAATCCAGGGTGAGAAATAAATCTGTTTCTTTGAATAGCAATGAGGAAGATGGGTAAGCATTTTAAAAGGGTAGATGATGATAGCTGGTAGCAGTGCTAAATGGAGTTTTATGTTCGTATGAACCATTCAGTATAAAATGATAAAGTGTTTTCTGATTAGGTGATTTTAGCTTTTATGGTGAGAAAATGGTTAAACACAGAACACTTTCCTAAGATATTTTATGTGAATCCTTTCCTCTTTTCTTTCTTTCTTTTTTTTTAATTGAAAGCACATCAGGGAAATGGATGATGCATCTTATTTGAAACTGTTACAGAGTTATGTTAAAAGTAAAAAGAAAACAAAATCTCTTTTGTAAAAGAATGTTACCAATAGCAGATTTTCTTTTTGGTGGGGGACTAATAACATTTATTTGTGATTTTTGGTAACCACAGTCATTGGTGAGAAGGCTACTGGGATATAAATTCAGTGGCTGTATCCTACACAGTTTCTAATTTAATTTTTTAAAGCAAGAGGCTAGGAAGAGCAAATACCAAGAGTGACTTGCATTGAAAGAGTATTAGTATGAGGAAGAAGAACTGTAAGGCAAGAAGGAAAGCCCTGAGAACAGTCTTATGTACAAAAAGTCAGGAGTAAGGGGAAAAAGCACAACAAACCAAAACATTAATCCATCATTATAGAATTGAATTTGTATTAAGGTAGTATTTTGAAAACTGGAAATTGAATGCAAGCTAATGATAAAGAAGTGATGAAGATAACTTTAGTAGAGGAAAAAATTCTAGATTAAATTAAATGTATATGTACGTAAATGAGCTGGATTGCATTCCACAAATAGTGTTACTATTTTGTTCTTTCTGATGTGATACTTTTGTCAGATTAGAAGCATTAGTGCCCTCTATTGTTCATAAGAAAATTGCAAAAATTTCATAGAGCTTTTCCTGCGTTATTGACCATGTTCAAACAGACTTTTTTTTAAAATTACAATAAATGGTGATAACTGGCAAATAGAAATGGGATACTAAATCATTTTATGGGTTTTCTTTGAACCATGATAATTTCTTAATATTTGGATTTTTAAAAAGGTATAACATATTTAATACATACTTATTTTTACTTGATAAGTTGTTTGAGGATAACATGGTAAATTATAATAGGGAGTAAGTACTCCAGAAAAGAAAGTATATGAAAATTAGAAATCATTTATCAGTTATGTAACATGAATAGAAATAAGGATAGTTATAGAATAGAGCAAATTTTTCCCCTTTAGGAAAATTAGTTAATTGATTCTTTGGGCTGAGAATAAAGGCATAGTAACATTTTGGTATTTAAGTAATCTATTATAAAATGCAAAAGTAGATAATTAATACTTTTAAAACTATATACACACGCACACACACACACTCATCACACACATACATATCTCTCCCCTAGTAATTATGGTTTTCTTTTCTTGACAACAATGATTTAAAAAAAAAAAATTGTTTAGGGAAAAAAAACAACAACAATGCATATAACTTAAAAAAAATCAGAATAACATGCTTGTGCTTTTTAAACAAAAAAAACATTAAAGTGAACTGCAAGAATGACAACTTCATTCGAGCGGATCATTTGGAATTACATTAAACAGCTGCTGTTAAACAGCTGACAACAAAGGAGACCATTTTGATCTCAACAGCACAGAGATTCTAGCAGCAAGCTTCCTTAGAGATGTTATGAAGAACACATTGTGCTCTTGTATACCAACACACAGTGTACTCCCCACTGTGCTTGTTGCCAAACACTGGTTTTTCTAATCACTTTGTATTCAGTCAGGGATCCAGGAAGTCCAAATCCAGCCAGACAAATGCAGAACAGCTTAGTTGAAGCAGCTTTAACAGGTGCCATCGGTATAGACTTGTGGAACCTGAGAGACAACACAAACAACTGAGGAACAGTGGTCAACAGGATTTGATTTGTCCTGGTGCCCATGATGGCATCAGATGCTAACTAGCAGCTTGCCACAGGGGATGGGTAATTGAACCTTATGAAATGTTTGGGGGTGAGGAAAGCGAGGGGAGAGAATATAGTACCTATGTCTGTAAGCACCCTATAAACAAATTGCTGGATTCTTCTGTGTCTGCTGATTTGTTCTCTGTTCTGCCAGAAACAAAGTAGATCAGAATAAAATGAGTATGCCTAAAAGAATTAAAAGGGATGGATGAGAGATTTGATTTAAGAGGGTGCTTTCCTGTTCCTGAAATAGTCAACTGAAGGGTGAGAAAAAAATAAGCATAGAAATAATTGGATGGGTCATTGTTTTGCACTGTCCTTGCCTGCAAGGGTATGCAGTGCATCCCAGCGTACCACAATCATCTGCCATGTCTTATGATTATTTCCTGTTTGTGTGGCCCACTTTCTTCTCTTGCTGATCTGCTCTTTAATAAGTTGCATCCTTTCCAGCCGTGCCATGCTCTGGGTCACTAACCTCAACATGACAAACTAAAACTAGAAGAATGAGATAGTTTATGAAAAGTTGGCTGAAGAAGCCCTCTTCAAAACCTTTTCTGTTCTTAAATAAAGGTTTTATTTATATCCTGCAGTCAAGGAACTGGAAGGAGAATTCATGTAGGTTTAACTGTGGAATCATGCCTGAATTTGGTGTCAAGAGCCCAAGGTTTCAGTTGTTAGACAAGTCTCTTTATGTCTATGTGTCTCTTTTTTCTCATTTGTAAAACTAAAGTTCTGTGGGATTACAGGACTTGCGAGGTCCTTTCCAGGTCTAAATCTGTGATCCTCTAAGTCCTATACATTTTATCATTTCAGAGAAGAGACCAAGGTACAAAAATAAGGACCTTCCCTAGGATTCCAAGGCTAGATTATATCTGAAACTTCATCTTTTTCTTAGATCTCCTAATTCCCAGCATCCTTTCTTATCTGTTTCTGTTTTCTTCTTTCAGCAGTAACAAAGAAAGATTCACCATGACTTTGGTATCTAAATTGTGTCTTTCTAATTCTTTCTTCTCTATCTTCTACCTTCACTATTAGGCTGTGTGTGAACCTCTTAAGTGCTGGGATTGTGTTTCATTTCATCTCTTGTATCTCTAGTGCCTAGTTCAATCGGTCATTTCTATGTAATTTTGAGAGATCCCTCATTTTATTGATGTTTGGATTCTCTCTAATAGTACAAAGAGGGACCTCTCCTTTTCCTCTCATTCTGTGAGACAGAGAGTTTGCCCAGCATGCCAGGGAGCCTGCCTTTAACTCTCATGACATTATGTGGGTAGCAGGGCAGCACACAGATGGACAGTCCTGTTATCTTCTACTCTTGCCGTTTGAACAGCTTACCTCTTATGATACAGATTGAGTCACGAGGGACTTCAGAGGCCATTTAATTCAATGCCTTCATCTTAAAAATGAGGAAACCAAGTAGGAAAGTTTAAAAGACTTGCCCAGGATCACACGGTGGTGATTAACAGACTGCGAATTTGAATCCAGTTCTTCAAACTCCAAATCTAGTGCTATTTGCAAAATATAATCACCAACTATGACTGATATATTCAGTCCCGTGTTTGCCTTGATGTCAGTAAACATTTATCAAATGCCTCCTGTGTGCCAGGCACTGTGCTAACTTCTGGGGATGAAAAGAAAGGTAAAAGTTAATCTCTACCTAATGGGGGAGACAATATAACTATGTACAAGTAATTATGTACAAACTACATAGAAAATAAATTGGAAATAATAAATAAAAGAAATGCACTAGAATTATGAGAAAAATGGGAAAGATTTCTTGTAGGAGAGGAGTTTGAAAGAAACCAGGCAACCAAGAGGTAGAGATGAAGAGGGAGAGTATTTCAGGCATGGAGGCACCCACTGAATGTACTCATGTTCAAGGAACAGGGAGGCCATTGTCATTGATCACAGGGCATGTGGGGTTGGGGTATAAACTGTAGGAAAACTGAAAAGGTAATGAATGGCCTTCCATTATCTTTATTTATAATATACCTTTTATAATAAATATACCATTTATAATAATATACACTTTATAATGAATATTTATTGTATTTAATTCAAATATAACATATTTGAATGCAAATAAGATTTTATATTTTATCTCGGAGGCAATAAGACAGTCAGTGAAGTTTATTGGTGTAGGTAGGAATGACATAGTCAGACCTATATTTTAGCAGAATTGCTTTGACAGCTGAGTAGAGAGTAGATTAGAATAGGGAGATATTGTGATAAGGAGAAGAATCAGCAAGCTATTGCAACATTCCAACCATAAGGAGAAGAGAGCCTCAGTAGGATGGTCTCCATGTTAGAGGAGAGAAAGGGGAATGTCCAGGAAAAGAAATGGAGTTAAAACTGACAGACTTGGGCAATAAATTTAGTAGAAGAAGTATGGGGGGTGGGGGAGGAGGGAGAATGGGAGAATGCGTTACTTGGATAAGAAATACTTCAATAAAGTACAAAGATAATAAGGCTGTTATCATAATTAGTAGCAACAGCTATTTGCTACAGCATTTTCTGGTTGTTGTATTTTCCTTATTACTTTGCTACGTAATTTGTCATATCACATTGGAAATCAACTGGGACCTAGCAAGAATAGACAACATTTCTTAATTCAAGCATTGAAAACATTCATACCCATCAATGTCTTAGTCATGTGCATCAGGAAACAATACTTGATTTCTGAAGCATGGCACTTGTTAAAGGAATTTGGCAGGCCCACTTATAAGCAGGGCTTAATTCAGGCAGTAAATTCCCAGGTTAAAGAAAAGAGTTATCAAGCCCATTTGACAGCTTCTAATGCTGTCCTATTCTTATAAAAGCCTATCCCCCAAGTTTTGTCAAGCAGAATCTATATAAACAAAATTACTCCGTTTTAATAATAAGTCTATGTTCAGTAGTATCTTTCTTGGAGAATTTTATCAGCATCATCTAAGCATTAACAATTATGTGTTTTGTGGGAATTAAAGCTAGAAGGGAGAGAGTAATTGAATCTTGTTTTCAGAATGTACAGGTCCCTAATTTAGATTTGTGATTTAAGATACACCATTATATTCCATTCTAATGCTATGATCAGAGATGTCCCTGTAGTTCATAGAGGAACACAAATAAAACTATCTTGCCATTATTTATAATCTAATTATAATTTAACCCATGAGATGCAAAGTGAGATACTTGAAATTATGATGGACTAAGTCAAAAGACTTGGACTGTGGTTTTGGTTTTTCTATTTATCTGTGTGACTTGGGACAAATATTTTTTGCCCTCCATTTACTCATTTTTACAGTAAAGAACTGAATGAGGTGATCAGTGTGGCTATTTTCTCCTCTGACATATAATTACTGTTTCAGTCTTCATAAGTTGTTACTAAGAAATTCATCATCTGGTAGCGTATTCACTGTTAAAAAAAAAAACCATCTCTGAGTTTAGCTAGGATGAACTCTGTTGCCCTACTCTATATTTCAACAGTTGGTCTTTTTAGTTTATTAGGACCTGCTGGAACTTGTATTTCACTGGCAGAGCCTTTGAAAGTGTGAGCTCACTTCCATGATAGGATGACTCATTGGAGTAGGCCTTTACTGGAGGTAAAATGAATTTAATAGATAGGATTTTTAATTTAATAGGCAGGGTTTTTATAATACATAATTTAGGAGGAGGGAGAAGAGAACCAACATAACTTTATGTTAAGATGAGAAACCCTATAAACATTTGTCAGTTTTGTTTCATGCTATATACATTTTTCCAAATTAGATTTTCCTTGCCAAGTTTTAGGTTCATAATCCCTTTCATCGTTCTGCAATCCTTTTTGTTTTAGTTCTTCAATGACAGGAACATCAGAAGCAATACTTCTGTAACACTAGTGTTCTAATCAAGGATTTTGTAGAACATGGTATCCAAGTTCTTTTGACTATATTGAAGACAAAATCCAAGTAAAAATCTCTACTACAAGATAAATATTAAACTTTCAGTACTAATTAATTTTTTCCCCCTGAGGCATTTGGGGTTAAGTGACTTGCCCAGGATCACACAGCTAGGAAGTGTTAAGTGTCTGAGGCCAAATTTGAACTCAGATCCTCCTGACTTCAGAGCTGATGTTCCACCCACTGCACCACCTAGCTGCCCCTACTAATGGCATTTTTTAGTAAAAATGATCTGACATTGGTATTGCACTTTCAAAAGATGAGTGAATTTTGATCTCCTTTTAATGAGGCTAAGGTTTATTTATGTTCCTTCATAAGAATAAGAGCTATTATGAAGATGAACAACTTTAGAAAATTTTAAAGATTGCAGTAGGGAGAGATTTTTTGTGTGCAAAAACTGTTAATGCCAGAATTTGCCATTTTATTTAGCACCATTGTAAATGTGATTTTTGTTATTATTGAATTAGTGCTTGTTATTGAAATGTATATTTTAATCAATTTGAGATTATTCTCTTATTAAAATATGTCTATATACATAAAGTCAACTATAAGAATAGTAACATTTAGCATCAATATCCACAGAATTTTATTGTCAATAGCAAGCCAAAACTAAACTTTTCTTTGTTTAAGTATGAGGAAATAAGTCCTACATTTTAGAATAAGACACTGACGTAAAATTGAAGCAGAATGACAGTGGTATTCCAAATTGAGAATTTAGGACTTCCAAATTATGGGATAATATGGGAAACCATGGAGGTTGTTAACTTTTAATATTCAAATACTTCTAAGGAACTTAACTAAAATTTTCACATAGATACAGATCACAAAAGGAAAGTTGAGGCTCAGTGTTAAATCCTTAGACATCTGCAAAGATAGTTTCATGAAGAATTGCAGACTCGCTGACACCTGCAAAGTATATTCTGTCAGCTCTGATAATTAGAGCAGAAATGTAGGCTTTTACTAAGAAGATAGCACCCAAATTAAAATCTGGACAAAGAAGAAAAGTTTATATTCCTGATCTCACATGGAGAAAGAAGTCCAAGTCAAATGATATCGTGAAGGCTGAAGTAGCTATAGTGGCAGTAGGCCAGAAATATTGCTAGAAAAACAGATGGAAGATGGGACACATTTATAACCAAAAAGAGACTACTCATAGGTAACACAGCATGTATTGCCAGAAACAAAAAGATGGTAAGATGAGCAAATAACCTTTATACGTCCTATATAGCAACTTTTCTATGTGTGTCTCACCTGATTTCATTCCTTCATTTAGTATGTTTTAATAAAGAGCTTTTTGGATATAAAACAGTCAGTTCTTTATTATTTTTCATGTATGGGAAGTCTCCCTAGGGAAGTCAAAATGATCAAAGTACTACTGAATTCATGTAAACTATCATAACTATGCACGGATATATTTTACATATGTATAAGATGTCTTTCTTTTTTTCCCCTTTTTAAAAAATAATAGCTTTTTATTTTTCGAAATGCATGCTAAGATGTATTTAGGCATTCACCTTTGCAAAACCTTGTATTCCAAAATTTTCTTCCTCCCTCTCTTCTCCCCCTTCCCTTAGACAGCAAACAATCCAATATAGGTTAAACATATGCAATTCTTCTAAACATTTCCATATTTCTCATGCTATGCAAGAAGAATCAGATCAAAAGGGGGAAAAAAAAACATAAGAAAAAAAATCAAACAAACAGCAACAACAATGTAAAAATATTATGCTTTGATCCACATTCAGTTGTCTTTCTTAATGTAGATGGCTCTTTCCTGCACAAGTCTCTTATAAGAATTTCTTGATTAGATGATTTGGAAGCCTCAGTTTACCTTTATCTTGAATTGTTTCACGAAGGACTCGCCAAGTATACGTTATTCCATGAGGACAGAAACTGTCTTCTTTTTGATGCTCTCCACAGTGTCTCTGGCTATTCTTTGTGCCAGAATGACTGCTAAAGGGTTGAACAAATGGAGGAGCATATAATCTAGAATTAAAATTTATGTATTTCTTTTAAAAATACTACATTTTTCAGTACGTGACCCAACTTTCCCTTAACATCATCACTGTAACCTGGAGCTTCTCATCCCTTACTTTTAAAAAAAAATGCTAGTGGTAGAGAATACTGATTAATTTTAGTATCAGCTAGTTGGATCTATCTAAATGAAGAGGTTAGAAGTATGAGAGACCTCAAGTCTACATTTATATCATTTTCAGATGACTTGGGCTTAAAGAAGGAGTAAGGAATTATCAACATGCTTTAATTTACTTCTATGAGAAAAAAATGCTAGGGCTTGATTTTATTTATATATATATATTTTTTTTTTTTTCCAAATTTATGTTTAAAGTCTTGAACCTGTTATAGACAACTCAAAAAAACTTATGAAAAAGTTTAGAACGTTGCCCAGATTAAATTCCCCTAAAGACATAAAGATGCCAATATAGTTTATATTTTACTATATAAATAAATTTCCTGTGTATTATCTGTCGTAAGCTGGGCCCTAATTAATGCTAAATCAGTTTCTTCTCAAGATTCAAGTTGCTAGATGTCCTTATGATATGTGCTTTAAAAAAAATTCTATCTTCATGTATGAACTATATCAAATTGCTTACTGTCTTAGGGAAAGCATAGGTACAGAGAAAGAAAAGGAGAGAATTTGAAATAAAAAAAATTTAAAAACAAATGGTAAAATATTTTAAAGAGTACTATCTTTTTTAAGATCCTAAAATGTCACTTAGCATATTGGACTATCTCTGATTAGCCATTAATAGATTATGAGTAATCTTTATGATTTTGCTCCAAAGTCTGATGGATGATACCCATTCCCTCTGGTAGGAACCGAATAGAACAAAATGGTGATAGTTAAAACTTGCTAAGAAACAGGATCGAGGCTACTGCCTTCCATGTCTTTACATCTGACAAAGTCATCAATTGTTTTTGCATTTATCCTTTTGTTCCCAAGGCTGACATTTTTCTGAATGCCTTTTAGTTATGCTGTGAACAGCTATTGGGATTAATGGTTTCATTTTAAGGATACCATATTGTATTAAGAGTATTTAATTTATTTCCTAGTCACCTGATAAGTTAAGTGACCTGCCATTTACTTAACTTGATGATTTTCAGCAGTCTTTATATAGGATTGGATCAAACTAGGGAGATTGGAAAGGACCATGATGGACATATTGTGCCAGTAACTTTGGATCTGTGATTTGAGGTTCAGGTTCTTAAATGTGAAAACTCAGAAATTGTACTTAAAATGGAGACATCTCTTTTACATACCTTTAGAGAGTAACTGCATTTTGTGAGGTTAAAATTCTTTAAAAAATTACAAATGCTATTCATTTGTGACTTGGCATAAAAAGGATTTGACTCTGGAGCAATATTTGTTGGAATTTGAAATTCAACTAATAGTAATTCAAATCCATATTTGGGAAATGTATTTTCCATTTAATACCTTTTCTTTAAGAGAGAATCTCCTTTTGAGGTTGTAGTAGTAGGGATTTTGTTGTCTTGGTAGGTCCAACACCAGAGGGCAATGTAAACACATTTTAACTATTTTTCACATTTAGTTCTGGTATATATGCACAATCAAGCATGAAACAATGATGACCATTTAATTTTTTTTTTTTTTCTGAATTTTGGTCCAAGCTTGAAAGACTTGGGAAATATTCCAGCTTAAGATGCTACAGTATGGTAGAAAGAATTCTGGATTTGGAGTCAGGATCTGGATTCAAATCCTGTTTTTTGCCATTTACTACCTGTGTGACCTTGATCAAATCACTTAGCCTCACATGTAAAATAAAGTAGAGGATTCAGGGTGGCAGATAGACTAAAATACTTAGATGGTCAGTTCTAGCTTTTTGAAACTATGGATTCCAGGTAATATTGTTTGTAGAAGGTAACATTTTCTTCTTCTAGATTTGCATGTAGATATAAGTAAAATTGTATTTCCTGTTAACTGCTCTCCAAAGTTCAAATTTCAGGACTTTAGTGGTAGTACCATTACATTTCTAGTAGTTTCCTGTAGAATTATTAAAGTATATTGATTTTAAAAACTCAGTTCAACTAATGGGCATTTTATCCTCTAAACCTCTAAACCATAACCTTACCAAAGAAATTCTTAAAATATCCTCAAGAGGTTTGCATATTATTATAGGGAAGGAATAAAATGACAATTCCTTTGAAGTTCTGGTAATTTTTCCTTGTCATTAACCTGAACCTTCAGCCATCCTTATGGACAGGTGTTTATCAAGTTATATATCATCGATGATGGTTGGTGCTCTACTGGGAAGCATTTTGAATGTTGAATGTTAAGCTTGTTCCTTTGTATGGTTTAGAAATCTCTGTTGTCCAGAATTGTACAGATAAGGCAGCCCCATTTGCTTTATTGTCAGGCCTATGAAACTACATAGAAATGCTAATGTGACATAAGGGGCTGTGCTTGGGAAGATCTTGATGCTTTTTTTCTCTTACTGTGCAGTCCCTTATAAGAAAATTCCTAAGGAATACAAGATTTTGCCAGTGTGTGTACAGAGGTACACAAGCACATATACGCAGAAGCACTTAATTAACTACAAGTTAAAGCAAAGACTTTGCCAAGGAAAATGCATCCCTGGTGTAGATGCCTTTATTTTCATTCAGTGACACTGCTCGGTTTTTAACTCCCTTATCAAGAGCTGCATGAACTGCCCAGACTAAATTGGGAGCATCTCCACACTGTTTGACAAATAGATTTTTTGTAAACTGATTTAGCCTTTTCATTGTTTGCATTTCATTATATAGCAGACTTCATGTCACAAAATCGGTATTCATTCAAAATAGAGAATTTAGAGATAGGAATGTAGCCAGATAAAAAATATTGCACAGGTCAGGCCTATTAACCATAGAATAATAGCAAGTCAGTGATCTAAGGGGTTGTTCTTCAACAGGGAAGGACTAACATAACTGAGGTCAGGAATCAGACTGAGGACTTTAGATGTGGCTGTAGCCAGATTTACAAATAAATCTAGAGGGAAAACTGGGGGGGGGGGGGGGGGGAGGAGGGGGGAATGAAGGAGTTTGATAGCACATACTATGTGAAAGAGTATTCTTCCCTTTTTATACTAAATTTAATTTAATAACTGGGGGTAAAGGGGAGAAGGAAGGTTTGAGAGTGAAAAGAGAATAAAAATATGGATCAGTTTAACTGCTTTATTCTATTTTGAAATTCTCCAGCTCAGCTAGATTTAGGAGAATGAATCTTTAAAGAAAAAAAGAGAGAAGAAAAGAAAGAAATTAGGAATGGAAATGGTTCTCATTTTATGACTAAGTCCTTTATAGGACCAAGCCTATTAGCATTTTCAGAATACATATTAAGTTAAGCCCAACAGAAGAAAACAGATTCATCAAGACTGGGAGAGGTTGTTGGTGCGTTAAGCCTTTACACTGAAGTGGGGAGTAAATAAGGTCAATAAAGAGATTTTGTGTCCCTTCATTCAACAAATATTTTTATTTATTATATGTTAGGTATTGTATAGGATAAAAATTTTAAAGACATGGTCTCTCCCCACTAGGAGCTTACATTTAAGCTTAAGTAAGAATCACAAAGAGCGTTCATACCTTCCTTTATTCAATTTTTAAAATAATGTATTGAATTTTTAGCATGCACTTGCAGAATTAGAAATTTGCTCCTAAAACAGTTTAAGCTCTAAATCACTATGCATATGATTAATGTCAAGTAATGTGTTAAAAAATACCATGAGGTGAAAATGAATTATGCTTAATTTTTTTTTGTTCACTTTATTTATTTGGTTTTTGCGTAATTATACATGAAGCCTAAGAAAATGTGAAAATCTGGCATCAGTTTTTTTTTTTTTTGAGTAGCATTTCCTTATCTTCTGTACTGACTTTTAACATGATTTTAAGTCAGATTTCAGTAGAATTAATGTGATCCCATAGCTTACTTACTGTATAAAGGGTACACATGGCATTTAGAGTTTTTGCAAACATTACTCTTTTATTAGTGAATTTTCCCAAGATATTTATGCACACAGTATATTATTTATATTATAATGTGATGAGATTTAAGTGCTAAGTGATGAAATTCAAAGAAAGTACAGATCTTTATTGGTAGAGCCAGCAAAGGTTTTCCTTTGGGTTTCCTATAGCAATGCTGGTCCAACCCCAATCCCTGTCTGAATTTTTAGTTTATAATCTTATTTGCAAAGTTTATTTCATAGGAGTTTTCATCATATCTTTAGAATTAGAATGAACTTAATCTTTTATAACAAATTTTGGTTTCATCTTTGGCAGGTTGGTAATAGTGGGGAAAAATTCAGAATCAGAACTCGGAAAAACCTTATCACTCGTATTACTAATTGAGCAAGTTACTTTAAGTATTTTTGTCCTTATATCTTTTTTAGTAAATGGAGATAATAGTACTCACAAGTCAGCTGTAAATATAAAATGAAACCATGAATGTACAAGTGTCTTATACAACTGAAGGGACATGTAAATGTAAGTTAATATTACTAATTAATAGAAGAATTATATATTCAATCCTGTGGCCCACATGTAAAAATTTCCAACACAGTCAACTCTGAAACAAAACCAAGGAAATAGATCTCAATGTCATCTAAAGTGTTCTTTTCCCAAGGATGATTCTAGATAATCCAGGAATTTAACAAAGGTTATAATTTGGTTTTAGCTCTGGCTAAATAAATCCTAACAGTAATTACTTAAAAATTAGCAACAACAGCGGGGTTATAGCTTATATTTCTAAACTTTTAGTTTTGTCTAAAAACATAAGACTATGGACAGATGATAAGTTTAGGAGCCATACCTGTGTGTGTGTGTGTATGTGTGTGTGTATGTGTTCAATTTTAAAGTAAGAGATCTGATATGTTAAAAAAAAAATTCAGTTGAAGGAATCAGAAAAGGGGAAGATTATTTGATTTGAATTGTGAAGACTGGAGAAATTAAATTAAAGTCTAAAACATACTGACTCCTGGGATATTCAGACACCCCTTTGTTTGAATTAAGTAAAAGTTCTATAGTATATATGATCACTTCATTCTACTATGAAATCTAAGTATCAACAAAAAGTCATATCTCCTCTGAAAGGGTGGATGTGTATCTATATAAGGGGGGGAAGGAGGGAGAGAGGCATTGTTGAAGGAGTACTTTAGGGAGACTAATTTGGGCAACTCAAGGTTGCTGATACATTTTTGAGCATAATTTCAGTGTTTTGATACTGGTAAGAGATTACTTGGGATTTTTGTAATTCAGAAAATTGAAGAAAACACATGCTCAAATATATCGTCCAGTCTTTCTCCAATCCATCTTTGATGATATGAAACTATTCCTTCAATTCAAAAGAGAAAAAATGGAAAATATTCTAGAATATAGTCAATTCATATTTATTGATTCAGTACCTTTAAGAAAAAAACCTTAGCCTTCCTTTTCCTTTACTTATGTCTGGATGCTTTACTTATAAACCAAAACATATTTGTATATAGTGTTTATTTAAGTGAGGAGAAATAGTTACTATAATAAACATTTAAATTAATTTTTAATTTTATTAGTTACCATTATATGAGTAGATAATGGAAATAGTGTTATTCTCATAACAGATATTCACAGAATTTTCTCCAGAAATCTTAGAAGATAGTTTATGAAATTGTTGGTGTTGTATAAATAGAAAGATTGTTCACAGGACTTTAAATATGGTTGTGGGTATAGCAGTACATTTTATTGAAATAATCAGAGATCTCAAATATTCTTGTTGTATACCCAATGACAAATTACTAAAGAGTAAAATTTGTTCTCTTTTGACCTTTATAGCTTCCCTGTGCCTAATATATGGCCCATATGATCACTGAATTTAGTTAAAGTCACTCTCAATATTTCAGATTTCTTATCTGTATTAAGAGAGTTTTGGTTTGGATCAAGTAGTGTGCTAAGTCCTTCTAGCCCTAACATTCAGTGAGTCTGTGGTCACTCTCACTTTAATTGATTCTTTATGTATATCTCAGTCAAGGATACTGCTAATTTACCTTTCTCTGATCTGTGTTCCTGTAGTTTGCAGCAGAATGTATGAGGATGGAGTTATGATAGAGCACAATAGAAAACTAAAGACAATCATGTCTCATTTAAATAGAGTAAAATAGAACTATCTTCCCAAATTATTTTAAAAAATATGAATCAAATCTTAAAAGATTTAGCCAAATATTTGTGTCTATACATCTAAAATATTGATTATGATTGAATAATTGACTAAGACTAACTGCTTGATCAATAAGAATGAGACTGATAGTGGAACAGGAACTCAGACAGTAATGGAAAGCTCTAGCCACAAAAATATTACATTAGGATAATAATGTCTCATTTAATAATCTTTGTTAATACAGTGGGGGGAAATTGTGAACTTTCCCAGTTGTCTTTCCCAGTTGTCTTAACTATGGCATATCCAGATAAGGTAGGTAGACCTGAGGGACACAGTTCTCATTCACTGAAGTTTAAAGACAGGACAAAAATGAGGAGCAGGGGAAAGGTGCAATACTTTGACCAAGTTCCTCTCTAAAGTCTAAGCTTCCTTAAAAACTGCCCAATGGGTATCATCCTCTCGATGTTCTCTTAGCTTTTTAAACTCAATGTGTCTAAAATGAAATTCTTTATATTCCTGTCCAAACCTGTTCTTCCCTTCCATGTTTCCGTTGAAAGGTACTGCCATCCTCCAAATCTCCTAGATGGAACAATCTAGGAGTTTCATTTTTTCCTTTCCTATGCTACCCACAGTGTCCTTCTTGCCCATTTTGCTTTCACAGTACTGTTTTTTTCCAAACCACTCTCTCTATACATGATGCTTTTCTGCCTTAGCTCATTCAATCCCTTATTAACTATTACCTGGATATTGAAGGAACATCCTAAATTTGTTTCTATGTTTCCTACTTCTATCTATGATATATTCTCTACCTTGCTTGCAAAATAATTTTTCTAAAATAATAGCTGGTTTATGTTACTTCATAAATGAAAAAATGTAAAGTAAGAACTCACTAGTCTTGGCATTTAAAACCCTGTCCAATCTGATCCTAACTTGCCTTTTCATACTTGCTTCATATACTCTTCAGTGTATCCAGTATTCCCACCAAAAATAGGTCTACCTACTCTTCCTCACATTCTGGACTCTGATCCATTCCCTATGCCTGGAATATACTTTTTGTACCAGGGCATCCTCCCCCTTCAGTTTAGAAGCCATTCCCACAGTATAAGTGCTGGCTATCTTTCAATTGGCTCTTATTTATTTACAGGACTTGTATTTTGTATTCTCTAGCAGACTGTAAGATCCTTGAGGACAAAGTTTATTTTGTTTTTGTCATAGCCTTAGTGACAAAAGATTGCAATTTGAACAGAATAGGGGCTTTATAAATTCTTGTTGGATTACTCAATGAAAGGAGAGAAGAGATAAAAAGGAAGTAGGTGGAAGTTAGATTTGCTTCAGAAAAAAAAAAATCTCCCAAATAATTTAGTTTTGGGAAGCCTTGGCAAGAATCTACTGATTTCAGATTAAATGGATCTGGGAAATAATAATGACATTTCTTTAGTAGGTTGCTATTATTATTATTATTATACCTACATCATATCATTTGGTCCCCAGAATAAACCTGTGAGATAAGTAGGGTGTATACATTTTACTAATGTGGAAACTGAAGTGCAGAGAAGTCATTTGCCTATGGTCACATATCAAGTTTATAGCTAAGGTGGGATTTAAACACAAGTCCAGGAGGCTATACAAAGTATGTCATGTTGCCTCTTAAAAAATAGTCCCATTTCAAAAAAAGAAAAGAAAAAGGCTCGGCATAAAAAAAAAAAAAAAAAAAGAAAAGAAATCCTTGTGGCTTAATAGTAATCGCCCTAAGAAATTCATTTTCAACAAATATGGAAGGTTATGGGAGTGTAATTTGTAGAGGTTTTGTAATGTTCAGTTTTCTACTGTTGCATATCAAGAAGAATATAATGTATCCCATGAAATAATACAAAAAAAGTGCTTCCAAGGAATGTAAAGCAGAAAAAAAAAAAAAAAACTGAAAGGGTCTAGGGTAGGTCCTAAACAATGTTAGGAAATTAGAGGATGAAAAATTAAGTTCCAGAGCCTGAAAACAAAAAGAATCATTAAATTGTTAGTTTAAAAAATATTTCTAGTAGTTTCTCAGAGATAGTAGAACTATACCTTCTAAAGAAAAAGCACCTGATTGTGTTCGGCGAAATGATATCTGCATGCTTTGCCATGACAGTGGTCATCTAGTACTAATCAAAGGAAAAGGAGACAAATTGTGGGTGTTGGCATCTCCCTGCTGAGAGATCTTGAGTAGACCTTGTATTGACTTGACATGAACAGGTGGTATATTTTCTTCCAAGAGCAAGGATCCAGGATATGACTTGTCATACCTGACAACTATTACCAACTCTTGGTGATTCATATAAGGATATAGAATACTGTTGTAAGAAACTTAGAAATTAGCTAAAAACTAATTAAGTCTGGATAACTAATTGATATCAACTGATAATCACAGCTGGAAGTGTATTAGTGGGATCTTGTGAACTTTTAGCATTAGAATGGACAACCCTCACCCCCTCAGGATAACCTCCTAGAAAGTAGTCACGGATCTGGGAGCCAAATTGTCAGTGCCTTTGTTGTAGTTGAGATACAACAGAAAAGGAATAGATACAATTTATGAGAAATATGTAAGGAGAATCAAAGGAGACTGGACCAGCCATTTGGACTCAAGAAGGAAATGAATGATGAGTTACAAACGCAGATGCGAAACTGGCTTTAAGGCATGACTTAAAAGTGAAGACAGATTTTTAACTATCCAAATATCTCCTAGAACTTTCTTTCTCTTTTTTTTTTTTTTTTTTTTTTTTTAAAGCACTTAGGATTAAGACTGTCATGTTCCAGTTAAGAAAGTCAATAATGTAAATACCCAGAAACTGTTGTCTTATGATAGCTACCAGGGACAAAAGAGCTACTAAACTTCTATTTTGCATCTGCTGTTTCTACAGTACAATGAAGAACAGAAAAAAAATGGTTAATAGGGTCTTGAACTCCCCAAGAGAAGTGAGAGTTTACCCATCTTTCTTCAGTGAATTAAAGTGACAGAACTTGAAGTTGTAGTTGAATCATTGTTTCGGTCAGAATTTCGGCAAGAATTTTTGAAAAGGGCAAGAAGATGGAAAAATGTTGCTTTAAATTGTGGCATTTAGAGTTGTCGTTTTGTAAAGTACTGAGCACAGTGCTTGGCACATGGTAGATATTTAAATGTTTCTTTCTTTTCTAATCTTTTATATGGGAGAAAACATCTCTAGAAAGGGAGAGTGACTTTTCCAGTATCACACTAGTAATAAGTGGGGGGAATGGGGTAGCTATGTGGTACAGTGGGTAGAGCATACCCAGCCTGAAGTTAGGAAGACTCATTTTCCTGAATTTAAATCTAGCCTCAGACACATACTTACTAGCTGTATGACTCTGAGCAAGTCACTTAACCCTGTACTTGCCTCAGTTTCCTCATTTCTAAAATGAGCTGAAACTACTCAACAGTAAAAGTAAGTAGCAGAGCTAGAATGTGAATTCTGGGAGTATGAACATTTTAGTGATTATTGAGGGCAGTTTTAATCCAGCACTGTTTTAGTTCAGATTTGATTCTTAGGGAGGATGAAATGAGACACTCCAAAGTCATTGACTAGTTAACAGAAGGAAGTTTACTTTACCCTAAAACAATAAATATGTACAACAGACATGCAGAACATTTATCTTGTAATCTCTGCTCATTTTCCTTCACAAATGCTGTCTCCCTCAAATCCTCCCAATTGATGCAGGATTATTTGATATTCTCACTAATAAAATCATTTAGATAATTCCAGGAATTAGGATGTGGCAGATTCTTTAAAAATAATGGCAATAGTGTGAAAATGTTCCATTTTTGTATGGCTATGATTTGTGAATTAGGGGAAATTGTTTAATTTTTTTTTAAAACTGAAAATAAGTACTCTTTTGCAAGTATGAATACTGGTTCAAGTCTTCCTGTACCAAATATCTTCCCAAACAGCTATGCTCCTTGGCAAGCAGTCTGAAGAAATAGTTAAAGGTTAAAATAGCTTCAGCCTTTGTTAAAATTTACCACTTTAATATTTAGGGTTCTAATTTAGTGAAGGGTGAATTAATCTGTTTTTTTTTTTCTCATCACTGATGAAAATTGTCTTTGATTTGTTTAGTTTTCTAATTCAAGTGGTAACTGAGCTCTGAAAAAAAATGTAGTCTTTAATTATGTTATTTGCTTTTCTGCAACATAGAATTTGATTGGAGGAAGCTTAACAATACAAAGTAGTTGTGCATATATTGATAAACTACAAACGGGTTAAAGACCCTGGCGGAGAGAAGGTAATAATCATGGGAAGTGGCAGGTATACCTCAGTGAATAACCTCAGATCTTGGTTTAAATTCAGATACTTTTAATTAGCTTTGGCTTCTCCTTCGGTCTTTTCTTTCAGAGATGGAAAAGGAGTAAAAGCTCTTCTATTTTTTTTTTTTTTTAATATCTCTTGGGTTAGAATCACTTTTCCCTCCCATAAATTACACTGTTGTTTCCTAGGATTTTGAATAGAGTGTTTCTCCTAGAATGAAATTTCCAAGAAAAATGAGCAAAATGCAGATGGATGCTTAATTCTTTGCCACTGATTAACTCTCTTCCACTTTGCTCCATTTCCTCCATAAAGTGAGGGCAAACATTACATATGTGAAAGAAGTCAATTCTATAGTATTTATGATCTCTTGGTAGAAATTGGTTATCAGAAGAGAATGCCATATGGCAAGTCCCCTTGGGGCTTTTGTTTTCATTGTTTAGCAATGATAATACTGATGAAAAGAAACATGTTTAAAATACCTAGTTTAAGAAAGTTTTACATTGTAGTCAATAAGCAGACATACTTTTATTTACAGGTCAGATGGGCAACACATTCCTGTAAACCCTTGTAGGTAATAGTCCAGGCATTGAGTCTAGGTGGAAAAGATTTCCAAGGCAATGTTACCTGCTAGTTCAGTATGATGTGGCTGCTTGTTAATCAGTGAACATGAGAACAAAGAAAAAAGAGAAAGACATCTTGGCAATGAAGCATAGGTATAATTAATATTATCCATTGCCCATCCTGGCTTTTATAATAATAATTATTATTATTGGTTTTCCTTTCCTACTATACCTTTGCCTTTCTCTACTTGAAAATATGTCTAACTCACTTTGTTCCATACTGAAAAGAAATATGTATTTCGATTAGGTTCAGTAATCTTTTAAATTTGGAGATCTTTCTTAAAAGTGAGAAAATTTGGGCAGGCCATGAGAGGTTCTTTAATCAGCAAAAGTTGTGTCATTAAAACAAGTGGTAGTCAGTAACTAAAAACATAACTAATAAAGGGAAGAAAAAGTCAGAAGTAATGGATGGAGATATGCAAGAAAACTGCTATAATTTCTCCTTTGCCATTTATACTCACCTCTTTCATTTATGACAAGGAAGATTAGTACATGAAAGTATTCATGCTTTACTTTATTCTAGTTAGTACTGTTGGGAAAGTTGCATAAGGGTTTAATATACAGTTAGAAAGTATTCTGTGTAAATTTTCCCTGCTTTCAATTCCACTGGTATTGTAGAGGATTGCATTATTGTGCAATATTATTAGTAAATGTGACAGCAAACTCATGTCTTTTGACAATGTGTGAAGAAATTTAGCCTTCAAACATTAAATCATTTCCTTTTGATCAACTCATGGTAGAAACAGTTAATAAGAACAATAGTATTAATGATTGAAATTCAGAGGCAAAGAAAAGTTGAAAGGAGATGTTTTAAGAGTGATAGAAGATAGGCTTATGTGTTGGAATCTCATTCATTCTCTCTTCCTTTCCTCTCTTTCGTAAAACATACACACACACACACACATATACACAGATTTTCTTGGGCAGTCGGTCAGCTATAGATAAAATAATTTCATAGGATTGTCCTCAGGCAGGCAAATTTATTTAAACATGATATTCCTTCTCCCATTCCCACTCTACCCCACCTTTCATTTAGTCATTATATACTAACAAATAAAGTAATTATGTCATCTCAGTAAAGATCATTGATATTCATTGGGGGAATATTTGTACTTCAATTTTTTTCTTGTGTTCAAGTACCAAAGGAGAGGAAAAAACCAAACAAACAAACCACCTTTCCTCTCTTTATTTTTTCCAGTTAGTAAGATTTAAAAATTTAATACCAATTAAGGGAAATTAATGAGAACTTTAAAAAAAAAAAGTATTTTAAGTATTACTAGATGAGGAATTTAGCATATTTGTTATCTGAATATTAAATATGTACCACAAAAACTGTTTTTCTTAATTGTCTGTTCAAAATATTCCCAGATTTGGGAACAGGAAGGGAAAAATATCAAAGTAGTATTGGATTTTTCCTAATTTTGTACAATAATAACATAGTCATGATAGAGTCAACAACTTATTGCTTTGAAAAGAAGTAGAGATTTGATCTCCTCTTAGGTTTGTTGTTTATCATAATCATCTTTCAAGTGAAAAGGCTAATTTACTCTTTCTATAGGAATATTTTAAGCATGATTATCATAATATCACAGCTGCCTGAAAAGGTCTAAAATGGGACCTTGACCTTGAATGTTTTTTTGCATTTAGCTTGTAGTGCTTAACATTCAAGAAACAATATAACCAACTCATTTATTAATCTGTAATTTCAAACTGTTAACTCTTACTCTGTAAATATAACCATAGTGATGCTTGAAATCTTGCAGCAACTAAAAAAAGTGCATTTGCTATTTTAATAGAGTAAATGTCTGAGGATTTCAAGATTTCTTTTGGGAATACACTAGAACTAAAGTAAGTTTTCCCTTTGGTATTACACTAGCTTATGATTTAATTTTTACTGACATTCCAGCAGTCATATTATTAGCTTCACAAAATGAAAGTGAAAATAATCCTGTATTAATTAAACAGAGTAATGGAATTCCTTCCTTTAGTTTATCTGAGCCATTTTAGACAGTAACAGACTTTCCCCCGTTTTCTCCCTTTGAACAAGCTTACATAGGAAAGGGGTTTGATGGGTTATAATGAAAGTGTGGCAGCTAGATGTGATTTACTATGCAACTAGCAATTTAATATACCTTAGCTAATTGCATCCCCCAATTTGGGTCTAGAATGGAAGGACAGGATGACTTTTGAATATATTTGTATACTTTGAAAAATTTTAAAAAATCATTGATTCCCCTAAATTTAGCCCTTTAAATATCAATTGAATTGCTGAGGTTTTGATAATGAGTGTATTTCCATCATTCTGACTTCTGAAGGAAGACAATCTGCACTGTTTTCAGGAGGCAGATTGATGTTCTACAGAAAGTTAAAAGTGTATATTTTAGAGTTTGGGTTTGAGAAGAAAAAATTAGCTAATGCTCAACTTAATTTTTTTTATAATAATAATTATCTCTGATCAATGCTAGATAAAAGATAACATAAGTCATACAAATACATAGTATGCTTTTCTAAGCATTATAGAATTGGGGAAACATCTGCTTAGCCAGTTTAAGAAGCAATCTTAAAGCCAACATTTATTATGCTTCTTATAGTTTTAAAGGTATATCTAGCTTTTCACAGAAAAAAAAAACAAAAATGACAATATGAAATAAAAACTCGTGTGACTCAAAAGTAGCATGAAAATCATAAAGATTTTAATTCTAATCATTCAGTCGTAAAACATATATTTGAATTGTGTGCTTTTTAAAATTTATTCCAGTTACCTTTTAAAGTGTTGAGAAGGAAACTGAAAATAGTAATTTATTTGATTCTTTCAAAGTGCCGTTCAAAATTCAAGAAGAGTAAGCAATTTTTGGCCAGCTTTAAAGATAACATAAGAATTCATTTGTAAGGTTGTAGGAATTAAGATATGATTCTGATTGGAGAACCCAGAGACTCAAATATACAATCTCAGTATGTAAATAAAGAAAACTGGTATGTATTTATATGGAAAGAAACTTACTTTTTTACTTGCAGGGACTAGGGGAATATGTGGGAGTGTACTTGTTCTTTAAAATGTTAAAGTGAAGGAAGCATCTTCTTTACCTTGTGGCCCCTGGGTTAGCTGTGGTTTAAGAATAAGGTTGTTTAGACATTCAGGAGTTACTGGCTTGTTTAAAGATGAAGATGTTGAAAGATTTACATAGGGATAATTATATGCACAGTCTGATGGTCTGATATAGACTTAGCTCATTAATGTTCTTTGAGAGACAGTCAAGAAAGCTTCTTTTATTTGACTCCATTATTCCTGCTTTGGTAGGTTTTATAATGTGTAGATTTGATTGCCTGAATGTTGATATGTCTATCATGGTTTTTTGCTAGATTAATTAAAATATAAATCTATTGTTCTCTATACAATCAACCCAATCTGTCTTAACAGACCCATTTCTTCACCTTTTCTACCTCTCTACCCCCCTATTGTGGGGAAATCTTTATGAATAGGAAAGATTCTTGGGATGACTTAACTGTGTTTCTTTATGAAATGTCCTGGAACCTGTCCCAGAAGTTTAGTGCAATAGATTGTATTTTAAAATTTAAATTGGTTAAACTGAATTCAAGACAGTAGGAGTAATCTTAGGTCCTTGACTCGTAGAGGTGACACTTTGGCCCCAGGGGGAAGAAAACACACTACTGTATGAAGTCTAATATAATACTTCTGGTCATTCAAGGAGCAGGGATTGCAGTGGAGGGAGCTCCTTGCCTGGATCAAAGATGGTTGGTGGAAAAGTCGTGATGGCATAATAGGGTAAAAATGTGTGTTCAGAATGTGTTTGTGTATGTGTGCATGTAACATGGAGGAATTCATACTTGAATATGAAAAGTGTGCTTAAGGAAATATACCACACAAAAATCCAAATAGGCATTTCTGCAGACAAGTAAGTATAAAGAATATAAAGGTAAATTTAAAAATACTGAAAACATGAGATAACTTAGGTTTCTTCAGCCAGTAATAATAAATTTGAGTAGAGATTCTTTTCTTTAGAATAGCTCTTTCAAAGGAGTAATAAACGCGGAACTGTCAGCATGATAATGCAAAAGAATATGAATACAGCAAGGAGACAGACATATAGATGCCTTTTAACCTAGTATTTGAGACTACTTGAGATCATTGCTTTTTATCAGAAGGATTCCTGAACATTGAAATTTTTTGTTTGCATGCCGAGAAAATATTTGCGATTGAATCAGCAAATGGTGATAATTCTAGGTTACTCAGAAATCAAAATTTGTATGATTTACTATGTGTATGTTTCTAGTAATGAAGTTCTGGTATTTTTAGGAATTTTTTTAAAATCAAAATGCCTTTGAAAGGGTTTTTACTTTAAAAAAAACTCTTAAAATGATTCAGTAGCTTGATTTAGATTTGATAAAAGCAATTCTTTTTTTGTCTTTCTGCTGTCTGCAGAGTGCTTGGATTTTCTTCTACATCTCAGAGCTCTTTTAATTCACTGCTCACAACCAAATTTACATCTTAATTGCAGAGTTCACATTTAACAATATAGACAGCATAATGCTACTGGTAATTAAGCTTTTACTACCTGCTTTTATACAGTAGTCACAGACATAGTTTTTGCTATGTTAGTTCCGATATAGAAACTTGCATGCATTTAGACCCCAAATATAAGTATCCAGGCCTACACTTTAAGTCTGGTTAAGTGCATGGCAAAAGGAAATTGCCTTCTCCTTTGGAAGGACAAAAAAACATGTCTGTCACTTTTTCTATTCTGGACTTTGACTTGGTCGTTCTATTTTAATACAGAGAAAGCAGAAGATTTTATGAAGGGTGCTTTGAGTTCTGATTTACTGTTATTAACACATTCTGTGCATGTGTACTGATTGATTGGCTTTGATATCAAAGATTGTTATTTTCATCATGTAAGGCTTTCAGGTTCAGAAGGTTTTGTGAATATCATATATTAATTACAAAATTGTGTTAAATTCTCAATGAGGTTGCAGTTTTCTTTTTGCTCCATGAATATCTGTAATCTATTCCAGTGTCACATAATAAAAATATATAGCTTCCCAGAAAAATAAATATTATTTCCTGATACTAGTGTTACATGTTTTAAAAAGTAGTCAAAAGCAAACTCATAATTATTTATTCTTTTAGTTTTCTTAATCTACTTTAATGATCTTACTTTTCAAACTGCTTCATTCATTAACTTGTCTTAATGAGAGGCCAGGTGTCTGAGTTACAAAAGATGATATTTTGCTGGGTCTAGAGTCCTACTTAATTTTGAAATGTGCCATGTATGCAAATACATATGCACATACACATGACATGAAATAAGCACTGGTGTCAAAATAATATCTGTACTTCTGTCTCCCACTCTGATGGTAAGCATTTTTTTGGGGGAGGGAAAGAGAAAGTATAAAGTTAAAAATATTTACATTTGAAATTTTAACAATGTCAACTTTCCACAATGCAATCCTTATCTAGTTAAATTTGTTTAGATTTAAAGTACTATGATCACTTCTTCCTGCCCTACTCTCAGCAAGTGGAAAAATGATTGATTCTTTAGTTGCTTATTTTCATTTTGTGAAAGTGTGCATTGAGCATGTTTAGAAAGAGAAGAGGAAGTGATAAGTATATAAATTATATGCATATAAAATTCAGGAATGAATTCTTTTGTTTTAGTTGTTTATACTATCATACTTATGCAATCATTGCTACCTAAAATAAACAATTATAATTTTTCAAAGTTATTAAGCATCTTAGAATAATATTAAATTTGAAATGCCCACTACAAATTAAAAAAAAAATAAAGAGCTATAAGAAAGAAGTGAATGAGAAAGTAGAAGACTGAATAATGAGGCAAAAATGTAATGGAATATAGACAATGGCATCGTAAACTTATTTCTCTACCTTATGTAGAATTCTTCCCCAAATTAACTGTGAGTCTGGCATGTTCTTCTTTTTGAAGGTAACAGGCAAACTGTACTTTAGGTTAAAAAAAAACCTTCCAGTACCTAAAGAGTTAAGTTAATTATGTTCCTTTGTAGCCTCTCAGAAAATATTTGTAGCATTTAAATCTCTCTTCCCTCCACCCCTCCCTTATCTGCCCACTGTTTTCAGTCCCCTTTCTCTATCTCCACCCTCTCTACCTGCCTGGCTCTCCTCAATCTGTGCTGCCTGGGTTCTCCTCCCCTCTGATTGGCGGAAGCTCTTCCAATCTAGAGCTCGCCTGGGCCAGTGGGACTGCATATGTAAAGCCCTACTTCATATTAATAAGCTCCAATCGGGGCTTTAAGTCCTTGATTAGGAGAGTGTGAGAGCTTTTGGTCCCAACTGGCTGTGCCTATAGGCTTGTCACCAGGAGAACATTTGTGTTAATTGCACGGGGCTCTGTCAAGGAAACTTTGATTTATAGCTGGGGTGCACAAATAATGGTTGCCGGTCGCACATGGATTCGGTAGAACTTTGCATTCCTGAATCTTTTTCCCTGCACTACGAAGAAGAGTAGGTACCTTTTTTTTTTTCTTTTTAAATTGAAAAGATACAAATATATATATTCGCACCCTGATTCAGGTAACGATCTGTGTATTTTGTGTGCATGAGTGGCTGTTTGTGTCTGTGTTGTGCCTTTTGTGCTGAGGGCGATCTCCTAATTCAGTAAGTCGAGAATTGTTCTCTGACTACAATGTTACCTTTGAGGCGAGGCTCGGTAACTGTCAGTAAAACAGCTGTGTGACAGTCACTTCTTATTCAGGTGCTAAGAATAGGCACTTGGCACCAATGCTTACTGAACTGTTAAAATGCATCTTTTACTAGGACCCATTTTCCCAAGGAAAAAAAAATGTTTTAAAATATAATATTCAGCAATGATTTATACTATTGAGTGCCTCTTATGTATTTGCAGTTTGACAGATATTTCCATCTCCCTGTCATTTCGTACCTCACAGAGTTAGAGGGAAAATTGCACATTTGCTAATTCTCCTTCAGAGAACAATTTTAAAACTAGCCTCCTGCAATTCAGGTCGAGAATAATGTTATTTGCATGGTTAGCGTTAAGTCAGCACTTAGCTGACAAATCAATCCATTAACTAACTGGGGATTTTCACACATTCTGAATATTAACAACACCAACACCACCACCAAAAAAAATCTAAAGACAATCTGACTTTTAATATTTTACACTCAAATGGGTTATACCGAGAGAGTAGAGTTATTTCACTTATTGTTTCCACAAGATACAGCAAAGTACTTTGGCTTTTACCCTCAGTTTAATTTGTATTTATGCATATCTTTGTGTACAAGCCAATTCATGTTGAGATTACCAAAGGGGGAGAGTAAATGGAGGGAGAGAGGTTGGATGAGGAAGTAAATTAGGTATTCTGGTGTAGATGAGCAGATCATAAACTTAATTTCATCCCACAGCCAGGATAAAATATTAGTATATCGCAGGAGCTGTCACTGGCTCATCTTTCTATTGAGTTAGTTGTTATATTTCTTTTCTTTCATATTATAATAATACAGAATGTTGTAATTTTGAAAAGGGTGCACTTAGTAAGCACTGTGTCTGTGGCTTGTGGGGGGGAATATAAGGATATGTTGAAGAGACAGTGTATTATAGGTAAATGTCCACTAGCTGTCCTTAGTGACTGCATATTGCATTGCTCTTTGTAATTAAGCCAGAGATGAAAAGTGACTTGCAGTTGCAATCCTGTATGTTGGTGATTTTAGACATAAGTGTGTGTGTATATGCATAACCGTGCGTATGGGTGCACGCGTGTGCATGGTGTGTGCCCCTGGAAAATACACTGGAAGAGTTGGGCTTAATCAGAAAGAGAGGAATTTTTTTGGGGGGGGGTCAGGTTATTCAGTTTAAAATTTAAAATAAGAAAACAGTTTTAAAATAGTAAGGGTTCAGAAATCACAAAATAAACAAAGGTAGATTGTCCAGTAAGATGTGATTTGTAGTTTAGCACACTTGGAATGACTGAATAAGAGAGTATAAAATGTTTTCATAGTGGCCCAAAAGGCAAAAAAAAAGATTACCAGAAAAAGCTCGCTCATATTGTGAACTTTCTTTCAAAAACAAATAAGCAAAAGAAAAGAAACTTTAATGGGACCTTAAAAGGGAGTCTTTTTACTTAGTTTTCTTGAATTTATCGTCTTAAAGCTAATTTGAATAATTAGTTTAGATAAGCCTCTTAAAGTAGATGCAGTTAAATGAAATCAGGGCACATGTCCTTTTGGCTGTGGTGCAAGATTCAAAGTAGCTCATGCTTTCTTTTTTGGCTCAATTAAAAGTCATCTTTAAAAAAATTCAGATTTATTATCTGGATGCAGTTCTGATGGTTATGTGGTTCACTGGACAGACAGAAAGATCTAATGCTAAGCAACACATCTGCCTCTCTGTCTCAATTAATAAACCACAGAATTTATACATGCTATTAATATTCATAGTAATTGTACTTGGGCTATACCCCCATCACGTGTATATACACAGAAATCAAGCTAGAGTTGTGCAGTTATAATGAAAATACTGGAAAATTTCAACATTGAGTTTTGTTTAAAAAAAGAGAGACATTTAATACTTAAAATATGACTAGATTAAAGGAGCCTGAAATGTTAGCCTCTTATTAAATTTCTTTGATTTTAGGAAAGGGCATATGAAAGAATGCAATACTTTTCACCTTGTTTTCCATTTATGTTTTTAATAATAATAATAGTTAACACTATAATACAGGAAAATAATGTATCTACTCATTTTGACATGTGTCAGTCTAATCATTCTAAATGAGTGTGTTCATCACACGAAATCCCTTTCAACCTCTGATTAAAATGTAACATTGACCACAGGATTACAAAGCGGACTTAATTTTACTGACTGTTTTAACAGCTGTCCCAGCTGTTGGAAGAGGCAATGAAATATGGCCGTGAGATACTGTAAAACAGGGAAAGGGGTGAGATTGTTTTGTAAATTTATACATGAGAGCTGAATTAAAGACCTTAAAAAATCGAACATAACTTGTTTATTTGAGTTAACTGCTTTGGGCCATGCAAGTTTAGTCATGTTTACTCTGTTTTCATTCACTTTTCTTATCTACCTACATCTCAGTCAGTCTTGCTTTTTTGCTAGCCTTTCTTTCCCAAATCAAAATATATAAAAATTCAGATGCCCAAAAATATTTCAAGGATGTTTTTTTAAACTGAAAGGGAAGAAAAATGCATAAATGAACTAGAAATAAAGCTTGAATCAGAGTGGGTGCAATCTAGATAAAAAAAGATAGATAAGGTCTTGCCTTAAGTCATTTAGATAGTACTTGATATGAGAACTATGAGCAGATATTGTCATATTATTTTTTTAATTATAATCATCTCAGAGTCCAAACTGGGACATTATATTAGTTTAATGTCAAAGTGGCACGGGAACTAACTTGCCTTTTTTTTTTTTTTTTTTTTTTAAATTGAAAATACCAGCAAACTTAAAGTGATAGTATTTTGGGACTTGGAAGAAGTGGTCATTTTTTTCCTCTCCAGGATCTGGAGTGTTGAAGAAAGGTTGTAAATTAGTGGGAATGACAATAGATATCACTGGAGTTGGCTTCAAGGTTCAGTGTCTTATATCATTGAATATCACAAGTATTCTACATATAAAAAGGATCAGAACTGTTTTTTTAAATAAATGAATTAAACAGCCAATGTTCAAATTCCATAACTCTATAGCTTAGGTAAGCAGACCAAATATATTACATAATATCAAATTTTCCTCTACAAATTAAGTCATGTAGTGTCCTTGAGCCAATAAAATGAATTTTGTATTCTCCTTGGATGGTAAATAAGGTGCATGTGTTTCATCTTGTGTGTGTGCTTGTGTGTGTGTATGTGTATGTGTGTATATTGCATTCCTGGATACTTTTGGGTCAAAGTTTTAAAAATCCTGCTTCTGAAGCGGTGGCAGTTTTTTATTTCTTAAGGGTGAGGATTGGGGGAGAAAGGCTTTTGACCAGCCCCTTTTATAGTGATGGTTTCTCATTTTAATGTGTTTATGGCGCTTCTCTTTTATTTACTACTGAGTGAGCTTTAGTGCGCTTCAGCAGTAATTAACCTATGTTATTATCAAAACCCTTGTGAATATCCATTAATTATTTTGAATGTATTTTTAAAAAAATTTTTATATAGTAACATTTTTAAAAATTCCAATTTAAAGGCATTTGGTATGCTTATTTATAATCCTTCTTATAATTTACACATTTCCAACTAGTTTTCTATTTATTACTTAGTCTGTTTGTAATACTAATAGGTCTAGAAGAGCATATTTTCCCCCTTTAAAAAAAGTGGTTAAAATAAGTTAATCAGAAATCTGAATTTTTACCTCCAGTTTTTCAGACCTTAGAAATATCAGGCAGTTTATTTATTTGTTGTTTGGAGTGTTTGTTTTAAGTTAGTTAATAATTCTTTGGGAATTTTTGTAAAATATTGAGCTAACAGAAAAATACTTGTGCTTCCAATGTTGAGGAAAGATAAGGACCTTTTCATTAGCCAGGTCCTATTTTTGCAATTAATTTCAGATCCATGGTGCTATTCATCAAACAGAGCAGGTAACTTCTCTGATTCTATTTAACAGTACTTTCACCATACCTCATTCCAACAAGCGCCAGAAACAAAGAGCAGACTATTGTTTTTGAAGGTAGATAGCATTCAAGTGCTATCACTTAGGAAAATACCCTGAACAGTTTTCTAACATAGTGACTAAATAAGATAATAATAAACCTGAATGATTCTTTGTGATGTTAAAGGACAACACCCTTTGACATTTAGGATTTTGCTTATATGCCATATAGTAAATAAAATTTAATATTTCAAACAAATGGGCTTTCAGAAGAAGTGATTTTTATGAAGGTAATTAATATTATTGCCATTTCTAGTTTTATCATCAGATTCTAAGTATAAGAAAAGAGCTTTTAGTTATGTCAACTGAAGTTTTGAATCAGATGAGTTCTGAATTTGTTTCACAGAAAAATTCATGGAAGAAAAAAACAATAAAATGTTGATCTGTTATAAGTGCTTATGAGCAGTTCCATCCAGCTCTCTGGAGAAATTCTGTGATTACACAAACCCACTTTGTTCAGTTTTTACCTCTTTTACATCCACTGTCCTTGTATTAAATTATCATTGTCCTAAAGCACATGAAATAGAAATTAATTGCAGTTTTCAACAAGCTCTGACAGTGAAATATTTAGCCCCTCTGTCTCCAATCATACTTATATGTATGTTTGATAGTGCAAGGATGACACTAACAATTTCTGCAGCTTAACGATGTCCTTATTAAGTGTTATTTTATATTTTGTGCATTTTTAGAGTTGATTGTTGTTTTATGTGCACATGTATATAAATATGTATGTATATTTACTACTATAAATTTGTAATTCACATATTTTAGACCACAAACAAGTTAACTCTACTATGTCTACATATAACTATACATATAAGTATGTATATTTCAAATCAGACTCATGAAGACGTGTTCCTAAATCATATACATGAAGAGAAAAGAAAATTCAGGCTCTTAAGGATCATATATGTGTGTGTGTGTGTGTGTGTATTTATGTATCTACTTTTAAGTGTGTGTGTGTGTGTGTGTGTGTGTGTGTTCAATATTGGATGCCAGATTTTTGCTGTATTTGTCAGGCATGGAATGTATCTTAATCAGACGGTTCAGTCACTGCAAAAGACAGGTAACTTCTTAATTAAATCCTGAAATGATTTTATTTTATATTAATCATTTACAATATTTGTTGTTACTTCATTCACGTATTAATCAATAATATGTTCATGTCCGAGATTATAATTGCATTGAGATATTAAGTTCATAATTTTATGATTTGGGTCCTGTGTCCCAGAAACATTTTTTTGAACTAGCTTTCTCTTCGTTCTTCTAAGATACATTTTATATACAACATGATAGGCTTTAAAAACATAGAAACATTAATTTCAATTATCTTATATAAACCCACCTTCTTTAATTTTTTATATAAAGAAGACATACAAGATTTCTTTCCTCCCTCTTCTCCCCTTCCCTACCCCCAAAAAGGGAATTTCTGGCTTCAGAGTTGTGAATTTTATTTTGAGAGGGTAACTGTTGTGATATAATTTAGTCAAATAATGAGATGTAAGTGAAAGGCAGTAGTAGTTTAAATGCTGTGGTGTGGGTTATATGATTAAAATCTTGGGTTACATCCCTAAAAATAATCTTGGAGCATAATTAAACTTACATATATTCAGATACATATTAGTTCCTCTTAATTTTTTTTGGGGGGGGAGCCTGTATAGTAGGTAAAAGTTACTTCCTTTATTTAACACCTTAATCTTTTACTCTTGTCTGAAGGATTTCCTCACATTATACTGACTCAAACTCATTTTAAGTTTTCATATTTCAGATATTTTAAAATTCATTTAAAGAAAGTTGTCATTTCTAGGAAATTCTTAATTTTAAGAGCTATTTAAACTATATTATCATTGAATTGGTGACAGGTATTTCTTTTCTTTTATGATCACATTACATTTACCAGTATTTCTCAAATGTAGTTTACAGAGCTGAAATAAAGCCTAATTTAAAAATGTTAAGCTCTAGTTTGCATGTGGATGTTTGTGTGCATATAATTTCATATTTGGGACAAACGTGTTTTTAAAAGTTCTTTTGAACTTTTGTGATTTTAGACATCATCTTGTGTATTTGGAGAGTGATTAAGTAATATATCACAGCGAGATAAGTGTATGCTTCAACCAAATTATTTAAACTTCCAATCTGTTATATTCTTTTATTATCCTTATGTAGTTGAATAAGTATATGAATATATCCATAAGCCTAAAAATCATGTAACACAGGCAATTCTATAAGGGAAATACAAATGTGTTGAATTATTTCAAAATAACGCATATTCGTGATATCTAATTTTTTTAAAAAGAAGAAATTTAAATATGTTTGTGAATAGCAGAGACATTATACACTAAAAGGTACTACATTACAAGAAGGCTTATATCCTGAGAAAAAAAACTTAAAAACAAATGTATGTTCTCTCTTTTGATTATTACTTTAAAAGTCAACTCTTAACATACATATTGCTCTGTGGCTTTTCATGTTGCTGTGAATGAAATGAAATTGTACAAATCAAAATGGAACTACATACCATATGTAATGTGTTTTGGCAGCACTTACCTAGCCAACTACAACAACAAAATAATGTTAGCCATGCTGAGAAACAACAGAAGTATCACAATTGTGTTGATTTAGCATACTCTCTCATCTTCTCCTTTATGCAGTCTTCTTTCAAGTAATTAGCTAGTCTTGTGCTAGAAACATTGGAAGTTATCACAAAGTTATAATAGAATTAGATAGTTGATTTATGTAATAAATAATCATAATTTAGTTAGGGGATACCTCTTTGCAACTACTCTTTAAAACAGGAACTCCAGGAATCCAGATATGGCAGTAGATGAGAATCGGTAAACAAAATTCTCTAAATTTTTAATTCTATATTAAAAGTGGAATTTGATTTTTAAAAACCTGCTTGAAACAGTGATAGTGACTTGTTTTTTGTATACTTGAAATTTTTTTCCCAATTAGTCAGGAAAATCAATTCATCCCTACTTGAAAATATATTTGATTTTGGCTTTTCCATTTTTCTGGGAAAAGCAAACTTATTTTTTTCCTTTTCTCCTTCAGAGAGAAACTTAAAGATTATGTTAAAAAAAAAAAAAAGGTATAATTTGAAACAATAACCAAATGACACTATAGACTGTTCTCTGAAATATTTTTTTTTCTTGTTAAGGTATAAACTATTACTTCTTTTCTCCTGGGGGGTGGGGAGGGGCACCTCTTTTCTGTTATTTTTAGATCAAAAGCAAAACTTGTAATTTTCATTCTTTTCAGTATCTATTGTGTGAACTAGAATACTTTTCAAAAGTTACATATTCTTAAGTAATATGCTTGTTTTCTTGGCAATATTTTTGAGATATTTGCATGGGGGAGAAAAGGGAAAATATTCATTACATCTATTTAAAAAAATAGAAATTAAGCACTAGTAATTATCTGAAAATGTAAAACTGGGAATTGAGATGACATTCTTCATGTTTCTAGAAAATTATTTGAAGTTCAAAATCAAATACTGATATTCCCAAATATTTGGCATTTTACCCAAAATTACTATTTTGCTTTAATTTGTATAGGTTGTGGTAATTATGTCCATTACTTCCCTCCCATTCAGTGAGAGAAATCTCTAGTAAATTCTGGCAGTTTCTTTCATGATCAGATGTCTGTGGTATAAAATATTGCATTTAATTAATTATTCCCCGGAGTGACAAAGAAGTGAAGTTAGTGTTTTTGATAACTGGATAAAAGGATTATGGAAACCACATCACTTTCCTATTAGGAAGTTAGTATATCCATTTTGATGCTAGATTGTATTAAATTGGTTGAACAACACTGTCAGTGATTTACATTAACATGAATGACACCTGTCCCATCAATCATGAGACCAAGGTGTCACAGATGGACAAGCACCAATCACCAGAATTGCAGGGCTTTGCACACTTGCCTTTTAACTCATTTCATTGTTCTTTAAATCTAGGGGGTGGCTCACTCTGTTCCTGAGTCTAGACCAGAGAATGGGATCGGCTCAGGTGGTGCCACGTGGTTGGCCTTTTCTGTTCCATCAGAGGTATTCAGTTTGGGAGTGTGAGGAAAGAATGAAGAGTTTTTGCACCAAATCTTAAGTAGTTAGAAATTCAAACTTCCTGGTTTTTTCCCTTTCTTAAATGCACCCACTAAAGTTACCAATAAAAATATACTTACTTATCGTTCTTTATATTTAAACAAATTTAAGAAAAAAAGGTAAGTCAAGCTTCTTGATTTAAATTAGATTGGGATATTTTGCTTTGTCTTGCTTTCTCTTTGATATTATAGGTTGAATAGTCAAACAAATGAGAAAAAAAATTAAGTCTTCACTGAGCAGGTCATAGGAACATAGATCTAACGCAGAAAGGGACCTCAGATGAAAACTCCCACTCGGTGATTTCAGATACCAATTTTAATGCATAGTGCATTTTGAATGTTCTTAATGATTTCAAAAACTATATTAAGTATTGGTTACTGTGTATGACAACAACTTTGTTTTTCATTTTGTTTGCAGTTTTTTGAGTGAATTCAGTACATTGTCCACCTTATATTTCTGCTTATCAGGGACTTTTAATCTCTTTACTAAAATCACCTGAAATATGGAAAAGCTTATTCAAGTATAAGAAGTAAATGAAAGGCTTTTCTGATGAAGATACTAGAAGATCCTGACCTGCTTTTGTCTACTTTACCAAGCTAAGCACATGATAAATCTTATATTTGTTGTGCTTGCATGTGTATTATATGAATTATACCCTTGTATAATATGTATAAGCATATCTGTGGGCTTAATGGGAAAAGAAAACTCTGAATTCCATAGTGGTTACTGTTAATATCTCATTTGTTTTCTTTCATTTCTGTTTGAGTACCTTAGTTGAGTGCCTTTATAATTTTTTTTGTGATTGTTGTCAGGTTGGGATACTGCTGACATTTTTGTTAAGTTAATGTCAAGCAGGAAAACTTGTGGCAAACTGGTATAGGTCTATACTGCATGGAAGATACCGCTTATGTTTGATTGTGTGTAAATACAGTTAGTTAGTTGGGGGTTTATCTGATAGCTTGGCAGAAAGAGAGAGGAGCTGTACAAACTGTTTTCAGTAACTGTGCTGTTCATACACCTGATAAGATTAAGAGAGCTTTCCAAATGCTGATATGCTTTGAATAAGAAAAGAATAATCACTTCCACTGGCACCAGCTTATCGGGAATGAAATAAAATGCCTACACTTTTACATTAGCAAAAGTAAATGTTTTAGGCACTTCTGTGCCTTTTCCCCCCAGGTTAAATAATAGTTAAGTCTTTTTTTTTTTTTAAATGTACTAATGAATAAAAAAGGATTTATTACCTTCAACAAATTAGAGGTGAATATGTTGATAAAGGAACTTTAGAGGCAATAGTAAGACTCCTGTTGTTAATAAAGTGGTTCCATTTTGTTCTCTCTGGAATTCAGCAGTTTTCACTCTTAAATTCCATTAACTATCATATCTAGTATTAGAAGATGCACTTATTCTTAACTTAGTTTCCGTGTGTGTGTGTGTGTGTGTGTGTGTGTGTGTGTTTGGTTGTTGTTGTTTTTGTTTTTTTAAACTGAACAAGTGACAGGCAATTGATGTTCAGCTCATCAATCCCCATCTCCTATATGTTGGAACCTAGTTAAGCCTTTAATCAGACCACATCATATGAATCTATATAAAATTCCTTAAATGGTATATTCAGGTTTTTTTTTTTTTTTTTTAAGCAAGTAGGTCATGACAAGTTTTGGAGAACTGTCTAAAATCTAGTTAATTTTTTCAAGTTGTTAATCCTTTTCAAGTTCGTCTCTTTTAAAATGGCATTGGTATTGCTCTTTGTAAGCAATTAACTTTTTCCCTATCTTACCATTTTCCTTTCTTTGTAATTTGATTCAGGCAAATAATTTGGTGTATTCTGATTTGATAAATGATAGTGCAAGAGCAGATTGATTGATTTTGGATTACTATTGATTACTCTCAATGAAATCACTGTGACACACTCAAATCAATAGTATTCGATTAACTAAGGCACCACTGTTCTATACATCTAGCAGCAGTGGGGAATTCAGGAACAGAATGTTCACAAGCTGATAAATTGACAAAGCATTCAGCTTTAAATAGTCCTTTGTTCAGCACTAGTTCGCTAAAATATATTTCATTGGAAAGTTCGTTTTTGCAACTCTGGGCCTTTCTGTGGAAGAAAGGTCATTGGTTTAAGGTTTATTAAATTTTAACTAAAAACAACTGGCTCCATTTAGGTGTAAAATAATTTAAGTACTTACTGCAGGCAACCTTCATGCTTTCGAGCTGTTACTCAAAGGTTTCATTCTTCTATGAAGATGTCAACTGTAAACATAAAAATGCATCACTGAAAATGTAATGGTTTAAGATTCAAACTGAAATAAAAATTCCTGCCTGGGGAAAGCAGTATAATCAAAATAAAATAGTCTTAACTTTCTTTAGAAGTAGGCATACTGAGAAGTAGTGCTAGAAGGCAGCAGGTAGAGAGTTGGTCAGGCACATTGCTTCTTTATTTTTATTTCTTCATGTCTGAAGGCACTTAACATGAGGGCACTGGAATTACATGCAAACTATCATGTGGTCTGAAAATTGTTCCATTAGAAATATGCAGAATTGTATTGTTCTGAGCAAATTTACCAACTAGCTATCAAAAAATGCATTTGCCCTATTTCGGGGCATTTTGACTAATGGCCGGAAGGGTCAAATTTCTCATCACTTAGCATGTTCTTGTACAAGCTTTATACCTGAGATAGGTCTGTGTGTATATATATAAATTGTGAGTCCCAAAATTGTTTACTTCAATTTTAAGTAGAAATGATGCATTTCTCTTTGGAATATTTCAGGTGTTATACAACTGAAGCAAATAACCACCCTGAATTTGACGTAATTCTGTGATTTTAAAAAAAAATGAGGTGCCATCTTAACATGCCCAATATCTGTACAAAGAAGAATATTATAATTGTTGAAGAGCTTTTAAAAAACACCCTAGTTGAGTCATTTCCCCCCTTTTTCCAAAATTAGAGGTTAGTTGGGTGTGGGAGGTGGGCACGAGCATGGTGAGGAGAATGGTCTTTGTACAATGAAGAATTATAAATTTTGATTCAGAAAATTCCATTACAAGACTTGGATGTTTCTCCAGGATGTTTGAGTAACTCATGAGTTTAAGGGAGGTGAGTGATGAAAGAGCTCTTCATGGAGTTTAATTTATGCCTGCTTTTTTGGTGATCTATAAACCCACGTGAAAAAAATGGAGACACTTTGTTACTTTTTGTCATAATTATGGAAGTTCTATTCTCTTAAACAGTACCTCAATTTTTTAAATAGCTCCTTTTGTAATGCATTTTCTTTAATCCTATGTATTCTTTAAAATGCTAAGCCAATTGTGACTTAGTACACTGATCAGATGTTCATCATCATGGCATCTGTCAGGGGGTAGTTAGGCTCCCTCAGAGATATCATGAGAATTTGACTCTATATACAAAAGCTATCCTGAAACTTTTCTTCAAGGAAAGCTACTCATCAGTAGAATATTCAGCAGTTGAAAATTGTTCAGACTGTGCAATTAATTGTTAAAAATATGATGAAAGCTAGATGCTGACCCCGTATCTTTTCATCCTTACTAATATTATTTTGTTAAGAGGACCTTAATATTTGTTAGCTCTTTTCTTGCCCTCACCCCAATCCTACTCTGTTATTTGTGCTTCACTGCAGTTTACACAGATGTGAAACTTTTTTCATTGACAACAGAAGGCAGGTCCTTTATTTGCTAATGCAGTTTTGTCCCAGGTTGTTCCTCCCAGATGTGTGTTTCATTGTGCTATTTCTGTATGGGCCAGTAGGAACTCTACCCAGCTAGAGGCAAAATTTGGCTGCTGTGTTGAGAGGACATTGACTTTGCCTGATAAATAGGAAGAAGGGACCAAAGACATCTGCAAATGTCTTTTGCATTTGTCAAATGCATTTTTGACTTTGAATTGCATCAGAATTGGGGAAGTCTTTCTGCTCACTCCCATATAAACATAATTGAGCTTAGTTCTTATTTAGGGAAGGGTAAGGCCCTACTAGGCAGTAACTGGGGAAAGCATCATTTACTGTAACTTGGGTGAGCTAATGTCTGAAACTGTACCACTGTCAATCTTGGATCGTTTCCCTTAGTAGTAGATTTCCCCCCTGTCTGTGGCACTGAATTTGATTTATCGCTGGTATTAAGATCAAAAAACAAATCATTCCTTTTGATGTTTGCTATTAGGCACATGCAGTGCAAAGGAGATCTGTCTTAGCATAAAAGTCACTGTCCTGTTTACCACATTTTCACTAATGGCAGAATATTTTTTCCATTTATTTATGTTTTCCCATATTTCAAATAATATATATTGAAAATCTGACTTTAAAATAGTTCAATAATGAGTCTTTTCATTTTGTAGAGGTACCCAGAAATGGTTGATTTGTAAATAAAAGTTTTTAGAAAAGTTTTTTTTTTTAACTACTACATTTATGTCAACTTTAAAGATGCATAAAAACAAGAGAAGGAATATATCCAAATATAATTTCATTTTTTATTTAAATAAAAAGACTAGGTATTAGTATACAATTAAAATGAGGTGGTAAACAGAATATACTGGAACTGAAATTTTAAGGATCTTGTATCATATTCCTAATTCTATACAGCCTTTGTTTCCAGTTAGGTACAGTATGTAGTAGCTTTTGTCCAGCCTCTCAGTTAGGAGGGATTCGCTCTAAGCAGCATGAACCACAGCCCATCAGCAGGCTGCTGGTCAGCAGCAGGTGTGAACAACATAAAACAGGATTAACACTGAACCAAAGTGTGTACTAAAAACAGAACCCCTGCCTTGATTTTAAAAGGACTGCCTGGACTCTTAAGATAGAAGTCACTCCCTCTATGTCTCAGTACTTTCCTTGTTTACTAAACAGTGTTCAATGGGCTATATAAATTGCTGTGTTCAGTTCCTAAGAAGTATTATTATATACTCCTTTTAGAATAATTATAAGGAAACCAATCATAGCTTTTATTTTAAAATGAGATTTGAAAGAATGAATTTCATGGGGAAAAAATGGCCATTGACACATTTTGAGAAGGAAGAAGAAATCGGTTCATTTGAAAGTTGACTCAGCAGCATCATTTTTTTTTTTCCACACAAAATTTTCTGTAATACCCAAAATAAAACCCAGTTCATTCTAGCTTTTAAAATTTGTTTGTTTTCATACATATGTATATATGTATAATGAAAGAAGCTACGTCACTAGCAGAGTCAATTTTTTATTAGCGGTCATCTCAGTGGAAAACATGGAACCATGATTATATGATCTCTTTAAAGAAGAAAAAAGCGATTAGGGAAATTAATTATCCCAGTAAATTCACCTTATCTGATTTATTAGGGTAGTATGTTCAAGGATTGCATTATTTTTAAGGCTTTTGTAAACCTCCATCACAATGTAGCAGCAGGTGTGAACAATACACTACAGAAGAGTCTTCTGGAAGCCATAGCACTTAGTCACATTCTGATTATAGGTAGTAGAAAAGAAGAAATAAACAAAAATTCCACCAAGTTAGATATCTTACATTTAAACAAAGATGAATTTTGCTTTTTTCTTTGATCCACATGTGTTAGATTACTTCTAAAATAGTGTTAGTGCCATAGTACTTAGAAATACATTCAAAATTATTCACTTTTAGATTTATGGGAATAGTGCAAGTTTCCCCAAAATGAATATGAAGCCAGTAAATTGGTCACAAATACTCTGGTAGTCAAATTTTAAAATGTGTGTGTGTGTGTGTGTGTGTGTGTGTGTGTGTGATAAGAATTTCTGTTGCTTCTGATTCTTTGGCACTATTTTCAAATGTATACATTTTTTTTACTCATCACTATGCCTATCTGCTGACTCTTTATCAATATAAGCATGGTTCTTATTGTTCAGTCATGTCTATCTCTTTATGTGCCCATTTGGAGTTTCTTTGGCAAAGACATTGGAATGCCATTTCGTTCTCCAGCTCATTTTTTATAGATGAGGAAACTGAGGCAAACAGGATTGAACAACTTGTTCATGGTCACACAGCTAGTAGGTGTCTGGGGTCATATTTGAACTCGGGAAGATGATTTTTCCTGACTCCAGGTCCATCACGGTGCCGCCTACCTCCCATATGCCTGATTCACAATGCTTTAAAAAAAGAATAGTCACATAACTCAGAGTGTCTCCTAAATTTTAGGCTACAGATAATTTTTTGCTACAAATTTTTGTGGTGACAATGTTGACAGTACCTTGGATAATGTAAGAGAAACAAATTAAGAATTATAAAGACCCCACATTTGCATTTACCTCTACAATTATGATTTTAGTAACTTAAAGGTCTGTTTTTTATTTTGTTTATCTAGGTCTTTCCAGAAGCATTTAGTTGTGTATGTTAATTAAACTGAAGGTTAATTACTTAAGGATAGCTCAGGAAATCAGGAATTAAGAGGTTACCATTGTAAGATTTTCATTATTTAAAATAGCTTTCTGATTGTTGGTAGTAAAGTTTTTTTTTTTTTTTTTAACTTTGAAATCCATGAAATATACTTTTTTTTCCTTAAAGGAAAGTAGAACTTTTTACTACTTATCCTCAAAACTTAAAACACATTTATTTAAAAGAAAACCACTGAGATCATGCATGAAACCTCAATTTGGGTTTTAATCTGATTACTTGGTTCTTTAGTATTATAGGTCCTATTTAACTATCCCTAGTGGACTCAAGGTATCATGTTATAATTCTGGTGACTTGCAAAAAATAGTTATATGTAGTCGTGCTGGTGTTCCTTTAATTATAGAATGGAGCCATACTGCTTATATGAAACACTTGGGGATGCCTCCATAAACTATTAGTAACCTTATTATATAGAAGACATTTTGTTTTCAGTTCTGGCAGGAAAGAAAATAAAAAGGATTAAAGACTTTTTTTTAAAGCTTCTCAGAGAACAGAGAATGAATTTGAACTCAAGCACAGAATTCATATTCATATTGTCTGACTGTGAAGGAAATGCTTAAATTCCTTTAAAATAAATGACCTAAAATAAGTGGTAGTCCAAATGAAGCATGTAATCATTATAACCAAATATGTCAACATTTGATCCCCAGAATAATTCATTTCTCAACTAATATCTTAGAATAGTATTTATGATACAGGTATCCAAATTCTTTAATTTTTGACTCCTGAATTCCTAACTTCATCTTAAATAGGCTTCAACACCTTTGTGATATTATTTTTAACATAGGCATTTTGAGCTTTTTCTTTTCTGGAGAGACATATGGGTTTATAATCATCAAAATTATTGCCACTCAGGCATTTGAACATTTATAATTAGATGATTAGTAAAGTTAGACACAAAAGATTCATGGAGATATTTAAAGCATTGTAGCAGTGCCAATAAGAATAATAGCAAAAATCTTAAGTGTTTTTTTTAAATTAAGTGTTTATACTCAATTTAAATGAATCCTATGTGTTGCTAGATTATTAGTTTTATGACAGCTTGGCTCATCATGACTTGGAAGTTTCCATTGCTAAGGAGGCATATAACTTTTCCATATCTTATAGTATGAGAGAGTTATGGCCCTTTTGAACAACAACAACAAAAGATCCTCTTTTGAAATTAACTTAGAATTATAAGCATCTGAATTATGTCATTTTAGTCTTTTTTTAAACACCAACAGATTTTAAAAAGCTTATCCTGAACCATATTGTTACTGCTAAAGGAAAAATGCATTTAATGAGTCCCACATTGAAAATTTATGCTCAGTAATAGTGATTATTGAGAAAACAGGGCATAGAGTAGAAATAGTTGTTTTTTCAGGAGTTTTACTCTGCCACATTAAAGGAATATTTTTTTCCTCTAATTAATATGAAAGTGCATCTTTGTGTTATATAAGGAAGTTGATTTTAATAACTGAATTGTGATGCAGATGATGTTAATGAATCTTATAGGACTTTTATATAAACCATTTCTCTAGGCCCCTCTCTTCCCCTCATATCTCAAATTACTCCATACTGCTTTCTGTTCCAATGATGATAATGTACCTGGAAGGAAAAGGCCGTCCATGGCGAGGCAGGCAGCGTCAGACAGGGCGGCCTGCCATCTGCCCCACCTGCTGCATTCATGTGTCCATCTGGTTCCTGCAATAGCTCATTGCAGGCTTCCACAGAAGAACATTCCGGCTGAAAAGCAGGCTGCGTGAATTATTTAGGCTGCTAGTGTAAATAAAGACAGGGAAGAGAGAAAGATAACAGGAGGAGGAACTGGTAGAACCTTTTGCCTTCTTAGTCTTGGATGCTTTGGAATGCTTTAATGCATGAAAGCATTTGATTTGCATATAGATTTAGATGTATAGATCATTGTGAAGATTACAAGCCAATGAGTTTTATCTAGATTTAGATAGCTCTCATCCTGCTTTGCACATAAAATATGACTAGTTACAGGAGGAGAATCTTTGGGGACTTTTAACATAAGTGAAACTGATGAAATGTAATGTTTTTAAGCATTAATTTAGCAGAAATAAAATATTTCTTTTAAGAACTATGTGCCCTTTGTGATCCAAGAATTTTTAACTATTTCATGTGAGGGGCTAACTACTTGGTTTTAAAATATATATTTGTACAATTTGTGCTTCCTGTTTTCTCTCCCTTTTGATCTTGGATACAAATCTAATTGGGGTTTTTAAATTTTACTTTTACAAATGTAATATTGGACTTATTAAATATATGCTATGTGAAGAACATTTTTTGTGAAAGAAATAAGATTATACAAACAAGAGTCCGATTTTATATATATGTGTTGGCTGTTTTTTCCTCTTTCTTACACAATTGGTACGCAATATCCAGAAAATGGGAAAAAAAGGTGCACAGATAAATTATTTTAATAGGAGAATTTTAAAGAAATGAATAAGGTAGATTTGAATAATAGGGATATAAAGATTTGTTTATTTTTTAAATCTATTTGTAGTGGTAGGCTAGGAAAGCTTTATTTAATATAATTACAAATATCTAATTGTCACTTGAAAGCAAAAATATAACTTGAATGATTTATTAAGAATTTCCAAACTTTAAAAAACAAGTCCTTTTTGACTATTACTTATTTGGAGAGAGGGAATGGATGACTTATTAATTTTACTTAAAAGATATCTGTTCTAGGCTTCCGAAGCAAATTTTTAAGAAATGAATGTTCATAAGTATCAATTTCTCTTCCAGTTTCCCATATTTATTACAAACTAACCTCTATTATCACTACTAAAATGTAGTGCTATGCTCTTTTTAAATTTTTTTGCTTAAAAGAAATTGTCTTTAATTCTATTTTCCTGATTTTTTTGATATTTTCCCCTAGCATTTAGCATTCTAAGTATATTAATTAATTTCAAAGATTTTTAAAGCCTTTAGAAACATTTTGATAATATTAAATTATTTAAGTTTAGACCACATTAAACTTATTAGCATTCATTTCACACGCACGTCCTTAAAGCAATTTTTTTTGCCTAAACTTTAAAGCTATAAACCTTCTTAATGTTATTAAATTTGCATCCTTTCCTTGAAATAGATTAGCCATCATTTGGTCCATAATTCATTGAAGTAACCAGTAATCTACTTTCTTTTCTTTTAAATTAAATAATTTATTCAAAAGTAGAGATTTTTTTAAAAATGTATTTTAACTAAATAGATAGCTTTTGTTCTGAAAAAAAATTCAAATGAGTTATCATTTTTTTAAAAAAGCATTGTAAGTGAATTAAATAAATTGAAATCCTTAAATTTCATTTTCTCCCTTTTCCCCTTTCACTTTTATTCCCAGTCACTCCCTTGATCTCTCCCTGCCTCCCCCCAAAATCTTTGAACTCTATCATAAGTACAGGTTAGATTTGTTTCTCGTGTTAGTGAGGTTGAATTGAAATAGCATTGGTGCTGAAATAACATTTTTATAAAATGTTTTAAATTCTTAATCAAGTCACTTTGATGCCATGTAATACTGATTGAATATTTTTAGCAGGCAGATTAGTACAAAGTCAGCAAAGATGCCTTAATTAGAAGGATGTGCAAATCAGTTTATCAACAGGTATTTTATTAGGCACCTTCTACATGTCAGACAGTGAACCAGACCTGGTGATACAAGCGCTGAGAATGAAATTGCTAAATATAAGAACTGCATTTGGGATGTGTTTCATTTAAAATGCACTGGAACTGTTTTCATAACTCCACATTTTGTATGACAATTTAAAATGTACACAGCACTTTTCTTTAAAAGGTCAATAGTGCTAGTATTATTATATATATTTAGGAATTAGTATCTTCATTCCACTTAGGAATGGGAATACTATAAGCCTTATAGTATAAGGAAAGTCTTATACCTAGAGAATAGTTAAGTGATTTGACTGGGGTCACATGGTGATTAAGTATTTGAACAAAGGTTTCCTGGCTTGAAGCCCGTGCTCTTTATTCTACATCACAGTACAATTTAATATACATGTTAATGATAATTTTTAGATTCATAATTTCCTAGATTTAAAGCTGAAAAGCACTTCAAATCATCTGGTCCAACCTGCTCATTTTACAGATTAGGAGACTGAAGTCCAGACAGATTATAAATGCTTTGCTGGAAGTCACCCACAAAGTAAGTAGCAGCATCTGGATTTGAACTCAGTTCCTCATATTGCAAATCCCACATTTTTTTCTTTCTGTAACATACTGCTTTTCAATAGAATATAAGAGAATTAAAAAAAAATTGCTAAAGCATCATATGTAGATCAGGAATTATTAAAGAGGTGATTTTTGTACACATTTTAAATCCTTTTTGTTTAAGTTTAATTGGTGAAGTTTTTTTACTAAAATTTGTTTTACCTTCTTGCAGAAGTCTTTTTATTTCTTAGCTGATTACAAGGACTTCTGATATAATCAAAATAGAGACCACTTTAGACTGAATAATTTGTACAAGTCATTTCTACTTTGTCTGGAATATGCAGTAACTTTATCCTGTGATGCTGGTAACATACTACAATGTGTTCCATGTTTGTGTTTTGATGGGAGGCTAGACTGCTTGAAGAAAATGACAACCAAAACTTAGTAATAATTTTTTTCTCTTGATATAAATATGCAGTATTTTTGTGGCTTGCATTTTTCTTCTCTTCATCCCTTTTTATCATAAGGCTAGAGAGTCACTGTTCTTAAAGCTGAATGTATTTTTATTTGATTTTCTGTTTAATTGAATGTGATGCTTGAAAGCAATGGAAAACCACTTTTAAAATAAAATATAGATCCTATCTCAGTAATTTGACACTGGAGAAGGTTGAAAGATTTTATAATTTGTCAGATGGAAGAATCTTAGAAAGAAATGAGACTTTTAAAGAAAGTTGACCTCTTAACTCCTGCATAGTTTTTGGGTAAACTTGATTTAATTTTAATCAAAATTAATGACATAAAGTTGAAAATATGATTAAAGTTTTCTGCATCTTCTTGACACATTGTAGTTACCAGATAAATTTATTCTTAGTGCTTCTTAAAATTTATAGTTGACATTTCAGTCAAAGGACTATATTTATAGAAGGTTCAGCTCTTTTAATATTAGTGTCTTATGGCATTTATGATATTAATTATATGGGAGAAATAGAAAAAAGTAGCATCTATGTTGCTTCTTAATAGCTTCCTATGAAGTATTTCATTACCCCTATCTACAGCATGAAAAAGTACCATAATTATAAGTCATTTGTGTTTTAATTTGTTAATATTTGGGGAGGTAAAGTTAACATTTTAGAAATGCCCCAAAATATGGATAACACTGTACTTTGGTCACATGACAGGGATGTATAACAACAGAACACTGTTATATTGTATTCTAATAGTCAATCTGTGATACATGAAGGTGTCAGTTTTATTTTGGTATGTTACATCTGGCCCTTTTCCTTTAAAGTCATATAGATTAAAATATAGCCATTTTTGGCAAAGTAGTTAGTCATATGAAAGTTAAGATAGGACCTAGGGCTGTTATTGATAGCAGTTAACAGTAGGAATACCTGTATACATCAAAAAACTGACACGAGTAAAGGATACTGTTAGAGACATATAAATAAGGGCTATTCTCTTTTCTTCCCACTCCTGTAGTTATTGGCCATGGGGAGTACTGACAGAAATGTCAAGGAATGAGATTTTCATTTCTGCAACCAAATTACTTGTTTCTTCAAGTGGCAAATTCTTTTCCCAAAATGAATCATAATAAGAATTAGTCAGAGGGGGATTGAATTGAACTTACTCCTTGCTTTTGAGACCTCAGTAAGTATAAATCCATTTTGAAAAAATAATTGCTCAGTTCATTTTCAGGAGGAAAAGTAGGGAAGAAGGGAAAGTAAAGGAAAGACAGGAACCAAGCAAGATTTCACAGTGGATAGAGATTTCCACATGAACCAAGTTCACATTGAGCCTCTGACACTTAGAAAGTTGTCTGCTTCACCCTTATCTGTAAAATGGGTATAATAGCACATATTTTACAATTTTGTTGTGAAGATAATAAAAGATAACATTTGTGGCCACTAGGTGACACTGTAGATAGAACACTGAATTTGGAGTCAGGAAGACTTGAGTTCCAATTCAATATGAGAAACTTACCAATTTTTGACTGTGTGTCACTAAAATTGATGAATTCAGTTACTTTTATGGATCTTAGTTTCCTCAACATTAAAATGGGCATAATACAAGTATTTAACTTTAAAGCAATATATGATTGTGAACTGCTATAATTTACATGATTATTATTAATCATTGAGATCATGCTATTAAAATAGTTATCATAAGATATAGTCATAAGAATAGTCATAAAGAATGCATTTCAACAGGGTTGCATTGTGTACCACACTTTACAGCTCTTTCCAAGATGCTTATTAACCTTTCAACTCCAATAGTGAATAGGCGAATGTTCTTTTCTGTGCTCATTCAGCAAACCTTATAGACATCCTTTTAAGGCAAGCAAAGGACATAAGCCTGATTTCCAAGAGGAACTGCCCAAGTCCCAGCTCTGTTTCAAGGGAGTTTTCCCTGAAAGATGAATTAAATCAGCAATTGAGCTGATTTTTTTTCCCCCTCTTGAGGTGATATTTTATTTATATGATAAAATGCTTGGAAAGTGATTAATTTGTCAGGGGAACATCTTGTTACTGTAAATTTGCTGAGTGTGTAATAAAATTGCCATAACAATGATATGAAAATGAAGATTCTTTTTTAAAAAATGAAGGCAAAGAGTCTATTTTCACCAGTCCATTTTAATTTAGATTTCTTTATTTCTCTCTAAAGCAAATAATGCAAACTGCCCATGAGGAGTGGGTGTCTCTGAGGTGGGGAGAGGAAAAAAGGGAGGGATCAGAATAGAAGCAGAAATGAAGAAGTAAAACTAGTGCCTTATTCTCTCTTTGGACCAACAGTGACTGATACATCCATTAAATTTCAGCCCAGGCTGATTGACTGAGTGAATTTATATAAATTAAAAAATACAGGTCATATATCTTTTCTGATAGACTCTAAATGAGAAATAGGAATTCCCTTAAACCTCAAAAGAGGAAATCCATAGGTGAGAGTTTTTTAGTCAATAAGACACTCCAGCAGCACTTCTTCTTTCATTGTGTTATATAATACATTTTAGTCAATAGCTAAATATCATAGCAGCCTTCTTTTCCTCTTTGATTAATTTAATGCTATATTTATTAACTCACATGGTGGGAATTCACTGTCTCCCTTTTTAGTCACATTTTAACTTGTAATCTACAAAAAATGCACATTAACATAATCCGTTGTTCAGTTTTTGAATGTAACGAGTGAAAATAGCATTAGGTAGGGAATGATGCCTTTTATTCATGCTCATTTTCCCTACTGCCTGTCCATTTGTCCAATGGAATGAGCCACTTATCATGCTTCTAGGTTTTTCTCTTTCATACTTAAGAATTATGAAAGGAAAATTCCAATTTTTCCTGTCCTTCAGTGACAGGTAGACTGAAGATTGTGGTCATTTGGATTAAAAACATATCCATCATTACCAGCCTGCAGGTTATTATGATGTCTCCTTTGAATATATGAATTTCATATACTGCATGTTGGAAACCAAAAATGCCAACTTTTTGTATAAATAATTATCCCATTGGTGATATACAGCATACTGTTGCCATATTTTTTCACTTTCATAGCATTCTTGGCCTTATCACCCATAACATAAATCTTTTATTCTCATATTTAATAAAATTGGGAGGGTAACAACCCTGTGTACATTGTACAGTTGACCAATCACACATCATTATTTGACACTCATTATTTGTTTTCTCATGACAGATATTTTTGTAGATCTTCCAGTTTAAGTTTGACAGCGTGTTTGATACAGCAGTGCAGGGAAGTAAGCAGGTGACCTTATTTATGTGCTGACTGTGACCTCAGCACACAGCCCTCAGCTTAGTGAGGTTCCATGGATGGATGGATAGATGAATGAATAAAGTTCCAAGCACCTGGTAGTGTTATTTTAGGCTGCTAATCTGTGAACTGAATTCTTGAGTAGGAGTTTTGGCTGAGGATGGGAGCCCTGGAAAAGAGGGTATGGTAAGGGACTTTTGGCAATGGGAAGCATGGGAGTGGGTTAAAGGGAAGTAACATTTCCCGACACAAAGAAAGGGATGTTACATTTTGAGTTGGAAGGGAGCTTAAACTTGAGATCCAATTTATTCCTTTCTTTTACAGGTGAGAAACTTGAATTTCAAGAGGTTAAATGATTTGCTTGATATCACATCATGTATTACAGTGGTGTGCAAATTACTTGGGGGGGAAAAAACTTAAAAGAATTAGATGTATTAGAGTTTAGTAATCCTTATAACTTTTCACATGTTTAATAAACTTTGGATGTGTAAAATATTGCTGTGGTCATTGGTATGTGATTTAGCATTGATTTCACAATATTTTGACACATTTTAAAATTCATCATGAAACCACACATTTATCACATTAGATATTAAGTTTGCCTCTGAAAAGTAGTCATTTTTTTCTGTCCAATGCTAATTATAGCCCTGAGATTTTTTTTTTTTATTAATTGGATTTAAATCAAATTCATTCATGGGCTATTGAAATAAGGGTATATCCATCTCTCTAGTAAATTTATTCAGTTTGAGTTTTTTCACATGATACTAGACTATGTTGTGCTTCCCATACCATGCCAATTTGGAAATTTCTCTTTTTTATAGAATCCATCTTTTTCTCAACATATATTGTATTTTATTATTCCTTCCATGGGAATAAACCTTTCTAAACCAACTGAAACTTAGAAATTCCTAAAACTTTGAAAGGGGTGGAAACTGTAGAATATGATAAACGTGGCCCAAAAAGTTAGGAGATTTTTTTCTGATAAGTATTGGTATAACTGTATGAAAAAGAATGAGTTTCCTCAATAAAAATCATTTTCTCTACACTTTTCAGTCCTCCAGTTTTTGTATTGTCTCGCCTTTGAAAAGCATTTTTTCCCCTTTTACTCCATAGTATTAGTTGATAGCTGATTTTTCCCAACCCTAGTCTTACTGATTTCCCAACTTTTTTTTCTACTTCCACATTTCACAGTAGAATAAGGGTTCTTAACATCTTTTATATTTCATGTATCCCTTTAGGCATCAGGCAATCTGGTAAACCTTATAAATAAACACCTCAGAATAAGATTCTTAAAAACATCAGGTAAAATACAGATTATATATAGGAAATCAATTATTGAAATAGTTACTAAGTTTTTAAAGAAAAAAAAATAACAGATTTCACATTAAAAATGCTTCCTGCAGAAATCAATGATAGTCCATCTAACAGTCAGGTTCCTCTCCAAGTTGTTCTTTTGCAGTAATGATTTCTCAACTCTTGGTGGTTTTTTGTTTTTTGTTTTGTTTTTTAGATTTAGTTTTAATTCTTTTTAATTGTATTTTAACATATATGACAAAAAATCTAGCACTCAGCTAATAGTGAAATCTAAATATCAATGGAGAAAGCAGCTTAAATGATTTCTGGACAAGGTCATATGTTCTGAATCATCCTTATGTCACTGGAAGCACAAAAAATCTTTCATTTGAGATGAAACTATATCATAATCATGGTCCAAACACATCAGTTTAATTACCAGACTTGGGCTTCATGTTTTAGGTAAGGATGGGTAGCTGTCTGTCTGTTTCCTCCAGTTTATCTTTCATATCAGTATTTCCTAATGTTTCCTCCCTCCTTCTCTCCTTCCCTCCTCCTCCCCTCTTCTTCCCTTCCTTTCCTCCCTCCTTCCCTTCCTCCCTCTCTTTAGATCTTCCTCTCCTCTCTCCTTCCTCTTCTCTCTTCCTCCCTCTCTCCCTCTCTTCCTTTCCTTCTTCCCCTCCTTCTCTCCCCTCTCCTCCTCCCTTCTTCCCTCCCTCCCTCCTTCCCTCTTTACTCCCTTTCTTCTTCCCTTCCTCTTTCCCTCCCTTCTTCCCTTCTTCTTTACTCCCTCCCGGCCTCCCTATGAGGCAGTGGTATTCTCCACATCACTCCTTGCTTTCATGAGGCAATATTGTTCATAATCTTCTGCCACTGTCATCCAATAAGATTTAAAAAGAATTTTATATTATTAATGGTATAGTTTTGCTTGGCAAGTAAAGCAAATGTTTCCCAAACAAATCAGCTTCCCATATTTTGAATCTGAATTTTCAAAGATTTAAACTTTCTTAGGAATGATGATTGCAACTGCTTTTGTCCACTTTCCATAAAAGGTTTTTGGAATTGAATTGGCCCAGGTGAGATTTTTTTTTTTTTTTTTTTTTTATAGCTTTTTATTTGCACGATATATGCATGGGTAATTTTCAGCACTGACAATTGCAAAACCTTTTGTTCCAACTTTTTCTCTCCTTCCCCCAACCCCTTCCCCCAGATGGCAGGTTGACCAATACATGTTAAATATGTTAAAGTATAAGTTAAATACAATATATGTACACATGTCCATACAGTTATTTTGCTCTACAAAAAGAGTCGGACTCTGAAATAGTGTACAATTAGCCTGTGAAGGAAATCAATGCAGGCGGACAAAAATAGAGGGATTGGGAATTCTATGTAGTGGTTCATAGTCATCTCCCAGAGTTCTTTCGCTGGGTGTAGCTGGTTGAATTCATTACTGCTCTATTGGAGCTGATTTGGTTCATCTCATCGTTGAGGATGGCCACGTCCATCAGAATTGATCATCATATAGTATTGTTGTTGAAGTAAATAATGATCTCCTGGTCCTGCTCATTTCACTCAGCATCAGTTCATGTAAGTCTCTCCAGGCCTTTCTAAAATCATCCTGCTGGTCGTTTCTTACAGAACAATAATATTCCATAATATTCATATACCACAATTTATTCAGCCATTCTCCAATTGATGGGCATCCACTCAGTTTCCAGTTTCTGGCCACTACAAAGAGGGCTGCCACAAACATTCTTGCACATACAGGTCCCAGATGAGATTTTAAACTCCATTTGAATCTTTGTTTCTTTCCTCTTTTAACTGCTTTCTACACAATTTAAATAATAGCTAAACTTTTGATAGTGGTTGTACCTCTCCTGGAACTTACTACAATTTCTAATGATAAATGTTTCATTAGTTTTTAGTGTATACTGTATTTTAGACAAAAAATGCTTAGTATATATTTTTGATTAATCATTCTTCTGTTCTTAGTTATGAATTGATCTCACCCACTGTTTGTTGGTGGAGTTGTAAACTGATCCAGCCATTCTGGAGAAAAATTTGGAACTATGCCCAAATGTAATGTTTGGGCTAGCTTTCTGGAGGTCCTCAGCATCAGCCCGTAGTCCCTGGTCTTAATGGAGAAGTCATAGAATGTCTCTTTTCCAGTCTTTCTCAGTCTTTAAATACCCTATTACAATTACATCATTACAGCATATTGAATATGTGTGAACTAGAGAACCATTACATCACCATACTAAGTACTAAATATATATGTATGTGAACTAGAGAACCATCCTCTCATCAATTCCACCTTGTTTCAAGTATACTTCTCCAGCGTCCTGGCCCTCTACACCCAAAGAGCTATCAAAATGTTGACCTATCAGTGTCTCTATTGGGCCCGTATCCCAAAGATATCATAAGAAAAGGAAAAGAATCCACATGTGCAAAAATGTTTGTGGCAGCCCTTTTCATAGTGGCAAGGAATCGAAAACTGAGTGAATGCCATCAGTTGGAGAGTGGCTGAATAAGTTGTGGTATATGAATGTAATGGAATGTTATTGTTCTACAAGAACTGATCAGCAGGATGATTTTAGAGAGGCCTGAAGAGACTTACATGAACTGATGCTAAGTAAAGTGAGTAGAACCAAGAAAACACTGTGCACAGCAACAAGGTTATGTGATGATCAACTGTTACGGACTTTGTTCTTTTCAGCAATAAGGGGATTCTAGGCAGTTCCAATAGACTTTTAATGGAAAGAGCCATCTGCATCCAAATAGAGGATTATGGAGACTAAATGTGGATTACAACAAAATATTTTCCTTTTCGTTGTGGTTATTGTTGTTTGTTTGATTGCTTTTATTCTTTTTCATTTTTTCCCCTTTCATTTTTCTTGTGCGTGTTTAGAAATATGTTTTGAAGAATTGCACATATGTAGTTTATTGGATTACTTGCTGTCATGGGGAAGGGGGAGGTGGGGAAGGAGGGAAAAAATATTGAACAAAAGATTTTACAAGGGTTGATGTTGAAAACTATCTTTGCATGTATTTTGAAAAATAAAAACATTTTTTTTAAAAAAAAAAAGGCATTACAATCTATTTCAGGGCAGGGAATACTCACAACAATTCAATTTAGAATTTCAGTACAATTCAATGCAAATATATTCCTGTTATCTACCAGTGTACTAAATGCTGAGGGTACAAAGATAAAAATGAAAAAAATTCCCCTCTAAATTCTTTCTAGAATGTTTCTGAATTTATCAGTACTCCTTTCAGCATTTGACTTTGCTGACTTAATTTTATCCTGTAATCTGTATAACTCTCTCAGACTTCTCTGTCTCTTTTGCTAGATTGTCATCTATGTCCTCCATCTAACTATGTTACTAAAGGCTCTGTGCTAGGCTTTTTCTCTATACTCTCAGTACCTAAGATCTCATGCGTTTCATTATCAGCTTTCCTCAGATAAATCCCAGATCTACACCTGGCCTGGTATCTCTCTTAATCCTATATCACCAAGTCCATTTTGGACATTTCAAACTCGATGTCTTGTAGGTATCTCAAACTCATATTCAAAAGAGAATTCATTATCTTCTGTGCCCAACAACTCCCTTCCCTCCAATTTCTTTATCAATATTCTTCCAATCATAGTTCCTGATAAATATTCTTTTATCCATTCATTCATTCAGTACATAACTTCAAAGTCATACACCAGTTTCCTTCACTCCTCTTCCCCCTCATCTGCCACTCTCCATAAGCAGCTACTTGTCAGATATCTTTTACCTCTCTAATACCTCCACCACAGAGCAGACCCACATCCTCTTTTACCTGGACTATTACAAAAGCTTCCTAATTTATCTTTCTACTATAAGTCTCTCTCCTCTCTAGTTCATCCTATAAATAGACGCAAAATTAATAATCCTGAAGTATAAGTTTGATGTTCACATTGTCTTGCTCAAAAACTCTAGAGGCTCCCCATTGCTATAAACTACAGTGCTGGAAGACAGGTAATATGGAATAACCTGGAAAAGAAAAATTTTGACTACCAAGTAGGGCTTAATTTGCAATTGGTCTCCAAATCTTTTTTTAGTTATATTTTCAACATTTTTCCTTTTTTTTTTTCATTGATTTTGTAATTTGTTTTGCAGAATAAAAATCTTAAAATCCATGTTTTATTTTTTTTATAGCTTTTTATTTACAAGTTATATGCTTGGGTAATTTTTTACAGTATTGACAATTGCCCAATCTTTTGTTCCAGTTTTTCCCCTCCTTCCTCCTACCCCCTCCCCTAGATGGCAGGATGACCAATACATGTTAAATATATTAAAGTATAAATTAAATACAAAATAAATATACATGTCCAAACCATTATTTTGCTGTACAAAAAGAATCGGACTCTGAAATATTGTACAATTAGCTTGTGAAGGAAATTTTTAAAAATGCAGGCAGACAAAAATAGAGGGATTGAGAATTCAATGTAATGGTTCTTAGTCATTTCCCAGAGTTCTTTCGCTGGGTGTAGCTGGTTCAATTCATTACTGCTCTATTGGAACTGATTTGGTTCATCTCATTGTTGAAGATGGCCATGTCCATCAGAATTGATCATCATATGGTATTGTTGTTGAAGTAAATAATGATCTCCTGGTCCTGCTCATTTCACTCAGCATCAGTTCATGTAAGTCTCTCCAGGCCTTTCTAACATTTTTTTCTAAGAACCTTAGAGCCCAAACAAAGGTTAGGGTTCCTTTGGATCAAGAATCCTAGTCCCGTACACTTAATAATGAAACTAAGGTCAAAAGAGATGGCTTAGTGTTATGTTAAATGACAACGGGTTTGTGGTCACATTCCAGTTCTCAGAGTTGTGTGACCACTGACAAATTAGTCAACAAGCATTTAGTAAGCATTTTAGGTACCATGCTATGCACTTTGTTAAACCTTTATAGTACTTAACTCACATTGTAGATATGAGGATAAAAATGAAATAATACTTATCAAGTGCTTTATAAAGTCATTAATAGTATTACCCATGACATTAATAGAATTTAAATTCCTTTAGAATTTAAATTTTGAGTGCTAATCTAAAAAAATTTCAATACTATTATTTTGTCATTTGGCAATGATTTTAGTATATGTTTATTTAGTTGAAGTGAAATGAAAATCACAGCAATCGTAAGTGAAAGAGCTTGTTTGAAGCCAAGTCATATCTTTTTTGATCCACTTTTTTTTTTTTTTTTTTTTTTAATAGCTACCCCAAGATTCCTCTCTGTCTGGAGTACATTTGGTAAACTAATGCTATTTTTAGAGTGCCATTACAGAATGAAATATTACACCTTAGAATTTCTGGCAGATTTTGCCAATTGGAGTCATGACTACTGCTAAGATATTTGAACAATCTGTATCTCTGTTCTTTACCACTCACCAGACGTCCAGAACTCTGCTTTCAGAGTATCTTCAGTTGGATGCTTCATTGGCTTCTTAAACACAATATGACTAAAATCATCATTTTTTTTTAAAGAAATCCAATCCTTTTTTTTTTTTTTTTGGACTTGCTTATTTCTGTGGATTTCAGAAATAATCTGCTCAGTCTCTTTTCTTAGAATCTTTAATTTTTCCTTCTACTGCACCTACAAAGAATCAGTCTATAAGTTTTAATGATTCTTTTTGTATGGATTTTTATGAATGTCTTTTTGTTTTTTTTATGTCACCTTCATTTCCTCTTACATTTCCACAAGTTAATTCTCTCCCAGATGGCCACTGCTTATAATAAGGAATTTCAAAAGTTCAGCAAAACTAGCCATAAAGAAAAGTCTGGCATTATATGCAGTTTCCTATCTTGTAAACCCTCATTAATATAAAAGAGTTGCCTCATATCTTTTTTGGTGCCAAATTTTGTATATTTAATAAAATTAAGGACCATTAAACTTCAATTTGTTATGTTGTTTTTTTTCTATTTATACTTTTGTGGATATTGTATACTTGCTTCTCTTTCATTTTGCATGACTTTATGCGTTTTTCTGTATTCTTCTTTGCTTTTTCTAATCAAATTAACTAAAGGTTTATTTTTTTTTTCATATAAGCAACACTTTCTTTTTATTAATTCAGTATTTTCTTACTTTCTGTTTTATTCATTTCCCATTTTTTCAGAATTTCAAATTTGGTATTTAATTTGGGGTTTTATAATTTGTTGTCTAGCTTTTTAAATTTCAAGGCCAATTTGATCTTCTGTTTCTCTTTTATGCACCTAAGCATCCATTGTTATTTACAGCACAATAATAAACAAAAATAGGTGCTTTACTCATGTGTAATGAAATAATATTCTACCTTATTTTTCTGTAATATTACCCATGACATTTCAGACTGCTTCCATTTTTTTCTTGTCTCTTTTCATATCCTCCTTCCATCTATCCTTCACACTTCCAAATGATTCACATAGATCTGTGAACTCATTGATACTCATACTCCATTGTAAGAAATTTATCACAGCTTCTGTATGTCTCACCATCTCATAGACTCTTGTCCATTCCTTCCAACACTTGCCATAAAGATTTCATCTTCCTTGCTTTCTCTGGAGAATGCTATTGGAACATGTGAGCTAGTCAGTGGTTGATCATTCCTTGTTCAAGTCATATTATCAATCTATAATTTTAGGCATAAATTTTTAAACTCAGATTTGGCCAGATTAATCTTCTTTATACAGAGATCTGTCACTCTTGATCAAAACCCTACCATTATATACCATATATAGTCAATTTGTCTTGAAGACCCTGAGCAATCTGAAAACTTTGCAGCCTGTTGCATACCACAGCCTTTCTAATAAGCAAAGTGTAAAATCATATCTGTCATTAGATTTTATAAGTCCCTTGAAGAAATGATCTTTGTACTATTTAAACTTTATCCCTTCTTCAGTTTAATGTCCTAATATTTGCTAAAAGAGTGATTGTACTAAAATTCAATTAAAAATATATGTTCTCAAATTATAATTTTTGATTCTTTATGACAACTTCCCTGACAAAATTTACCTCCCCTGTTTTGGAGCACAGTCATGGCATTGCAAGATGACATAAAGAAACTTACTCTTCATACAAACTGAGTATTATTGTTTTAGAAGTTGGAAAAGAGAGTCATTTATACTAACTTCTTTCTGAATTTGCAGTTAATATTCAGTATGCAGTTAATATGCAGTGGCAATTCACAATCAGTTGTTTAAATAACTTTGAATTACAAGAATAGCTCACATTTGTGTGTGTGCTGGTTGTGTTTGTTTAAGTATTTAAGACAATGAAAAGGCATAGGCATTTGATCTTAACAAAAGAAAAAGAAGGGAAAAAATCAAGCAGTACTCTCCCCTCCCTCTTCCCCATTTCCTTCTTATTCATAATTTACAAAGCAAAATAGGAAGAAGAAATTGTTCCAAATAGTGAATAAATTAGGTCTTTTTTTGTCCTAGAGCAAGGCATGAAGACTGGGTAAAATACGGGTTATAAAGTATGCTGGAATATCCAAATCACAAAGCAACATTAAATTAAAGGGATTTTTTTTTTTGGACTGGTATTTGAAATTTTACCTGAATAAGGAAATTAATGATAGGACATTTTGAGGATTGTAACAGAGATGGATCTTTTCTTTTTAGTCTATGAATCCATGGGTTTACATACATTTATTATCCCAAAACTTAGTTATTTACTAACAAATCACTTGCCTGTTTTAACTGGACAATCCATGACTATTGCTAAATCTACTGTCCTTTTTGTGTTATATACTTATGTAGTGGTGGAAGTTGTACAGATAGATAGACTTTTTGTATTTTATTATTTATGCAACAAAAAAAGGCCATATTTTGAGATGGAATATAAATCTTTTTATATTTAGATTTATCTTTCATAATACACTATAGTAGAAAAAAGAATGAACTTGTGCTTATAGAATTTTTTTCAAGTAGCTTTCATTCTTTTTAGCCTACAACAACAAAAAAATTTTATTCTTCCCCTACATTATAAATCATAAAGGAAAACAAGCCACCTGCAGCAAATTACACATTTTTCATATATGAGCATGTTCGTTTGCCATAGCTGTTTTCACTAAATGCTTTGGTTTTGTTAGTCATGGTGAAAGTCATATTTGCTTTCTTCATTTGAAAGTTACATGTGTCAGTAGTACATAAAGACATTTTTGTATATGTAAATTTTATTTTACTCCTGGAAAATTTATTGGAGTCCAAGGAAATTATTGATTGCAATCATAAAAATAAAATTTACCTTGATCTTTAGAGTCATGTTGAACATCTTCAAGTGATCCATTGGGTGATTTAGAAATGTCCACAAGAACATACATACTATAGCTCACATTTATTTATGTGATGCTTTGTAGTTTTCAAAACACTTGTTTTCCTATAATCTCCTGGTAAATTTGTATTATTCCCAATTTACAGATGAGGAAAAAGTAAGACTGCATAAGTTAAAACACTTCCACAAGGTCCCATCACTAAATTTGCAAAGCCAGATTATTTAACTTTTTTATATCATGATGAGGTTTTTTTTTTTTTTCCTTATGAATAGGGAATGTGTTTTGATTAATGGGATAGTCAGGTAATAGAATACCACCATATATTTCATTCATTACTTTTTTATAAAGTTTTCCCTAACAGCTTTGCAGAAACATTAATTAAAACAATTTACATAATGGATTGCTTTAGTATATGTTTAATAATTGATTGTTGAATGAAATAATATATATCAAAGCTAATAGATATCTATGTCTCATTTTGTTGTGAATTTGATAAACTTTTTTACATTGTCTTTTATTTGTTTGTAGTATATAGATTAAACATTCTGGTATTTCCATAATATTTCCATAATTCAGTGAATCAGTGTGACTACATTGGTACAGGTACTCTTCTACCACATACATACAGACCACTCATGCTATCTTATCTGTGTATCTTCTGCCCTTTCCAAACTCTTTATGATATGAAGGGTCTATCCATTGCATTGTTAACCATCATTTATTTGTCTAAAAATTGCGTAGTTTATCAGTGGAATATACTGGTTGTTCATATTTTGTTCTTTGCTATCTTGACATCATTGAACTGCCATTATTGGACATCTATCTATCTGATGACAACCTTCAGGATGGTTCTTTCACTTCTTTGTTAGTAATGTCTTAGAGTATATATTTAGGGATAATGCCTCTGCAATTCCCTTTTTGTAATTCTTTGAACATGATGCATAGTCATGGAGCATCACGAGAAAAATATGAGCCTTTTCTTGGATCATTAAAAGATGATTCAGTTTCCCAAAAGCAGTTCAATCAGCTCTCATTTTTTTATTCAGTTTAGTCCCAGTCATTTTCCAGGCCAAGTGACTATTCAGTTCTATGTACTGATGGAGCCACTCTGTCCTGTACCTACAAATCATTGCACTATTGTATCATAGACAGAGAGCTGGAAGAGAACACCAAGGATCATCTTGAACTCTCTCTCTTACCCTCCACACTTGAATGTGACCTATCCAAATTAATTAAGAGGTTATCCTTTGAACATACTTCATAAACTTATTTTGTCTTGGTGGAATTTTCATCCCAACTATTTTGAAAGCTCTATGAAAATTATTTAGTATTCTACTTCCTTATGGTCCATCCTAGACTTTGTACTAGAAATCTTCTTTGATTGACAAATACTTTGGTCAGTATATTTTGTCTTCAGTATTTATAAAAAGGAGACTATTTTTCCTTGATGTCTATAATTTTGACATGTGAGAGGCCATGATTTGTTAAGCAGGTGTCTGTGAACTATTTAAATCAAAAAATTGGTTTCCTTTGTAATCTAAAATATTATATATATATATATATATATATATATATATATACATATATATACATATATATGTGTATATATATATATATTTGCATTTACATCCATTTATAAGTTTTATTGCTAAGGGGGTTCATGACAAAGTTGAAGTCCACTTCTTTAAAGATAATATCTAATGTATTATAAGAAAAGTGGTATATTGTATTCTATACCCTTTTAATCCATCCGTTTCAATTTTTAATACCTTTTATGTCTAAGATCCTCCATATTTAGGGTTGTGGCTCTAAATGAAACCATAATTGCCCCTACTTGTGCCTTCATATTGTGGGTTGTAACCCAGACTTTCTTAAATATTTTCCACTTGTGTTCCTGTTTTGCACAAGAAATTTTTATATGATCCTGGGTATATAGGTATATAAAATAGGTATACAAATCAAATATTTACCAGTAACATCATAATTCTGCAACCCACACTTTAAGAAATTGGGCTCTGGCTTATAAAGTGAGGACTTTACATAACTGTTCTTTGCAAAAAAAAAAAAAAAAAAAAAAAAAAAAAACAAACACAAAACACTTTGGTTACTCTTTCTTCCTACATTTTCATTTTTCTCCTTTTCCTTTCCCCCACTCCCCTCATCTCCTAGTCCAGCATCATTTTTATTTCTGGAGATTTGTTTCTTTATAAGAAGTTATTGCTAAAAACAAAAGCCATATAACTCATCCAACCTTCCAGAAAAGGCTTTTTTTTTTAAAGTTATCCAGCATTCTTTTTTTCTTTTCCTTTTTGCTAAGACATTTGAGGTTAAGTCACACAGCTAGGATTTGAACTCGGGTGCTCCTGACTTCAGGGCTGGTGCTCTATCCGCTGCACCACCTAGCTGCCCATTATCCAGCATTCTTAAAATCATTCATGAAGTGTTTTAATCTTAAATTCCATTTTGCTTTATATCTTGACTTCCTGTATTTTAACTAACTAGCTTTTAATTATGGACAATTTTTTTTGGAGGGGGCATTTTATAGTCCTTTAATTTGTTGAATATTTACATCACAAAAGACCTTAAAATTAATTTAGTCTTTCATGTATATCAGATGAGGACAATTGAGACTCAGATGTGGAAATGATTCTTCTAAGGTAATACATCCTGGTTATTGAAGTGAACTTCCTTAGAATGAAAAGATTCTTATTTAACATATTGAATAGTTTTGAATTGAGTTCCTAGTTGCTTATAAATATAAAAATATTTTATAAAAGAACCACCTTATGATAAAATGACTATTTTGAATGTGTTTTTTTTGTTTTGTTTTGTTTTGTTTTTAAGGAGTGTATCTCTCGCCAGGTATCTCCATTATAATCTCTTCAGATTTCCTAAGATTGGTGTAAATGGGTAGATTCTTGCTATTCTTTTATATTTCTGGGTTAGTAACTTAAAGAATGGGACACTTAGGGTGGAACAGTAGATAGAATGCTAGACTTGGATGACTCATCTTCTTGAGTCCAAATCTGGCCCCATTCCTGGAGTATGGGTTGTATGATCCTGGACAAGTCACTTTCTCCTATTAACCTCAGGTTTCTCATCTGTAACATAAGCTGGAGAATGAGATGACAAACCACTCTAATATTTTTCCAAGAAAGCTCAAAATTGTGTCAGGAAGAATTGGACATTACTGGAACAATTAAACAACAGCAAAAGCTTAAAGGTTAACTCAAAGTTAAATCATATTTTGAGCCAGGGAACTAAATATGGGACCTAATTTAGTGAGTGACTCATCTGTTTTGGTGATAGATGTCATGGAATGTGAATCCTTGATTCTTCTGTATCTATTTTCTGAGATTATATACACACATATATGTCCACGTGTATTTGTACACAAATGTACATATGCATGTATGTATATGTGTGTATACACACATCATATACAAGTTTCTGTGATTTTCCCCCCATGATTACATATTTTCAAACAACTAGAATGCAAGAAAGTATTTTAAATGACTGAATCACTAAAATCATAGCTACGTAGAACTCTTGATTCTTGCTTATGTATTTATTGAAATTTCCTGAATTAAAAATTGTCAGAGAAATAAAATGCAATAAAATATTGACTGCACTTGAACATAGTATAATATTTCTTTTATTTTAAGAAAGTATTTCCTATTTTTATTGTACTTTAGAATCACCATTTATTTTTTCACTGGTAGGCAAGAAGGATAATAGAGAAAGTAACTAAACTTAAAAAATGTTTATTGTTTTTATAACAAGTGGTACCCAGCTTACATATTTTCCTCTTTTTAGGTTCCTAATTCTAAGAGGGATGATGAAGAGATAAATTGAAAGTTTTGAAACTCTTGCTAAGAGGACTATTTGAAAAAATAGGGGATGGTTTGTTTAGTGTAGAAAAGAGAAGAGTGAGAGGAAACATAATAGATACTATCAGTTTGATGCTCTTCGTAATTATTACACTGGGCAGAAAGAAGACCACTTTATGAATGTTTCGAGGAAGTGTAATTTAGCTTTGCCAGTTAGCAAAGTTGTAAATTTGTAAAGTTGCAGCAACCATATCACTAAGGTCAGAAGAAGAAACAAAGGATGAATGACCATTTTTAGATCTAATGTGGAAAGATCTTCTGCTTTAAATTGGATTAGATGACAGCCAAGAACTATAAAGATTTTCTGTGAAAGTGTTAGTTAAAAATTGTTTTTATTTACAACAAAGCCAGATAATATAATGTGCATTCTTTTGTGCATTTCATCATTTGAAAAAAAATATTTTTTTCAGATTTTTACTTACCCAGTTTTTAGCCCATTTCCTTCCTGACCTCCTCCTTCTCAGAATATTATACATCTTTCTTCAGTTTCCTTAACAAAAATACAATTTCAGGCTTTCTCTATGTGAAAACCATGACAAAGTGATTTTATAGCCAGTACTGAAAGTGACTAAACTTGACAACAATTGTATTTTATGACAACTCCTGCTTTCATGTCCCCAGCCTACTTTCATATCATCACTTTTTTTTTTTTTTTTACCCCAAATATGAGCAATTTCATATCTCTGCATTGGCTGGAAACAAATCCCTTTACCAGGAATACATTTTAATGGAGGATAGCATGCTTCACTTAAGTCGCCAGAACCTTAACTGTATAATATTCAATTTCTTACTAACCAAGAACCAAAGCTTTTTATTGAGGGCCATGTTCGTAAGGGTCAGGGCAGAATTAGTATTACAGAACTAAACCAGATTAAGGGGGAATGTGAATTAGATTTGGTAACAGATGGTGCTGGGGAAATTAAAGGTTCTTTGCGAATGGAAGCGACAGCAGCTTGCCTCTTTTCTCTGTCTCTCTCTTTCATGCACTTGATAGACGGGTATAAATCACAACAATCCTGTCTTGACAGCCAATTTCAAGAATTTGATCTGGTTAAAGACATGGCTTTCCTGCTCCACTCACTGAAACCAGCCTCTATTTTATTTTTATATAGCACCTTGTCATATTTAGAAAAGCAGACTCACCTGCCTTCCTTTAATGAAATTTTCCTTAATTACAGTTTTAGCTCTTTAGTCTTAATTACTTTTCTATTTAGCCTGAATTTTCAGAATGTCTCTCAGGAATTTTCTTTCTAAAATCCATCTCCTCCTCCCCCCACCCCCACCCCCCTTTACTCATGCATATGCTTTCATTTTTCCAAAGATGCCTTTCATTGTTAGAAGTTATTGTCAGATTCAGTATAATGAGATCCTAATTATCAAAACCATTATTGGTAATGAGAAAGGTTTGCAAGTGATGGTTAAACTTGTCAAAAAAAGAAAAAAAAATGAAAATATACTATAAGGAAATACTTAAATAGCATTTCTGACAGTATTACAGGAAGAATTGAGTAGAAATTCCCTTTTTCTCTTCTTCATAAAAGCTTTGAAAATAATTGCTCTTTCTACTTCGACAGATTTTCGCAATTTTAGGGTCATTTTCCAAAGACTTCCTCAGCTGGTTTGTGTTTGTCTCTTTATCTACATACTCGAAATAAGAGAAATCAGAATTAAAATTCAGCCTTTTAAAGTAGAAGGATCAATAAGAGAGAGACCAGACTTGTAGAACACAATTTCCTACACTTCTCACGGTGAGACTATCAAGTTGGCTGAGATGGAGTAGACAAGTGTTATGTTTGCCATTTATTTACACACCCACTTGTTTGGGCTTCCAACATTAAACAAGAAGAAAATGGGAGGAAGGGGAAAAAAATACCTACAAGTGAAGAGAAGATTCTCAGAGCTGGGAACTAACAGTTGGTAGAAATGAAGCATCCTACTAGGCAGTCAAATCAAATGTAGTAACAACTCCACGACTCCCTGCTGTTTGCTGACAGCATGGTGTAACACATTGGGACAAACATTCACTTAAACGCTGATTGCAGAGAATTGCCATTCCCTTCTAATACCTCCCTCCAAAAAGGGGTAAGGAACAGAGAATGGCCATTTCTGGGGAAACACAGGAGTCCTACTTATTTCCTTTGATTTCTTTTTCCTCACATATCACCCCCATGTCTACCCCCCCCCCTTTTTGAAGGAACTAGAACTGGTTTGCCAGTTGGGTGTTTTTCCTGTTGTTTTCATTATATTGCAATTATAGAGCAAGTTACAGCTTTGGTGGGATCACACTGGACAGCATAGGTTTTTATATAGACACCAGCAAATCCAGCTCCTTACTTAACCTGGAAAATCTATGAAAGTGAAATTTGAATATTATTTGACCATGACAGTATATTTCAATGTACATTATAGAGCCAGTGCTATTTCTACTTTATAGTAAATTTTAGAAATAAAAGGGTCTTTGTAGTGGAAAGAGAACTTACTCTATAGAGTAGGAACTAGGTTCAAATCTAAACTGACAATTTTTGGTAAGGTTGCCTAACCTCCTTACATTTTCATGTTCTTATTGAAAAGAGAAGTGTCATACTAGATGGCTTTTGAGGTCCTTTCCAGCTTTAGATCTATGATCCTGAGATCTCTTAATTTTATAGCGGTTAAATGACATATTCAGTTTTCTGAAATTCTAGTCCAGTACTTTTTATTCAAGGACAGGTCTTAAGACATTGAGACAAGATATAGATATAGATACTATTCTTAAATTCTGGTGACACAACTGCTTTCTTCCCGGTGCAAGTATTTGATAGAAAGTTATTCTGTTTTGAGAAAATTCATTGTGCTTCAGAGCAAATCCTTGATTTTTTTCACAGACTCCATTTTTTTATATCTTTGTTGCAAGTCCAAACATGTGGGTGTTACAGGAATACATACATACCTACATATACACACGTGTGCATATATGCATACATACACACACAATACATAAATACTGTATATATCTACACGTGTGTGTGTATACACACACACACACATATATATTTGCTTTTGGGGGAAATTGTGGCATATATGTTTAACAGTATATTCTCTCTAATTAGTGCCTTATTGAAAAAATAACAATTTTTTGAAATAACAATTAGAAGTCTATTTTTATACTCTATATTTTGCTTGTGGAGTCAAAGGTATCAAGAGTATAATTGTCGGTCAGTATTATAGGTAATATTCACAATTACCTCTAGATGTTTGATATTGTAAAGTAAAATGTTTTTAGAAAACACATGTCATAATAGCCTATGTAATAGCCTAATAATGAAATGTGCAACATTGATTTCCTTTAGTTTCAACTGTGAATTTTCTTTGTACTCTTCCCAATATGCTTCTTTTAGTTTTTGTATTCTTTTCCTGGCATTTATGTATTCACAATTCAGTTGTCTTCAAAATTATTATATATTATATCCTGGGATGACATGAATCAGCCCCAATTCTGCTATCTTTAAGAAATCAAAAGATTGATTAATTTTTAATTTTTTTCTTACTTTGGATACTTCCTTCAACAGGCAAATTGTAAACAAACATCTTTTCATCCTGTGGCCTTATTCTCCTATAAATTGTTAATATGACCTAATTTCTGGGTGCGATGCAATGGGTTTCCATTTATTAACCTTTACTCTTGTTATATGACCATGCTAATTTATTTTATATTAGTGCATTTATGGGATGTCTTTTAAAGTTGCATTTTGTATCAAACTTACATCAGTATTTTATAACCTTTATGTTCACCATGAATATATCATCTTTATCCTTTTGCCTCTGAAAGTTAAATCACTTATTTGGATAGTCTTATATTTCATGATTCATTACTATATAGTATCCCTAGGTTTACTTGGATAGGAAAAAAAAAAATGGTTTTGTTTCAAGCAGAAACTTGAATTCATTGAAGGCATTCTACAAGTTCTCAAAAGTAGTGCAGTCCATCCTCATCCTTCTAGTTAATTTTGGACTCTTCTCCTTTTCTTTCTCTACTGTCTGTCCATTACATTTGTACTAATGACTCAGTTCAGTGGGCTGTTCATTCAACCACAAAACATCATAAACAAGATCTTCTTTATCTACTTGGTTTTTCCAAATGGAATGTTAACCAAACTCTTTTGAGTATTTTTGAATCTAATTTTGGAGACTCTGCATATTTTGGGACTTGATAGTTCATTTGAAAATTGAAATGAGTGTGTGTGTGTGTGTGTGTTTCTATACATACTTGCACTTTATAGATACGGTATCTATACATTTTTCAGAATGATATTGGAATCTTGACAATATTTCATATCTATAGATGGCATATAAACATACATATATAGATTGATATAGACAAATATTTCTACTTGCATATATTTGTCATATTTATAAATATGTCTCTATCAGAGAAGGAATATTGTAAAAGTCCGAACATCTAGGCTTGATGATAAACTTAGTGTTTACAGGAAGTGGTGGGGGATGCTGGAAGTAACAAAGAAATTAGAATGAACTAGTATTTAATTTGAATATGAGGTTTTTAATAGGTAGCGTGTATGGATTGGATTTTTCTTTCTCCTTTTTTTTTCTGTTATGCAAAAGTATATGAAAAATTTCTCTACCATTCAGGCTTTTTTTTTTTTTTTTTTTTTTTTTTTTTTTTTTTTTTTTTTTTTTTTTTTTTTTTTTTTTTTTAATAAAGATATCACCTCTTGAGTTTCTTGGAATCTGAACAGTCTGAATACAAGAAAATTTACTAATCTGTATTTCTGTTGGAAAATTGGAGACTTGTAGAATTCAAAGAACTTTTCTTTTCTAGAAAGTAGAGGAGTTCTGCTCATTGTGAAGTAAATCTCCAGAAAGAAATAAATGTTAGACTTAGTTTTATTGTTTGAAGCTTAAATTTTGATGATTTATTTCCTCTGCAGTTTTTCAATTCTCCCCCAACCTGCTTTGCTGTTAGAAATTTCTCAGGACCAAGTGTGTTGACTCTAGGGTATAAGTTATACTATAAAGCTTTTGATCTCAGAGAGTAATTTTTAAAAATAGCACTGAAAGGAAATATTCTCGTGCTCATTTTGTCACTCTGAAGTTTTGTGTTTCAAGATCGATAGATGTCATACAGTTGGGTTGTGCTTAGCAAATATTTGATTATAGGTGCATTGGTGTGTATGTATACACATTTGTTAAAAGTATGAATTTGCTTCAATAGTATTGATTAAATGCCAGTTGTTTGTTTAATTTAATCTGTATTTTTCTTTTGATAACATTCTTTGAATGTAATCAAGATAATAGTGATCATCAGTGAAATACCATGTTAGTTATAATGTAATTCCATAAGAATTGATTTGGACTTGCCTATAAAGGATAACTCTCTCTCTTTAGCCCGATTTAGATGATGACTGAGATTTTTCCGTGCATTCTCAGTTCATATAAAGTGCATATATTTTATAGACATAGGTTACTCCATGCTATGTGAGTACCTATTATATCCAGGAACACTTTAGACAGTTAATTATGCAAAACATCATGTATGCAATTACCCAGTATTATTATGCATTTAACAATTTTATTGATTTGCTAGTTCCTCATTTACAATATTTAAAGCTATAAACATAAGATGCTCACCCCTAAATTGAAATAGGTCCAAGAAAATGAGCTAAGGATAAATTACACTACTAAGCTTTTCTGCATCAGATCGAATCCTTAAATAGAGAAACTGTCAACAATCATAATGTGCAACACATTGTGATATCACAGGACCATTTCTTTCCTATTAATAAAGTTTATCAGCCAGGGAGCATAAGAAATCACTATGCAATGTAAATAGAAGCAACGACAATTCTCTGTATCGAAATTAATTTAATGGGGATATCAGTAGGAGGTTTAAGCCTATGAGTTGTTAATATGGGATGCTCGTGATCCTTTGGGGTCTTCACACATGTATACAATTGCATGGAAAGGCATGCACAGGCATTTCCCATACATTATCATTAGAAGTTGACTGATCTTCTAACCATACTTGATTTTCTTGTGGAGTTTCAGATTCTGGAGTTCTCTTCAGCGGCTGATTGCCACTTTTTCGTTGTCTTGATTCTAGTTAAATTGGGTTCTTACTTTCCATGCATCATCACAAAATTGGGATGGGATTATAAGTCATTATTGCATCACTGAAATGAATTTAAAATTTCATCAAGACCTTTGTTCATCATGTTTTTGTTAATAGGTATGTAGTTACAGGTCGTGGGAAACTTTTCTTTGGATGTATGGAAGGAAATGTATCAGAAATGCTTCATTTTACTTGTAAGCACTAGAGAAGCAGGCAGCTGGGGTTAAATTGGTTGCAGAGTAGGGATAGCTTTCAGGCTTGGGTTTGCACCCTAGCAAGTGCTGACCTGTTTGTCCAGTTTTGCATATACAAATCTTTCTGTTGATGTGTTAGACACCAGTTGTGGGCGTGGGGTTATGGATGGTGGAACAGGGGTCTGATTTCTTGCTTTCCTAATGAAATAAGAGTAATGATGTCCAGTGGAGTGAAAAGAAATGGGAACTGAAATTTAGGAAGCATTGTCACCAAATGACTATCTCTTCTTGCACTGGATATCTCTCATTAGATTGGGGTTCCTCTCTCACTTCTCTCTCTCTCTCTCTCTCTCTCTCTCTCTCTCTCTCTCTCTCTCTCTCTCTCTTTCTCTCTCTCTCTCTCTCTCTCATCTGTCTATATCTAGATAGGTAACAATAGGGTTGGGACTTCTTGTTTTTTGTTTTTGAATTTTGGTTTATGCATGTATATTGGTCTGGATTAGCAATGCTCCATTTTATAATTAATGATCTGTTCCATTAGGTTAACTAGTCAGACCTTAAGATATTTCTTATTAAAAGAAAAAATCCTTTCTCTTCCTTCCCCAACTAAGCCAGTGTACCTTAATGCAATGATGATATGTTAGACCAAGCAGTTGTCAAAGCATCGTATTACTGTGATGCCATAATGACACCCTGTCTCTGTAAAGTAGTCATGTTTTCTCAAATCACACGTTGCACCGTTGATTTCTGACATGACACTTCATTCAGTGCCTTCTCTTTCTTCAGCATCACCATTCTTTGACAATAGCAGCTGTTGCCCATTTTCCCACTAAGTGATTCACATTTCGCCACTTTGCTAGAGTGCAATTAGTTAGAACAGAAGAGAAAATGCTCATTGTAAAGTGGCTTGCCTGAAATTGTAACTCAGCTCAGTAACAAGAGCTGGTGGGATGATAATCTTTGGGGTTGTATATTAAGGGGAAGATAGACTGTTAAATTTCCCCCTATTCGAGAATTTGTTGTAGAAATCAAAAGATCATATCCAACTATGTCAGACCTCCAGGCTACTATAAATCTTTTTATAAATGCTAAAAAATAATTATCTGATTGTTTTTTATATGACACCATTGCCATCCCCACTGTTTTTCTTGCTTTAAATAGTAATTTAAGTAGTAGGTGGATAGTCAAGATCCTCAACTTAAACTTTTCTATTTGGCATTTAAAGCCCATTTCAACAGGACTTTCTTTCTAGTCTTTTTATATTTTATTCCTCTGTAAGCAGAATATGTAGTCTACTAACCTATAGTGCCTCCTTGATCCTCTTACCCTCAAAGATGCTTCATTTATGTTTCCCCACATAAACATTTGCACCATCTATATCTTGTCCCTGGAATCCTTCCCTCATTTAGGTCCTTAACTTATCTGACAAATTAAAATATTCAGCTTGAATTGTTCCTTCCAGAGAAGGCCATTCCTGGTTCTTCTGCTGCTAGTGCCATCCCTCTGAGATGACCTTATTTTCTACTGTATATCTTAAACATATATAGATAATTATATATTGTGTCTAATGTTTGAATATGATGAACAAGGCCCCAGTTTTTCTTTATATTTCTAGAGCTTAGTGTCATTCCTGGAATTTAATAAATGCTTATTAACTACTGACTTCATTATTGCTATATGCCTTAGTTTCTTTTACAAAGCAATACAGGTACAGATACAATGAGAAGCACTTGATTATAAATAAGAGTCTGAAGTTATATGCATTATTATTACATGGATTAAGTGGAAAAGGAACAACTTTAACCACATTTTTAATCTATTTCATTAATATATCACCACTGCTATTTGTTGAAGTCAGTACATAAACACACACACACACATTCTCTCTTTCTCTCTCTCATAAAACGATTATCCTAATTCTATTTATGAGTTGACCTTCCCAGTTAAGAATTCTTCCATAGATTATTTATGATACATATGAAAACTTTCTACAATTATTTGGTGATTTTTATGTAGTAAGAAATTCATGAAAGGGTTCTTAATGATGACAGTAAATAAATTAAAAATTCTCCCTTTGTCATTGGGAAAGTTAGCATTTTATTAAATTAAGATATTGTGTTTTGATTGCAGATAAAAGTTTGGTGTATAAAAGTAATTTACATTACTTAATTTACATTTACTATTTACATAAGTTGGGCTACCTCTGTGAAGAATGTAGGCTGTTCAGACATATTCAGAAAATTATGAATGATCTTAAAGCAGAACATGTCACTATTCATAAATTAAACATTCTTGATAAATGAGTTGTATTCTTTCTCCATGATGTTGTTTCTAATGTCTAAGATCTAATTGTTTCTCAGTCTCAGCCTTAGTCTTAGTATAGGTCAGGAATAGAATTGTACATATGGATAATTTGAGCTGAACTATAGGCCTTCTTTTGAATCTTTTTATCACTGTGTGCAAAGGTGTCCCTCCCTCTTCTTTCTCCCTTCCCCTCCCTCTCCCTTCCTCTCTCTTCCTCTCCTCTCCTCTCCTTCTTCCCCTCCCCCTGTCCCTTTCTCTTTCCCACTCTTCCCCCCTCCCTCTCCTTTCCCTCACTTTCTCTGTTCCCCCTTCCTTTCTCTCTTCCTCCCCCTCCCTGTCCCTGTTCCCTTTCCCCTTCCCTCTCTTCCCCTTCTCCTCTTTCTCCTTTCTCTCCTTCCTCTCCCCTCTCTCTCCCCTTTCTCTTTTCCCTCTTCCCCTTCCCTTTCCTCTCCTCCAGCTCTCTTCCCTCTCCCCCCTTCTTCCTCCTCCCTCCTTATTTTCCTTTTCCTATTTCTTCTTCTCCCTCTCTCCTTTCCCTCTTCACTCTCTCCCTCCCCTAATATAATAAATAAAATGTCAGCAATTAATTACTATGCCCAGTGCCACCCTTTTCCTTTGGCTTATCCTAAGTGTGCTTACCTTCTTAGATTGTTGGGAGAGAAGAGCTTTATAAATCACAAATCACTATATGAATGTGAACTATTCCTCAAACAGTGGTTTGAAAGCAGGAAGTGCTCACTGCTTCCTTTTCATTTTTCCTTTAATAATAAAATAGAAACAACTACACCAAGTCTTTAAAATAAATATTGCCTGCATTTATTCAACACATGTTATTTCTATTCATAATCCTTAACTAAATTTAGTTTTTTTTTTTTTTTTTTATTAATCCAATGTGACCTAAAAATTCTGCCTTAACAGCACATTGTGGAATTGGGCTTATTCTCTTTGGCTGCAGATAAAGCCATCATTTTGAAAATGGCTCTTTCTGACAAAAAGGTGTTCTTTTGAAATAAAGTCTTATTCACTACATTCCTCTTAGAGTTAATGTGAATTTTAGTGCCTCTAATTTTAGATTGAAGTGAGGTCTAGAATAAAACCCACCAGCTGACAATTGAATTTATAGATAGTTGTGAATATTTCAGGCTTGAATAATAGAGCTGTAGACTTTCAGAGACAGAAAGGGAGAGAATTAAGACCCTACTGTAGTTTTAGGATATAATGTAATGGTGTCTAGGAAGTCTTCAGTGTAATGAGCTAAGTAGTAATTAGGAGGCAACTATGCTCTTACTAAGATTTCATTTCGGCTTCATTCCAAACATTGGTGAGGGTGACTCAACACAGGCCAATGTGCAGCAGGTGTGGGTGGCCATTTTGGTCTCTTTCCTTTAAGCAGAAGGCTGAAAAACAGCCATATTCCTGGTCACTTTTTAGATGTGTCTTTTTGGGAAAACAAGAAGGTAAAGTTTATCCCCTCGTCATAAGCTTTGGTTTTCTTCCTCTACAAAGAAATGAATGTTTGAATAAAAAAACTTGCCTGTTATTCAGCTTACTCAGCTTCAATTGCTGTGAAGACAGATTAGACTTTGATTAAGGAAAAAAACATTCAAGATGCTATTGTCTCCATATTCCCCTATTTCTTATGGACACTTCTAGGTATGGCAAAGTTATGAGATAATATTTTGATTTCTGTCAAGTTTGAATGAGGTTTTTCAAGGGATAGGAAAAAACATGTATTTTGACAAGTAATTAGCTGTTGACTTGGTCTGTTGTAGCAAGTAATTGTTCTGGGATTAGAAATACAATATCAGAGCTTGTTTCCTAAGAAATTGTTTCTTGAATGACTGAAAACTCATAAGCAAGGTTCTTAGGTCAAAGAATAAGGAATGTGATGATAAAGCCTTTTTCCTCATAGTAATGGTGAGCTTTATTTGCAGGGGAGAAAAAAAAAGAGTATCAGCAAGAGAAAGGCCAGAGAAAAATCATGCGCTTGACGATAAAGCATCTTATAGCAACTACACTCCATAAAAACTACCTTGTGGGCAGATGGTGAAAGAGTTAATTGATATTTTTAATCATAGCTGTGGAAAATTCAGTGCCAGAGAGAGGAAAGGAGAGCAACCATGTTTTAGTACCCTAATAATTTCTAACTCTAGTCTAAGATCATAATGTATGTGAGAGCAGTCCAGTAATTATAAGGTAATAAGTGAAGTGGTGGTGTAAGTGCTCTAAATTAAAAGGAATTCGCAGGGCTGCTGTAAGTCAGTGCCGACCCGCTTTCTTTCAAACGTTGACTTGAGAAAAGTGCTTAGCCCAGAGTGCAAGCAGGGAGACAAGAGAGAGCTATCTATTAATTACAATGCTCATTAACAGTGACGGGTACAAGGCAGCAGATGCAGAAGGGAAAGGACGAGCTAGTTCAGTCTGGCAAGAGGAATATTTTTTTTTCTTCTACTAGTTCTTGAGGAAAGGACAACACTAGTGGGTGGTTGGAAGCAAAAGAAAATTATGATTATGGGTTTTAATTTCACTTTTTTCTTTATGATACTGATTTGCCTTGTCCTCCTCCTTCCCCCCCCCCCAAAAAAAAAAAAAAAGAAAAAAAGGGAAGGGAAGAGAAGGGGGAAAAATACATACATACATACATATATATATATATATTTATTGAGATGCAAATTTTTTCCATGGTGTTTGGCATCTCAAGTAGACCTGATAGATTTGACATTTGCAAAGTAAGCATTAATTATAGAGCCTGGGATTTTTGTTTTTAAAAGTGTGGGAAATTGAGAGAGGTAGTAGAAGACCAAACTGATGAACTTGCAGAATCTTAGTTTTCTAGCTAAAAATGTATTATTTAATTTTGGTTATATTGTATCAGTGGTTTTCTAAAGTTTTTTTACTTCTGTAGCCTCTTCTGGAAAGTATTTAAGTTCTTTATAGACTTACCACTTGTTTTCACTCTAATTTCTCTGAAAGTTCTCTAAAAGGGAGGCAAATGGAGAGTACTTATATCTTTTCATCTAATCTTTTTAAAAATTCATTGGTTCATGATGAGTAGAAAGAATGGAATGGAGCAGCATTTATTCATATGCACTTGCTATGTGCAAAGCAGTATGCTAAAATGCTTGGAATAAAAATAGAGAAGTGAGACCATTCCTACTCTCAAAGAGCTCACATTCTAATTGGGGGAAACAACACATGACAGAGCTCTCTTGTTTATGTTCAGTTAATGGCAGATGGAAGGGCCAGGTAATACTTAGATTCTGGCAGGAAAAAGAAATGGGGCAGATGGTAGGGCCCTAAGGACCTTGGGAGAAGTGATAAGGCAGATGGTTCCTGACCAAGAAGCTAACAGGTCCAGGGGTCACAGGGGAGTACATCTGGGATACTTCCTGCATAGGTGTGGATGAGGGCATCGACATCCAGCTGACAATGATGGTCTTGTGCTTGGTTGCAATTGGGCAATGGACAATGAGGTTTGGTTTGGAGAAAGGAAAGTTTCAAGACTTTTCTTAGAGGAGGCAGGTAGTTGTAATCCATTTTCTGGTTTCACCCTGTTGGTGAGCAAGGAATTGGGGATGGGGTGATAAAAAGATGAAATTTGGTTGAATTTTTTTTCCTAGATAAAACAGAAATACTGTGGCTGCTTTTTAAGCTAATTTTTTTTGTTTTGTTTTGTTTTTAAAGACAAGGTAGGTATGGGAACTCTTAACTGAAATTTAATTCTTCAATGCAGTACTTCATCAATTTTCTTTTATAAAAGGATTTTTGTGGACTCAAAGGGAGGGAGGGAAAATATATTTAGGGAAATACCTTAAGCATTACCTTGATTTTTTTGTTTAGAAATTTAATTGTAATGAAGAAGAGATCAAGTATTAATATAGTGGCTACTATGTGCTAGGCATTGTAGAAGTATTAACAACCACCCTCTAAAATAAGTGGTATTTATTACACCTGTTTTGCAGTTCAGGAGGCTGAGGCAAACAGAGGTTAAGTGACTTTTGTTAGGTCACTCAGTAAGTGAGTATTGGAGACCTGATAATGAGCTCAGGTATATCTGACACCTGTAGTATTAGATGTGTGTGTTTTTATGTATATGTGTGTGAATACCTATGTGGATATGTATGTATATATGAATGTACAGAAAATGAAGCTGTTTTGTGAAGAAAAAAAGTTGAATGCATATTTCCATAGTCAAGAAAGTTATAATTCTGGAAGTTATTAACAATAATCACAAACCCAAGCAATCACTTATCAATTAGATAAAAGTTTAATTCTACTCATATGATTTATGGCTTGAAAAAAAGGTGCAAGTATAAATACAATGGCCATAAATTAAAATTTGCAAATAAAATGGACTTTGACAATCCCCAACTGTTCATTTCACTATTTTTAAATTCAGAGAATTGACTTAAAATTGACAAGATTTGAAGGAGAGAATTTTTTTTAGTGGTGGTGGGTAGTGGAAATGACTCTTCCTGTCAGGACTCTTGATATAGCTCTGTCATGGCCTTATGCAGATCACCTTCATGTTGAACAAGAAATATTGACTAATGAATAAATGATGTATGTTTTTAGCCCTTAAAAGGCACCCTTAAAGAGCATAGTCTTTAATATGTGAATTTTTTTTCTCTTCCTTCCTTTACTATGTCTGTCTCTTCCCTATTCCTTTTATCTTTCTGTATTTGTATCTCTCCTCTTCATCTTTCTCTTTTCTTTCTCTTTCCCCTATTTTCTCTCTCCTTTCCCTTATACTTTAGGCTTCTCTGCAGAATGTCAAGCAAAGATCGACACATTGATTCTAGCTGTTCGTCATATATCAAGACGGAACCCTCAAGCCCTGCCTCCTTAACGGACAGCATCAACCATCACAGCCCCGGTGGCTCTTCAGACGCCAGCGGGAGCTATAGTTCCACCATGAATGGCCATCAGAATGGACTTGACTCACCACCTCTGTATCCTTCTGCCCCTGTCCTTGGAGGTAACGGGCCTGTCAGGAAACGATATGATGATTGTTCCAGCACCATAGCAGAAGATTCACAGACCAAGTGTGAATACATGCTAAATTCGATGCCCAAGAGACTGTGTTTGGTGTGTGGTGATATTGCGTCTGGGTACCACTATGGGGTAGCTTCGTGTGAAGCCTGCAAGGCCTTCTTCAAGAGGACAATTCAAGGTTAGTATCTGCATATTGTCCACTCAGGTGGGAACTGTTCATTCTCCCATAACTTCTCCTGACTTTTTTCATTTCTTCTCTGTTTTCGTGCTCATTAGACAGTCTTGACTAGATCATAGGAATTAGTTAAATTTAATTAGCAGTGAGGAAAATGATGCACAGAAAAAACTTGAGCAAAATGCTCATCTCAACCCTCATTTTTTTGGCAACTCATAAGAAAAGGATAAGAAACTTTGCATGGGACAAAAATTGACATAGCAGTTAGGAACATTTTCTGTCACTAACATTTGAACAAACATAAAAATAGTCTTTTTGTTGGCTGTATAAATATAATATAAATAAATACCTAAACTTGTATAATTCCATGGTCATCTCGTGACCTCTCTTTTTATGTCTTCTGTTTTCCTAAGTTAGTTATTTCACTTTCTTGTGATATGAAAGTAAAAATTGTGTGCAAAATATTTTTTTCTCCTTATATCGATAGAACCATGACTATTACATTGCAAAAACAAATCTATTTTTTATTCTATTGTATTCTTTTCTGAGGATAATTTGTTTATAAGATATAAAGCATATGTGCCTGATATACTTCAGTACCTTAGTTACTGTCCATTTACCTTTAAGAACCTTCCATAGTGTAACTACTCTCACCCAGATTCAGCAAATATCTGTTAGATTATACTCCTTGTGAAGTAATCTAGGAAGTTTAGAATTCTACCACTTCTAATGCTTACTATGTACCTTTCTCAAAACTTTAGCAAATACTTTCCTAATATTTTCTGCAAATTTAAAAAACATTTTATTGCATGACATTCTATTGGGCATTGGAGAACAGACAAAAAAGAAATAACTTCTTGCCTTCAAGGAATTAACATTTTACAGGCAATGTTTTGTAAATAGATTGTTTCCTATATTAGAAGCAGAAAAGATCTAATGTGTTGTATTTTAGATTTTAAATTGACATTTCCCAATCCTGGATGTGTCTATCCAGTGATTAAATGAGATATTTGTGAAATGGTTAGCATGGTGCCTGGCACATAGCAAGTGCTTAACAAATGCTTATTCCCTTCTTTCACTTCCTTACAATATAGAATGATTTCTATGGAGGATGTGATCCAGATAATTAAATTTATAATTCTAGATTCTGAGGCTTAACAAACACCATTTTATATGTTAAAGCAAATATCATTATTTTAAAAAAATAACAAATCACTTTACTTTTTAGTAGTACTAATTCATGGCAAAGTTGGGATTCTCAGTTATTTTTTAAATGACAGTTTTATATGAAAATTTAAAACTCTTCAAATTTTGTCATACTTCTTTTATTTGAGTCATTTTCTAGTATTCATGCTATATTGGTTCAAACAGCACCCCACCAAAATAAATTTAAAAATGATTGAATAAGTAAGTAAATAAATATTAAATGAAAAGACCAACTTCAAGTTTTTCTGGATATTGAGTATTATATAATGGTCAATCTTTTGGTATGATGCCTTTTTTTTTTTTTTTCTGTAAGATGTTATACTTTGTATTTTGTTTGTTCTAATTGATAATTATTATACCCTTGCTTATGTTCCAAACTTAGTTTCTCGGTCATATAGGACACCAATTCCAGAAGTATTTCACTGGAGAGAAAAAAAGGATTATAATAAAATTATACATGAGAAAACCCATACTTCCCCTCCTTCCTGCTTACACACACACACACACACATACAAACACGTGCCTAATTTGGAAAGTTGATAACATACTCTCAAGGTATATCAGTTGATTCTGACAGAATAAGATATAAGGCATACACAAATAAAGTTTTCCAGAGAGTTAATATAAGAATTTAGCTGAGTCTTTAAGGGATTCCAATAATCCAGACATAGGTCTTCTGTAGTTTATTGGGAATCAGAAAATGGGGGGTATACAAGTCCAGTTTGTACCAACATTTTTGACACAATTTGTTTTAAGGAGTAAAAATGTAAATTTTTAAAAAGGTGATATGTTCATTGGTAGACATTTAATTGACAATAAGTTAAATGGAACAATTGAATTTTTTGTGTGTGATGACTATAATTTGTTAACTTTCTTGAACTGCTGATACTTAACTGAATCAAGTTTTGTGAGATATATATATATATATATATATATATGTACATATGTATATAATGCCCAGTTTTACATTATACTTTTAGTCACTTGAAGACAGAGATGTCACTGTCCAGATTAGTTCTGTGGACTTGCCCAACTGGCTGTACTTATAACTGGCAGCTGGGCAGCTTTTATTAAGGATATCCTGCTAGCTACATCAGCAGGCATCACTCTGTAGTTCACAGAGAGCCAAAAAAAATGCAATGAGGCAAATAAAGGGATTAAAATTGTGAAAGAGGAATGTGATAATTAATAAGGTAATTATGAAACAGATTATAAAATTATTTTCTTGTCAATGGCAATAGTGACAATAACAAATGACAAGAATACTCTAAATGTCAAAAGTGGCTAAACATTGGGATGTGATAGCATCAAAGAATTAGACAGACCCTAAAGTCCTTGGAGTCCATTCTCCTACCTTTAGACAGCATTGCAAGTAAACTTTGTCTGACAGATTGCTGTATACTATCTTCATGTTCTCTGGGGATTGGATATTATGAAATATCCCCTGAGAACTAGCCTTTCTGGGGTCTAATTCCCCTTTTAGCTAGGAAGTTTTGTAAACACAGAATACTTTTTTCCCCTCCTTTTGGAGAGGGAGCTAGTGAAAGAAGACCTGGTTCACTTATTTTATAAACCCAAGCAAATTCCATTGACTTCATTGGAGAACACATACATCCAAAGACATTTGCCATTGGGGAATGTAGTTAGTTCTTCTCTCATCTCTATCTTATTTCAAACATTTTGTTAAGTATTTTATTTTATTTTTTAAATTTTAACAGGTTCAAGGCCTACAAAAGAACACTTACTCCTTAAGGCAAAATAACACATATGGATAGGAAGTGTTCTTTTCAAAACTAATTGTGGTATTTCAGTTCTGAAAGGCAATTAATCACAGATTTCAGTGAAAGTCAATCTAAATAGGGTATTATATTTATTTAATGTTTCTGTTGTTGGAAAAGTATTCTAATGGGTCAGCATATAAAATTAAGTAAAAGTCAGGCTTTTGCTCCAATAGAGTAGAGCTTTTTAGATGACCTTCACATTTACATACTGTATTTCTAGACAGGTTAATTTATTGTTTTCTTTGCTCATTCAGATATTTAATACTTTTACATTGTTCTATATAAAAGTTGTCTTCAGTCTCAAATAAGTAGGATTTTTAAAAAACTCTCTCTCTCTATCTCCCACTCCCTCCCTCCCTCCGTCTCTTTCCCCCCCTTACACACACACACACACACACACACACACAAAACGCCCAATTTTAACAAATTTTTCTTTCAGTTTTCAGCAATTACTTTTGTAAGGTTTTGATTTCCAGTTATTTTTTTCTCACTTCCCAAGATGGCATTCAATCTGGTATTGATAGTATATAAGTACTATCATATTAAACATATTTCCCCATTAGTCATGAAAGGAGAACAAAAAGCCACAAACCATGAGAACAAAAAAAAAAAAAAACAAAGTGAAAATAGCATGCTTCAATTGGTATTCTAGCTGCTTCTATATTATAAATATTAATAAAATATGAAAAAATGTAGTGTGATTCAATGGAATGAGCACTAGCCAAGTGGTCAAGAAGTCTTGGTTTTGCCATTCAACTTTGTCTCTATGTGACCATGACTATATCTTAACTTCAATTTGTTTTTAAAAATGTTTTAGTTGGATTAGATAATCTCTAAGGTCTTTATTATATAATCATTATGTTTGGTATTAGAAAAATACAATGATTAGAGCTCAGTTTACCCACTAGACTGCACTTTAATGCATGACCCCTTTGGGAAAGAATATTGAGGATTAAATTGAACGTCTTTGCATATTCAATTTGAAACTACATTTGTAAACTTATCCTTCAGTCCTCCACTCATAGTTTAATCGGATGATAAATGAAAAATTTGTTGAAATTAACAGCATCACCGGATTATTTTTACAAATAATGTATCACTTAGGCAAGTACCAAAGGGGGGCTTGCCCTAGCTCCAACTATGAAAGGGATTAGATAAATGCCTCCTCAGGTCAGCCCATTTACACAGTAGTTGTTCCTCTTCAGCACTGAAGTCACATCTGTTCTTAACAGTAGAAAACATTTTATGTTCTTGCCTCCAGTGAATGATCACACCCTGGTACTTTGCATACAGTTGGTCTTCACTAAATGTTATTTGCTGATTGGAATCTAATGTATTTTTTAATGCTAATATTTTCTCTTTGGCTCAATAAATATGAATACTTGTATTGAGCCAAAATAATCATAAAGAATACATGCTCATAGCTCATTCACATCATAACAGCATCATTTTAATATTTTTACCTTTTCAGAAAAAAAGGCCTATTAAAAATTAGGATATCCACCCATAGATCTTTGCCAAAGATATCATTCCCTATTAAAGTTTAAGACCATCTTCTTGCCACCAGGAAACTGGACAGTCTCCTTGAACAAAAAATTTTTTTTTATTGTATAAGCAACTTTGAATGTTATTTAAATGGTGCTTTTGACATCTTTTGTTACCTGTACTGTTAGTCTAAATCATGTAATTAGCAGAAAAGGGAAGTGAATAAGCATTTGTTAAGTCTTTACTTTGTTCCAAGTATTGTGCTAGACACTTCACAAATATTATCTCATTTTATCTTCACAATGCAGGAAATTGAACCACAGAGAGGATAAGTGAGTTGCCTAGCATTACAAAGCTAGTAAAGTGTCTGAGGAGAAGGCTTTGAATTTAGAGTTTGTGAATAAAAAAGGGACCAGATACATGGATTTTAAAAAAGAGATTGATAGATTGTCAGTGCAGGAAAGGTATCTTTTTAAAAAATTGCAAAATTGTAGAGCAAGAGCACCCTCTTAGAATAGTCCCACTTCCTGCTATGTGATCATGGTTGAGTCATTAACTTTTTTTTTTTTTTTAAAGGCAATTGGAGTTAAGTAATTTGCCCAGGGTCACACCACTAGAAAGTGTTAAGTGTGTGAGGCTAGATTTGAACTCAGATCTAATGTGTTTTGTTTGTAAAGTCAGTAACTTTTCTCAGCATCAGTTTGCTGTTCTATAAATTAGGGATAATGTTACTTTTTTTTTTTTTTTTTGCTTTCTCTCACAAGATTCTACAGAAAATATTTTGTGAATCTTAAACGTGTCAAAATAAAATTTAATTATTATCATAGTCTAGTATAGTGCTGCCACCTCCACCTCCCTTATTTTAGAGATAAGGAAGCCAAAATCTGTACGCATTAAAAAAATAAAAATAAGACTAATATAGAATTTATTCTAATACTGGAAAAATGACAACAGGCAATATAAAAATATTGAAAATATGTTATTTTTTAGAGTTCTTTTTAGATTTAATATCAGTCATTTTGATCGATACCAATAAAAATCCAATTTACTTCTTTTTAAAAAAGGACTTATGAAGTATTTTAATGAATATAATTACTTGTATTGTTTCTACTCTTTTACTTTCTTTAGACTGTATTCCAGGTTAATTTTTAAAAGCTTTTACCTTAAATAAAATTTGGTTCTAGCTACATTATTAATGGAATAGAAATTAAATGTGTAGTAGCTATTTTACCAATTACCTCTTTAAACTGAATCCTATATCCCAAAATTTTGAATAATTGGGATTACTTCATTTATTTCCTTGGACCCTACTCTCGAGTTTATTTATCTGGAAATAATTTGTGAGTATACTAATCTTGTATTTTATAAAGGGTTAGACTAAACCATTAATCCCATTTTCTATTCCAGTTTAGTTTTCAGATTTTAAAATATTACATATTTCCCTTGCAATTTGCCAAGCATTTAATTTGCATTTTTTTTGCTTTAAACTGAGCTGGCAATGACTAAGTTGGTTCTCCCCCCCCCCCCCCCCCCCCCAATTTACCCTTTAATGATTAGATTTTTCATTGTTTATATATTGCAAGCCAATTTGTTATACAAATCTGTGAACCCTTTGAAGTAAACATCTCATTTAATTTCTTAGGTAATCAGAAAAGTAAAAGTAGCTATGTAAATTAAGATAAAGTGACATTTAGAATGGTAGATAAAGTTGCCTCCGGGCCAGAGGTTGAGGGAGATCTGTTTGGCTTGGAAAGTTTGATTGCTTTTTCTCTGCTGACTGGCATGTGATCTTTGTATATGGAAAGAAAAACACAATAAACTTTCAGCATTTCTTTTACTTTTTTATCTTTTTTGTCGATACTGAGATGGGAGGAGGCTAATTTGCCTAAGGGGTAGGGAGACTTTTTTTTTTTTTTTTTTTGTAAATGTTCCCCTAGGCATAGGGGACTCCAAAATTTTTAACATATTTAAAATACAACACATTTTGGCAAACTAATTAAAATCTATACTTCATTGGATAACTTCTATCCCTGGAGTTTAGAAGTAAAGTAAGGCATGGATTAGGAACTCTGCATCACAGTGGCCTTTCAGATACAGTTGATAAAATTTATAGATTTTAAAAAAATTATTAAATTTGGCATGCATTTTTAGTATTTTTATCAAACTATTACCTCCAATTAAAATTTAGGGACATTGATGCAGTGATAGTTCTTATTTTACACTCATTGCTTAATCATAATTTATTTTGTGAATCTTCTGTGTTTGTAAAATTTTGCTCTTAATCTTCTTTGGTTCTTAATTTTTTCATTTTTTTTGGTTGTAAAATATCCCTGATTCGTTCTAACTAAATACAATATAAAATTAAATAAGTAGAGAAACAAATGACATAGTAAACTATCAAAATCAGCATAAGTTTCACTTTAACAAGTTTATTGAAAATGGGGTTTTTTTTGGGGGGGGAGGTGAAGACAAGGGTTGATAATCCTACTCTTTTTTGTTGTTTTATCCAATCCTGTATTCTTATTTTGATTGCATTTATAATAATCTTTTATCAAAGCAGATGAATTCCCAATGGATCCATTTACAATTTCACATTAGAAGACACCTGTTTTTCATTTAGTAAATGTGTTTGATAGTATCAGAAAGGACAAAGGAATATTTAATTTCACTTTTTAATCTATGATTAATGCATCTTTTTTCCTTATTTCTTTCTAATTTCTGTTCTTTATTGAAAAAAAATATTTTCAAAAAGGTATTTTTTACACCAGTCTCTCTTGTATTTTTAAAAATATACCTTTTATTTCTAAAAATTTAAGTTGTTGCAAGCTAATCAAGCCTTAGTTGGGCATGATTAAGCAAACTTGGAAATTAGCCTTAGGAGCTCAGGGTGGAAGTACACCAACCTTCCTGTTCCTTTACTTCCTGGATGGTATAAATCAAATAAAAGCCATATAATTTTAACTAACATACTTTATTCCTTCATCTTTCTTCATGGAAAGGAAAGCCGAGTATCTTCATTTCTTTGAGGGTTTTTTTTTTTCTTTTTAAAGGAATAATGATAATTTCCTGTTTCTGTTTCTTCTGAACCTGTCAGACAGGCCAGCTCTAACACATTTGTAGTCTCTACTGGCTTATAGTGCTTCTGTGGAACTCAAGCAAAGGAGCAAAATGTCGGAATAATTGAGAAGCATATGAGGAAATGGTTCCTACTAGATTTTCATTCTTCTTTTCCTTTCCCACCCTTTATCAGGACTGACTTTCATAAATGTGTTTGTTTGGATTTTTGAATGGACAGTATATTGTATTTTCAAGTTGCCAAGCTTTTTTATTTTTTATTTTTTCCCTTAATGTTACCTGAGTAGATGATAGTGAAAATGGCTTTAGAATTCTGTTTCTTTCTCATAAGATTCTTAGTAATTAATTATTTCTGGCTTATGACAGCATCTTTCTTTTAGGCAGTTGAGGTGATAGCTTGTGGGAAGAACTACTCTCAGAATTGTAACTTGAAATTTCAACATAATTTAATGTTTTGCCTTCACAATGATTACTATGATTACTAGAGATCATAGAGGTGATCTCCAATCTCTATGACTTAATATATGATCTTTGACAGCTGCTGTGGCTAAAAAAGTCATCACTTCACAGCCATCCTGGAGTTACATTTCTCTGAATTTTGCTAGGCTAATACTTGGGTAACAAACATACAGTCCATTTTCAGATTAATGCAGAATTTTTCTGACTTTTACAGCTTCCATTAACTACACCCTCACCACCTCTTCCCTTTATTCCTAACAAAATTTGTAGATTCTAAATCAATTAGAATTGGTTGTAAATCCACAAAAAATGAAACAATAAAAAAATGAAAATGACCAACTTTTTCATGTCAGTTTTTGTTGAGTGCCTTTGAGCCAAAAGGTGATTTGTACTTCATGAGTTTAAAAAAACTAAATTAATTTCATCAAGCCTTTATTAAGAAAGTGTTATCTGCTAAACATTGGAATAGATGCTGGGTATAAAATGACAAAAGCAACATAGCCCTTATGCTCCAGAAGCTTAATATTCTACAGAAATAAGAATACCTTACGTTAAAAGAGATGAAATTATAGTTAGGTTTAGTAGAGATCTCTTAGAGGTTCTCTCTTCCAATTCCCTTTTGTTTCTTTGACTCTGATCTTCCACTTTCTGTGATATCATCCTACCTCTTAGAAGATCTGAAGACATTCAAGGTTATAACTAGGACTGGGCCTTGGTGTAGGGTATTGGTTGTCATATAACATCAATCTTCTAATGCTTATTGAATAGAATTTGTATAAAAGTTGTGATTTTTTTTTTTTAGATATTCTGTTCACAATGGGGAAAAATTACTTCATTCCAGGTGTTTTAAAGTTTCCAAAATTTGACATAATAGAAAATATTATAGTATTATGAATTTAAGTACTTTAAAATACTACTAATTAGAAAAATGAAAGTTATCTAGGAGACGATTCTATAACTGTGAATTAAATAAGATAACAAAAAATTACATTTAGAGTAGTATTAAAGCTTGTCAGGAGAGACATTAGTCAACAGTTGACTCATGAATGCCCTTTATTCTTATTTTTTGTTCAATTTCAGACCATTCTTGAAATGGTGAAGATGTCTATTGGCTTGTATCTGTTAATATTATTTATTCTTTGTCCCTGAGACTACTGTCCTTCAAATACCTACATACTTATTTCTGGTATGACTGTTTTAGGTTTTGTGTTTTTCTAGAATTTAAGGCTTAAAGATATTTTATGGAAGAGACTTCTTACTGTTTTCAACATATTTGAGGAGCATTGTCCCCCATGCATTAATTTTGGAGATACTACAATAGTATCTCAATACTGGGAATTAAGACATGATAATGTCTTTAATGGAGAAGAGGGAAAAATATATATATCTTGATTGTCTAAATGATCCTTTTTAAAAGAGACTGAATTATTATTATTATTTTTTGTTTGGGGAAAATTAACAGGTTGGGAATTTCTTATTGAAAAAATAAAAATAACTGGTGTCCTAAAACTTCAAAAAAATTAATATTTAAAAGTGAGGATCCTATTCATGTTTAGACTTAATCTAAATCTTGTCTGTTGTCCTACCTATTAACATTTTCCCTTATTTTTTAAAGGAATATTTGCATAGTTCTTTTAGGAAAATCACTGAAAAATAGACAATACTTGCAGGATGAGATGGTATCTAAGATTAATTTCTAAAGTTTAAATTTCCAAAAAGAAAACTAAGATATTTCATGGACATTAAAAAAGAAACGAATAGTTTTCAATAATTTATCCATTTAATGTCATTCTATTATATTTTAAATGATTTTCCTAAGAATGTATGTTGTAAACTGAATCTATTTTAATGAAGTTGAAATTTCGCTCAATTCTGTAATACATGTTTATAATGCTGATTAGTTTCTAAATCTACATTAAAATCATCCCAGAATTATATATTCTACCTAAGAATTCAAAGGATAATGATTCATGGTGAAGAAGAAAGTAGCTATGCTTTGTTATGATTTGGGGATTTCTTCTAATTCTTTATATTTGCAAATTTTGATATAATTCTTTACTTCCAGTGCAGACTCTATATATAATCCTTCATGGGTCACATAACCAAATAAACCCACAATTAGTATATGAAGTAAATTAAAAATTTGTATTAACATATCAAATAATTAATCATACTTTATAATGACAATACTTGATAGTTTAAATTCTGTTACCTTTCTCTTCCATGCTACTCATTAAAAACTTAAAGAATCCTACTTATATTTTTCTGGGTAGTGGTATGTACTGGCATAACCATTTTGGAAAGCAATTTGGAATTTTGCACATAAAGTTTCTAAATACCTATGGTATTTGATCCAGACTTTACCCATCTGCCTACAATTCATTTGTTATTGAAAAAAAGAACCATTCCATAAATATTAAAATATTTACAGTAGCAGAGAATTAGAAACAAAATCAATAGTTACCCATCTATTTAGATTAAATAAATTGTAGTGCATGAATGAGATAGAATATTACTGCATTGTAAGTAGTAATAAATATGATGAATACAGGGAAAGCTAGGGAAACTTATATGAAATCACCCAAAGTGAAATAAGCAGTCGGGAAAACAATATATACAATTTTTTTTCTGAGATAATTGGGGTTAAGTGACTTGCCCAGAGTCACACAGCTAGGTAGTGTTTTAAGTGTCTGAGACCAGATTTGACCTCAGGTCATCCTGACTTCAGGGATGGTGATCCATCCACTGCGCCACCTAGCTTCTCATAATATGTACAATTATTATTGGAATGTAAATGGAAAAAAAATAAAAACCACAAAACAGTCAAAATTGAGTATTGCAGAAGTATAAAGAATAAGTGGGACCCCAAATAAAAGACATGAGAAAATATTTCCTCCCAACTTTGTAGATGTACAGTTTCTACATGTATGTAATAGAATGTCAATTTTGTGTGTGTGTGTGTGTGTGGGAGTCATATTGAGATTCTCCTAGATTTTTTTTCCTCTTCTTTTCTCAAATTTTTTGTTATAATGGAAGAAAGAGGCAAGAATGCAGTGTTTTTTTTTTTACTAAAAAAAATAAGTTTTTTTAAAGTAATAATTTCAGTGTTATTCTGAATTCTCCCCAAATATACCCTTCCATTGTTTTTTTAATTTATTAGGAGGAGGAGAAATAATTAACCTTTCCTTTCATAATTAATTTCTGTCACAATGCATCTGTCCTAGGCATTGGTATGGAATGTGCCTAGTTTAACAATCCTTTAGGTATGCATCCACAAAGCCACCATAGAGAATAACATCATTTGAATACCTAACACACTTTCCCCCCATTAATGATTCTTTATTCATTAATTAGCTCATCATTTTTTTTAAATGGAAAAATAATTTTCAACTATAAAATAATCAGATTAGTTAAGCTGTGATAGTGTTTCCTGTTAGTTCTCAACAGGGTAGAGAACTTATTTTTAGTTTCTTTTCTTTCCATCTTTTGTTCTCCAATACGGTAGAATGGAGATACTCTACTAGATTAGGAGTTAGTATTCCTGAATTCTACACCTAACTCTTTTATTATTTGGTGTATGATACTGTTGATGTCCCTAAAGTTCTATATATTTCAACTCCCTCTCTAATCTGCTAAATACAATAGAAATACTTGTAATATACAGGGTCATGAAATGAGAATAGCAACAATAATAATAATAATAAATGAAAGTTTTTATTGTCGTTCGCTTTCTCTCCACCAAATTAATTTTGCTTTAGCATTTCTAACATTATTCCTAGAGTAACATGTTACACTTTTACATTCGTTCTGTATTACTTGCCTCCTTAATTTCCACCAAAGGATGTTATACATATTAAATACATTGTATATATGTACAAGAGCTCCAAATAAATGAAAGTTGCTATGCAAATATAAAATAGTGATCGTGATTATATTTGATGGTTTTTTAATCCCTGCTTTCAGGATAATTTTTGTTAGTCATTCCTATTTCTACAGCTAGGATTTTTATCTGTTTTTCTAGTCTTCCTAGTTTCCTAGAGAAGCAGGGAAATTTGTAAGAAGCTCAAATGTTTGCACTTCTTCTAAGCCTTCAGGCCAAAACTTTTTTCACTATAAATAGTAATATAGTAATTTGGCCAGAAACATACTAGGAGAAAAAGAGTTTTAATTTTCTCAAAGCTTAGGTATTGAGATTGTGGATTTTAATTCCCTGACAACACTGATATCCATTCCCTTCTTGAGCTAGGAGAAATCTTGGAGTCTCTATCCATTCATAATAGAGAGACTCCAGGCCCACTTCATCTCTTGCTTGGGTAAATGTCACTGACTTCCCCTTCCATCCTAACCATACTATCAAAATGAAATTTTCAAAAGTATGGTCCTGTCTCTCCCCACTGCATAAATTATAGTAGTTCCCAGTTTCATAGAACAGCAAGTGCATGTGTCTTTGTTTGGGATTAAAAACATTTCCTTACAATTACATCCCTCTTCATCTGCCAAGAAAGTTTCATAGGGGTGTGGCTTCGGTGTATGCTACTGCTTCTTGGAGCCTCAAGTGAAATGAGTACATCAAACTTTTGGTGTACTTGGGAGTTTTGTCCCAAGCTTATGAAGACTTCCCAGAATAGGCAAATGTAATTTCCCCCCCCCACCCCCCCAGAATTCAGGAAGGCAATCGAAGCAGATTCTGTGAAGCATTCATAGATTGATCAGACATCAAAAATGCCAAGATCATCCACTGTATCCCACCCATTGCCAGTCATCCTGATTTTTCTTTTGTCACTGAATTTCTATGATTGGAAGAGATGACTTTTTTTTTTTTTTAATTTAATAGCCTTTTATTTACAGGATATATACATGGGTAACTTTACAGCATTAACAATTGCCAAACCTCTTGTTCCAATTTTTCACCTCTTACTCCCCCCCACCCCCTCCCCTAGATGGCAGGATGACCAGTAGATGTTAAATATATTAAAATATAACTTAGATACACAATAAGTATGCTGTACAAAAAGAATCAGGCTCTGAATTATTGTACAATTAGCTTGTGAAGGAAATCAAAAATGCATGTGTGCATAAATATAGGGATTGGGAATTTAATGTAATGGTTTTTAGTCATCTCCCAGAGTTATTTTTCTGGGCATAGCTAGTTCAGTTCATTACTGCTCCATTAGAAATGATTTGGTTGATCGAAGAGATGACTTTGTGCAACTCTGCCTCAATGAAGTCCAATTCATATTCAAGTCAAAACATCACCATTCATCCACTAATATACCACAACATTTTGATCTCATTGGTCTTCTTCAGAAAGGATAGATGAACAACAATATTACTCTTTTATCATAAACTTTACAGTCCAGCCAAAGTAATCTTTTTGTAACCCCCACATCATCTTCCATCTCTCAGCTCAGGTTATTCCCTCAGCTAGGAATGTTTTCTCTTCTCTCCATCTCTTAGATTTTTAACTTAATTCAAATGCAATCTTGTTCGTGAAATTTTAATTGAATCTTCCCCCAACTTCCTCTGCTTCCTACCCCAGTTTCTCACTTTTCTCTTCCTACTATATTGTCTTTGAAACCCCTTTCAATCTATGATCTTAAGCATTTGCATAATTTAATAATTAAGATGAAAACAAGAAGGAAGTTGAAATTTTTGAAGAGGGATAAGATTATTACTTTGGCCATTAAGAGATTTATTTGATATAAATATTTTGATTTAGTTTTTTAGCTAGCTTTTGTGAAGGTCATTTCAAAATAAGATTTCCAAAATATTCTTAGAAATTGCATGGTCTTTGGATTAATACTGCTTTTCATACTGACCCCATTGCATGTATTTTTCTCTTACGTGTTGCTTAAGAAAATATCTTTATAGTAATATTTTCTACAAGATTAATTTAATTAATTTATTATTAATTTATTTATTAAATTAAATTAAATTAATTCTACAGATGATAATAATTAATTTTCTACAAGGTCTTACATAGATTTGAGATCATATTATTTTATTAAAATTTTCTTTTTTTCTAATGATAGTTTTAGAGACTACCCTTCTAAAGAGAAAAGAATGCAAAATCAACCACTTTGGAGAGATATTTTTTTTTTAATGTTTCAGGGCATTTAAAACAAATACTAGAGATTATTGCCCATATGTTTTTAATGACCCATAATTGTTCACTCAAGCAAATACCATCATTTGTAAATCACTTAATGTTTGAAAAACAATTGGATAAACCCCACTTGGAGTGCCCCATGGGTCATTTCAAGCCATTTGGCCCTATTAATAAAATTAAAACAATTGGAGGAAATATTACAAATGCTTTCAAATAGGCTTTAATATTATGATGTCCATATGTATGCATTATTTCAGGGTAGGAGTGATGTGAATAGAGAGTAAAGATTTGACATATATTTTTATTTTGAAAATCCCTGCTAATTCACATCATTCAGTCCTTTCAGTGCCAAACTGTAAAAATCCATTAAGTGACTGAAAGGAATATACAAATTATCCACTGGCACTTCAGGCAAGAGTTTAACATATACCCTGTTATTCTGTCCGCCAGCTAGCTGCAAGATTCTATTAAGCAGTAAGTGAGAAAATTATATTGCCTGCAAACTAATTGTACAAAAGACTCTGAAATAAGTAATCAGAGTCTGGTCCTTTCTGAAAAGCAGCCAGGAGATATTATAAATTGCTTTATCACTCTTGTCAGGATGGTTAAAAAACCTAAACCAAAACCAGAGCTTCCATGTTGATCTGGTTCCCTGTGCAGCATAGGTAACTTCCCCAGCCATTTAGTGACAAAACTGGGTAAACTCCAGTCATGTCATTAGTAGCTGCCCAATTCAGTCCCTGGTGTCATCAAACAAATTTATCCCAGAAAATGGCAAGCTATAATCCAAATAAATCCTGTAGCTGAAATTGACAGCCTATTGTATGAACAATAACACATACCTCTCTGAACAATGACTGTCCAGTGTTAATAACTCAGGTGTCCACATTTGCTATTGGAAATATTTTTGTCTCTTCTCCAGTTTTTAGTACATTCAAGAAAAGCAAGTGGACTCTAGAGATCTTGTGATCCGCTGGGTATAATACATTTGAACTGTTACCACAGTATATATAACAATGTTACACAGGTGCTTGGGACAGCACATTTTTAGTATAATTCATTTTCTTGTTGAACAGGAAAAAGAAAAAAAGCATCAGGGAAGATTTTTCAAGGGCAGAATTTCATAGACCCAGACAGTATCTAAAAAAGTCATTGAGTAACTATCTTTTAACCAACCAGAAATGATCTAAATAATTAATTTGAGGAGTAGAGAATTAGTGGGAATTGGAGAGGCTTTCTTTTGTGTAAGCTAGTTATTTAAAATAGACAACAATTTCAATTTCCAAATATGAATCTGCTTCTCCTTTGTTGACAGACTTCATTTCTTCATTGAATTTGCAAGTATTTAGATGTTAGTAATTGGGAAGCCTTGTTCAAGACCTTCTTCTGACAGTTTAAAGATGTCTTTGCACCTAACTTTCCTTATCTGTAAAGTGGATACATTTGTAACCAGTCAAAGGGTTGTTGCAAAAATTGAAAGGATGTAATGATTTTAAATATCCTTTCTATGAATCTTATGATATACTTATTGTTGTCTAGTGTTTTTTACACCATCAAAGTTATTTTCAGTATCCCACATCCTCTCCCACCTAAAAAGCCATCCTAAATAATATGATACTTTTAAGACGAATGAAAAAAAAAGGGGGGGAAGGGGGAAATCAGTACAATTAGTTGGAAAAATCCAAAAATGTGCAATGTGTTAATACCTGGAGTCTTCCCACATACATGAAAAGGATAGGTTGAAATTATCTTCTCATATCTGCAACTGAATCATATTTGATCTATATAATTTTGTTATACTTTTGATTTTTTTTTTTTTTTTTTTTTGCTGTCATTGTACTTTCCTCTTACATTGGTGTAGTCACCAATTCTTGGCTCTGGTTGCTTAACTATATATCAGTTCATGTAGATCTTTCCATGGCTCTATATTCCTTATACCCTTGACTTACATGTGTGGCATTTTGTGTATGTGTGTGTGTTTTAATTTCCCTTTTAGCTCTCTTGTTGGTAATTTGCCCTTGACTTTGTGTTGACTTTAATTTGTTTTCAAGTTATTTTTGTAGTGTCCTCTGTTATTCAACTTTCCATATTTTTCCCCCAATAATTTTGAAATGATCATTCCTTGTGTCTTTAATATTGATTCATAAAAGAATAACAAGCTCTTCTTGTAATTTTCTTTTTCCTTTCAGTAATTCCCCAATTATCTGGAGATTTAGCCTTTCAGTAGTTTCATGTATTTAGAATATAGCCATGAACCCAGAAGGAAGGAAAAACATTTTTAAGAAAATGTCTTATGTCTCATAACAACTGAAATCTCTATTACACAGCTAATATACTTTACTCAGCACAAATAACTGGCTTTATTCTGTACACAACTGTAACAAGTTTTGATTATTTGTTTTCCCCAGCCTGTAATAAATTAGAGCCAGCTCAATTAGTGACTTAGATAGATGGCTAGTCTAAAAAAACAGCAAACACCTTAAAGTCAAAGATACTCAAAAATTAAAAAAAAAAAAATAAAACATTAAAAACTATTAAGGTTTCTTTAAGAAAGGTCCCTAAATTAGGAAACCGATGCCAGGAAAAGTTAAATGACATACTTGTTCAAGTTTGGAAAACATAGAAAAGTATTGCTAGAACAGCGATTGGATCTCAGTTCTGAACCTCTGCTTGTATAAATTAATCTGTCTCCTTTATAAAAACTTAGCCTGGGGCTTTTAGTGTAGGACCTTATAGTTTTGTGTCCCTCATTAGCCAAAATAGATGGCATTTTATTACCCTTTGTAATTGATGTCCATAAGAAGGATTTTTATTTTCTGAAATTGTTGAATTATTCTCTGCATGCTAAGTTTAAGATAATAAGGATATATTTATTTGGATTTAAGGTATATATGTGTATATGGGTAGTCCAAGATGCTATTGTCTAGGTGTCCGGAGTTCCTGGAATAGATATTTCTCCCATGGCAATTTATCTCTAAATTAGAGTCTGGGAAAGTTACTTGTATATGCTGAGAGATTTTTCAGCCTATACTTTCTCAGTACAGGTAGTCAGTTAATGAATCACTGGCTAGATTTGAACTCTGATCCTTTGAGTTCAAATCTAGTTCAAATCTAACTCAAAGGATCCTTTGAGACCCACATTAATCTACCTCACCTCACTAAAAGATGATTAATTTTAGAATATATTCTTTCAATAATGATGAAACAGTTTTTAGAAGTTTGTCTTTAAAGCAAGAATCAATTGCTACTTGAACCATTTACTTCTTTGCACATTTCTATTGACAATTATGACAACTGTGAGGGAAAAGAGTATCTACTGAATAATACTAGACTAGGTATCAAGAAGGGTGGCTTTGAGTCTTGGTTTCACTCTATAAATTCTATGTCTTAATGGGGCAAGTCCAGCATTCTTTAAAATAATATACTTACTTTAGGATGCCAATGTTATAAAATATTAAAAAGGAAAGGGATAGAGTTATTAAAAATATTTAAAGAATGTGGTGACTTCAAGGAAGTTGAGTCATGGCCATAAAGGTGGAATGTCTAGCTATATTGAGTTTGAGATAAGGATGGAATAGCCAATTAGAAATATCCAACACATATTTTTTAAAAAAAAATGTTAGGACTTGAGCCTTTTATGAGGAAGTGAAACATGCTTTTTCATTCTAATTTTTCAGGTATTAACCCCTTAAGAAAATGTTCTGTTTTAATGGTTTTGTTCATAAACAGATTGTTACAGCCATCAATTACATTTTGTCTTCCACACACCATTTTCCACACACCAGTTTGTGTGACTTGTATGTTTTGGTGGTGTAACTCAACCCACCTCAGAGCAATTAGGTGATGCAGTGGATAGAGCACTGAACTAAAATCAGGAAGACTCATCTTCAAAAGTTCAGTTCTAGACTCAGATACTTACTGGTTATGTGACTTTACACAAGCCAGTCTATTTACCTCAGGTATCTTGATCGCTCATTTGTAAAATGAACTGGACAAGAAAATATCAAACCACTCCAGTATCTATGCCAAAAAACAAAAACAAAAACAAAAAAAACCTAAATGGGGTCACAAAAAGTGTCTAGATTTTTTGATTGTAGAATGATTGACCAAAATAAAGCAAAAATAATAGATTTTTATCTTTAGCTTTACATTCACTCCCCTGTGGGAGAAATCATGAAGGGAATGAAAGTAGGAAGAGAAATATCCTTTTCTTTTGATTTGATTTTCCAAGAGGACTCCTTCCATTATCCTCCTGGTGTAAAACCTGTTGGTTTTGTTTATTACAGTGGTTGTTATTAGTATTGTTTTGAAAAAAAATCAGTTATTATGTTGAAAGCTAGTTGGTTTTGTGAAATGCTTTAAGTTAGTGTTAATTTAGTAAAAGATTTTTTGATGGGTTTATCTCAGGTTATATTGTTCAGGTCTCTTTATCATGAATACTTAACGAATTTTCAATAGGTATAAGTGGTTTAAGTATTACTTCCTGTTGAATTAGTAGCTGCAGAGCATTTTGAGTCTTTGTGCAGGCCTGCAATCCGCTAATGTGATATTTAATGAGGAGACATCAGTCTGGAGAAAGGTAGTCAATATAAATCAGTGTTTACAAAGTGTGATTAACTCTGAAATATTTCATCAATGCTGTGGTCCCAGGCAGACTCTATGCTAATTACTTGAATCTGCGCATGTTTCAGGGGACTTTGACGGACCCTGAGTGCTGCAAACACGGAGCAGCAAAATTGCAATTATGCTCGGACTGTCTCTGATGACAATTTATGCATTTGGTGTGATGACCTCCTCCTTCCCAAGAGGACAATAAACAGAATGCATTTTCATTAAGATACTAATGTACTTAATAACAGGGGGAAAGGGTTAGGGAAAAAGAAGAGACCTTTAAAGCGGTATGTGACAGAGTTGATAGGGAAGGATGCTTTATTTTAAAGGCAGTTTCTTTGGGCTATAGGTAGCCCCAAACTGTCCTGTTGAATAGCATTGTTATTAATTGAATGCATTACTGCTCAGGAACAATTGAACAAATATTTATTGAGGGCCTGCTGTATTTAGAATTCTCTGCTAGCCACAGAAAGGACAATTTATGTGAGTAACAACAATGTATTGATCATCTTACTTTGGACAGAACACCAGAGGGTGAAGAAAAGTTTCAATAAGAAAAATCCCTTCCTAAAGGAGTTTCCATTGAAAGGAATATAGGGAGGAGGGAAAGGAAATAGCAGTACATAGAACTACAGAACATGCTATCAATAAATCTATTAGAGTTAAGTAAATAAATGCTATTGAAGATTTGAGTGAAGAGGCTTTAATGTTCACTGCAAAGAGAATTCATCTAAAATTCATATAAAACCATACATTAAACTATAACAGGTAACAAATAAATCCAAGTAGTAGAAAATAGCATTTCTTAACCATTTGTTTTTGTGTGTAAACTTTCATGAATTTGGGAGTTTTGTCTTGATTTACTTATAATTTCAAAATTTATAGATATGAATTTAGATTTATAAATTGGAAGCACAGGATATATAATTCAACTCATTATCAAAAAGCATGATTGTGATTTTTTTCTAAGAATCTCCTTAATTTCCAAACAATCTTATTTCTACATTGATGATGTTTTCAAAAACCTTTAGTAATCTCACCGGTATTATAAGAATGCTTTAGTTGTCAATAATGACCAGAAAGCTACACCAAAGCAATAGTTTTATAATAAGGACACACACACACACACACACACACACACACACACTCATACTCTTAATCATGTAAATTACCTATTTCAAGATTTTGGAGGGGTAGGAGCCAAGGAGACTTTGCATGGATATGGTAAAAATATTAATTTTAAGTAGATATCAATTTTTATTTTTAAAACTTCAACTCATATCTTCCCCCATCCTACATTTTTACTTCATATTTCTGACCAAACACAAATCTTAGTCTTCCCTGTGTCATTTATTTCTTTATTCCTCTTATATTTCTTAGTGAATTCTTTGTAGTCTTAGTGTTGGCTTTGGTTCCATGTGTTAGGGTTTTTTGTTTGCTTGGCATTTCCTCTGGGATATTGATGTTTTTACCCACAAAATTTTGGCTCATGGCATTTTTTTTCTCCCATTACTGTGCTGCAGGTAATATAGAATACAGCTGCCCAGCCACAAATGAATGTGAAATCACAAAACGCAGACGCAAATCCTGCCAGGCTTGCCGTTTCATGAAGTGTCTAAAAGTTGGCATGCTGAAGGAAGGTAAGAATTTTCTCATTCCACAGCTCTACATTTTTACTCAAAAGGGTAAGTGTGGGTTGGTTTAACAACATTATAGTTTTCTTGAAAACTGGAAGAAATTGTACAGTGGTAAGTATAAATGTCATAGTGGGGGGGAGGGAGGGGAATAAATAAAATCTCCCCCTTTACTCTTGAATATTTTGATAGTACACAACTAAAGTGTTTTCTCTCTCAAGGAAAATACCAAGTAGGATACTTGGGATAGTCCACAGAAATCACCAGGTATGCTTTATTGATTCTGATTATTCTGTGTTTACAAATTCCAGCAGGCAAAAGATTAAATTCAGAAAAGGAGCTATTTTTGTACCAGTGACAATGCCATCAAGCCTTTTCTTCCTTTATTACTTTGTGCTGATTTGCATGAAAATTCATATTTTAATCTTGGCTTTCCATTGCTGTTGGCCACCTCCCCTTCATCCCCATCTCCCCAACATTCTTTGAATTGGTTTCTGAATAAGAGGAACTTGAGAAAAAACTAAATGATCTGGAAAAATCCTCATCTTGATTCTCGTCTCATGCTCTCAAATTCCTCTATAACTTTTTCAGAAAAACAAGATCTTTGATCTGCAACAAATCAAAGGAAAAAATCTTAATTAAAAAAAAAAAAAAAATGAACCTGCCTCATCTGAGGTAATAGAGAAATTATTCCTGGCTTCTTGTAGTCCACATGTAACTTGATTATTTTGTATGTATGTGGTTACTATTTTATATTTACATTTAGATTCTACTCTTGTCATCAGCACATTCTAAATAAAAAATAAAATCATCCCAGTATATTTAGATCTTGGGACAAAAGTTTTAAATAAATACATTCATCAGTTATGAGGAAGAGCAAGGGTGGAAACAAACCCTAGTAATAAAAATGATAGGCAAGTTAGATACTATGTTTCATAGCTAGATAAATAATTACTTCCTTTTCTTACCTAATAAGAATATCTTCTTCCCTAGATGTGACCTGGGATTTTGCTGACTCCTTAGAGTAGTTTCCTTATTTGCTAATTTAAATTTTAGCATCTCTCCTAATTCCAAGCTGAAAAACAAAAACAGTTCTTTTTTTATTTTTGAAGGAAAATGTAGAACTTTGATTATGTAACTGTGTGGGGGGAGGAAGGAGGTAGGAGTTCTCTCTGATCTGATCTGAGATTTCATTAAGTTACAGGACACTCACTGAGGAAATTCTTTTTTTCTGATACAGAACAGCAATTGACTTGTATGATAGGTATGTAAAATAATTGCTTAGAAGGAATAAGCTTCATATAAGAAACCAGAATTCAAGTTCTGTCTAGTTATTCAAATAAAGACCCTTTTCATTTATTTTTTATTACCCTTCACTTCGTCAAATTAATTTCATGAAGCTATTATGTAGGAACACAACATACTTTTCATTTTCCCTTTTCAGTAATAATTATGAATCCTATTGTCACTTTCTGCCTTCCCCAAATAATAAACTAATTACCAAACAAAAACAAAATAAAACAAAAAACCAACAACCAAGTTCACCCTCACTTCACCCCTACAATATTACATTAATACCCATAAACACAAGAGTTCTACTAATAAGACAAGGCAGAAAGATTATCAGCATCTGAATTAGTAAGAAAAAAAGGAATTAAACTTTTTCTGGGAAGCTTATTAGTTAAGCTTAGTATTTTTTGGATGCTGACGTTTGTCAAATTGAAATCCTTCCTAGGAAAAATCATCTTTAATGCTAGAACTTTAAGCTTATAGAAGCCGAGTTCTTCAGTATCAAAATTAATCTACTCAGAGTCCCCTTGAGATGTGACATTCTCTCTTTGAGTCATGAGAATGCCAACATACCACCATTTCTTGCAAGTAGATTTTTTTGTTCATTTGTTTGGTGTAATTCCATAGGAAGCTTTTGCATTGTCAGTCTTTGAAAATGAAACCTCCTAAATCATCAAACCATATGTTGCATAAAATGTCCTTTCTCTTAATTTGATGTTTCCTTATAAAGGTACTAGAGAGAAAGCTTATCTCCATTTTAGAAGATTAGATACTGGATTTTTAGAGGAACTTTGGTAATATTTTTTCAGATTTTTTTTTAATTGGGGAGGAGGATATAACTAATGAATAAATTATAATCAATCAATAGAAGTTTACTTTCTTAAATTTATTTATTTACTTATAAAGATAATATTTATATTTATTTAATTTATGTTTGTTATTAAATTGTGATATTTTCAGTACTTAGGAGAACATTTTAAGGAATGATGCTACTTCCAGTTATATTCAGAGGGGTGTGTGTGTGTGTGTGTGTGTGTGTGTGTGTGTGTGTGTGTATGAGAAAAACACTAATTTAATTATTCATTTGCTACCTCTAAATATTTTTTTTCCTTTTCTGATATTGAATATAGAAAATTATTTTTTCCCTTAAAACAATTCTTCCCTCTTTAATATGTTGTAGCATTTTCCCTAAACTTTTGAAAGCTTGATAAGCGTGTTTGAAGTTATGAATGATTTTGCATAAAGTGTTTGCTTAAGGCAAATAGAAGTATTTAATTCATACCTTTTTAATTTCTTTTATCAAACCTTCAGTAGGTTCACTTTTTAAAAAGGGAATGGAACACTTCTGTTATAATCAGGTAATTTTTATACTTTCAATCTTGCCTCCATTTAAATGGTAAAATAGACATCATATGTTAGGACTGATTATATGGAAAATACTTTGTATTCCTTTGCTTTTATACAAAAAATGTCAGGGAAATATTATATTACATATTGCATTGCATTTGGCTATCCCCTTGGCACTAAATTTGACTTTGGTACCTGGAGAGAGTAATATTGTCTTAAATATATCTTTATGGATGGAGAGGGATTTCAGTCCCTTGCAGTATGTCAGAGATCATGATGCAGTAAATCTATTCAAATGTAAACCTGTTCAGTTCAATTACCAGCATATAATAAAATTTGCTGCTACAACCCCCACGTTGACCACAGTGGTCCATACAGCCTGATGGCACAGTAGGCCTAGAAATTGGCAAGACAAAAATTATTTTTACCAATAAATGAAATCATTTCTAGACCACAAAATAAAATTGGATTGCAATAGCAAAATAAACTATTTTCTTTCATAATTTTTAATTAACCCTGCTTGTAATCTTGCATGGCATTCTAATTAATGATGCCAAAAGTAAATCAGCAGTATCAATTTTAGAATTTTCCTTTTTTTTTAACTTAATAAATATGAAGGAACATTTCTAGAAAGAAAACCACATAAAAGAGAGTGGTATATGAAAACTTGTGCTTCTCTTACGTAGATTTTAAACTGTATTTAATTTAGCATAGTAGTTTTTAAAATGCCCTGTTTTGGTTGGTTTTGAGCTTTTTACTTGCTTTTGTATTTCTTAAAATAATATTTCATTGATCTTTTTTTTTGTTGTTTTGTTTTCTTTGTATCAATTCCTTTCCTTATCCAATTGACTCTCCTATTCTGTCCCTCCCCATAGAATGCTTCCTATAGATTGTCTAAGAAGTAATGAACTAGAGGTTTTTTAAAAAAAAGATCTGTACCTGATGTGATGATTTGGATTCCTTAGTTATACTTATTGGTGGTATGTCATAAAACTGTACTTTATTCTTATAAAAGAAAAAGAAGTAAAAATTTTCTATCTGTCTTGTTATTTTCAAATAGCAAAATAGCTTTGCTTAATTTTTTCTCTCTGGATTTTATAGAGCATGTTCAAATGCCACATATGTATGCATGTATTGGGAGGGAAAGATTTGTATGACTGAGTATATAGTTGTGATTTTGTGAGTTTTTTATTATTAAAACATATTACCTTCTTACTAGTTCCCAAATTATTTTAGAACGTTTTATATTGTACTTTTAAAGTAAAAACAAATTTATAGCCGAGAGTACTAAAGATGGAATAGAAGCATTTAGGTTTCAAAGACAGCCAAATAAGCCCTTCAAGAGGAAGCACTTTGGAGCAAAGGAAAGCTTGAATGTGTGTGGATATGTGTGAAAGTAATACTAATGATGTTTACAAATGTTGATACCATTCTGTACGTCATCAAAGGCCCATCAATTATAAAATACCTGGTATCACTAATTCTGTTTAGTTTTTTTCCAAAGGTATTGTTCATTTGAATGAAAACCCAAATTTTAATCAAAGTTAGCCAAAATATCTGGTCTGGATTTATTTTTTTTTAAGGATATCATCAACATTTTGTTAATATGTCAAGAGTAGTGAGGGAAGTTTTATTAAAGCAATTATTAATATTTTATTTTCTCATTAAAAAGAATTTTGAGAATTCCTTGAGCTTGTTACAATTTAACCTGTAGTAGGTCAGATCTTTGGCAACTGAGCCTTTTGCTTGACTCCTGCAAGTGAAGCAACAGAATCACCTGCTATGTACCAGAGTTGTATTTTTAATTTAGGCCTCTCTTCCCATGAGAAAGTGAGGGTAGAGCCAGTTTATTATGAATTTGCAAGTCATTTGAAATGGTAATCTTTTACTCTACATTCTCAGACACCCCATCTAACCCAAAATAGATTGATTTGCCAGACTGAGCTAAATCCATCAGAAAATTGTTTTAGCCTACGGCAATGTAATATAGAAATATTACTACAAAAAAAAAAAAAGAAATATTACTTTTATAGTTTCTTAAAACTATCTTTTTGGTATTTTATATACTGAAGTGATTCTTCCAGAATTCACCAGTGTCCTATGATTCTTTATCCATTGACTTTGTGGCACCTGGGAAGGAGAATCTTCAGTTTAAAAAGTCAGAGTTGTAGATTGTTTCATGAAATTGTTTATATGAAATTTCTGCCACTTTCTCTCTGTATGTATGTGCTATCTCTTTATTTATCTACCTCAGGAATTTTTAAATGAAATGATACAGAGAAATATAATAATTATATTCCATAAGTAAAAATTTAAAAATGGAGACAGCCAACCTCTCCATAACAACATATATATCAAATATATATATATTTAATCCATTGGTTTATGGAAAATAAAATAAATAGGAAGTAATCCATTTTTTTATTTGAGAAAATACAGAGAAATCAGTATTGGGTCTACTCTTGGTCTTAATACTATTTTTATTTGTATAGTGCAGCTCTGATTTACAAATGAGTTTCTGCCAAGGCTTTTTTTGCAAATTGTTTACTTGGAATCTGTAACATATTTTCTTATAGAAAACAAGGTCTGGTTCTTGTGTCATCTGAGAAGATTCTCTCTAATCCATATGTTGCTAATGCTTCATTACCTATGATATATAACAAGATTTTTATAGGAAAGTCTATTCCAAGATCTAATGTAGGGTGCCAGGAATACCTGCTATACCTCCAATATTAGAATGAAGTCCTTCTGTTTCTTCATATCCATCTAATTCTCAGGCAGTGAGGATCAGGGTTTTCCCCAGATTCATTATGGGTTTCATCATAACTTACTTGAGCAAAAGTAAGATAGGATAAGACTTATAGACATAGGGAGGAGAAATATTTGATTAAGAATAATGGTGAGTATATACATAACATCTATTAGAACACAAGCTCTCCAGAATAGGGCCCATATGTTTGTACATTAACATAGTGCCTGTCACATATTAAACACTTAGTAAATGCTTATTGACTGACTGTAAGAAATAACAGGAGACTTAACTCAAACACTTTCTAGTCTCTAGGCAAGTCATTTTTAGCTTCTAGGCCTTAATTTTTACACCTGAAAAATAAGAGGACTAAGTTTGGTAAGCTCAAGAAGTGCCTTCAAGGTCTAAAAAAATCTGTGATGTTCAAATAATAAAAGAAACCTAGCCAGTGGTAGAATCAGGAAGAGCTCACTTCATGTGATTCCTAAGTGTAAATGAGAAATATAAAATTACCTCTGTCTACATACCTCTCAAAATTGTTTTGAAGAGTTTCCTTTGCAACTTTAAAAGTGTTTTTAAATGTTAGCTACACTACTATAAGTAGCTAGAATGGAACTTTAAGGTAAAGAATAGGTTATTTTTTGTGTAGGAGTTATTGGTGGAGAGGAGACAAAAGGTACCACTGTGGAAAATAATGAAATGCAATAATAGATGGTCTTGAGAAACTGATAGATGCTCTTGAGAAAACCACTAATAGATGGACTATGAGGTATAAAACTGAGGAGGAAGCTTGCTACACAAGGGGAAAGATCATTTCAGCAATCAGCTATCTTATACTGTCACAATTAATATAATGGGACTAGGCTGACAAAAGTATACACTATATGGAAAAAGATTAAAAGAGAAGATTTAGACCAGATGAAGATGGCATAGGAACTCATATTATTTAATTGGGAATTTCAAAGACTTCTTGTTGTTCTCAATCAGTTTAGTAGTATGGTTGTGTTAGGGCTGGGGGGGCAGGTATCTTATCCCTCCACATCTATTCCAGAGTTAGACAGTTTACTTACATGTACATATACCTGATTTATTCAGTTTCAAAGCATAATTTTCCCCCTTCCAGTCTTTTAGGAGGAATGATATTTTTCTTATATTTTTCATTCTGATATAATTCCCTCAATCGGTTCCTTATGCTTTTGTGGCCAAGTAACAGTATTCTATATCTAAAGGATGCCTTCCCTTGAACAGATTTTTGCTTTTGTTTTTGCTTTTTTTCTTCAAGCCTTGCAGAATAAATAGTGATGGAAGTCCTGGGAGTTCTCTGAATTTGCCCTGACAGCCTGAAGCTAATCTTTCTTTTCCTTCTATCTATCCTTGTGCCCATGCCTCCTTTATTTTCGTGTGTGTGTGTGTGTTTTTCCTTTTTTTTTTTTTTTTTTAAATATGAAATACTAGCTAAAAGGCAGTGAGGAGAATTGTAGGTAAAGTGTTTAAGGAAATATGTTTTGTTTAGAATACTTTTCAAGGAACATTGGACATTTTCTAATAAACAGGTTTGTGATCACATATTTTGAAGCTAAAATAAAAATGAGCCCACTTAGATTTCTTCACCAAATATTTTCAACAAATCTGTGAGTAAGACATTGCCAAGGTGAATTTCTTTTTCAAGCCTCATATTATTAGGCTGCTAAGTAGAAAACAGAAATTATTGTGAGGGAAGTTTGGGTTCCTACTGCTTTCAAAAAGCAGAACAAAGAGAAGGGGAAAAGCTTTAATGGTATTCAAGGAAAATATTTCTGTGCCAGATGACAGTTAATAGAGCTGCATTGACCTCAGTGGTATTTCTTGTGCTCTCTATTGTAATGTTATCCTTAAGGAGCTCCTTCATTAATGCAGAGTATTAAACAAAGCTCCTGTGTTGTACTATCAAGTGATAACAGAGTATCTTCTTTTAGAAGGTTTTCTTGACATTATGCCATCTGTGAGAGTGGGCCCTTTAATGTGTCATAAAAAAGTTTTGATTGCAAGTACAATGCCTGCTTTATTGCTTAGCAATTTGCGTGTGTTACATTTTTCAAATTACAGAAAATGGAGTTATATCTGTTATAATGAAGATGTCTTTAAGAGCTAAATGATAATTTTTTATTTAAAAAAATAATGAATTTTTTATAACTTTCACTTTCAAATAGATCCTTTTTTATCATACCCAATCAGCCGGTTCTTGCCCCTAAATTTTAACAGATAACAAAATATGAAAAGCAATTCAGAAAATGAGTTTTGACAGTGTATCTATTATTTCACTACTATAATCTACAATATCTGCAAAAAAAGACAGAAGATTATTTTCTCTGAGGTCAATTGGTCATAATTAGATGCTGCTCAGTTTCCTTCTTTTGTTCTTTCAGTTTTAATTGTTCTCTTTTTATTGTTTTATATTTTTTTGTTTGTTTTAGCAATGTTGCTTGCTTACTTCACTCTGGATCAGTTCATAGAGAGCTTCTCACGATTCTCTGAATTTCTTTGTGTCTTACAACAATTATAATATTCTGTATTGGTTCATGCACATAGATTTATTTTGTTCCTTTTTAAATTAATAAGTTCTTTGTCATTTTATGAGCAATGCCTTTTAGCCCCTGTCTACCCCAGAATGTTGTAGAAGACTCACTTTTTAATGGGTATATAAAACTTTCTTTGGGATTTCTTAGGTTAGAGCATTCAGTGCTGTTTTGTCCTTTTGTCTACTGAAGCTATTGCACTAATCTGACATTCCAAATTTCTGTTGATAGAATGGCTACAATGAGCTCCTACAGTTGAAGAAATTGGAATGACAGATCTCTGAATGTTACTTGGACATGGGCATGAAATTCTTTCAGAGATCATTAGAATACTTGGGCAAACAGTCATAAGTTCTTGACAAACTAGATAATAAGGCTTTATTGATCTTTTAAGTTTTGTCTTTTTCAATCAAGTAGATTTTATCTCAATTCTTAGGGTTTATTCTGCCCCACCTTCCTTTAGAGACATTGCTATAATACAGAGCTATGTGTAATAGTTACATGAGGTGACCTCAAAGGACTCTCTGCTTTAATATCTATAATCTCCATAATTCTAGAGGTTTGGCTTTGTGATAGGATGTATTTATAGAACATGAGAAATGTCCTCAATATTGGAAAGGATAGATCACACAGAAGATGGCTCAGATTTGTTATATTTTTCACCTCAGAATTTAGAGAAATAAAACAAAGTAAGATAGAAAAAGTCTTACATAGGAACAGAAAATTGTTGTCCTAGAATCTCATTTGAAAGACAATTTACAAGTCACCTATTCAGACTTAGAAGTCTGAGCTTATTTTAGTTTTCTAAGAATGGCTATTCATTTCTCACTTGAATTTCAGTGGTGGAGAACTTACTATCTCCTGAAATAGTCATCTGTTATTTTCTAGCACCTTTGCCTTTTCCCATAATTTTTGAAAGCTCACATACTATGCTATTTAGTCATCATATCCAAGTTTTTTTTTTCCCCTAATATTTTGTTTTTCAAAGCTAAACAGAGGAGTTTATAATTGATCTGAGTGGAAGAAAGGAACCCTTAGAGTTTTCTGAATAGGCTAGTGATGTAGTCATGTTTGCATTTAAAATAAATAACTTCGTTTCTGTGGAGGATAGAGATTGGACAGAGAGTTGAGAAAAGGAGACCTCATAGAAAGAAGTCACGATAATCTAGGTCACTGGTGATGAAAGCCTGAGCTAAAGTGATAGGTCTGTTAATATAAAGGGTTGTATGTAAGACATATTGAGAAGCAAAATGGCAACAGATAGAGTCTGAGGGCAGAAGTAGAGTAAAGTATCTAGTATGGTATCAAGGTCACAAAATTAGAGCTAAGGTGATGTTCAGGACAGACTAGAAAAATGGCAGTACTTTACACAGAAATGTTGGGTTGGAAGGGTGTTGGAAGGGTGGGAGTTGATTAAAAAACATAATAATAAATTTGAGATGTCTCTTGGGTTATCTAATTTGAAATTTCCAATACACATTGTAGCGTTGAAGTTCTGGGGTAGACTGGTCTTGAAAATGATCTAAAGGTCATCTGCATGAAGCACATGCTTTCACTACTAAAGAAAATGACATGTTGTAGAAGCAGAAATGGCGTGATTTGTCAACAGAATTTGAGGGCAGAGGGAGAATGAAATGCCCAGTATGGTGCCAAGCTCACAAACCTGGAACTGAAACAACATGTAGGACAGACTAGAAAAATGGTGGTAGTTTGAAGCCTATGAACCCCTTTTCAGAATAATGTACTTAATGCATAAAATTAAATTCAAAGGACTACAAAGGAAACCAATTTTTAATACTAGAGACTGGGGGGAGAGGAGAGAGGGAGAGTTTGTATTGTTGTTTCTATTCATTCTCAGTGAAAACCAGTACCACTCTAGGCTTTTCTATTCCTGACCTTTTTTTGTTTTTTGGTGAAGCAGTTGAAATTAAGTGACTTGCCCAGGATCACACAGGTAGTAAGTGTTAAGCATCTGAACTAGTAAGTGTCAGATTTGAACTCAGATCCTTCTGACTTCAGGACAGTACTCTATGGCTATCCTCCCCTTACTTTAATAAGACCACGTAACTAGTTTGTATTTATATGCAGTTATCTGTCCTTGATTTCATATTCTCTGAATGCCATTTAAGGCAATTCTACATGTCTTAAATCAATTATTTTTGTTAAGAATTTTTATTTAGGTTTTTTTTTTTTTTTTCATTTAGAATTTAGTTATTGAGACTACTCCATCTATCTTTTCCATAACTTTTGCTGTAGAATCTTTCTAACTAGTAGGGTATTTTAATTACTAGGTTTCATCTCTTCTTCTTCTAACCAATATAAAATTACTAAAGTCAAACTTACGTGTTCTATTACTCCTCTTTAGAATTAGCCACAAATCTGTTAACTTATCCCCAAGAGTCTACTGGGTCTCTTCCTTTTCTGAGTCTTCTCTGAATTCTTATCTTCAAGTTTTAGATTTTCCTTGACTCCTCGGATTTCTTGGCCATCTCAAATGTGCTTTCACTCAAAGCATATTTCCCACTCTTTCAAAAAGTGCTTCATTCCATCTAAGATTTGTAGAAAATAAACTCATTCCTTTTTTTTTTCAGATGAGGATATTAATCCCCATTTTAATCAATTTAGTTTTTAATCTCATTGCTAATTATCACAGGTTGTCATCTTTTTTTATTTCTTTATTTCTCCAATGTGGAAACCGAATTATAGCAGATAAAATAGTTGCAAATAATCAATATTTTTTTTTGGAAAGAGTTCCCAGTTTTCAATGGCTTCTTTGTCATTCAGTTAACTTTAATTTCACAAATAAACAATAAAATTATTGTAACATTGGGAATGGATTAAATGGTCTCATTTCCAGAGTAACCTTACATAGCAATAAAAGTTATTTGAACTAAATTGTTCTCTTGTTTATATGACTTAAAAGCCCCAATATTTTGAAACCATAATGTGGTTAAAAAGATTCACCTTCATATTTAATTAGACTGCCATTTAACATTTAATTCCTCATTTTTTTAAATAATGAAAGAATATTTACTAACTCTGTACCAATGTATTTCCCGATTTTCTACAGATGATAATGACAATGATGATGATGATTTTTTTTTTTGTTTCTTTTCTCAATATATTTAGCCTCAAGGGATGAGAACAGGTGGTAGTTGCTGCTAAGGTACTGAGAAAGCTGTTTCCTCATTTGCTTGTGCACAGGAAGTACAATGACAGCTTTGTAAGTGTTCAGGGGAGATGGGGACAGGCCTGAAAGATGTAGAACTGTGTTTGATACGGCATTTTTTCCCCATGAGCCCCCAGACAAATAGCAGCCCTTTGTCCCTGTTCCTGGCCACCCATGCACACATATATCAACATGGCACTACTATTTGTTGTAAAGTACTTGAATTTAATATAAAGGGGTCCTGCTCTACATTTGAATAAGGGCCATTTTGTAAAGTGCTTCATCAGTTTTATATTCCTTCCATCTCACCTCGACCTCCTTTCCCCCTTATTCTTTGCCAATTCTGTTATTTAGATGTATGTCTTATTTTAGCTAAAGGGGATTCCATTGCATTTATAGGACATCAAATATCACACAAGCCTATTTACCCCTGAAGCTCAAGTAAGATAAATATTAGTCATATCTTTAGAGATTATTTTATAGTCTTGTTGCTGCTCTCTAGCTTAGTAGGTTGGGAAGCCACCACCTAGCTTCCCTAAGGCAAGTTGTCTGAAAAGGAACAAGCCAGCTGGCTTGGCCAAGGTTGACCAACGATGAGAGGCAGGCTGGATTCCAGGTTCACAAAAGTTACACCGTGGAGAGTAGGTCAGTGGCTTCCCCAAAGCCAACTAGCTGGCAGAAGCCTCCGGTGCCCAGTGCTAGCCAAATCCCTAAGCCTGATGGCACTAGTAGGGAGTCCATCTTTTTTGGCTTCTCAGAACAAAAACAGATTTGAGTGAATAGAAGATTGTCTTGCATTGAGAGGCAACATGGCTTTGGTGGCTGCTGGAAAAGCCCATCAGGGACCTGGTCTTCTATCCCTAACATGTTTCGCTCAGGAACAACTGTAACTGTCCCTAAGGTTGCATATTATAGATGCTACAACTAACTTTCTACTCCCCCCAAGTTTGCTCCTTTTAACATTTAACATTAAATTTTCATCATTTACTTACAATATTAAAAAAGAAAAAACTATAGAAATACTCAAGGTAGCAGTTAATCTTCTGATACGTTTATAAAGATTTTTATCAGGTCTGCCAATATATCCACTTATGTAAGTATTCAGTTATAATCAAAATTTCTCCTCTTCACTTTTGTGTTGAACTGGGGCCCAGGACCAATCCCAGAAAGCCATTTCTATTTTTACTGCAGATTGTGGGAAACCTAAAGCTTTATATGATATATATAAATTAATTAATTTCCAGGGGTTCAGTCTCAAGTTGCTTATTCACCTTGGCATATGTGCATAAATAGGCCAGCCTTCTTACATTGTTTTCAATTTCCAGTTCAAACCTATATACTTGCATAGTACAATCTCTTTGGTCTTGGCCCAATGTCCACATATCAATCCCCTTTCAAAACTTCTTTCTCTGCTCTAAGTTATTTCTTTGTTCTGCTCATAGAACTTATCATAACTTTCCTGTTCTTGGTCACACAGCATGAGCGCCAAATCTCTGAACTTTAATTCTCCTGATATAAAGCTTTTTCACTTGCTACTTTAAAAAAAAATGCTATTGCTATCTTAATATTTTATATCAACTTCATATCTCTTTATTCATCCTTCCTTTATAATAAACAAATTTTCATAGCCAAGCCAAGCAGCTTATTAAGACATTTCTCATGTTATATTCAATATTCCACTCCTCAGTCTTCTATCTCTGCAGAGAAGTGAGAAAAGTTGTCGCCTTTTTTCTTTTCTTTAAGGTTTTTTATTATAATTTTGTAGCATTATGTTTCTTTCATTGTGCTATTTTTGTTCTTTCCATTTCCAATATTAAAACTATTACATATATTATTTTCTTAATCCTGCTTATTTGACTTTGCCTCAATTCTTAGAAGTCTTTTCATCATTATCTTTATTACATTGCTTTTGGGGACTTTTTAAAAAATCTAAACTTTCTATATAACTTCATGCCAACATAATAACTACAAACTTAACAATTTTCCATCTTGGGTTTTCCCATAACCTTTATTATAGAATCATTCACCTCTCAGTGACATTTGTGTCTTCTCAGAATTCACATGCCTATCCTTCAGTATTTAAGTCAGCTATTATATTATCGGTATATAAGTATTCCCTCTTCCAGTAAAAAGTATAAACCTTCTACAACTCAGTTTATGGTATTTGACAGTTTTCTCTCTCTGGAAAATATATTACACATGGATACCCTGGTGAAGAGCCTTATTTTAACTATGTTGGTCTTCAGAAAACATGCAAATCTGAAGCTGACTGAGCTGCTTCATTTTGGAATTGAGGTCACCCTAGGGTCTTGAAGTCATCCTAATAAAATAGAAGGCCTAGCACACTCTGCTTTCCAGAACAGAATATGATCAAGAAAATTAGGATTTCTGAAACATTTTGAATTCTAAGACCCCGATAGACTTAGTTTTTTTCCTAATTATGTTTCCTTGCTCCATGAAGATGTGGATGTTCAATCTGTTTTGTTTCTTCTGTTCCTAAAATGCCTTCTTTTTTTGCCTCTCTCAATCCTCCACTATCTCTAGCAATAAGTTTAGGTCCAATTGAGGAATTTATTGGAGGAATATGAGTTTAAGGCTAATTATTATTTAGTATTATTTAGTATTATTATACCCCTCATTTATATGATATCTCTTATTTAGCTTTTGATAGCATCTCATTTAATTTTCAGTGCTAAACAACAATAAAAAACCTTTGGTGAGTATAGTAGCATTAGTTTTGCTTTCTCTCTTTTATAGAGGATTGTATTAGTCTCACTCTGCCTTGTTCAAACTACATCCAGAATATTCTATCCAGATCTGGGCAGGACAGTTTAATGAAAATGATGACAAATAGTTGCCCAACCAGTCATTCAACTAGCCTTGATAGAAATTGCATCAAGATGATGAAGGGAATTCAAATTATATGATTTGGGGAGTAATTGTAATATAGTATAGACATTTTACCTGATGAAATTTGCTAGTGAGAAAGATATATGATTATCTGCAAAGGGCTTTCATGCAGAGTGCTGAATTAGGACAAGTGGGTTATATTTGTGAGGAGGCTTATTTCAATTCAATGTACTGAAGAATTACCTAACAAGCTATCTAAGCTTGTGTGAAATTGTTATTTTCATATTCCTTGAAATGTTCAAATGGAGGGTGGACAGATTTTCCCCCCAAGACATAGAGGATGTAGCAGGATATTAGCCAGGCAGGTAGATAATTGCACTGTTCAGTTGGTTTGAGTCTTCATGATTTGGAATTTTCTTGGCTAGAATGGTTTTGCCATTTTCTTAGGTAACTTATTTTACATAAGGGACTGAGGGAAACAGAGTTAAGTGATTTACTCATGTTCATACAGCTAACAAGTATCTAAGGCCAGATTTGAACTCAAGGATATTACAGGATATTCTATCAATGGTACTATCTAATTGCCTCTATTTGGATTTTACCAAAGATTCCTTGATTCTCTTTTGAGATTCCAATTTTTTAAATTTATTTTTTATTTTTACCAAACACTTTGATTTCATCAAAGTAAAGTTGTTGTACCCAGGCCAAAGCATCTTCAGTAACAAGGAAAATATTCACTCCCTTTATGTTTATCTCCTTTTGGAATTTCTCTCTTCATTTTCCTAACAAGATCTAAGGTGTCTGCCAACCTGACTTTTATGTGCCAACAGACTTTGGGGTCTGTGTTTCCACAGACTGAATTGTGGTTGTTTATAGTTCTGGAATGATATTTAACTTGCTTAATAGTAAATTTTACCAGATATTTTGATCAATGAAATGCTAATCTTCTTACACAGACTCTATTGTTCTCTATGATAGAAGCTATATTTTTGAACAGAGAGTTGCCAAGTTGCAAAATTATTTTCCTTTTTTCATTGAACCTCTTTTCTTGCTGTTCCATCAGTAGGACTTTGCAATAATAGTTCAGTTCTTGATCTATATACATACTATTCTAATTTCCACAATTTCTCCCTTAAAGATCCCTTGTAGATCCTTTCTGTTTTATTCTACAAATGGATTCAAGTAATATTTGATTGGCCCGTGCACATTTTTGTGCTGCATTCTTCCTTCAGTAAACAAACATTACCTATTGTATAACATCTGTATTTTACAGTTTCCTTTCAGGTCATTATCTGATGCCTATTTTTATTTGGAGTATCAAATTCCTTCAAACATGTAGGAAAACTTTTTTGTTAATATCATAAATTGATTTGTTTCAAAGTCCAAGAAAGATCTATTGAAAGATCTATAAAAATTTCTTTTTGAGCCGCAGGAAGAAAACAAAGATCAGTTATCCTGATTTTGTTTCTTATTGTGGGCTACCTGAGACAGGCAAGTCAAGGAGTTTTTGACCTTCAGACACGTATCCCCCTTGGCTTCCTTGTCCTGTCCTTTCTCTCTCAACTTGCAGTTGCAAGCTCCAACTAGCAGCTTCAGTAGATACATTGATTTAACTATAAACCTGAAAGAAGGCAGTGCTGCAGTCAGCTGAACTCCTAAACAGTCCTCTGAGACTAAAATCATTTGCACATTGGAAAACAACTAATGGGGCATTAGAAGTAGTGGTTAGTTTAAGTATATCTACTGGGTTCTTGTGATCATATTAAGAGAAGCCATTGATAAAAAGTTAATTACTTTTAACTCTTTTGGAGGGGATTTTATTTTTATTTACTATTTGATATTCTACCTTTTGAATTTTTAACTCAGATTCCCTTTGGAGGCAGGAAAATTAGAGATTCAAATTTAATAAATAAATATTTTGAAACATTTTCCATATTTTGAACACGACATTGGCATGGTTTAATTTCTCATACCACCACTTCCCCCAATTCACATAAAAAACAAACAAACCTTTTTTGCTTATCTGAGAATTTTTTAATGTGCTTTAAGCCTTGGAAAAGATGAGCAATAGTCATATAAAATTATTAATTATTTTAATTCATATTATAAAATTCTAATAGTGCTTATATAAAATAAATAAATAAACTTATGAATGGAATTTTACAGTTGTATCCAAGAAGTATGGCTTGGTAATGAGGATTTACAGAATGTATTTTTAATATGAATTTAATTACACACATTCACAAAGAGAACAGAAAAGCAGAATTGTATATAAAATTAATTTTGTTACATGAGGTTTTTTTTAAACATATATATGTATAATTTAGCATGTAGTGGTAGCAAAACTTCCCTGATTATTTCTGCCCAATTCTAAATTCTTTTTTCTTATAAATATTTTTACATACTTATTAACACTTTCCCCCCCTCTGTTTTGACATCATTGTCACCACCTACTCCCCTTTTCCCTAAATAGAAGTCTTCCTTTAAAACAAGTAAGTGCAGGACAAGCAGAATACTCATAGATTAGGTAGGTCTAAAAATGTCTTATTCTAAGCCTCTTGCTATCACTTATTTGCAAAGATGTGGAAAGAATGATTCATCATTAGGCTTCTCGAATTATGATTGGTTATGTACAATTCATAGTTCTTTCAAAATTCTTTTTAAAAAAATAATTTTCTGATAAAGATATAAATTGTTTTCCTAATTCTGTTCTCTTCACTGTGTATCATCCTGTACAGTTCATCTAAGTCTTTCCAGGTTTCTCTGAATATTTTCTGTCATTCTGGCTGATTAACACCCTAAATTTTTTTCATCCATTCTCCAGTTTCCCTTTCTTGTTGACACATACACATATGTGTGTATTTTCCCCTCTGTTTTTGAATTCTTTAAATATATACCTATTAGTGTTATAGCTAATTCAAAGTGTACATGTTTTAGTGGATATATTTCAAATGGATTTTATGAATGGTTGGAGCACTTGACAAGTCCTGCAGTAATTGACATTTTCATTTTTGTCAGCTTGACAATCTAATTATTATAATGTAAAAACTACTACTATTAATATTACTACATATACACACACAGTATAATGCAGAAAAGTTATTCTAAATGCATATTTTTGTGTTAGTGATTCTGAGATTTTTGAAATATAGTTATTTATGCTCATTTTCCTCTTTGAAATCTACCTGTTCATAATCCTTTAATTAAAAAATATCACTAAATAGTTATCTATAATGATTTTGTACTGGCTTTGTTTTTCCTGGTTCTTATTGGATGCATTCATACATGCCAGTTTAAAGTTTTCTTTCTTCTATGGAAAAGGAATTTCTATCTTAAGCCCAATAGAAAACTCTTCTTGATTTCAAACATTCCTTACCATGTTTTCCATGTATATGTGCACCAAGTAGGCCTGTGCTCTTATTCTGATTCATGCTCAAATTTCTGGCTTTCCATGACTTCCTTAGGTCAGAGATGATCCATAATTTCGGTGTGATTCCAGCTTCAAACCACTGCCCAGTTGCAAGAGATTTGAAGGTGACAGACGGGGTCAACAGAAGCTGCCAAAAATTACAGGGAATCACCTATGTGTAAAATAGGAATATCATATCAGGAGCCTTGGAAAGTCTGTCAGCAGCCTTCTCTCTCAAATCCTTAAATCAGAAAACTAGGAATCAATTAAGGCACCAATGCTATAGTTCTCACAGATATAGTTTAATCAAGTTTAAGATTACAAAAACTAGTTCCCTCATTCTTTGTTCTTTATTATATAGTCCAAACTGAGAAAAACAAATTGACTTGTTTTAAATATCTTAACTGCTATATCATTTAAAAAAAAAAAATAACAATTTTCTTTAATATCTATACAATTTAGATTTAGATTTCTTATTTTTTATTGACCTCAGTTTTTCTTCATAGTCAGCATCTAGTTTATCCTGAGAAGCAAAGAATAAATTTATGGAATTTTTTCTGGTATGTTTCTTGGCTTCTACACCTCTACCCTATGCTTATTTTACCCTGAATGAAGCAATAGATTTGACCATATAGAAAAATAATGGGTAGCTTTTACAAAGTGCTTTTAAGTTGTACAAAATGTTTACCGTACAAAGTGTTTACCATACAAAGTAGGGATAAAAAATGTGATAATGATGGTAACTTCATTTTATAAATGAAGAAAATGAGACAGAAGGAGTTTGTGGGTTTTTTTTTTTTTTGGTTTTTTTTTTTTTGGTTTTGTTTTGTTTTGTTTTATTTTTTTTTTTTTTTCAGGGCCAAACCACTTAGGTTGAATTAGAACTACAAAGTCAACCTGATTCCAGTTCTTGGGGTCTCTCCTTTGCATCATGGGCTGTCTCATGTATATATATTTTCTCAGTTGCTTGTTATAGACAGCCATAATCACAACTGCTGACAATTTCCCTAAACAGTAGATTTCCTGCCAATAACATTTATTTAATCCCCAGAGGCAGAGATAGAAAGAGTAGTGAGAGTAACACAGAAGAAAAGAAGAAAGTAAAACTGTTATTTAGGTAACTAGTCTGCTAGGACAATTCAGTACTTTGAATTGTTTTAAGCCCTAACATTTAATTAAATTTGAAGAAAAAAAAAGTGTTTTGTAAAGATTTCAAGAATGTGAAAGTTGTTCTCTAAGGTAGATTGTTTTTAATTTAAATTTGTTTCTATTTTCATTTATTTATTTAAAATTTTGAAGGTCTTTTTACAGTTGGTCAGCTAGAATTATTCATTTTTCTCTCATTTCTTTGTTTTCTGGGAGGAAAAAAAATTTGAGTTGAGTGCCAGGAAAGTGGCTTCTTGGGAATTTGCAAGTCTTTTGAATGCTGTTATCTGATTAAAGGGCTGTACCCGTCTTTAATTCTCATCTGCAGTCCCACCTTTGACCTTATCTGCTAAAGTGCAGAGGAGTTAAGAGTCAGCAATGTCCCATATTCTGTCCAAGTAACCTGAGGCCTTTGTATTGGAGTATTTTAACCCTTTCCTTGATACTCAAAACTCAGCTTCCTGCTTAAGCATAAAAATATGGTCTGTGTTTTCTGTTGTTCATTTACTGCTGACCAGGAAGATGGTAGTTAATACTTTAACTGTCCTTTAAGATTTGTCATCAATATCTATAATTAGCCCCAACCAACCTTTTAACCAATACTACAGCTTTTATTTTTTTATTTTTTCCTTTTTTTGGGAAACTATTAAAAGAGAAGAGGTGCTTCTTATGAAATTTCATTTTTAAAGCATGTTAACAAACCAATACCACTTTTTAATGGTTCCTGTCTGGATGTGAATATGCTTTAGCTTTATTGGTTAGATGAGCATTTTTCTTTGAGTAGTTTCATAAATTGATTCTTGAGTGTCTGAGTTCTACAAAAGAAGTTTAAAGCTTGAGAGCTTAAGTTAGAAAACAAGATTGTAAAAATCTTTTAAAACAATGTTCTATATAATGTCAAATAATAGGAATATAGATATATCAACAAAGTCAAATGACATGGGATCATGTATTGCCTGTAAGTGGTAATTAATATTATTGACAAGAATAAATTTGTCCTTGATAAGGCCTATTTCTCCTAATCCCATTTTTCAGTTTTTAATATTGATACTAATTTTAAGAAATCATGACAGTCTCTGGAATTCAGGACAGATGACATCACCTTATAGCACAGTGTAAAATATTTCCAAACTACACATATTTTTATTTGTGAATTATATAAGCACAATTATGTGCCCAAATGCTTTTCTTGAAGTCATGAGAGAACTATGTCCTTACCATGCACAGATAACTGTATACAGTTTGCCTAGATTCGACATGGTATATATTACATAGAAGATTGTAAACAGTGTCTTTCTGTGCTGGAATCTAGGCAAGAGGAATTCAGTACTAAAGTGTTCAGGATGCACCTGAACTAGCTGGAGCCTGCCAGCCCCTGCAAGCCCACTGAGAGCATCTGTCTCGCCACCACCTTGCTCATGCTGTCTCCTCCACAGGCTCTCCAATTCTTCTGACTATGAGCATAAATCATCCACCTGTCAGGAGCTCTTGCTGCCTGGATTATGCAATGTGCCTGCCTTCATTTGGAGATGGTAGGAGCACAAGATTGCTGCAAATGGTTTGCATTCATTGTAATGCCATCCCAGCATTTCCTTAGCTTTAATGAGGAAATCAGGGTGGTGACAATGACTTTTGGAGACAATGAAAATCTTCAAGAATCAGAAATTTGCTTTGTATGCTTGTTTATTTGGTCTAGCTTCAAGATTTCAGGATTTTTAAAAAAATCCTAGAGGAATTGATGGTTTGAACACTTAAAGAATGATTTTTTTTTTTTTTTTTACATACAACCAGCTGTTTACAGCTTTGTTTATTGGTCTTATGATATTTCCCTCCAGCTGAATTATTATTTTTTAAAAAATCAATCAAATTAAGTATTTTGAATTTAATAGTCTGTTTTTTTTTTCTTTTGCTTAAAACTGTAGTCTTTTTAATTTAATCTGGTTACTTTTATTTTCACTAATTTTGGTTAATTGTAATAGTCATATTTTTGAAAATAAAAATAAACCTATCTATGGTACTATACATTTTCATGTACTGTAGAGCAGGATTTAAACTTTTTCCACTTGCAACCTCTTTTCAAATGAAAAAAAAATTTATGTGAACCTGGGTATATAGGTATATAAAAATAGGTATACAAATCAAACATTTACTGATAATAAATCATAATTTCACAACCCCCCACTTTCAGTTATGAGACCCCATAAGGGATCACAACCCACGGTTTAAGAAGCTGGGTCCTAGCACATGTCAAATACCAATCCTCGTTGCATATGACAATATTCTTGAGTGTTGCCAAAAATAAGATTAATATGTAATTGGGAAATATTAAAAAATATGATACATTGGTTTTCTAAGTCAATATGTAGCCCAGAGGATTTTTTACATAGAACTTAGTGACCCCATTTGTATTTGACTTTGACACCACTGCTGTAGAAAATGTAGCTATCAGGACTGATCTCTTGTTATTCAGTTTCACCTCCACTATGGTGGTAGGATTCTTCCTGTGCCTATACCCTCCCTGATTCTCCCAAATACTAATTTTATTAACTTTAATTTTATACTATCTCATCTCCAGGGATACCAGGTTTATTGTATACATTGTATTAAAAAAAATGAAAGCATTTTAAAAAAATCTATCAATGTCCTCATTGTCCATACTTATTTAAGATCATTTTCTAAAAAATGAAGACAAAATTCCAATCCAAGATAAATTTTCTCTATATATCAAGGTCTTTTGGATAATGAGCAAATAAGATAATTTCACTTTTGAGAAATATTTCTGGAACTTGTGGATTTCACAAACTCAAAAACACTTAAGGATCACTATTCTGACTTAAATTATAAATACAGAGTGTAGAGAAGAAATATCTTTTTAGAAATAAGAATCTCTATCCTTCTGCCTCTTAAATAAATTTCAGTTATCAGGTACTGTATCCTATTTTGTATTTTACATTATACTTTTTATTAAAGATAATAAAAATTATCAGTGACATAAATTATATAAAATACATATTTCCTAAAATATGATTTATACCTAGTGGAACACCAAAACTATGAAATAGATACTAGTTTTAGAACTTATATCCACTCTCCTTTTCATCTCCATATACATTTTTATGTTTTTTTTTTCTGATTACCCCCCCCCCCCCACCTTATTTTTAAAAGTATTTTCCTTTTTTAATCCCATGCTATAGCTGGTGAGAAATAGTTCAATTTTCCAGATTAGGGATAGGTTAGAACTGAGTTCAACAAAATGAAAAACCTATTAGTATTGATTTAAGACATTTTTCTTTTTCTTTTTTACATCCCTGATTTTTTTTCTCCCTTTCATTTCACAGTCATTCTTGTGGTTCTTTTCTGATCATTCCTTTATAATTAAAAAAAAAAAAACTTTAGCAAAACTCATCCCTGTTAGTGAAGGTTTATATATAAAAGTTTATATATAAAATTTTCTCAACATTTTAAGGAAGCTGAGGCTCTTATGAGACAGTGTAGGGTAGTAAATAGGCCTACCAACCTTGGAGTCAAGAAGAATCATGCTCAAGTAGTGTTTCTGACATATCCTAGTTATGCAAGGATGGACAGTTTGCTTAAAGTGGTCAACATAGCTCTTTAAGACTAAATTATAGATGAATTATTGGAGTTTATACAACAGAAATTCTTAATATCCATAAATTATAGGTGAGACAAACTGAAATAGTATTCATGCAAAGCAAACAATATAAACTATGAATCATTTTCTATATATAGTTTCCTATTGATGTAAACTGTTGCAACTCTTTCTATATTGGTAAAAAAACACAATAGTATAAGGCTAAGAACGTAATTATTAATGAAGTTGGTGCATAGACTTTCTGAATAAGAATGCCCTAAAAGACCTTCCTTAGAAATTTCCATGCTTTCTTCCCAACTCTCACAACAGGAACAGAATTTTCCATTTCAATTCAATCTGCCTTTCTTTTTTGTTTACTGGTGCTGAGACTTGATACTAGGGATGACACAAAGGTGAGTAAAAAATATTTCTCAACCACATAATGTGTCATTTTCCATTTTTTTTTTTTAAAACCTGAGCCAATACATCTTAGCTACCCAACAGACATTCTTTGACTTAGTCCCAGTTAGTGACATCTGGATGGATACCAGGTTTTAACAGTGACCTCTTGACCCATGACACATTAACTCATGATTTTTCCCATTCCCTAAGGTTATATATAACAACATTTGTGAATTCTTCCTTCAAATTTTCATTTTGTTGATTATGTGTGCTATCTTAGGATTTCACTACAGTTCCTTGGCGTGTAAACTTCCTGTATTTGGGTAACGAACTGCCTCCAGTGAATTAAGTGAGCAGAATATGAGATCTACTCTTTCAAGTATATTAAGCTATTGGTGACAAGCAAATCTCTACTCTTGTCTTTCGAGTTTAATTTGAGAGAAAAGCCAACAATCCTTTTTTTGTATATTTAAGGCTGAAATGGACTCAATCCTCCTAGAACTCGAAATATGTTGCATCATTATTAATTTTTTTTTTTTGTTTCACTGACAAATTTAAATTTATGTGACTTAAGAAAAAGAAAACAGGAACATTTGAAGAGATAAATGCAACACAACACTGACAAAATCAGATGAAAATCTCTCTCTTTTATCTGTGGAGAAATTAGGTTTATCATCAGAAAAGCATTCTCTTTTCATTTTTCTGAAAGGTGCTTTTTGACAGACCCTTTGCAGTGGACGTCATGCTCACAAAACGTGCTGTCACAGGGCTATTTGAATATGGTGACAGGCTCATTATCATGTTGAAGACTACTGACAACACTGTGGAGGAGAAATGGACAGGGCTGCCAATCAGCTGTTGAAAAGACTGTGGTTGGAATAGGGTTTTTTGTTCAGAGAACAGTGGTACAAATTGACTGCATTAATTCTTTTTATTATAGCAGAGCACACTGTAGTTAAGGACTCGTGAGGGTTTCCATTATCAACCTCTGTTTTCAGCAGGTTTATTAGCTGGCCATAAAAATTGTTCCCAGCTGAAATTTGGCAGGGGTAAAAGTCCTCTTCTTATAAGACTTAATGTATGTATATGTGTGTATGTGTCTGCGTTAGCATTAGTAATACAAGAGTGGGAAAAAAAAAATACCAAAATAAGGTTTATTAGGGAAGTAGGCAGTTTTAGGTTCTTAATTTAATCAATAATAATTCTATGTAAACAGAAGAAAGAATTTCAAGCTACTGGTGCCTGCTATCAAATTAGTGCTTTGTAAACTCTCTATCTTCAAGTATCTAAGTGTGAATTGAATGCAGAAAATGTGTATCCAATATTTTAAGAGAACAGGATTTTGGAAGCAGCTTATCACAAACCATAGTAGATACTTAAAAAAGAGAGAGAGGGGAAAAAAAGAAGCAATATTTTCAACATTAACATATGTCATCCTAAAGTGCTTTCCTTATGGTTCTGAAAATGGAAGTGATCTATAATAGCACAAGGATTTTGGATATGATAGTTGTGAGTATTAAAGAAACTGAGCTCACTGGAAATTAGGATTAGGAAGCATTTGGAATCGACCAATATCTTTTCACTTTGCAGAATTTGGTCTGATTTCCTCATTTAAGTGACCTTATGTGTTTCTGTTCTTCACCTAAGTCTTAACCCTACAGGGAATTTAAAAACAAGATTTAGTTTTCTCTGCAACAGAAACCATGCATCATATTTTGATGAGAACTTTTTAGTTTTTCTCCTTAAGTTCTGCATCATTTAAAAATAAGAGCCTTATTTTGTCTCATTTCTTAATGTTATTGAGCAGATAAGGAAGCAGATGAAACAGTGACTCAAGTGGGCTATTTAGGGAATTGTAGCATTTGTGAATTATAGCATTTATAATACACCATGGGCAAAATGAGTTAACTCCTATCAATAACTCCAACATAAATAAAGGAAGTATTCTAAGTACTGACTAGAATAGATTTGCTCTCTATCCTTTCTTATATCAATTGCAGTGTCTCCCCTATGTAACAACCCAGAAAATCTTCTGTGGCTAAAAGAGCATGATTTTGTGTGAAGAAACCAAGATAAAGCATTTGTGTATCAGAAAAAGACAGAGTAGAAGACTTAGTATATAAAATGGAAATAGAATCAAAATACATTTATGATAGAGTCTAGGAGAGGAACATAGTAATAAGCATGGTCAAGTTACAAGTTTACAAGAAATAGTAGGCCATCCATCTAGACAAAGAGCAATGTCAGTTTGCTAAATTCATTTTAACTCTGAACTCATTGTCTACATGGTGTTTACATTTGGCCATGAGTTGTAGATACTCTTGAGTGTTTTATTTTTCCTTTTTTTAATGTAAAAATTAATATGCTATCAAACATGAACATTTTGAAATACAAAGAAGAGAAAAAGTAGCATATGAAACTCAATTGTTTACAATTCATTTTTAAAGCACATATTACATTTACCACTATACTGAGAAAACTGTATTGTGTACTATTCCCCATTTCTCTACCACCATGTTAAATTAATTAGGTTCTTTTTTTTAAAAATTCTTTATATTTGAAATAAACATTTTTGACATTTCTTTTTAACTCATAACTTTTTTAACATTTTATTTTTTGCATCATTATTACTGTCCATCACTTGTCTCTTAAACTTTCCCACTGTCCTCAACATACATATCCTCACTTCAGTTTTCTTCTGATGTGTTATCAATTGAAAAGTTTTTTCTGTCACTGCCTGTATTATTCTCTAAGGAAGTAAGAGTCCCTTTGGGAACAGTTGCACATTAACTTCAGTCATTTTTCCTAAATTATTCAAAATTCTTCTATAATATCTTGTTCTCCATATATACTTAGTAAATAGATTGTAGACTTTAAACTTTGTCTAAAAGGGTCATATATTATCATTACTGCTTTAGAGTGCTACATAAGAAAACATTTTGGATATTGTCATATTTCATAGATTCCTATTGATTATATTCAACTTCCACGGGAAGACCCAGTGTTACTGGAATTTTTATTTGCCTTATCACATCACATTAACAAACAACTTAAATGCTATTGATGCATTATACTCTATCTCTTTCTCATCTCCATATCAATGATTTTTATGAATTTTTCGAACTTCAAAAAAATAGAAAAATCAACACTTAGTTGAGGTGAAACCCACTACCTTATCAGTTTTCAAGTTGAATATTTTATGCATACCTACTACCAAAGCAATTAATTTTTCTCATGAAATTCACCACAGTCTTTTTTAATGTTTGCATGATTATATTGAGCTGTGTCTCTATCTAACTGTTAAATGTATGACATTGTGTGAGACGGGAAAACATCCAGATATAGTTTCTGGTCTGTGATGAACCTACACAATTTCTAAGGAGAATAGCAAAATTTTTTTATGGAATGAATCACCAAATTTGTTCCCTTGTGTGTTTCCATTATCACATGTGTGGGGAAAAATTGGTCAATCTCTGTGATTGGAAATGAAATCTAGGGCATTTTCTATTATCTTGTTCAGTCATGTCCAACTTCATGACCCTATGAACAATGCTGTCCATAGGGTTTTCTTGGCAAAAATAGTGGTTTACAATTTCCTCCTCCAGTAGATTAGGGCAAACATTGGTATGTTTCTTGCCCAAGATCATACAGCTAGTAAGTATTTCAGGCCAAATTTGAACTCGGGTCTTCCTGGTACCAGACGCAGTGTTCTATCCACTGAGCTTTGTAGCTGCCTGTATTTTAGTTTTAAGTATAGTATTTTCACTAATTCTACTTTCTTTTTTTTTTCTTCCTTCTAATTCCACTTTTCACTAAGGTAGATCACAATCTTTTTAATTTAATAGCATCATTGTGGCCAAAACCTGAGAGTAATCTAGTGATATATTTTCCCAGATGTTGCCTCGTATGTGCTATGAATATAGACATATGTTGGAAACATAACTGAAACTTTTTCATCTTGGTCAAACTTTTGTTTTGTCATTTTTGCTTTCAGGCTCCTTGGATTACCCTCTCTTAAATCATAATAAGACATTAGAGTAGGAACTTAATCAGCATAGCATAAACACAACCTAGTTTTAAAACCCCCATGTTTCTTTTTCTTTTTGCCATGTTTTCAACCTATATTTTACAAATAATGAGAAAAAAAATGGCTAATAATTAGTTTTTGATGTGGGGGGGTGTGAATCTCAATATTATTAAAATGGTAATTTTTTTTATATATATAGCTGACCTAGGAAAGTCTGTCTTCATTAGGAAAAGAATGAGAATTACCACCTGTCAATTAGTTATTTCCTCTTATTTAGTTTAATATGAAAACTATAATTAAATAATACCATTTTTCTATTCATTTGAAATATGCTGCCAAACTATTTTAGTCCAGTCTGAGTACAGAGGTAAGTAACTTAATTTGGTATAACTATAAAGCCAAAACAATCTCAAAGGCCCACACTTGTGATCTTCCTGTATTTTAATCCTTGCCCCTGCATAGCAGACTTGAATATTAATTTATTTGGGTGGCATGCACTAAAAAAAAAAAAATCAATACTCCACTAGATGGAGCAGAGTAGAAATGGAATAACTAAGCCAGAACTGGATAAGTTGACAAATATGGCTGTTATTTAAGAAGGTAGGAACCAAATGTGATTTAAGCTCAAAAAAAAAAATAGATCTTGAGAATAAAGCAAAAGTAGTAATACATCTAAATCAAAACTTAAGAAAAAGAGACTATTAAATTATTTAGATGGTTGTGGATTTTTCTATTTCCTTTATTTCATAATGAAATAGGCTTTCATTTCCACATCAATTTAAGTTATATAAACAAACTCAAATTCTTATAAGAAGGTTGTTGAGAGAATAAAACAATTAAGGATGCTTTCTACACATTGGTCAGTTCCCTTTGCATTTTAATTTCTGCCTAAAATTATTTAAAAATACAAGCAAATAAACCCTGTTCACTCTTCTGTTAAATTTTTGTTTTATTTTGTTTTACAAAATCTATTTTTTCCACTTGATGCTTCCTACCCCTTTCTCATTGGAAATAGGAATAACATTGTCTTTCTAACAAATACACATAATTGAGCAAAATAAATTTCTGTCTTGACAGAAGATTTTTCATTTTAACCTTAAGCCAGTTATCTTTATTAGGAGGTAGATAGCATGTTTCATGTTTGGTCCTCAGAATTATGTTTATTGCACTGACAAAAATTCTAAAAGTCTTTTCCAAAATACTTATCTTTACAATATTATTACTGTATAAATTGTTCTAATTTTGCTTACTTTACTCTGCATCAGTTCATACAATATTCTCAAGTTTTCTAAAATCATCTTTTTTGTCATTTACAATTGTTTTCCTTTGCATTTAAGTTCAGCCATTCATTCTAGTTTGATGACTTTGACTTAAGCCTCCAAATATCTGGTTATGAAAAAATAAGTATTCTTGTAAAAAATATTCTATTAAAGTCACATAAAATTATTCTGGAAATATTTAAATTTTAGCCATATATTGATTGATTATAATACTGAAAAGAAAACTTAAAATCTTTTGTTCCTGAATATAACGTTAAAAATAATCCATTATATCTATTCCAACTTTATTAACCCTTTAGAACATCCCTTTAATTCACTACTTGAAAGAAGTAGTAGAGGACTTCCTTAAAAACAAGAGTACAAAATGAACAAGATGTTTTATTAGAAATGAGTATAGCATGCTCAAAAGGCAAACTTGTGCTTTTTATTGGCAAAGTTGTCAGTACGTAATTAATGACTTGACAGCCAAGGTACTATTTGTTATTTTCATTAAATTTCACCTTCATTTTTTGTGTATGTGGCAATTTAGAAATGCCAAACTAATCTGGTTCAGATATTTCCATGATTCTAATCTTCCTTTCTTTTTAAAACTCAGAAAAAAAAGATTTTCTTTAGGCTTTTCATTTGCTTTTTCACATTCATATTTCCCTGTTTCTTCAAAGATGTATTTTTACAAGATAAACATGTAATATGTATGTTTCTGATTAAAAATGGACATTGGGAAAAGGTTCTTAATTATTTCATAAAGTCATAGTTTGGAGACTTTATTTGAAAAAGTATTATATCTTTCTACAATAGTGCAATCATTTCTCATGGATTTGTATGTTTATATAAATTTTCTAGAAATAGATATCATGCCTATCATGTAACATAACAACAACAGTAATAATAAAATGATGTCCATTTTTATAGCACTTACTATGTGCTAGGCACCCTGTGAAGTACGTTAGAATTGTTTTTGCAACTGTACAACAACCCTTCAATTATTATCATTCCAATTTTGCATATGAAAATTGAGGCAAGTAGAAGTTAAATGACTTTATCAGGGTTATACATCTAGTAATCATCTAAGTTTGAAATTTTGTCTTTCTGACTCCAGGAGTAGTTTTCTATCCACTGTGCCACAGTAGTAAGAACAGTAAGCGGCAATAATTTAAGTTGTTGCCATTTAACTTTTTAAAAATATATATAATGATTTAACAGGAAGATTTTTTCCCCCCAAAGTATTATCCTTCCAATATCCATTAACTGCCTCCAGATGAGCATTAGGTGCTCTGCATTTTGGCCAAATGAATCCAATTACTTGATCCTTCTTCATATATAGACAACTAAGAGAGATGATATAGTTAGTCATGCTTTTTTCTATTAAAAATATTTAATTTAAGAAAGTAAAAAGAATGTATGTACTAATTACCTATCGATGAATTCACATACCAGCATGTATTATGTTAGGCATTGTGCAGTGTCTTGATTATAAAAAGAAGAAAGAATACAAGAAGTGAAACAATTTGTACTCTAAGAGACAAACAATAATTATAAATGTAAGTATATATAGAATAAATATAATTAGTACAACACAAGGGATTTATATAACTGAGTAGGTCACATGGAGCAGAGCACTATCACAGACACTTCTTGTAGAAAGGAATGCTTGAAATGTATTTTGAAGAGAGAATGTTTTCATCAGGCTGAGATGAGGATAGAGTCCATTACAGGTATGAGGAACAGACAAACGTGGTTGGAGATGGAAAACTGAGAAAAAGGAGAAAGGAGTGCATGGCAAATGATGCTATAAACAATAAAGATGAAGGCAGAAGAAGGAAGTGAGCCAAGAGATTGAGGTAAGAAGTTCAAAAAAAGGAGAAAGTTTCGAACAGATAATGGTGACTTAGAGAATTGATTAGGTAGGAATTGAGGCTGAAGTTAGATCATTTGAAATAAAGTATATCCAGTCAGCACAGTTGTGCCATTTAGCTGTGGTTTCTACCTAGAGTCAGATGATGGAAATAATCCTGGGCTGGAGTTTTACAAGAGTTTTCCAGTAGGAAAAGTGACAGAAGGATTTGAGATTTGAATAGTGTATATAGTTAGCTAGTCAAGATTAGGAAAAGTGGCAAGTAATTTCAGAGCAGGGATAATGTCTGAAAAAGAAGTAGGGAATAGTGAGATTGAAGGTCAGAATAAGAGTGAAGAAGTCTTCAGAAGAAAGAGTTGAAATGATAGAATGCCATAAGTTGAAATTGAGGACCAATTTATATGGGCATGTCCATTTATTTTTATATGGGTCGGAGGAGAAGTGTGGGATTTGGCCATAGAATTTCAGGAGATTGAGGAATTGAGAATTTAGAAATTTTGAGGAAACTGCAACTTAGTATTACTTGGTTGCCAGGTTTGTGGAGGTATGTTCAACAAATTGACAAAACACGTAGAAACAAATTTAAATAAATACAAATACCTAGCTACAATGCAATGTTTTTTTTTTCCTACTTTTATCAGCACTGAATATAAATTTGATTCTAACTATATTCTATGAGATGCAGGCAACAGTGGATTTGATGGTGGTAAGCCTCTACTGAAGCCTTGGTTCTAGAATTTGTTAACATTGTGATTTTGGGCAAGTTAATTAACCTTTCAGCCTTTTCCCTCATCTTAAAGTGGAATGATAATACTTGAACTATCAACTATATAAATTAAATATAAGGAAATCACTTTGAAACCTTAAAGTGCTATGTAAATGTTAAAAATCTAGTAGCAAAGATATGTATCCTTAGATGTAAATAAAATGCTATAGTTGTATAATTGAAATCTCATAAATTATATGGTTTTCATACATTTTGCTCCCATAAATAATACTTTGTTAGTTTCGAGAATAGACTATGCTATTCTAGATGGGTTCTGACCAATGCAGAATACAGGAGTACTGTTATCTCTCATAATTTAAAAGTAAACAGAACATAAAACACACAAATGTTAAATCTAATTCACAATTCCAATTGTAGAAATTCTCTTTATCAATACAGCTAGTCAGTTGCTTGTCAGCAACTACATAGTCATATATAGTTGCTTGCAAATAAAAACTGAAGAGTTCGATTCATGGTCTCATAACTTATAAAGTTATCAGAGGCAAGGGTTGGGTGTTTTTTGTTTTTGTTTTGTTTTGTTTTCCAGGGGGAGGATAGACAGTTAGGACTAAGTGACTAAGGTCTGATCTGAATTCAGATCCTCTTTACTCCAGGGCTAGTGCTCTATCCATTGTGCAACCTAGCTGTTCCTCCTCAGGGTTTTGTTTTGTTTCTTTTTTCTTCAATGATGTAGGTTATATAGCTCCCCAGTATGAAATATTCACTCTAGTGAGAAGATATACAATCAATTAGCGAGAAATAGAATAACTCTTCTGTTGTTTTGAGGATGCAATTTTGGTTAAATAACTTTGTTTCAGGCAGATGGATGGTACAATATCTAGAGTGCTGTGCTTGGAACAGGAAGACAAGTTCAAATGCAGCTTTTAAGCACTTATTGGTTTTATAGCTCTTGGGAAGTCAATTCACCTTTCTTAACCTCAATTTCTTCACCTGTAAAATAGGAATAATAATAGCACCTACTTCCTATGATTTGTATTTTGATTAAAATATGATGCTATTGTAAAGCATTTTGCAGATATTAAAACACTATATAATTACCATAGAAATTGTTATTAAGTTTATTAAGTGAACCCAAACACTATGATTTTATGACTTCCTCCATAGTTATTCCGCAGCAGATAAGTAGAATGGAAGGAATCAAATAGTGATTGGTGTTTTATGTGGTTATACTTGTCAATTGACAAGGAAACAAAGGATTTAAAAGTATAGTCAAGTTATAATTATAGAAATGTTGAGTGTAACTGATTATCGAATTACTTGAAGATTGGAAAAGAAGAAGATGGTTTCAGTAGTGGTAATGGCCTGGGGAAATATAAAATATTCAAGGGATTAGAAATTATAGTACAACTAAGAATAGAATTAGAAGTAATGTGACATAGAAAGATTAAATACGAAAATAAGGTATTTGGACAGAGAAGTCTTGGAATTTTTAATCATAGAATCAGAATACTTATTGGTCAAATTAATATGCATCCCTTTGTGTGGCAAAAATAGAATGAAGGGGTAAATCAGAGGAGTTAAATAAATGGGGAAACTGTTAGGATTTTTAAGGAAGCATCAGCTTGTACATTGAAGTTTCCTAGTTCACAATAGTTAAATTGTAGAGTTAAATTGATAGGTACTGTCCTGAAGTCTTTGAGAATTAGGGAGAATAATTTGGTCCATAATGGACACCAGATTCTAAGTTAGGTGATACCTTTGTAGAGGTGAAACTCTAAGCTTGAACTGTTGCTTTCATAATGGTAGAGAGACTCCAGAAATGGCAGTGGAGAAGATGTTTGCCTTTCCTATCACTGATGTTGACTTGGAGGATAGAAGAGCAGGTGTAGCTAGTACTAGAAATGATTCAGTACAATTGTGGAGGCTTACATTTAGATCATAGGGTTTGACAGTTGAGTAAATGATGAAGAATAGCTTTCTAATTAGTCTTTTTTCACCTCCCTTTTTACAATTCTTTTTTCCCCTCAAAATTGTCACGATGTTTGGTTTGGGTTGAATCACTATTATAAAGATTGGTGCATTCTTTGGTGTGATTACTCAGTCCTTCAACTAATCCTTTCTTCATAGCTACATCCATACTTTTTATATTCCTGTCAATAAGAAAATTCTCACCTTGTAGCCTAATGTTCCTGAGTTTTTCAACTGTCACTTAGACAGGAAAGATACCTGATACTTCTAAAGATACCTGATACTTCTAATACAATTTGATAAAAATCTTTCTTAGCATATTTTCTTGTAGCATAGCCTTCAGAAACCCAGAATCACTTCCTTGTTTTGATAAGGCATTGGAGTAACACCTTAGTATAAATTCACTATTATAGATTAACATGATGTCTTGATGCAACCATGATCTTAGTGCTGTGGGTATGTTCTCTTCTGCTGAGTGTTGCAGTACCTACAGCCCTTTTTTTTAGAACTTTATATAAATATTTCAGAAAAGATGTCATTCTGCTTGGCTGAAGGTCTGACTCTTTTAATATTTCACTTTTGTATGCATGTTTATCTCGGTTTCTTTTTTTTTTTACTCGATTATATATGTTTATATTTATATTTTTTAATGATACACCTATGATAAGTCAACACCTTAATAAGGTACTTACTGTGTTTTTTTCCATCACTCTTTAGGTTACTAGTAATATCCTTCAGAGAGAGAGACACAGAGACAGAGACAGAGAGGGTGTATGACTTTAAGGAAATGGATTTTTGTATAAACAATGAGATTAGTATCATTTGGTCTATAAAGACCACCTGTCATCCAATCTAGTCTCTTCCTACCATGTAATTCTGAATTTAGCAGATTATCTTCCAGATTACATCCGGCATATGGATCTCTCTCTCTCTGTCTCTCTCTCTCTCTGTATATATGAAATGTCCTAACACAAAACTATGTTTTGTAGATAAATATTAGAATTTCATATAATAAAGTTATAAATTGTGCTATTACAAGCAGTTCTTAAGACTAAAGTAAATTCTTCTAGGAATACCTTATATCAGTGAAATCACAAAATGGGGAGTGAAAGAACTATGGAAATCAGTGTAAAAAGTACTAGAAAAGGATAGGTTATAATTATGTAATAGTGTACAAAGGAGTTTTAGAAGAAGGAGCAAGAATTATGGGCAAAGAGGGTATTTCGGGTATAAGGAATAACATCTAGGCATAAAATAATTAGGACTTCTATGTTAGAGAGTCATGGGAATAAGAAGGAATGGGCATGAGGTAAAGAAAAAAATATTAGACTAGACTTTAGTAAGGTTGATGTTTTTAATAGGCATTTCAAAAAATTTGAACAATGATCATTTCTCTTTCCTTCAATAGCGTGTATATATATATTATACTCTTCTCTCTCTCTCTCTCTCTCTCTCTCTCTCTCTCTCTTTCTCTCTCTCTCTCTCTTTTGGCCATAGTGATGGCATAATGGGGGGGGGGGGGGGGGGGGGGGGGGGGGGGGGGGGGGGGGGGGGGGGAGGAACAATTCTCAGAAAATCCTTAAACTTATTATTATTCACTTATGGAGATCTTTAAAAATAATGTGTTGAAGCTATCTTTGTTTTGACCTTCTATATCTGAGAAACTTAGAGAAAATTCCTTGTATATTCCTTATTTGACATCTTTTTTTTTAGTTCCATCTTTATGAATTTTTGAAGTCTACTTACATAAAATGAATATTAATTTGATACAAGATATGCCCACAATGTATATTTGGCATACACAAATATCTACTCCTTATATAAGTTTGTAGAGTTCATTTTCCTTATTTGATGAAGCTTAAAGTCTTATAGGTTAGTAGGCTATCAGGAATCTGGAGTGAAGTCATTGTTCAGGTTAGTCAAACTGACTTTTCATTGTCTTATGAGTCATTAAAAACTTTATGTTTATCACAGGTAATGCTTCCTTTTGGAGTTCCTCCATATTTCTGTAAATATTTCTGGGTTATTTCTGTTTGCTCCATTTGTGAACTCTTTAGTCTTGGTAGAAAACATACTAGTGCCTTTAGTTTTTTTCTTTTTTCAACATTTTTTCAGAAAATTAATTTGTTAGGGGAAAAAAACTACTTTGAAGATTGTTTTTATAAGTAATTCAGACTGCTGTAGCCATCCTTAAGAAATGGAAAAATGTCTGCTCTGAAAAGAAAAAAGTAGATGAAAGTTTCAAATGTTTTGTTTTCTAGTGACTGATTAGCATATAACTTGTATTAATTGTAGCTAAAAGTTACAGTTTCAGCACCTGAATGTCCCACTCACTTCACTTGTCCCATTTTATGGTCAGCTTTTGTAGAGCTTTTTATAAAGTGTTAATATGACTCCCTTTGTACCATATCTCTTTAATTATTTTACCTTAAATTATATCTTTTCTTATATAATCATAACTTCACAAATGTATCATTTCATGGTCCAGTAGCATCTATAAGTTTAATATATGAAGATAAATTAAAACTATAATATTGAAATGTGACAGTAAAATATTTTTTGTCAATTATTAATACTGCATGGAATATATGCATGTAGTTTAAACATACTTCTTAGCTGATGGAAAAGATATATCATTACAATTATTTAAACTAATATCCTTCATCTTTAACTCACCAACATAAGCATTTTAACTTCATTTTGCTTTTAGAAGGGTTGGCTCAAGCTATATGAAGAATATTCTTTAAAACATTTTTGAATCTTGCAATCATTTTTATGTCTCAGAATTTTCCTATTCCTAAAATGAATAACCACTCAAATTTAGCTGAAATGACTTGCAGAAACTTACTCAAAAAAAGTTTTTCATTCCACATATGTGCATTACTTAAATATGGAAATAACATTACTCCTTGTGTAGTAACAAGTGATGGCTGTGACTAAGACCAGGAACTTAACATTCTTGAAATCAAAATGTTGTTGATGGTCATGAGTCATACAGTATGTGTTCATCACTAGACATTGAACCCACCTGGAATTCACTTTCAATCTGCTACACGATACCATATTGTATTTCATTATGCTTTCCCCCATTTTTTTAAGAAGACTTACAAGCAATTAATAGGTGTCTTATCTACTTTATCTGTGATTAGTTTAAGAGTAGGAGGGACATTCACAACATTTGTGTCATGGTACTATTTCTAACCGCAGTAAGCAAATGGATAGGTTTTGTTTTGGGTGTTGTTTTTGTTTATGTGTTTTGTTTTGTTTTGTTTTGATTTTTTGGCACAATACAACTACTTGAGTTTTATGTTATGTCAGAAAATATTTTGGTTATGCTTTATAGTTACATCAATCTATAATCAAATGCTGTTTTGTTTATTTGCTTGGTTTTTAAGCTAATGCCCCTTTTAAGTAGGGAATAGTTTGACTAATATGTACTTATGTTATATCCTGTTATATATTACATTTTTTGGGAAGTTAAATGAATAATATAACATATAACTACCACCATTAATGACATTCAGACAAATTGCTTGGATGAAGGAAATAAAGAATTAATTGATATTACATGGCAAATATAAAAAAGAATTAGATTTAATAGTTTTTGCATAATGAAAAAGAATGTCATTTGCCGAGCATGATATAGTGGTTTGGAAAGGTTTTCTATGAACTGGAATGTATCATTCCCTTTTTTATTTATTTATTTTTAAAAGGCAAAACCTTGTAGTGACAAAACTTTTATGGAAGAATTATTTTGGTTATCTCAATTTATTCTTATTTTGGAAACTTTAATATTATTGGACCTTATTCTTTCCTTTTCTTTCTGTTTATTTTCAAATATGAAAACCTGTCTGATATTTTATATTTCTAGTAGGGAATTGACATCAAAATCAGAATGAAGGGAGTAAGAAGAAAAAGGAGCGAGAGAATTCAATCAAGTGGTTTGTAGCAACCTATAAAATGAGAAAAAAGCCTTTACCCAAAAAATGAATCCATACTGAACTCATTCTAAAAAAAAAAGTAATCTGTTTACAACATGGACTAGTTGATAATCTGTAGTGACTATTTGTCATGTAAATAGAAATACAGGTGTTCAAATAGTTTCTAAAAATTTTACATTTTTAAATAATGTGAAGAGAAAATAAACTAAAAATTGAGTAATTATCTTACTCTTTTTTACTGTGGTATATTAGTTCATTGATAAAATTAGACAAACCTGGATGTGCCCTAGATCCAACAAAAAGGAAAAAGAATAAAGAAAATAGCAATTTTCCTTCTTTCAATTTGAATTGCTTAGTTAAGACCATAAGGTTGATAGTTTATTTTATAATCATGCCGTTCAGTATTGTTGTCAGTGATTACAGATATCCCCAAGTTCATGTGATACTACATATGCTGGGGTTAAGTGGAGGATCCAAAGTAGGAGCTTCTGTAGTCATCAGCTGCATGAGACACCTCAGATGTACTGCTGACAGAGCCCTAATGACCCCAGGGTTTTGCCTTCTTTTTGTGGGGGTGAAGTGCCTCCGTAAGCCAAATACATGACCTTTATGACATATGAAGCAATTGCTGAGTCCCTGCCTTTAATAGGCAAGGTTGAGAGGTTACTCTGGAGTCTGTTGGTCATGGTTTCCTTTTTTTTTTTTTTTTTTTTTAAACCACGGGAAATAATGGGGTGATGACAAGTCATGAAGCTTGGACAGGATATAAGGTCTATCATGATAAGGGTGGATTAGTGTACATCAGTGTACAATTCCAAGTATGGAGGAGCTTTCATGTTCACAGTGGACTCTTCTGAAAGATTAGGCTTGGAAACTGATTGGCAGACTAATGTGTTTGTGTAAACAAATCAGTAATATTCCATTCATAAGATGGGAAAAAGTATTTTAAATGTAAATATCATATATGTTGATTATATATGTATTATAAAAATATGCTTTATTATAAAATTAAGCAGAAAAGTTACTTGAGAACAAAAAATGCACAAAATATTGTAAAACTTTAAATGCATTTTTTTTGTTTTGTTTTCATGTTACTTGCAAAATTACAAAGGTATTGTTAAATGATTTTCCTCTCCAGAGATTGTCATTTTCAGGATTAAAAGTCTTTAGTTGTCCAGAGATTTGGGATAAAATCTTTACCAGTTTTTGAAGTAAAAAGCTTAAAATTCTTAGTCTAAAATACCAAATATGTTAAATATTATACATTTGTTTATCTTCTAAAATCAGCCCTTTGAATCTATTTGTTTTCTTTCCCTTAATCACCAATCTATATACATGGTTCGATTTTGATAAACTTTTCACTTCTCTGAATCATATAAAACATTAACTTATGATCATCTTTGATAATTCACCTTTGCCAGGGTTCATTCCTTCCTTTCTTAGTTGTCTTTAATGATGTAACAGTTTTGCATTTTAACTTGGCAATACTTCCAACTTCTTTAAACTAAGATGTTGTATTCACTTGGCTGTTTATGCTTCAGTACCTTATTAAATTCACCAGTTAAACAGAAAATGCAGTATAAATACGTTTCATGAGTCATTTAAGGATTCAGCCAAGAGACATTATAATTGACTTTTGAGTCCATTTTTAGAGCAAACTCTTTCAATACTCTTCTCAACAGGAACACTTCCCCCTGTACTGGAACTGACAAGACTATATGCATTACTTTATTTTGATACTGACATTTAAACAATAAAATAAAGCCATTTAAAACAAATAGTAGTGCTTTAAGTGTCTGGGCTGTCAAGATATCAAATTATATAACTTGGAAAAAATCAGAATTCATTGTTAATGGTATGCACTTAACACAAAGGGTCGCTGGAGTACTCACCAGATATATATTCAGCTACCATGTTGGAGCTAACAGGCTCTATTCCTTTAGATAGAATTGACTATATTCACTTAAATGGACTTGACTCTAGTACAATCACTGTATTCAAATGTCAAAAAAAAGAAAAAGAGGATGTCACAGAGGGTCACAAATTATGTTGGATTTTGACAGATTGTAGCCTTGCTTTACAAGAGCAGTAACATCTCATTTGTCACCGTTTGATCTGTAAGTGCGGGAATGGGAGCGGAAGGCCCTCCATCTCCGCCGCAATTTAATCGCTCTGAGGCCGACTGTGGCTTCGAGTGCCACCTGCCCATGCACCGCACTGCTGATCTGTTTTAATTTAATCGTCCGTCAGCTGGGATGAAAGCATAAATTGTTTCCCTTTGATCTGCAAATGGTGTGTTTTTGCAAAGCAGGGTGTGGAATCAGGGAGATCAGATTCTCAATTTAGTGTACCCTGTACAACGTAGGCTTCTAAAGACTGAAGCTATGTTTTCCTGCAGTTGTAAAGCGAAGAGTTATTCCCTTCAATACCTTAATATGACATCCTTTTTGGGATGAGAGGAGGAGGGTTAGGGTGACAGAAATCATAAGACATTGTCAAAAAACTTAGTGACTTGAGGTTTTATTTATTTATTTTTTTTACACCTTGATCAATAAAGTACTTTCTTGGCAAGTAAAGAAATCTGAAAGGGGATTGCAAATTACTATGTCTTCTCTTTTATCAAAGCATCTTGTACTTCCCAGCAACTGGTTAAGTGCCTTCTGTGACTGAGGCATTGTTTGTGATTGAAGCTTGAAAAGGAAAAGCATCCACTGGGATGGAGAACAGAGACCAATTGCATGTAATCTCAAGTGATGATATTCATCTGTGGTTACAGAGGTTCAGTAAATCATCTACATCATGAATTGGAACACAGGTGGCCCTGGCAACAAGAGGGGATTTGGGTTTGGTAGATTTGCTATTGCTGCTAGGGAAAAAGAACTAAAGCTCCCATAACTGTTCCCTAATGCCTTTTGGGGCAACCAGCTGTTCACCAGGAGGAGATCTGAATTGGGTGGATTTGTCCTTGCTGCTAGAAAAAAAAGGAAGAACGGAAGATCCCATGATCTTCCCATAATGCTTTGTGGTTGTCAGTTCTTTAACAGGATTTGGGAATTCAGCTCCACCACAGCTCCCTTCTTTCTATAAAACTGGATCTAAGTGAACTCATTTTGATGAAGAAAATGTTTATTTTGAAGGTGAGGAAGAAGACTAGCAATGTCTATTTGCCTTATTCTTATTGAATTGCTGGAAATTCTTTTCTAAGTCAGCAGACTCTGGCAGTTATGATGATCTCCTGGAAGTATTAAAGTACTAAAGTAGAGGATCCAGCATTTTGATACATAAAGAGACTTAGTGGAAAGGGGGGGGAGGGGACAAGCAAAGAAAAAAGTGTGAAGGATAGTTGAGATGACATTGAAGAGGAAGATGACCAAGAAGCTTATTTTCAATGCATGGCAAAAAAACAAAAACAAAACTATCACTTGTATGATCAGGAAAGGGAATAAGATAACTTGGAGCATGACAGGGATGGAAAGACCATTGTACCCTCCAAAAAAGTCATTGATCTCCTTCCTCCTATTAATCATTCAATGATTGGCATTCCCTCATTTAAAAAAGAAATTCTCCATGCTCAATGAGCATGAAGAGGTAACCAGCTTCACTTCTAGCAGGTGATAGATCTTTGACATAAACTCAATATTCTGGTCTCTGCTGCTGCTCTTCCCAGACCAGGAAGTAGATTTGCTCACTTGGGATTTTAGAAGAAACTTATGCATCTGATGCAGAAATCTGAATATTTTCCATCCCAGTGTCAGGATGTTCTAGTGGTGCTATGTGGGAAAGACAATATTTGTCATTGCCAATACAGGCAGTAGGAGAATGTCAATCTTTTTCTCCCATGCTGATCAGAAGTAATGGGATCCAGGGGAGATCTATAAAGAATATAAGGGGTTTGAAAAAATCCCCAAACATAAAATTTTCTGCATTCTTTTTTTTGGAGGAAGAAGTATGCAGGAGCAGGCCCAATAAGGGGCTGAGATTGGTGTCTGTACCTTAGGTTGACTGATTCATCCTGTGAAGAAGAAAGCTACAATTCTCCAGAGTCTCTTAGCTTTTGTTTTATGAAACTCATTAATTAATTGTTTGATATAGGTTTTGAATGTCAGATGTAATCCATAGCTAGTCATGTCTGTCCTGATAGACTGATCTCTTATTTAGTGTAACTTTCCAGTAAAATATTAAAAAAAAACAAAAAACACAACTGTCTTGAGATATCCTTATTGACCCCTTCCTAGTGGTAGAGGGGGACATTGGAGAGGCAAATGAAAATATGATGCAGATTATAGAAATTCTTTACTCTGGACCCAATAAATAGAACTGACTCACCTTTTAGTAGAAGTTACTTCTTTAGGAAATGTCCTCTTTGAATTAAGAAAGCTATTTTTGATGAACTAGCTAACTACCTCAGGCAGAAAGGACACAATTTGAGGTTACTTCATAGGGACATGGATCAAGGTGATAGGAATAAGATCATTTAAGATTTTTAAGAGAAAGGGCATACAGATTTTTATGGCTATAGATGTTACAGTCTATGGTTTGGACATTCCTTCCTTTAAAACTGTCATTCAATTAAGGCTCTCATTAGTAAATGAGATGACTCAGAACATGCACACCCATACATGGAATTGACTAGATAGGCGAAAGTGGTTTGATATAAATTTTCTTGACTTCCAAGGACAGCAGTTTTTTTGCTGGCGACCTTGTCAAAAACATGGAAAGGTCCAATCACTATGTTACTTGGAAACTTCTGAACTTAACAGTGCAGAATGCCTTGTTTCAGGAGAAAAATTACCTTGTTTCAGGAGAGAAAGGAACATCAGTGGTGGAGTTCTCAGCTTCAGTGAATGAATTGAACTAGGTTCTGAGGATCAGGAAAACAACAGCATGATGAGTAATTGTAAGACCTACAACCCTTCTAGAGGGACCATGGGAGACCTTCTGATTGCAATGAAAGGAGCTTTCCAGTTGTTGTACAAAAACCAGTTTTTTCGATGCCATTTTAAACAAAGTTGGGGGCTTTCCTCCTGGAACAGGTAGGCAGACCAGTCCAGGGAGCTTGAATACCATTTCAAGAAATTCAATCCAGTAAAACCATGCAAGTTCTGACAGTGCCCATTGTCACAGTTGCCAAGAAAGAGCATCCTGGGCTTTTCCAGTCCTGGGAACTTTAGCAGTGTTCCAGAAGAGTACTCAACTATTGGGATCCAAGATATCAACACCACAACCTCTGGGAGCAATAGCCAAGAAGGAACTGGTGATATTAGTAGTAACCAGAATAGAAAGTGATAGCCAGGGAACCAAGATAGTAGTTGCCATAGCCATGGCGATAGTAGTAGTTTCTATGGTGATGCTCTATGTCATGGAGATGGCCTTCATGGTGATGGATAATGCCATCCATAAAGCTTGGCCAGCATTGAGAACTGGTCACTGATATGTAGAGAACAGATGTTGTTATTCAACATGAGAAAAGTTGTTTGAGAATGACAGTCATACTGGAGAGAACAGGAAAGAGGCTTGTTGCCCATGAAGAGCAAGAAAGATGGCAGAGCAGACAACTAGATGAACAGCAAGACAGACTTGAAGACAGACAAGACAGATGACTTTGTTATGTCTGAGCCACTCAAATGCAAGAGGAGTCAATGAAATAGAGGGTGTTGCAAAATCATGAATCATGAAAGAGATGAGAGATTTTTTGTTTTTAAGGATTTCTTCATGAATGGGTGTGTTCTAAGGAATAAATTGGGGTTCATAAATCTGAGATGCAGAAATCCTTGGCTCCTAAGCATAACTAGTCAGGGCCTAGAAGTAAAACTCCTTTAAAAATCACTTTTTCTTAAGCTTCCTTTGAAGTTGCTTTCATTGTATGTTGAACCCTCATTTCAGCAGGCTCTAGCCACAAGGAGAGCTAGAGCTCTGTCTGGGATAGAGCATCTAGTATGTCTCAGTAGATTTAAGAGCAGTTAGGCAAGTATAAATCTGCTCCTGAAATCCTATTTAGGTTTTGAAGGGCCAGTTCAGGTTGTCCTGAAAGGTAATTGTAGAGTACAGGTCTGTATTCTGTAAGTTGGTTGGTTTGTTTTTTCCAACTTCTGACAGATTTCTCTTTTCCAGTGGTTAAGTAATTGGTAGTGTGGGGTGGACATACTCTCTGCATTGTGAGTTTTGAATTCTACAAAGGGTCACTTAAGTTACTGACTTGGTTACAGGTATATACACCATGTCATTTGGGAAGTAGTACCTTGGCTCTTCCTTCAGATAGATAATGCAGGAGAATGGGAAGCTGTCCCTGACCAGTTGTGCCTAGAAAAATCCTACCGCAATTAGGAAGTACTCTGAAAATTGTTCCCTACGTCTGAGAGGTTTATTAATTAAAAGTAAACCTCAGCAAATTTTGAAATTTGATTTCTTTGTGTATTACTTTTTTTTTTTTTTAACTTTTGCCATAACAGCCTTCTTGCTGAAATACATATATTTTTAAATCTTGTTTATAAAAGTATCCAGAACTAACAAATTTTTGGGGGTGATTTTTATGAAACTTTCTTGCAGATGTACAGTCTTTTTGCACACTCTAGTAAATGTTTTATTACTGTAGCGGCTGGGGAGGAAGGAGAGAAACATACCCTGTTATTCATGCCTTTTTTTTTTTTTTTTTTGGACTGGATGTATTATAGTCTATGGAACTTTTGAAGAGATTATTATATGTCACTACTTTTGAAACATTAACATTGTTAAAGTATCCTTAAGTGAAATGAAAAAGAAATAATTGAATGTTATGCAGAAACAAATGTACACATGCAGAGAGATATGAAATCTGAATGAACAGCATAGAGATCGCATGCACTTAAAAATGAAACCAAAGAAGTTTGTGAATTTTTAAAATATATACTTTGTAGAAGTTTCTTCTACATCATCATATTATGGATATAAAGTCTAAATCTAATTACATTCAAAAGTGATTTTGTTGTTTTTAGATTGCCCAGAATACATTGTATTGTTTAGGATTTTAAAAAAATGAATTGTCTTGATTAGTTCCTAAAAAATAATTCAAAGAAATATGATGCATTAATATTTTTGAAATATTTTATTTCTTTGTTACTCATCACAAAATTTTCAATCTCTATTATTATATTATTTGGAGATTTTTTAAATATTATAAACATATTAATAAAGTTTTATTTATTTAATTAATATTTAACTAAATATTAAATTAAAATTAATATCAAAATTAGAGACAAAAGATTGAATAGTCTTAGGAAAAGACCTACAGTCTTTAAAAATTTCTAAAAGTTCTCCTTGTCCCTGGAGAAGTCACTTAAATAATTCATTCAAAAATCTCATCTGCATGAATAACCCTTAAAGAAGAGAGTTCTGAGTCTTTCTAGGCATGAGGCATTGTAAAGCAGGCAAGAAGCAAGTGTAGGAGGGGGAAAAAAAAAGAAGAAATGGAAAGCATAGGTTTACAAAATGGGAGGAAAGTAGGAAGGAAAAAAGAAAATACTGTATCCATTTTGAGAAGAATAAAACTGTCACCATTAATGACATCATTTGTCATTTGGTTTTCATTCTTATCTTTCATTGACTATTTTCAGTAGAACTTATTTTCTTTATATTAATTTCTTGGTACAAGGAGAGATGCAGAATCAAAGTTGAACTTATATTTCTTTCAATAATAAGCTACTAAAGGACAAAAAAATGTGTCTCCATAGACCCCTTGCAATTCCATATAAAACCTTAGATTGTTTATGAAAAACTGCATCAGTGTTGGTGCCTCATTAATTCATAGAAATGATGATGAGTAATTTGATTTTCTTATAACAGTTCTATTCACAATCCTAAAATACTCTGAATTTTTAAAAGAAAATTATTCTGAGTTGTTAAATTTTGATTCAGTCCAAATAAGCCTGAAAAATATTTCCTTCTAACCTAATGCCAAACTTGGTCAAGTCAGAATTTGGCTTCTTCTGCTACATGTAGGTAACTCTCATGAAAGATTGATACTGCCTCATCATAAACGAAGGTACACTTTTTTTAGGGGCGAGGGGAGGCTTGCCAACTTCACACTGGTGCACAGAATATTAAAAGATCTTATAGTTATTCTTTTTCTATGAGGAGTTTTAGAAGTTAAGGCATTTCTTTGCGTTTGGCTTAGAGGAACTGGATGAACCACATAGTAAAAGTGTAAAGCTTTATTATGGCCATTAAAAAGAGAGATAAGGTGGCCCTTGTACCTGAATATGTTGCTTTAAATTGTCCATTTGGAAATTCTCTAGAGAACTGTACCAGTTTAATCCAGTTAAAGCTGTTTTGGTGCAGTCTCCAACAACTAGGTGATGAATGTCATAAGCAGAGAGATATAAGTAGGTCATTGGTAACAAACCAAGCTACCATCATCTTAAAACAAAAGGTAAATTCTGCCAACAGTAGAATACCATCTTGGTAAATTATAATATTCCTTAAAAAAAAAATAACCCCGCATATGGAATAAAAAAGACCTGAATCCTTCCAATATTTATCTGATGTTGGACTTGACCAAACCCTTTAATCTCTCTGAGACTCAGTTTTACCGCTCTGTCCAGTGAAGATAATAACTGCTACATTACATGTCTCAAAGACTGGTTGTGAAGTTGAAGTGAGATCTCACATGTGAAAACTTTAATATTACCTTAAATTATCTAAATGTGCATTATCAATATTCTTGAACCTGAAGGAAAGAAAATTTGGTTATTTCACATGTTTTACCCCACTCTATAAAATACTGAAAATTACTAATTTGAGCATAAATAAATGTTAAAGTTTTAACTTTTTGAGAGAACTCTCTCTACCTTAGTTACTTCTGTTTGTCTCCTGTGCCTTATGTAATTGTTTTATATACTTAGTAAGCACCTGAAAAAAATCTATTTGGTAAATTAATGAAGGCGTGGATGTTTTGAAACAATTTCTTTCACTAACACTGGCACAAGTCATACCTTTAAGTGATGATTAAATTTGTAAAATATATTTAAAATAATAACATATAAAATACATACTTTTTTTTTTTTGCTTGATTTCTCCTTCAACTTTTATCTTACTGATGAAAATTCTGAGAATTGATACTGTACATACTATGAGCAATGATGCTTTTTTCCATTTTTCCCTTCATAGGATTATTTTAAGATCATCTGTATGTATTCTTAGAATTAGTGTCTACCACTAGAATTTACAGTCCTTATTATTTAGAGTGGGGTCATTAATGTGAATGCAAAGTTCTGAGATCTGGAATGTTTCTTTACATTCTTTTATGAACAAGACGCAGGAATAAATAATTTATCCAGTATTCATTTTGTCTTTTGTTTTTTAAGTAACAAGAAGCAGTATTGTAAATTTATTATCTATTGTTGCTTCTCAGAAACTGTTACTTGAAAGACACTATTTCTAGATCAGTTCAAGTTTGGCCATTTCAAAGCATCTTCTGAAAGAAAGCTGATCACAGAAGTGTAATTTCATGGAGATGGTGTGAAAAATTATTTTGAAGTGTAAGCATTCATATTATAACGCCCCCACTCTCCTTCCCACTTGTTTGTTCATGGGCATTGTATCCATAGGAAGTTATAGACTAGTTAAAGCTTAAGTACATCCACAGTTTGTTCTGCAGGCAACAAGAAAGCAGCAAACTATTTACCATGTAAAATTATTCAGTCAGTGATTTACTGAGATCCCAAAAAGAGAAGTGGCAAGAGCATTAATCAGATCATATAGAAATAAGTACCTGAATTTTTTGGATATAAGGAAAGGGCAGGCATTTGTCTTCAGCACAGACTATTTCCTCATTTTTTCTTGTTCAATTTGTGAACTAAAACAATTTTTTTTCCTGCTTCTTTCATTACAAGCAATAGCCAGTTAATAATATGTTTCTTTAAAGCTTTATGAAATTGAATTTAATTATTTGGTTATTATAATGTTCTTTGGTCATTTCTGTTAATGAATTTTACAAAGGATTTTGAAGGATTTATAAATTGGTGCTTATAAATGGTCTTTCCAGTTAGGAAGATAGGTTTGGTGTTAGGTGAAAGATTATCAGTGATATGACTCTGAAATCTTAAAACTGCACTAAGACTATTGTGTCATCTTGTGAAGTACTATAATATACACCTTTAGTACACCTAAAACACCAGATAGGGCTATATTGTGATTTAGCGAATCTTAGGTATATTTTATATTATTTTAACGTATCTTACCATTCTCTTTAGACAGAGGAAGTCTGTATTATCCTCCTAAAAAGACAAATTGATTTATGACCCAAATGTCTATATTAAATATTTGCACAAAATGAAGTACATCCTGGGCAACTATCAATGTATCAAAGGTCTTTCTTTCTTTCTTTCTTTCTTTCTTTCTTTCTTTCTTTCTTTCTTTCTTTCTTTCTTTCTTTCTTTCTTTCTTTCTTTCTTTCTCTCCTCAGGGGAACATTTTTAAAAAATCTGCTGGATTTTATTTTGAAAGCAAATAAAAGATAAGATTTTAGTTGTTAAAAGATGCAAACATGACTCCATTGGTTTTCTAAATTCAGATTAAAAGAATAAATATTTCATCAGTGATACTAATTAAAGATTGGTCAAAGATTTGTCTGTCATATAACAAATACCAATCAAAACTGATTAAGAGAAGTAACATTTATTGTTACTACACTATTGTAGAAGAGCTTGATTAATATGAAATCCATTTCACTAGGTAATGGATATTTTATTTTATTTATTATTTTATATTATTATTTTATTATGATCAGATTTTCTCTCTTTTTAACCACCTGCTATGATACCACTCTGTCCTATATTTTAACTTCATAAAAATTAGGAAAAATTAAAGCATGAGTTATTTTTGTTTTTGTGGAAGGAAACTACATCAAATTTATACATTACTGTGTTCTTTGTAGTTTTTAAAAAAGAAGCATACTTTTGAAAAATGCATATGATGATTGTGATTATGCACACTGATTATGGGATCATCATCAGATCATTAATTTAGCGCTTAAAAGGGACCTTATATGGCATCAAATTTAACCTCTTCTTGTTACAGATGAGGAAACTGAGACTTGATGAGATTATATTATTTACAATGGAAGCAAATGTCTGAAAAGGCATTTTAGTACAGGTCTTCACAGTTTTAAATCCAGTGCTTTTCAATCCGCCCACTCTGATATGTATGAAGTAACACATTGTAATGGATCATTAGATTCAAACTTTCCATATGGACTAGATGCTCTGATAATCGGCTAAGTTTAGGATTATTCTTCTGTAGTGGTTCACAGTTATCATAAAAGCCCTAGCTCTATTATTAACTTAATCATTATTTTCTTCATCTGTGTTTTGATGTGTTACATCAGCCTAGTTTTTTAGAATTAAGAAAATGTTCATTTATTTTTCTATAATTTAATTTAATCCCCACCTTTTAAAAAAAAATTTCCCCCTTTTTTCATGCTCACTTAATTCAGAAGACTTTCTACATTAGTAAGCATTTCAATTACATCTTAGTCATTTTGGGAACTTATATTTAAAAAAAAAAAAAACACCTTGTCCTAACTTCTATCACCACCACACATGGTATTGATTTTATTATTTGAATAGTTTATAAATTAATCTGCTAGAGACGTTCTCTCCCTTTTTTTGTCCCACATAAAACATGTTGACAAGAAATGCAGGAATAATTATACTCATACTTTATCATCCTGGCTCTTACCATCCATTGTTTTATGCAATACCTATACATCTAAATCAGTGTTTTTTTTATTTTTAGGCTTTAATTTCATAACAGTTAAGCTCTTAGGCCTTTGGGAAATGTATCTGTCTTTGATAAGGGCAGAATAGCAGCTGTTTATACACTGTCTGGTTTACCTGCATTCAAAACAATAGCAGGCTTTTATATTTTATAAGGATAATAAAACTATTATGGATTGAGTGCTTTTATTATATAATGAGAATCTCTTCTGTGGGTGGCCTTTTTCAAAGAATTCTTAGAAGATCTAGAGATTAATCTGAGTTTATCTAATGATAAATAATCTTTCTCTGTTATCTAGATGGAAATTCTGGAGGACCATGACATCTTTCTTCCTCCCCCCACTGCCATACTTGTTCTGCTTATTCCTGTACACACATGCCTATTAACAGCTGTTTTGCTAGCAAATATACTAAACAACAAGCAGTTAAAATAATTCTTGAACTGACCTATTCACACTCTCCTTTCTCCAGCTCTCTCTTTCTGTGTATGTGTTACCAGGTACATTAAAATTCACATTTAAATTTCAAATGAGCTAAATACACCATTGCTTTCAAATAAGTGACTGATTTTTGTTCCTCTCATGTTATATTAATATTAATATCATGGAATCTTCTGCACCCTTGCTTTACTTGCTGACTATCTGATAATTGGGTTGGGTGGGAGTACCAGGGGTCATCTTGTTTAGCTTATCTCTGCAAGAGAAAGAGTAGCCAATAATAAGGAAAAGTAGCAATAAAATTGTGGGAAAAAAATTGAAAAGAAGATTTAATCTATCTCTATTTTGAAACATATCCCAGAGAATCCATGGAGAAAAAGATAAAGTGTGACTGAGTAAGTTAACTAAACACATTACAGTGTATGAGAGCAAATGGAGTTAGTCCATTGTACATGTTTAATTTCCTATTAGTCCCTGGCGTTTACTACCACATCTGAGTTGGGGCATCTGTAAATTCAGTTAAATACAGTGCATTGTCTAAACATATCACAGCTCCAATCAGTCACCCTGGCTGCTGATAAGAAGCCTCTTGTATTATTGAATCTACAATGGGGAGGTTCTGCAGGCACCAAGATAACAGCTAGGTATTTCACTTTTAAGTATGATAAAAAAAAATATTTTTTCAAAGAACACGTTAGCTGCTTGCCTTTGCTGGTCCAACTCTGACATTTATCACCACTCCCTGATTTGTTTTATACTGCTGATGTGAATTTGGTTTTATGTGCATTATATCTTTCATTTTAACCTAAACTCTGTATCTCAAAAGTGAAAAGAGAAAGGAGAGAGAGTATATATAGGAGCGAGAATATAACCCAAATCATCAGGAACAAAAGGATCTACTTTTATGTTTTTATAAAGAGATCAATAATTTGTTCAAAGCCTTAAAAAAAAAAAAAGTTAACATATTCAGTGGGTTTTTCTTGTTTTTTAAACTGGATACTTTGGATAGATCCCTAGATGTTCTTTTAAGTCATATGTTGTTCAATTGTTCATCACCCCATTTATAATTTTCTTGGCAAACATAATAGAGTGCTTTACCATTTCCTCCTCCACCTTTACTGATGAGGAACTAAAACAGGTTAAGTGACTTTCCCAGGGTCATACATCTAGTAAATGTTTGAGGCCAGATTTGAACTCAATAAGATGATTCTTCCTTACTGCAAGCCTGGCACTCTATCCACTGTACATCTATCCATTGTACTATCTGTCCCTTTAAGTCATATACTTAAAAGTTTTAGTGAAATGTTCATTAGACTCTTTTAGGTGATCCATCCTTTTCAAATCAGTTGGATACTACTAGTAGGGTGCCATAGGGTAGAATACCCTGGTTATTTTTCCCATGGTTTGCAGAAAATTTTACATATTTACTTGTGTGAATAGACATAATCCTATACATATACATACAGAATCATTTATGGGTACAAACAATTTTTTTTTACATTTTGAGAACTGCTCTTTTTAACTGACAGATGATAATCATTAATTTCTCCCTAATCTCATCTACTGGAAGTATGTCTGCTGCCTTTCTTCGTGTGTGTGGGGGTGTGTGTGTGTACACCTACATGTGTGTACATGTATTCTGTTCCTCTAAAATCATCCTCTATTATAAGCCAGTCTGCAATACATAATCCATTCGTATACAAATTCTGTACTTGGGTTTCTAATGGAGTGATTTATTTCTTTTAAGAAGTCCCCCATATGCCTAGTATTTACATATATGTGAAACTACAGCGAGGAAATACCTTCATTTGCTTTTATGAGTTTATTTTTCCTGTTTCCCCAACAGATGTTTTAGTACAGCTGGTATTTGTTTAGTAAATTGGACTGCATGCCATAAAACCATGTTCAAATAACATTAAGGATCTGACCAATACCCTTAGAAGCAAAATAAATAAATAAATAAATAAATTTGCAGACCTGCAGTTCAATCTTCAGTTCTGTTTTCTGAGTATGTTTTGGTGCCCAGTTATGTGTCTTCTCCCAGTTCACATAAAAATGACAAAAAATAGGATGGAAATAGCAAAGCCCTTCCCTTATTTGATATCTCATGATATCAATTTTTTCCCCCTTTGTTCTGTCAATAATGTTGATTGCCAAACCTAATTTTTGGAATCAGAGACTTTTACTCTTAAAGTGGCTAAATTTATGGTGGTTTGGCAGTTTTTGTTTGCTTTTACTGATTCTAAAATTTCATTTAAAAGAACTTTTGAGGGTGTGTGCATGTTTACATATAACAATTTAAACTTTTTTCTTTTTCAATACATTTTGATGACCCCATAAAACAAAATGGGGAAAAGGAGTTGAAAGAATTTTTCTGTTCACCTTCCCTATCCCCTTTAGTTCTCTGCTTTTAAAAAATGGTGAGTCCTTAAAAACAATTGGCCAGACCAGACCAATAAAATGTATGTTTACTTTCATAGGGAAATGTTCCGTTTTAATTTGCAATGAAAATGTCCTTAACTAAAAATGAAAAGCCTTTGTATGTGTATTACATACTTACATAATGTAGTTCATTGCTTCCACAGCAAATCATCACTTTTTTTTTTTTTTAGAAAGATCATACATTTTTCTGTGAAAATATGTTGAGTGGGTTGATAGAAGATATCTAGGTCCATGCTTCTCACTTTTTAAAAAATTCATTGAACAAATTTTCAGAGTTCTGGAAGAAATTAAAGTTCTCGAGTAAAGACTTTAATTTTTTGTTTTTGCATATCCAGCATCTAGTACTGTCCCTCTTGCATAATAGGTACTTAATAAATGCTTTTTCTTTGCTTTATTATTTCCTTTCTAAACACTTATCACTAAAACCCCTCAACAGAAAACAGAAAGATTTTTTTTTTTTTGGTATATGTAGCTCTTTGTTGGTCAAAGTAATCTTATCCATATTCTCTTCTGGCTTAAGAAGTTCTACAGCTTAATCATCTAAATTACTGGACCCATTTTTGTTTTATTCTTTTTCTCAGAATATTCCTATCATAATTATTTCAGGAAGTAATTTTTTTAAATTCATATATTTCTTCAACATTTTGCTACAACATATAGGAAAGTTGATCATTTTCTCTCCTATCCCCATTCCCCCAAATGTGGAATTTCACTGTGGGACTCCTTTGTTCAGATAGTCTTAAGATATTGAGTTAGGTGAACAGCCATTTATTAAGAGGCACCATGTTCTAGTGGAAAGAGTACAGAATGTGGAATAATAATACCTCAGTTCCTCCATTTATATTTTATGAAACTGGGCAAGGATCCTTTCTGGGTCTCAGTTTTTTCTTGTGCAAAATGAGATTATTAGTTTAAGTGATGTCTTATGTTCTGAAGGTATGGCTTCTATGATATTTTTGAGTACTTATTTTCAGAGACTCAAGTATATTGGTTATAATACATTACATTAGCAAAATGCAAATGCTTGTAATAGATTAGGCCAGTCTAGAAAAGAGTTAATGAATTTATGAGAGAAAATGCCTTAAGAATTTCTGCATATAGTGGAATATAGGGGAACAGGATATCTTAATAGGGAAAAATTTCCAGAAATAGGTGGGCCAACTTAAAAATAGAATACAAATCTGGGATAAATGAAGCAGAGCAAAGTTGTTTAATTCAACATGTTTGTGTGTGGAGGGAGGGTCATGTGGAGGAGAGGGATGGGTGTACATATACATACATAATTTGCAAAATCTTTGAATGATCCCTATTTTATAGTACAGTGAAAATTTATGTTGAGAGTTTTGGTAAAAATGTTTTTCGAGCATTGAACAAGATATAGATAGATAGGTAGATGTGATTCTATTTCTTTTCTATTCTACCTTATTATTTGTTTTAAAATGCATGAGAACATTTTATAGATTTTGTCTTCTTAACTACAAAAATATTTAGAATTGGTCTCTAACATTATAATTCAGAAGTTTTTATTATGCTTACTATAACTGGGAAATTCTTTCATCCTAAAAAGAAAGCAAATAAATACTATTGTATAATTCCTGGCTATGAGAAAGGAATTGTCATCTACTTACCCTTTAACCTGCATCCATGATTTCCATAAGATGTTTTATCTATACAATGAGTCCTCAAACTATTTATATTAGTATGAATAGAGAGGTAACCTACTTGTTACCATAAGCATATAAGATAATTTCATCACAATATCTTGATTTAATTTAAGGTCAAAGACTAATTAATTCCCCTGTAAATGGTCACATGAGTCAAGGTAATGTGCTAGAAAAATTATGATTTATTGGGAACCACTATGATTCAATTTTTGACTAAGTTTTTGTAAATTCTTCTGGTGTTTCTATGTCTCCTAAAAATCATGGCTTCATCTATGTATTTCGGCCCTGGGATGCCTATGTGTTCTCAATGGCACTTCAGATTTACTTAGCATTTGTTCTTCCATTTACTCCATTAAAAATTTGGTAGATGAGTGAGAGAATGAGGAAAAGGATGGCCTATTATAAGAGATTTTGACAATAAATTTTAAAAAAAGAAATAAGGAAAATACGCAGACAGCATCATTATACTAATCCATACTTATAAAATCACCCTCAGATATATTCTTGGCTTTTTACTTTGAATTAGTTTTCTATTCTATCCACTAAGCATTGTAGTTGTTATTAAAATCTTTATAAGTAATATTAATAAAAGACTCATTAACTTTCACCCTGAAAGTTCAGCATAAAACTATATCATATACAATGAGCGAGCTTATGTTTTTTGGGAAACTCCCTGCTGCTTCACCATGTGTTCCATATTTCTGACTCAATGAGGTGACTTGCCTAATCAAGCCTTGGTCTCTAAGTGGAAGGTAAAGGATTAAGTTTTTAGATGAAACCATGATTGAACTCCCCTTTACTTAACAGATATCTCTTTCTAACCTTGCATTTCTCTACTATATTTGTCCATTGCCACACGGGGGTTATGCATGAACTTGTATTTGGGATGGAAGTATGAATCTTTGTATTATTCTATCCCAGAAGGAAATGCCCCTATGCTACCTTAGGTCAGATTCAAGGAAATGATCTAGGAGATTTGCAGCAGCTAACTCTCTCAGCCCCTCTATGCACCTTCCCCGGCACCATTTCTTCCGAAGTTCACATCTGGATGAATGTTGGGATATGAAACAGGGTACAACCTATAACTTACATATGATAATGCCATAGTTATATTTCATGAGACATATTCTTGTTTTTTTTTAAAAACGTATTCAAAAGCTAATTATTTTCCTCTTTTACTGAATTTTGCCCCTGATGTACATCAATTGTAAGAAAGATAGGAGAATTACTTTCTTCTATAGTTATTAAGAGTTTTTGTTATATATACAAATGACACATATGCCATTTTCCTTGAGAAAAAGAATTGTCAATTTAAAAATGATAATATATTTAGCAAGAAGTTTCTCCCTAATTAGTTGCTGCATTTCCTTCTGTAATGCCTTCAACTTGCAGAGAATAGATCTTGGCATAGTGCATTCTTTCACGCTTTAGGTTTTGTTAACAGAAGCGATTAGTGTATGTATGCTTTCCTAATCCCCCTTCGGCTGTGGTGCATCTCGAATCTTACCAGCTTTAATTAACACAGAAATTCTCATATTATTTTGGTACACTGATTACAGGCAACGACTAAGTGGAAGCCAGTTTGCAATCCCAAGAGATTTCAGTGTTAAAAATGCATAGGGTTCCTTTTTTTCCTCCTCTTATTCCATGAACTCTAGATAAGCAGCAGGCCTGAGCTAGATTTCATTACTAGCACGCACTCTTCATGGTCATCTTTTAATATTTGAAAGGATCATTTGTTAACTGGAAATGGTCAATTTTTTTTTCCTTTGACTTTTGAAATATAATTTTCAATTTTTAATTTGATTCATTTAGATGAAATCATTAATCAGGGTTGAAACTGAGTTAATTTTCTGGAAAATAAATGAGGTTGTTAGAATGAACATTATTAAGTGGGCTCTTTGTAAGAAAGGGATAATAGCTGAAAATATGGAATACTTCGAGAACTATAGCAGTTGTGTAAAAAACCGAAAAAGGATTCTTTTCCTCATTATGTGGAATGATTTATTTTATTAAGGTTAGATCTGATGATTTTCAGTGTTACTTATGGGAAACAATCCATTAAGTGCATTAGAAATTGTAAATAAATTGATTAAACTTCTAAATATCAATATCTAAAAATGTATTCCTTTCTTTCCTCTATACTTAGGAAATGAAAAACATCATAGTTTCAATACAATTATGAATTTATATGGAACAGGTTTTTTTTTTTCTTTTTTACCATTTTTTTCTTTTTTCTAGCCAGAATTTAACATTAATTATTTGATCAAATATTTGATTTTTCTCTTCATTTTTTCTATTTGCCTTCTCTAGTTGAGATTGTGTTTTTTTCTTCTTAGAGAAATGCTGTGTAGTTTTATGGAATTTTCTGTCATCTTTGGGATCTAATTATAACTAGTTATATTTCTTCCCTTTTTAGCCCCACCCTTTTCAGATCACACGTTCATAGGAAATTGAGATGTGTTAAGTCACAATCCTAGGTATTAAATATACCAAGACTAACTAAAATAATCCTGCATAAGAGTAGAAATAATATAATATGCTTTGGAGTTCAAATAATGAATGAATCATTCTAGGTTGAGAGTTTGTAGAAGACTGAATATGAAGAAAGAGCCAATTTCAGGCTGTCAGGAGATTTGAGGAAGTGGGATTTCTTGGCCTGTGGAAGTGCATTGACTAGCAAGTAAAGACATAGGGGGGGGGGGGAATATAGTAAATGATGTTTATAGTCTGATTTGGATGGAAATTATAGAACTAGTCTTAGATCATTTTGAAAAGATATGTCAGATTTTTAAGACCCCAACAAAAGAGTTTTGAACTTCTATTACTTAGGTTATATTCAATGTTTTTGAGTAGAAGAATTATGATCAGAGACATCCTTTCAGAAAATTAGTCTCTTAGTGACATGGATAATTAGGTGGAATTAAGAAAAGATAGGCAGTTAAAGTATTATTGCTGTAGTTCTTAGATATCACAAACATAAGTCTTCTTCCCGGTTTGTTTGTTTTTTGGACCCATTCATTAGGGTTTGGTAATAGTGGAGCTAAAATATCATAAGCTGAAATAATTGTTTATTTCCCCATGTTAAGAATCCCAATTTAAGCCAATATTGACAAGCATAGCACACACCCTCTTTAATAAACATGCATGCATGCGCGCGCACACACACACACACACACACACGGCACAAAACACACATTCCAAGTGCCATAACTGTCTTGCACTTTCTCAAGTAGAGCAATTTCTACCGCTGCTGTCATTTGAGCCCCCTTAAATTATTATTTCTCCCTACAAAGTATAATTTGGTTTCATACTTAGTACATTAGCTTGGAAGTTCCACTTCAGTTAGTTGCTACTTTATTCAATTTTGTTTTTTCTTCCAGGATGCAAAGTATCTTTCTGGGAGGAATTTTCATTTATAATAATGATTGTCCATGTACTTCTGCCTTGATACCCCATAGGTAATTGTGCTTCCTTATATATATTCAGCAAATAGAGATGAAGGCTTTCATTAGTGTGATTGTAAGTGGAATTGGCAAGGAATGGGCAGATTTTTGAAGATCTGATTTTGAAATATATGCTTAACAATTCACTATCGTCTTATTGTGATTCCTACCTTTTCTCCTCACATCCAAACTTTTTGGTGTGTCTCAAAAGGCAATTGCAGTAATAGCAAACTCATAAGGACGAACACATTTTGGGGAATAGAAGGTAACTGTTATTGCAGATATTTTGATTTCATTGTCTTCATGTGACATTCAAATGTTGAAAGAATAAATGATGGAAACCACCAGATTTCACAGGAGATAGATGGGCAAAGAATTCATCTCAGTGGAGTAGGTGGAGGGGTCATTTGAAGATCAGGGGACTAAATTTGCTTCCATAAATAATATTGAGATGGTTGATCATTGGGTCAAAGCTAGGTAGAAAGTCAAGTGATCATTAACCTGGATGATAGGAATAAAGTATGGTAAATGTATTGGAGGTCTTGATATAAGCAAATTCCATCATATGGCAAACCAGTTATTTATATGCAAAAAAAAAAAAAAAAAAAAAGTCTCTTTGTAACCTCTGTATTTTTCTTAGAAATAGAAGAACTATTTAATGTTTGAAATCTTGTCTTGCCTTTCATTCTTTTTTCTCTCATTTCTTTTTGCAAAACAAATGTGTTTTTATATTTTTGGGATCAACCATTCAAGCAAGCATAGATGACAAGCACCCTTATTGTCATCTTTTACATATTGTTCCCAATCTCTCAATACTGAATTCAACCCTAGTATATAAAACTTGGGCACGTAGGTGATGCAGTGGGCCTGGACTCATCTGCCAAGTTCACATTTGACCTCAGACGTTTATTAGTTTGGCCATGGACAAGTCACTTAATCCTGCTTGCCTCATTTTGCTAATCTGTAAAATGAACTGAAGAAAGAAATGGCCAACCATGCCAATATATTTGCCAAGAAAACGTAAAAGGGTTAATGAAGAGTCAGACATGACTGAACAACAACTATATAAACTCTACTTATTATTGACTTAATAATCAAGCCTCTACCTGTTCTCAGTACTTCTATTAACAGCCTTCATATCAGTCTCACACTGATATTCTTTATTTATAGAAGTGTTCCTGTCATGTCTCTTCATAACCCTTCAGTAGTTTCTTGCTGCCTAAAGAGTAAAGTTCAATCCCCTACACTGTAGAGTAGTTCAAGGCCTTATACAGCCTGTTAATGGCATTTTACTCATGAGGAAATTGAGTTTTCATTGTGAATTACCCAAGGCCTGCTGTTCTCTCTGTCTGATGTGTCCCATCCTTTTTTTTTTTTTTTTTTTTTGTCTTCTAGCAATATAAATTCTACCCTTCCCTTAAAGATCATTTCAAATGCCACTCTCTTATACCAAGCCTTCCTTATTCTTTACCAAATAGGTAATGTAGGTGAAATGTATGCATTTGGAATGGCACATGAAGCTTTAACCCTTTAAATCTTATGTGCAGTTTTAACCTTTCTCAATCCTTTTATACTATTTTGTCTTTTAATGATTTGTTGTATAATCACAGAATATAATTCCAAAAGGACTGGAATCATGTTTTACCTGAACCATATCTTCCCCAGTATTTTACATTTAGTCTGTACTAACTTGAATTGAATATACTAGTTTCACAAATTTCAAGGTGTCATTGAAATAATTTCTGACTTTTGTATTGAAATAAAAGAGGATTTTAATGCTAATAATTTATAATACTATCTAATGTTGAGTCATACTGGTTTGTAAGTACAATTTTGTAGAAATAAACATCTGTGGGCTAGAAGAAACTACAAATTGTAAGGCACAGATTTGAGGAGTAAGTTGTCTAATATTTTGAAGATGTCCAGAGAAGGAAATATTAAAGAGGACTATACATTTCTCATGTCTTATGTATATTTCTAATCTTTGAAATCATTTTTATCTAAAATCAGCCTTTAATTTTTGAACTTTCTTACTTTTCTCTTATTGTTATATACCAGTCTAACTGTATACAGAGATATTTCTGTTTACAAGAATCACAATTCATATATGTATGATAAGGACACTCACTGTCTTATCCTTGTAAGTCCATAATGTTTAAGATTAAACAATTTAGGTGCTTTAACACTCCACATGTATAATTTAACAAAGCAGGTTTCTATCTCTGTCCCTGTCTTTTTCTTTATCTCTTGGTCACTCTATCTCTTTTGTTCCTTGTCCTTTTTGTGTCTGTCTGTCTGCCTGCATCTCTTTTTTTCTCTCTCCTTCCCTTCACCCTTTTCCTTGACTCTTTACTATTCCTTATGATTTGAGACTTAAGAGATAGGAGGGTAATATTTTGCTACATTGAACAATGTATTCTTTCCCCTCTATATTTACAGGGGAATGACCTTAGTTTCACTTTGCCATATGTATGATATATTTCAGTTACTGTTATTTTAGGAATTGGGGTAAAAAAAAATTCCTAGAAATAATAGCGGAATGTTTCTTTAAATATTTAACAGTTTTAACATCCGTCTTTACCTTTATAACCACAAAAAACATCCAGGAAGATATATTCTTAATTAACCTGTATCTCCCTGCCTTTTGCAGACAGAAAAAAAATGATACTAAGATTTGTATACCCATGATACTTTGGGTGCCACTGCCTAGAACCTGCCAGTTCATATTTGGCCCAAGTCATATTGTAGACAGATGCAAACATATGCCACTGATTGCAAAAAAATTAAATTTAGTTACTATTTGGATGAGAAAACCTAAGCTGCGATTCACTTATTTCTGAATTGACTGCATTGTGATGGGTTAGCCATCTGTCCCACATGTTAAATGTTCAGCCCAAGTGTTCTTGCCGGTATTTGATATTGGCGATCATTTTTGGCTGAAGCAAATGCAAATGTTTAGTGCCTACAAAGGAAATAATTTAGAGGTAGCCATTTTATTACTTATTAAGTTTGTTCAGAAACTTTAAAAGGAAAAAATTAGACTAGTAGGTGATTGTAATGGCTCAGTGGCAAATTCCCTTATTCCTCATCAGATTTCTCGGCTCAATTTTAAACCCTTTCAAATTACCTGCTCTGACTTTGAAGATAGTATACCACCCCTCTAAGGTTTGACACAGAGCACAGGCCCTTTTTGTTTTCACAAGCTGAAAATAAAGTGTTCGCATGAGCTCATTTACAGAGAGTAGAGTTGGCAGTCTTATCAGGAGAGGAGAAAGGAGCTCTGAACATGAAAAGCTATCACAGTGACAGAAGTCTTTATTAGGTTGGGCAGTAATGGAATGCGGTATGTACAGGATAAAGTGACCAATACCTAGAGCATTTAGGGAAAACTAGAAGAGTAATCATGTTTTATGTTGTTCTTCATCTGGATTTCTTGGTAAATCAAGTGACCCTTGGGAAGTGCCACTTGTACAAGACAAGAATGATGCAGAGCAATATGGGATACACATTGTGCAGTGAAAGTAGAATTGCTGTTCATCTCTGATAATTCATTGCATTCAAACTTATAGGCATTATCAGTCAAACAAACAACAGGATATAAAGTGTGATCTCCTTGCCCTTTTGGGATGACTCGAGAGATTTGCAGTTTTGTTTTCAAAACATGGTGCCTTTTTTTTTTTTTTCTAAAAGCACCACTAGTGAATAAAAATTGTTTCTATTCTGAGTAATTTCTCATATCCCCATCCCAGAGAATGCCCTACACTCAAAAGGATTTTGGTTCCTTCAGTTGTGCTTAAAGGAACAGAAATGTTGCTTAAAAATCTTGGATCGTACTTAGCTTTTCCACCTGGTTGTGCTTAGACAGCTAATTAGTCTTTATGTAAACTTGCTTGTTTCTCAAAGTAGAGAAAATGCACTACAGTATGATAGAAATATGTGTACTGCACTTCTAACAGATTAATATTTTATGCATATTACAGTTGACTTTTATGCTAACTATGCTATCTAAAATAATACAGTTTCTTTTTATCTGTCTTTAAAAAATTTCTGGAACACATCTTTTTTAAGTTGAAAGAAAAATAAAATGTAATTGTGATTGAATGCTTGAATATAATTATGTAACATCAAAGTTTCCCTTTTTAAACTATTTTCAGAGTAGTTTTTATTATAAATATTGTAACAATTTCTAAAAGTGACTACAGTTAATAAGAAATAAGGGCTGCAGAGTTATTAAATATTAGGTAAGATCTTCTAAGTAATGTTACCAGACTTTTAATGCATGATGTTTTCTATAATCAAAACTCTTGGGGGGGGGGAAGGGGGAACTGTAACATAATGTTCTGTTCAAACCAATTGCTCACTTCTGATTTTCCTAGGTATATTACCATTTGTTCTATCATTAATTGGTGGGGAAAAAATATGATTTCTTTCCTCTATGGGGAGGAGAGGAAGAAGACATTTTTTCCCTTCCATATGAACTCATAAACCCCCATGGTAATATTTGGCATAATCTAGGAATGCTTCTGTGCAAAATTTTCTCTCCTACTAAGATACTGAAATATCTACTATTACAGATTTGTTTGGAAATTGTGCAAACTTTCCATTCTCTCTCCTATTTTCCTCACAGTTAATATTATTAAACTTCCCTTCCCTTCTGGGTATTTAATGTTGTTCACAATGTGGCTCCCACCTCCTATTCCAAATACTTAAGTTATTTCCACACATTTTTATCAAATAGCTACAGTGTCCAATTGTTGAACCACTAATTGGAAGACACTATCTTTGCTGTCTTATTAAGCCTTAATTATACATCAATAGATTATTGTGGTGCACAATAGTATATGATATGGATTCTTAGAGATTATCAGTGAGAAGAAAAGGTCATGAACCATTGAGATTAGGAGATCAGAGAAAGCTTAATGGAAGAGACATGATTTCAGTTTGGCTCTAAGTGTGTGAGTAAGGTTTTCTCTAGAGAGAAGGTAGTTCTTACTTTCTCAACCAGTTTTAGTTGAGGAATACCATATGCCTCAGACTTAATTGCTAACTATGTGATTCTGGACTAGTTGACTAGTTTCAATAATCTTTGAATCTAAAATGGGATAACAACTCAAAGGATATTTTTAGGATTAAATGAGAAAACTATTATTGCTAACATTTACATAGAACTTTCTATGTGCCAGGCCCTATATAAAGTAATTTAGACTTTTTTATAAATATTATCATATCTCATTCTCACAATCACCCTGGCAGGTGCTATTAATTTCCCCATTTCATTGATGAAGAAGCTGAGGCACATAATCATTATGTGACATATAGAGTCATAAAGTTATTAAGTTTTTTGAGGTCAAATTTGAACAGGGATCCCGACTCCAGAGCCAAGCACTTCTGCTCTGTGCCAAGTGATGGCATTAATGTGATTTATGAATGGAAAGTGGGTCTACTGGTTGTATAGGTTCTTGAAGTCTGACATAGTAGAATTTGAACATGACTTGAGGCAGTAGCGTACCTTTTAATTAATATGCATGCATTTATAAAAAAATTAGTCTTACAAGTGTTGTCAAATGGACTTTTAAAGGGGGTTTATAGATATGAAGGAGACTCAGTAGATCTTTGTTACTTGGTAGCTTATAAATTTTATGGTTGCTTTGAAAATCAAATCACCCATTGATATGCTTGCTATTGGCTGTCTTTAGCTCTTAAGTACAAAAAAACAAAACAAAACAATAAAAACCACCAAAAAAAATCTTCCTTGGAAGTTTTGAATTGCCTTTTTAGTACCCTTAAACAAAAGACCTATATTTCCATTTAATTAAAACACTAAAGTTGTGCTTTGACTTGAAGAATTCACTAAGGACTGTAATTGATTTGGCCCATTTCCCCGTTTCTTTTCTCTTCTTTTTTGAAAATCACAATTAACAATGAAGCACTGTCCATTTTGGTCAAAGACCTGAAAAATAACAATGAAAAAGAAGACGGAGCACTACAGTCTCTATATGTTAATTGAGATGGCCAAAGAACTGTTATTCATTTTGAGCCAGTTGAACAAAACCCTTTATTTCTGTGGCAGCCCTACATCTGATTAATTTCTTTTCTTTCATTTTTTTTTAAACATTGCAATATTAGAAGTTCTTTATTTAAAAAGAAAGTAGCCACTGGTGATAAGAATAGATTTGCCTTCTATTCCAGGATTTTGTGTTTTCCTGACTTCTTGACATTCTTTCTTACCCCATCTCTCACTGGTTATATCTACTTTTAAGGTATTATGCATTTATGAAAATTGATCTGTGTGCTCCATTTATATGCTAATTAGCCCACACACTTTAAGCCACAACTTAAATTATGGGAAAATAAACACAAAACTGTTTAATAATGGTAACTGTGGACAAAGCATTAAATGTTTTAGCCAACCTATCTGTGATTCAGAACTTTTAAAAACCTTACAACTTGGGGCAGCTAAATAGTGCAATGGGTAGAGCACTAGTCTTAGAGCCAGGAAAATCTAAAATCAAATCTGGTTTCAGACACTTAACGCTTCCTAGCTATGTGACTCTGGACAAGTCATTTAACCCCAATTGACTTAAAAAAAAAAGAAGAAGAAAGAAAACAAAACAAAAGAAACAAGTTATAACTTATTTCATCTTGAGAAAATCTTTTATCTCTTGAGCCCCAATTTCTCTATTTGCATAGTAAGACATTGAACTAGATAATTTCTTTCTTTTTTAAAGCTTTATTTTCAAAACATATGCATTGTTTTCAACATTCACCCTTGGAAAACCTTGTGTTCCAAATTTGTTTCTCCCTCCCTTTCCCCTTAGCTCTTCCCCTAGATGCCAAGTAATGCAATATATATTAAATATGTGCAATTCTTAACTAAATTCTAATTTAATAATTGTAACTAAATTCTTCTGTGCATATTTCCATGCAAGAAAAATCAGTTCTAAAAGGAAAAAAACAAAATGCAAGTAAACAATAACAAAAAACTGAAAATACTATGTTGTAATCTACACTCAATCCCCAGTCCCCTCTCTGGGTGCAGATGACTTTTTGTGTCACAAGATCATTGGAACTGGCCTGAATCACCTTGTGTTGAAAAGAGCCATGTCCATCAGAATTTATCCTTATATAATCTTGTTTTTGCTGTGTACAATGCTCTCTTGGTTCTACTTACATCACATACGTTTCTCCAGACCTTTCTGAAATCATCCTGCTTATTTGAACTAGATGGTTTCTAAGGTTACTTCTCTCATTTCTATTATAGTATGTTTTTTTAATTTTCCTACCCTTTTGACTTCATTATCTTTCATCTTCTGCTTAGGGCCTTTATGATTATGGAAGAGGAGGGAATAGGACGAGAATGAAGTCTTGCTGAAAAATGGAGTGATATGCTTATAGTTGTACAGTAGCAAAATCCCTTTTCCCATAGGATGTGTGGAAGATGTAGGAGACTTGGTCTTAGGGGTAAATGATACATGATGATGACTTGAACCTGAGTTCAAGTGATATAAGCAATATATATGCACAAGATATAAGGAATCTTGTGAAAGTGGAATTGGAAACGCTTCATAATTTATTGGATATGTAGAGTGAGGGAGAATGAAAAGAACAGGATTGTTCTAAAGATGAGAATTTGTATGATTTGAAAGGTTGTTAATATTCTCCACAAAACTAGGAAAGTTAGAGATCTGGAGTGGAAGATGGGAAAGAGTGGTTTAGAAAGGGTTAGAAGAAAAGAGGAATTCTATCTGGACATGTTCAATTTAAATAAAGGAACCTGAATGGCACACTGATAGGGTTCATTCACTGAAAAGTGGAAAGGAAACTTCAGTATGTCCCTATTACCTGTGACACCCAATACCACCTCTTGTTGCAGTCAAAATATGACTCCACAGTACTGTCCCAGGTATATTATATAAAATCTACTTCAGTTATGGCTTGTTTAGTGGTCAGCTAGGCTGATCTTCTGGGATATTTCTTATGCTGAATATTTAATGTCCCATCTCTAAACCCCCTGCAGAGGATTTATACCCTCTTTAGCTTCACCTCTTAAAATCTCTATTCTGATTTCTCTAAGTGCTTCTTCTTCCTCCCCCAACCTTTGCACATTTTCATCTCATCTTTTTTAATGATTTACTTTATCTGCAACTGCACATCTTTTTGTTTCCCCTTAGAGTATAAGCTCCTTAAGGGTAAAAAAAAAAAAAGTTTAATGCCTAGCATAGAATAAATGTTGAACTTGCTGATTTCTAAGATCTTGATTAGAAATTATTAGAAATAAATGGTGTTACTACTACCTCTAGTAAAGAAAGGGAAGAGACTACATATTTAAATAGTGTCTACCATGTGCCAGGCTCTGTGCTACTATATGTAACCTCTTTTGATAGTTAGAAAGGTTTAAGTGGGTCCTGCTTTTTTTTTTTTCCTTTTCATTCACTAATTCTGGCTTTAGATAATTTTAAAATATTTAGATTCCACAGGTCACAGATCAATAAGATTCACAATTAAGAGCCCAAGATTTTCCTCTTTGGATCTGACCCTGCAATAATCAGTTTTGATTTTTCCCAGTAAATATGTGGTTATCTTTAGCCCTTTATACATACTGATGCTTTTTGTAAGTAACATGCAATTTATTGCATTTATTTTAATAGCTGCTATGGTATTCCTTCCCCAAGTTTCAGAAAGTAGAGGAAGAAGGTCAGTTTGGAACTCTTGACACATGTATAACTAAATTCTTTCCCTTCTCATCTTTTCATAAGAAAAATTCCTATTATTACTTCAGCAATATTGGTGAAACAAATATGTTTGCATTAGGATTGTTTCTTATGAATCCTATCAAAAAAAGATTAGGTACTACAGAAGGACTTAAATGGAGTAGGATGGATCTCTATCAATCAATAAACATTTATTAAACACTGTGCTAAGTAGAGGAAACAAGCCCCCTTTACTCCTTCCTTTCTCTTAACTTAATTATTATTCTTATTGATTAATCCTTCCTTGCTTTCATTTCTACAATCACCATAGTCCAGTGACCAATTAGTATAATAGATGGAAAACTATGGTTGTTCAAGGAAGAAAGCAGTCAGTAAATCATTTGTTTTTTACAAATATATAGATTCAAATACATACTTCCACATACCAGAGATTTCAGGAAAAAATCAGCTTCCTCTGAATAACAATAATAACAACATCAATGATAACTAGTATTTATATAGCACTTTCAGATTTGTGAAGTACTTTACAAATATCATTTTATTTTGTTCTTACAACAACTCTGGAAGGCAGATGCTATTGTTATCTTCATTTTATGTATATGTCTTTCTCTAAAAGTGAGGTGTAACTTTTTATTGTAGCTTTCAATTAATGAGGAAAATTGTTTTGTGAATTGTTGGTAGCGTTAAATATTTAGCCTTTTAAATAATTTTCATTTATTTCCTTTCTACTTTATCTAATTGTATCATGGATAATTATTATCTTGTGACTTAACAAAAAACTGTATCTCAGGAATCAAAACTGTATGAATTGTATAACACCAACATGCCCTTCCAAGGAATGTTGTGAAATTGAAGTTAAGCCAAGCATCTTGCTTTCCCTACCTTTTCCTTTGACATCCTGCCATAAGGGAATAATGTGGTAACAATAACTAGATCTCAAAACTTGAAGGCATAGGGAGCCAAAATTAGTATTCAGAAAAGAACTATCATTAGTAGTTACAGGTAGAATATTGGGTGGACCACTTGGTTATTCACCATCTACTGTCAGAATTCCATTAACAGCTCTTCCTTATATTCTTTGGATGATAATAGAAGAGTAAGAAGAAGAAAAGTTTTGCTTAGGGGGGTTGAAGAAAATAATTAGCACACCACAAGCTCATGGAAGACTAAGATAGACTGATAAAGCCTATGAACTCCTTATTGTTATTAAATGCGTAAAATAAATATAGAAGCTTACCAAGGCAACAACTCTTTGACATTCAATTATACATAATTTTTCTCTTTTTTTTGCTGAGGTAATTGCAGTTAAGTGACTTGCCCAGGGTGACACAGCTAGAAAGTGTTTAAGTGATCTGAGGTCAGATTTGAACTTAGGTCCTCCTGACTTCAAGGCTGGTGCTCTATCCACTGTGCCATCTAGCTGCCCCCATAATTTTTTTTAAAAAATAAAAACAATAAAAAACTAGTTTATGCATTAAGAATTCCTAATTTAAAAGGAATCTTCTTTTTAGCATCCAAGAAATCCTTTATTCCTATGTTTAAGTATAGCTAAGCATCAGTATCAAGCTCACCATCTTATGAAGATGCTTCTTCTGTTACTGTGTAGATTCAGTTGCTAGAAAGTTAAGCCAATACCTCCCACCATGACACTTTCACCTTTTTCTTTTAGTTCTGACTTTTGCAGTGATGCAAGAATTAGTTTAATTTTATTTTTACAGGAGAACCCTTCAGTAATTGATAAGAATGTTCATATACTCTCAGTCTTCTCTTTCCCACAGTAGTCCTTTCCATTTTAAATAAATTTATTGTGAATTTGCCATTATGAGAGGCAGTGTTGCACAATGCTTAAGAGATCTGGCTTCTGAGCCAAAAACCCTTGTTCAAGTTCTATCCTTGATGCAATGATTTTGCGCAAGCCACTTAATCTTTTACTGCTTTGGTATTTTTCCTAAACCAAAAGTTTCTCTTTGTACTAATCTCTATTTGTAGAAAAAAATTATTTTCTGATTTCCCTATATCAGTGAAATCATAAATCATATTCCATTTCTCCTCTACCATCACCACTAATATTCTGTTTTGGAATAAATATTGCCTAGTTTGATCAAGATCTTATAAAATCTCCTGTATTGGAGTCAATGATGTCATGATAGCTCCAATCTTGATTGCTAAGGTGTTTACCAGGGAATGGGGGAGGGAAGAAAAAGAAAAAGGAATGAGACCTTTCAGATAGAGAGCCATGAATTAGAAATGGGCATATTTCATTCTTAACATAATATTTTCATAATAACTTTTTTGGCTTCTTTCAATTATGCCCCCATACTTTGCTTATCTTTTTGCTCACTTTAATTTTTCCATGAAAAGTGAGAAAGGAAGCAAAGAAGGAAGAAAAAAAAAAAGATTTGAAATTTCATGCCTTTTCTCCCTTTATAATTTCTTTTGGTCTATAGTCAACCATCTTATTAAAGAGCTTTTTGAATCATTGTACATAACTGTTTTCAGAAAGCTTCTCTTCTGACAACAATTATTGTCCTTATTTTTTTATTTATTCATTTTTGGGTTAATTTAGTCTGGCTAAAATTACATACATATTCATGCATCTTAATAAGAACAAAGCTTTACTCTTGGATATTTTCCATAAATTTGTCCTCATAAGCAATTTGATAGACGTCTTTTTAACTATAAGACTAGAAGTTCACAATGACTTAATCTAGCCTGTTTTAAAAATCCATCATTTATTATTAACTCTTTCCTCATGGTCCAAATTCCCTTTTTTCCCTTTTTTTAAAGTAAAGACATTTTCAAAATGGTTTAAAGAAGCAAGTCTTTTATAATAGAAAGATAGTTTAATTATTAGTAAATATCAGGATCCTAGGGATTTGTCCATTGGCACTCTACTCTGCTTATCAAATTTGTAGGTGACATAAAGCTGGGAAGAACTGCTGATATATTAGATAACCCAGTCAAGATCCCCAAAGATCTGATAAGATGAAATTTAATAGTGATAACTGTAAAGTTTTAATTGGCATCTCAGAAATCTCTTTCACAAGTACCAGATGGGCAATACTACTAAGAGAGGTATTTATTTGGAAAGATTTAAGAATTTAGGAGACTTTAAGGTCTGAAGGAATCTGTATTTTGAGATTATATCCCAAAACAATTGATTTTAGTAAAATATTTAAAAGATTGTCATGAGAGGTAGGAACAGAATATGGATTTCCCCCTTCTCCCTCATTCCAACCCCCCCTCCCCATAAAAGTTTAAGTGGGAAGGGGAAAAAGTGTTAATTATTAGGAATGATAGAATCTAGAATGATTCTGTAAGGATGCATGATCATGTTTTCTGGTCACTGAGCAGAAACCAGTAAATAGTGAAATATTAGAAAGATTAGAAAGAGAAAGATGGAATAATAGTTAGGGACAATCTGCTGGAGGAAGACAGGAAAGAATGGGATTCAGGGTGCATATACGATGCTTTTCCATGATATGGGAAAAGGCTACCTTCATTACAGAATAAAAGGACCACATCATGGAAATTATCAGAGGGATGTGAGATGAACAGGGGATGAGAGACAGCTTGTGACAGATGGCTTCATTTTTAGTGAAAAGTCAAGATCCTTTGCCATACAACATAGTAATAGGAGATGTTTTTGGAGGTTTGAAAATAAGCAGAGAAGGAGTAGAAGGTTGAAATTGGGTAACAAAATTTTCTGATATACCCATTCACAGTGATTGACTAACTTCTAACTCTGTTCACCAACACATAAATAAGAACAATAGAGTCAGGTTTGAGATTTAGCGAGATATGATCAGCAATAGGATTAGAAGGCAAGGCATTTTGAGAGGAGAAGGCAGTGAAGAATTTAATTCTTTCACTAAGGAATTGAATTGTGAAGGAAGGAGAGAATTGCCAAAACAAGAATGATTACCTGTGACAAAACTGGAGTTGGATGGATAGAAAGTAATGATGAGAGTAATACATAGATTTAGGATTAGTAAGGTATGAGAATATACGGAGTGATAAACAACTATATTTGGATAAAGGAACTTCGGAGTTTTCAAAGAGAACATGGAACACTTATGGGTGATGGTAAGATCAAACGTGTGACCTTCTCTGTATGTACCTGAACTGGAATAGAAGAGGATGTCATGGGGTTTCTATAGATTTAGGTAGAACCTGCAAAATTAGGATATTCAAGAGTATTTTAAAACAATCAAATGACCTATAATTTTCCTATTACATACTTCATGTATGGGAGATCTATATAAATACAAGCTGTTAGGTGAAATCCAAACATCTTCCTTTTTAATAGATGATTAAAATCTAATTGTGAAATTAGAATGTATTTCTTGTTCAACTTGCACATTTTCTGCCATTCCTGATCTGAAAGAAAAAAGATTTGAGTTTGATTTCAACATTTGTTTCAGTTCCCTACAAAGCAGATACTCAGGACAGAAACTGAGCATGCCTATAGAAGTTGCCTAAAACACTCTTGCTCTATGCAGCTATATAGCACACCATAACTAATATTCCTAATTCTCCCCTTTTCAGGTTATTAAAATTTAGAAAATTACTTTTCCCTGTCATTCTAGCCCCATCCCTAAAAATCATTCCAATATCTATCAATCTCAATCTTAGGCTACCACTGAAGATGCTCTCCATTTCATTACTAGCCAAACTTAATTTATAGAAGAAAGGATATGTATAAAATGATAGCATTTAAAAAAAAAAAAACCGTTGATATAAAACAGCCCTCCTCATAACTTTCTCTCACTGCCCCTCCATATACACCTCCCAACAAAAAAGTAAATAAAAATCCAGGGACACTTAATCTTCATAAATATACAGATAGTCTGGGGCAAGAGTGAATTTAGACTTAGCTTAGAGTGAGGTAACACATTTGTGTCTGGAAGACTTCTTTTTGAGTCTATAGTTGACTTTTATTTCTTGTTCAAAGGGTCATGTAACTTAAACCTGCATCCTCCTTGAGTTCTTTTTTACATTATGTTGTGTCTCTCTTTGCTCTGGATTGAATTTTTTGTCTCCTATCAGTTCCTTTGCTCAGATGACATTATCAATAGTTCTTCTCAAGAGATTAGCTCTAACTACAATCTTCAATTGTATGTAGGACTGAAATCATTTAGCTTTGGGCTCCCTATCCCTTTGGACTAACCTTACTTATAGACTGTATTGGGGATGACTGATCTTACCTATTCACCCAAAGATAAACAAACAGTGTAAACCATCTTGTTTATTCTACATTTAAAACTATCTTGATAAGACTAGATTCATTAATGGGATTAGAAAGATTTAAATGGATTTTTTTCTTTTCATTTAATAACTATCTTCAATTAACTTTTCCTCCCCCTATAGAATTCTACAAGAATGCATTATTTGTATTTCACCATTGCTGCTTTGATTTATGTTCTCAAGTTGCTCCTGCCAAGGAGCAACTTTCAAGAGTATACCTACTAACAGAATATTGCAAAATTAATTTTAAAAAGACATATTTGAACTTGTTTCTCTTGGTTATTTCTCAGATCTTCTGTCATTGTCATTTTCTACTTTTATATACCTATCAGTGTGGTGCTTCATCCTCTAAATGGTACATGGCATTTTCCTATTCTAGACCTCATATTCATCTGTAAAATCATGGGGTTGGATTTGATGATTTCTGAGATTCTAAAGCATGGGCCCTTCCATTGTAGTGGTTATTACTAAGTCATGCCTAAAGTATGATTCATTTCTTTCAACTTAGTGATTGACAGTGCCAATAAAAAATCAGGAATTTACTAGTAAATTTTAGTGCCTTTCGTTTGGCTGAACAAATATTTCTAGTGAGCTTTAAAACTAAAGAAGAGTGTTTTTGGTTATAGATGAAAACATTTGGCAATGACAATTGAACAGTTTGAAAGCCTTTGTGACGAAATTTCAGTATATGTGTGAAACAGAGTTAGCAAAATAGAATTTATAGAATTTGTTACAGGAAAATATGCCATAATGTTTTAGTATCTAGTATAGTGTCAATGTTTCAAATCTTGCCTTTGTTGAAGAGTAAGTCCTGGGAAAAAATTTTAAGTTTTAAAACATCTTCACTGTACCTATGGCCTACTACATAACATTTCAAAGTGAGACTTTTATTGATCTTTGTAATTACTAAAATAATCAGAAAACTTAAAGCTCATTTATGTTCATTTAAATACATGAGAATATAATATGCAAGAGATGACTCAGTTTAAATTCTGTAAAAGTATATTAGTTATCGCATTCCCAATCCTTCCCTCCCCAAATCATTTGATACTTAGAGAACTTGAACAAACTTTCTCACACATCTCCTTCAGAGGCTTTTATATTTTCTCATTTTTCTGTTCTTTGCTCCCCCCTTTTTCTTTCCTATCTTTTCTCAAAATAAAATCATATGTACATATACATAAATGCATACATGTGTATGTTTTTACACATACAAAGTATTTTGCAGTTCTTATTGTGTTATGTTGTCAGTTATCAAGTTTTTCATTAATTTTCCTCCTATATGGTTCTTTTCTGTCCTCAGAAAAGCACTTTTTCATCATTAGGAAACGTGGAGAGACAGTCAGATAGAAAAAGAGCTAGAGAGAAAGAGAAAGGGAGGAAGAAATATTTTGGGTAGATTTTGAAATGGGCTTTTTCTAAGCTCTTCTCAAGGATTCCCATTGTTTCTGTGCTCTGATTATTACATGTATTACATTAAAATGTCATCCTAAAATGAGATTTTTATTTTTATTTTCTCTAGATACATGTACTATCAAAAAATATTGAACTAGAAATTTTAGTAGCTTTATAAAATCAGTGATTTCTACAGAATGTAATAAAATAGTTTTTAGAGGGAGAGAAATTTTTGTTATATTTACAGGTAAACTTATTAAATTCTAACAAATAACCAGGTATTTTAAAAACATTTCAATTAATTTAGTTAAGCTACTAGTTAATTATCGAATAGCTATTTATATATTATTTTGATTTGCATATGTAGACATAACTCAGGTGTTGGCCATCAAACATAAATTGCCCCAAATACAATTGAGATTATGCCTATTTTTCTCTTTATTCTGCAAATCTACAATAAATATCAAGTATTTGTGAAAGCCGTTATATTCTGGGAGCTTTTTTCCATTTGTTGCCTTCTTAAGTGTATGTACTATGAAGAGACAAATTCATCTGGCAAAGTTAAATTGGAAGGAAATGCAAGTCCTTTATGAACACCAAACAACTATCTTTTGTTTATATCTTCCCTTAAATTTTGAAGCTTGTCGGTTTTTATGTCCAGTTTACAGTGTAGTTGTCAAATCCTTTGTAACAGGTCATTTTGATCCCTAGAATTACTGTAATTTGTTCATGGAATCATAGCACTAAAAAGACTTGCAAAAAATAATCCATTGTCTCCATGTAACAGAACACAAAATGAATAAACTTTTTAGTAAGATTTTCCTAGGATAAGAAATTTCTTGTGTGACACGAGTATTTGTTAAATGCTTTGTTTAAAATAATACCTTAATGCCTCATCATAAGGACATCTGCCATGTGCATCTGGCTTTTCCTTAGTAATTCAAACTCATTCTCTCATTTATATTTCTAGAACACAAGAAAAGTAGTTTTACTGTGCATATTCTTTGAGCCAGCAGTGTTTCTACCGGGCTTATATAACAAAGAGATCTTAAAGAAGGGAAAGGGATCCACATAAGCAAAAAAAAAAAAAAAAAAAAATTGTAGTAACCCTTTTTGTAGTGGCAAGAAACTGGACCGAGTGGGTGCCCATTAGTTGGAGAACGACTGAATAAGTTATGGTATATGAATGTTATGGAATATTATTGTTCTATAAGAAATAATCAGCAGGATTATTTCAGAGACCCCTAGAGAGATTCACATGAACTGATGCTAAGTGAAATGAGCAGAACTGGAGATCATTGTATACAGCAACAAGATTATACAGTGATCTGTTCTGATGGACTTAGCTCATTTCAACAATGAGATGATTCAGAGCATTTCCAATGAGCTTGTGATGATAAGAGCTATCTACACCCAGAAATTCAGAAATTTACATTCATTTTCATGCTAGATGAACCAGAAACACACAGTTTGTCATATTTTCCCTTCTGTTTCTTTTTCACTCTTTCTTCTGAACCTTAAACTGGAACTGAGTGTAATGTCAACCCACAGACACTATTCTTAATCTCTATTTGTTAGCCATGTAATCTTGAATTCAGTTCAATATCCCATCTAAACTGATGTGGTGTTTTAATTCCCTGGCTTCTTTCAAATCTAAGCTAAGGATCCCACCTTCACTTAGCACAAAACATTTCCTCATCCCCCTTTATCCTAGAGCATTCCCTCAAGGATATCTAGATTATAACCTCCAATTTATTTTATGTAGATTTTATTTGTACATAGTTATTTGCATCTTGTCTCCTCCAAGAGACTATAAACTCCTTGAGAGCATTCACTATTTCTCTTCTATTTCCTCTACTTAGTACACTGCCTGGCACATAGTAAACACTTAATGAAATGCTTGTTCACTGATTTAATGGTTAGTAAAGATAAAACTACATGGAGGTAGAACTATATATATTTTTTGGCCAGGATTCACCCACCAATTATATAGAATGGTAGATGAAGGGGGAAAATATAAAAATAACTGACTTTTTCAGCTTGAGTAGAAGGGAGAAAAGCATCATTTGGAGAAAGACAGAATTTTGGAGGATCACAAGATTTTAAGCTAAGAATCTTAGGAGTACGTTGAGTTGAAATGGTAGCAAAAAAAAAGCTCTGTTATTATATGCAGGATGTTGTTATAAATGTGAGAATGAAGCTTGAAGAAGAATAGTATGCTGAACCTATCTATAGATTTGGATATCATATACAGAGGTGATAATTAAACCATCGAAAACAGATGATAGGATAAGAACAGAAGACACAAAAATTTGTTGTAGCAAGTTTGATGAGATTCTCATTTCTGAGGTATATGAAGAACTGATTCAAATTTATAAGAATAAAACATACTCTATACTTGACAAATGAAATCAAGGAATATAAACAGGCAATTTTCTAAAGAAGAAATCCAAGATATTAATAACTGCCTGTAAAAGGATGGAAAAGAATAGCTGACAGACGTGGCATGCATTCATACTTTGATTTCTGGAATGTTGGTTGGTCATTGCATTGAACCAAGTTCTTAAAGTCCTTCAAAAGTGTTTACCTCATTTAATATTGTTATTCTATGTGTTATTCTAGTTTTTTTGCTTCACTTCATAATTTGATATCAGCTTTCCAGTTTTCTCTGAAATTACTTTTTATCATTTTTTACTTCACTATATATTATTATGCCACAATTTGTTCAATCTATCAGTTTCCTATCAATTTTAGAAATGAAATTTCACAATAGGAACTTGCTGTGAAGATTTTTTTCCTTAGTTAATTGTCTTCTAATTTTAGCTACATTGGTTTCATTTTTAAAGTACATTTATATGATCAAAGTTGTCCATTTTTTCCTTCTATGATCCTCTTCTTTGTTCATGAACTGTTCTCTTAATACCTGGGGCCACCAGTGGGGAGTTTTCTCTTGCTCTCATAACTCATTTATAAAGTCATTTCATGGTATCTTTTCAATAACATCTTACAAGTCAGCATTTATTCATAAATTTTTACTCCTTAATTATTTGGAAAAAAAGAATTAGTCCTATTAACAGTTTGGAAAATAATATTAGTATTGTGTTGCAAACTAACAGTCCCTCAAAACCAAATTTTTATCATGTAGTTTTATTTTGATCTTCTTATGACAAGAAAGCAAACATGTTGAAACTTCAGATAATTCTTATAAGAACTATTATAAATTCTACTCTGATCTAGTTATTACTATGCAGAAGTTAAATTATTTTTAATCTCACTAGTCTTATTTTTTCATTTTTTTTTACTTTTATTTTTATTTAAGCATATTATTTTGACCAAGGCACACCTATATATTTGTCTCCATGAAAGGAAATTAAATCAGAATCTTGAAAGTTTGCTTCTTTACTTTCATATCCAATTATTTTTGCATAAAATTATTATTTTACATAAATAATATCTATGCCTCAGGTTATGCAGAACATTCCCATGAGGTGCATTATATTGTTTCTTTTATTATTATTTTGTCCTTAGTGGTGTTATTGCCACATTTAATTGTGAATTACTTGATTGCTTTTTCTTCTGTTAATATATAACTCTGCTTGGCATTAACTAATTCATAACTTTCTTCACATGTGAATGAAGTAACCATAAAAATGAGGGTTTAGATGAGCAACTTGCCAGCAATGAAAATTTTGCCAATATTTCATGAGAAATGTTACTGGTCAAAAGAGGCAAGGGGAAGGTTGTTTATATTTCTTTAAAGATCTTGTGTTTCGCAAGTGTAGTCCAAGACCTCTCTCTTCCCCCGCTCTTTTTTTTTTTTTTTTTTTTTTTTGGACAGGAATGAAAGTAAGAAATAGTGCCTTTTGAATAGGATCTTTCCTTTAATTACATTGGGTAGATGATAATGGTTGGTATTGCATGTTTAATGTAACATTCTGGATATCCCTCTTCTTTTTTTCCTCACAGCCACCACATCTTGAGCAGAAATAAAAGGTTCAAAGCTTGTCAGCATCAGTTTATAGATAGCTGTTTAAAAATAATGAGATATTGGGTATTGTAAGGCTCTGGGCTGTCTTGCCAGACTCATTTATTTCCATTCACCTTTTGTCAGAATTGCAGACAGAAGACATTCAATTAAAACTTGTCACCTGTTGCAGATGACCTAATTTGTATTTGTATGTGTCACAGATTAGGGTTCCATGCTTCAGAGAGAACAACTTTTATTCTTCATGAGCCATTTTCAGAATAAATATTTTCTTTATTGTCATTTTTACCTCCCCAACCCTCCAGCATTTCAGTCATAGCTCCTACCCCCTCCTTTCCCCTACTTAATAGTTTTTTCCCCCAATTACATGTGAAAATAGTTTTCAGTGTTCATTTTACAAGATTGTGACTTCAAATTCTTTTTCTTCCTCCCTCTTGCCTTTCCAAGACATCAAGCAATATAACTTATACATGTACAATCATATTAACAGAATAAAAGTAACCCTGAATAAGCCATGCCTTTTCCTCTTACCTGCTTACCTTGAAACCTATAAATACAAATGCCTGATTCTGAAGGAAATGAATATCTTATGAATTTCATTCCTTATAATCATTTAGAGACCAAAAGTAGAGATTTTCCCTTATTAATTTTTTTGGTGTGAAACATTGAAATTTTTGTTACCTTTTAAAAAGATCATCACCATTTCTTTACCATTCTCCCCATTCAGTTTTTCCTTCACTTTTATTAATTTTTTTTGTAGTTATTGAGTTTCCCTTTATGTAAGTTATTATATCTTTAGGTGAATTCCCATTGTTCTTTCACCAGGGGGTAGCAATACTCTGTTACATTGATAGAGAACAATTAGATCAGGTATCCCATCTTTGCTGGGCACTTATTTTCTGCTACTATAAAGATTAGTTCTTTTAACATTTTTAAGTCAAAAATCTTTTGTGGAATGGTCAATCCATTTTAGAGATCCATCAACAATGTTTTAAAGTATTATTCTTCTCATAGCCCCTCCAACATTTACTTTTACTAATGTTTAATCATAATTGACATTTTGTTCAGTGTTGGGGGAAATCTCATAGTTGTTTTCATTTGTGTTTTCTTTATTATTAGGGATTTTGAAACTCTTGTTGATTGATTTGTATTTCTGCTTAAAACATTCCTTATTTGCTTTGATGTAGATAAAAGTGTTTTCAAGAATATGTCTTGTAAGCCAACAGATGACTTCCCTATCGAGTCCTCAGAATCATGGGCATTATTTCAGTTATTTATATGCATGATGGAATTTAACTTTTGGCTCTCTTGAGGACAGGAGAACTTTATATCTTTTTTCTTCTAAGAACTGTAATTTGAGTAATTTGAATCTAATCTAGTAGACAATACGTCGCTCTCTAAAGTAAGAAGGCCTAGGTTCTTGTACTTTTTTTTTTTTTTTTTTTTCTGATAGTTCAGTTACTTTGAGCGAGATATTTAATTTCTTTGGATGTCTATTTTCCCATTTGCAGAATTGGGTAGTTAGGATAAATGATTACTGAGATTATTTAAGGGTCCATTAGTAAAGCCTGTGATCTTATGTTTCATTCTAACTTGTTGCATCTCATCCTTTGACAATGCCTTTGATATTTTGGGATCTTCTCAGCTTTTGAATATTAGCATAACCTATGGCAATTCTAATGACTTATATCCCTACCAAAAATCACTTTTATTTCTAACCTGAATAAAATAAGATAAATGCTAAATATTTTGATATATCCAAAATTATTGTTTTTACCTTTTATTAGACAAATTTATTTCATCTCTTCACAAGCTTTGTGTGTGTGTGTTTTAGTTTGAGGGGGTAGGGGTGTTAGTAGTTACTGTATATTTGGGGATGCTAGCCTTATTCATATAATTTTCTGCTTTCTAAGCACAGTTTAGATTTCTCCTTTCCTCCCAAAGTTGCCTGGATAACAGTTTGTTTATGCTGAAGTATTTCAAAGAATAAAAACTCATACTTTTGCTCAACTTTACCATTTAAGTGATCACTGCCCCCACACCTATCTTTTGAAGAGGGCAATGCAAATTTTGTTCTCATTTTACTAAAGAGAAAATTAGCTCACAGAAGAAATCTTCCTATGGTCTCAGAACTTCTACTTCTTAATTAACAAAATCATTTAGCCTGATGTAGTAGCCAGAATCAAGAATTTTTCATCAGACAACTTAGCTTTAAATTCAGTCTCTTATCTTCAGAATTACTTCATAGTTAAGAGTATGTTTCTTGCTCTCATCTGTAAAAATAAATTTATAACATGTTAGCCAACTGTCATACAAAAATGAGTTAATGTATGTGAAAAATTTGGATATTATGCAGCTCTCTCTAAATGTAAGGGGTCCTTGTTGTTGTTATAATGTAATAAGACATTGCTAAGAGGAAGGAATTGGGGTTAAAAAGTCAGTGACTGTTTTAGAAATGGTCACCCAGGAGGTAAACCTTTGGGGATATTCAAAAGGTTAGCTCTATATTTTGGGATATAGGGATAAAAGTAGCTTTCAGGGCTTGAGTTGTTGGGTTGCCTTCTAGCATCCTGATGATAGCAATATGTTATATTCACTCCCTGGTGTTAAGTGTAAATGCATAAAATTTTCACTCATTCCTTTACTCAGTAGCCTATAAATATGCACAACTTGTCTAGGGCAAACTCATACACTCTATCAAGATATTGTCCCGAAGGAAAACCCCATCAGAGGCTGCCACTAAAATTCCTGCTACTGCTTTTGATATTGCTAATCTGCCCTTGCTTCTCTTTCTGCTACTACTCAGAGATTTTCAATATCCTCTCGATAATTCTCCCAGAAAATATCAGGAGAATTCAAGGACATTGTAAGAAACTACATATCCTCATTCTCAGAATTGAGAATGAGGTCCCCCTCATGGTCCCCTATTGCATGTGGGGACCACACAGTTATGTATAAAGTCTTTCTCTTAATGCTCTGTATTCAGAAGATATCTGCTTTTCCAAAGTGTTTATAGGATTATTATTTTTTTTTTTTTTTGCAAATTGTGTTTTAGACCATTTATTCTGTTTACATATTTAATAACCTAGGAGGTAAGCATTTAGATATCAATTCCTTTTCAGTATAAACACTTACATTTCTCTTGAAGTATCCTAAGAGTCCATTTAATTAATGTTCTTAACAGAGCTTTGTTCAGGAACATCATCATATATGCTTTATTCTAAATTAAGCAAACCTGGCTAAAGGAGACCGTTATTTAATTCATTAAAAGGGAGAACTTATTTGTGACAATCAAGAAGTATTTTTACTTTTCAATTTTGGCAGCATCTAAAATTAATCAAAATTTGTACATTAGAGCAGAAAGTCTTAAAAAGGGGTTGTAGTGTTAAAATTAGCTGACCTAAGAAGACCTTGTGCTGAACTAGTTTACTTTCTATGTTTATTTGCCTCACAGCATTCTTTTTTTTTTTTTTTTTTGGCCTCTCTGTCTATCCTTGCTATCCCAATTTTGTAAATTCTGACAGTATATAAGATTTGTATTTCCCTTGTGGCAATGTAGGCATATGTAGTACTTGAAAAAGGAACCAATATGAAGTGCTCTATTAGGTTGGTAATATGTACTATTAAAGTTCCTTTCCCCCCCTTTTTTAAAGGTAACAATGACTTTTCACATGAATAATAGCCAGTTAGTTTAATTAACTTTAGTTTTTTATAAATAAACAGTATTTCAGGGACCTTGTTTTCTTGGGAGAAATTTTTATTTTAAAACTTTTTTTAACTTGGTAACAAGCACAAGCCAGAGGTTTTTATGGATGCCCATGTTGTTGATACTATTGTCTTCACAGAAGATGTGGAGATTTGACATTCATGCGACTAATTGTGTGTGTGTGTGTGTGTGTGTGTGTACTTGTACAGACAATATGGGTATTCTAAAACATACAATGATTTGAGCTTTGTGCATTGGGGTGATAGGTGAGAGAGAAGATAGGAGAAAAGAAGAGAAATTGATCCCAATTAATACATGTCAACATTTAGATATATACAATCAAAACACTTTATTGAGGCAGTAAATCTAAAAATTACTACCTTTATAATCCACCCTTAATTAATAAAAGTTACTTAAATACTTTAGTTAAATCATGTTTTAGTGGTAAAAACTCACCTTTGAAAAAAACAAGAGTTTCTTTCCCTTATTGAGGAAAAGGTGATATGATGCAGTTATCTAGGAAGTGATGTGGAGGCTAACTTCTGGGCAAGATGAAGTGAGAATACTCAGAACTGGCATTCCATAGGAAGAGCTATATATTTTAGTAAGGTGGAGGGTGAGAATGATGGAATGAATGAAGTGATTTGGAAATAGCCAAAAAATGAAAAGATATCCCATATCCAGACTTCACAAGACAAAAACTTACATCTGAACCTGCCATTCCAGAAATCAAGTCCAAGGTTTGGTGAGAAGTCAGTGAAGATGATGATAACTCTATGATTTATAGGATTCTTCTTGGATTACTTTCAGTACAACTATAGAAAGGAAGCTTAATATTTCCATAACTCATTTTGCTGATAAGTTCTTTATTTTGACCACATGATGGCAGTTTTTATGGATATATTTCTACAGAATTGACAGAACTGATTGTTGTGATTTCATATGTATATAGTTTTAGTGAACACATCAGAACTAATTCCTAAAAAATCCTTATGATAATATGGTCCTTTATACCGACATATTGAAGGAACATAATTGATAGTTTTCCCTACTTCTTTGCTTGAAGTAGTTTATAATACAATCTGATTACAAGGTATATTAAAAAAAACACCTGAACCCAAAAAAAGACTCACATATGACATGACTTCAGCCCTTCCTTTTTCTTGTTATACACTTTGTTGTTCCACAAATATATATTAGATATCTTTTGATTTCGGGTTTTTTTTTTTTTAAATTTCTTTCTCATTTAATGACAACCATAGTAGGAAGGTTATTTCTGCTTAGATCCCAAATTTGAAAATGGTCATTTTGATGGCTATTTGGTCACTCATATCCATTAGTTCTAGAATTCTATGCCTTCTTATACTTGTATTTATTATTCTGGTAATGTGTAACATTTCTTTTGTAAGTTTTAAATTCAGAATAGAAACGCAAAAGAAATTTAATAAAAAAAAAAAAAAGGAAACTGCCAAATTATTTGTAAAATAGAACCATATTTTCATACCCTTGTCTCCAAATCCCAACCAAAATAATTTTAAATTTCATTGAGGTTTTTATAAGATTTGAATGAATTTTAAGAATAAACTTCAATTTTTAAACTAGAACTAGAAGTTAAATGGAAATAGGATTTAAAGTAAACTATTATTTATTTAGTGCTATGGCTTTAAACTGCCACCACTATTGCTACTACTACTAACTGCTACTTTATTTCTACAGTTACTCAAGCATCTAGTACATTGCTATTATTAGGAATAATAATTTACCTTTGCACATTCAAATAATTAACTAGATCTATGATGTCATCAATTAAAGAGTTCCCAGCAACAATATAAAGAATATTGTGTCCATACCTATCCATCTTCTGGGATTCATCATGTCTTTGTTCTCACCAAATTTCAGCCAAGTACATTTCAACCAAAATGCAAGTTCTTCCCTTTTTCCTGACATTGGCAAGTGACATGGGAGCACATGAGCTATCAGTTGTTACTGTATTTCTATGCCATTTTATAATTCAGAGACCACTTTTCCAGCGATTGAATTAGATGGCTATTGTCATTGATTAAAACCAAAAAAAACCTGAGCCAGAAATCAAAAATCAGTTCTCCACCAACTTTTTTTTGTTCTGTTTAGTTCCTGGAAAACTATACAGATTTAGACTTTACCTTGACATCCTCTTTTATCAAATAAATTTTCTTTCTTTCATATTTGGGTAAAAGTGATATATATATGTTTGTTGATTGGGGAGAGAAGGGGGGAAGAGAGAGAGACAGAGAGAGAGAGAGAGAGAGAGAGAAAAAGAGAGAGAGAGAGAGAGAGAAAGAGAGAGCACATTCAAATAGAATAAAATAAAATTAGAGATAATATATTTATAAAATATTTTGCAGACCTTAAATACTAGATGAAAAAAAAAGCAATTAGGACACTTCTTAACTCAAGGAATTTACATTTTAATGGAGTTTTTGAAGAACAAGTTGAAAGTAACTAGAGGAATATTGCAAAATGTCTGAAAGAACTAGCACTTGAACCCCATGCCTGGCACAGGAAAGCAAAACATTTACACATTAGAAGCTAGGAAGCCAGGAGTAGAGTCTAATTTTCCAGTCAGGTGGAGGTAATTGGAGAGCAGAGAACAATAGCATCAAAGGGTTCTAAACGTCTAGAGCACATATAAATTATTTTTATATTTAGATTGCAGAAAATTATTTGTCTTTCTCTAAAAGACCAGTGTGAACTTTTCAATTGGTCATATTAAATTCTAAAATCCTATCACACTTTGTGTTTTCATTGGTTTTTGCATAAAAAAAGGTTCAGGATTGTATTCTGATGGAAGTGGATTTCTTTGACAAAGAGAAGATCTAACTCGGTTTTAACTGATCAGTGATGGACGGAAGTTGCTACACCCAAAGAAAGAACACTGGGAAATGAATGTAAACTGTTTGCATTTTTGTTTTTCTTCCCGGGTTATTTTTACCTTCTGAATCCAATTCTTCCTGTACAACAAGAGAACTGTTCAGTTCTGCACACATATATTGTACCTAGGATATACTTTGACATAGTTAACATGTATAGGACTGCCTGCCTAGGAAGGGAGGGGAAAAGTCGGAACAAAAGTGAGTGCAAGGGATAATGTTGTAAAAAATTATCCAGGCATGGGTTCTGTCAATAAAAAGTTATAATTATTTAAAAAATAAAATTAAATTAAATTTTAAAAAATAAAAAAAAGGCTCAGGATTTAATAAAGTATGATATTTAATTAAGTAACAAAAGTATGATATTCAATTCAGTTATTACCTACCAGTACTTTGATAATTCATTAAAAACATATGTTTTTGGATAACCCATATCAAATTGCTTGCCTTCTCAGTGAGAAGAGGAAAAGGGGTAAGAATTTGGAACTGAATTTTAAGAAATAAATGTTTAAAAATTTTTTTTCTTATGGAATTGGAAAATAAAATAATAGATATTGACTTAAATTGCTATGGGAATGTTCGTGACTGGGTTGTACCAGCAAATAAAAATGACAATATTACCCCCAAAGTAAGAAAGAAACATACATTGTTATTACAGTTGTGTTGTTTTTTGTTTTGTTTTGTTTTTTGTAATATATTTCCCTACTTCAACTGAGTTTAATCTGTTGTTTTCTGAAACATCCCAATAACCTACTTTGCCTTTGTAGGTCATAGTCCCTGTAGGTTTTGTATTCAGTGACTGTAAACAGTCAGCCACAATTGTAAAATTTAGAATATATGACTTCAAACTCTTAATTGTTGTATTTAGAGTTACAAAGGTACTTAACAACAAAGTGTCTAATTTGATCCCTTAATTACAATTGATGAAATTCAGTCCAAGTGACTTGTCCAAGATTGTTGTTCTTCTATTTTTTCATGTCTTTTTTTCCAACTCACTTACTTTAGCACCTCCCTTTAAAATCTCACCGGCCCAGGATTTTCATTTTCCTAATTCATTCTGACGAAAGACAAAACGTGTACTTTGACCTAGTAAATAAAGAGCCAACTTTGTAGGCAGGATGACCAGGGTTTAAGCATCACCTCTTCTCACATGCTACCATGAGTATAACATTTAATCTTTCAATGAAAAAAGGTATTCTCTAAGTCCCCAAGTTGCTAAGAATCTCCCAAACTGAATATCTGAGAATGTTCTCCCATTCAAGAGATTCATTTTAATGAAATCATAGGCTTAATCATTATCCTTGTTAATTATGATCTCTTTCTTCCCATTCTGAATTAGAAACGGGTCTGTTTAAATTATTTATTCCAGGATATAGATAATGTGTTTCTTTTCCTCATACTTTTTTATATTTTGTAGTAAACAGTATTAGTAGTGTTATTTTTAGGTTTTGGGGTTTTGTTTTTTTAATGTCTGGCTGGTAGGAGTATTAAAGGGGATAATGGTTGATTTATCTGAATATCTCTTAATGTGTTTGAATTGCCTTCTTGTTTGCATTTATCTTATGCCTATGGTTTACAGAGATGATAGAAATTTCAATGTTTAATCTATAGGAACACAACAGCTTCAAGAATCTAAAATGATGATCTACCTTTACTTTGATACCTAAAAATGTAACTTTATACTCTCTTTCATCCAGTTCACTAGATCATAATTACTCTCTAAAGGGGGGAACCACTCAGGGAACAGAACAATCTTATTGACTCCATCCTTTTCATCTGTAACTTCCACTGTGCTCTAAGCCCTCTTATTACTATGCATTTCTCTCTCTGTGCTAGATACCCTCTCCTCCCCTCTACCCCCCAGATACTCCTCATTTACTCTTTCTTGTTGAGTAAAATACCTTACCAGTATAACAGCATCTTTCTTTTTCTTGTATTAGGGGTGCGTCTTGATAGAGTCCGTGGAGGTCGCCAGAAATACAAACGCAGAATAGATGCAGAGAATAGCCCATACCTGAACCCTCAGCTGGTTCAGCCAGCCAAAAAGCCATGTAAGTACATCAGATATATTGGAATTCCCAGCATACAAATGCTTTTCTTTTGACTTAGCATATCAGCTCACAGTGCTGCCTTTAGTAGGAATTCTCTTTCCTTAAGGACTATAGCATTTATTACCAGTGGATTTGCTACAAAAAGAATGTAAGATATAATCTGGCTAATTAGAATTTTTGTGTCAAAAGCTTTGTTAGTTTCCCACCTTTTCCCGCCTTGTTTTTAAAGTTTATTAATACACAGTTTATTTAGTGCAAATTTTACATTTACAGGTTGTCCTTATTTTCACTGGTACATAAAATAAGCCAATCTGTGATCATTAGCTTATTGTAGTTGCTAGTTTCAGATTTCACAAGAAAGTCATTTTTGTAGTTTTCACTAACTAAATGAGTTTTACTGCTCAACTCTCCCAAAGAAAATACATTAGGGGCCTCATTAATTTGGAGACATAGAAGGTTAACACAGTAGCTAGCAACAGATTAAAACAAAAATGTGCCACACTAATAACAAGCATAGGTTGGCAGTTCCATTTAAAATGCCCATATGGGTACTGTGAATTATTTTAAAAGAGCCCATGCTTTTATAATTCCAGGTTGCAATTTACAGTTCATTGGTGCATTGCTAAAAGGCAAACTATTTTCTTTTATTAATTAAAAATAACTTAAGTGTAACAAGTTTCAATTTTAGGGTGCCAAGTCAGAATTCCTATCAGACAGTCATAGAATGCTTTGAAAACTGATAATAGAATTCTCCTGTTCAGTTGTTATAGTCACAAAATCCACAAAGTCCACAGAATCCACAATTCTAAGGAGTTTGTCTCTACAATTCAAAAATCACATTCAAGCCTTTTTTTTTTTTTTTACAAATCTCCATCTTTCCTCCTTTCCTTCCTCACTCCCCAGCATTTTCTTTAAACTCATAGTCTCCAGGAGGGGTCACTACTGTGTACATTACTATGAAGAATGGAGAGGTCTTTGGAACAAATAAAACACCTCGATTTGTAAGCAGAAGGGCATTTTAGCCATGTCAAAAGAAAAACTACCAGTTTTACATGAAATTGTAGCTTAAGCGAACATATGGCATAGTTTCCTTTTGCCTTTCCAAAAAAACATTATGTTGATTATGCCTTCAATTGTCAATCTGGCATCTTTTCTTCAGCTTCTATAAGCTGTTAATATTCTATAAATATAGTCTGGGGCTACATTAAGCAGATTTTATGCATTATAATAAAAACTTTCTAATAATATAATAAAATCTAAAAAACACTAATGCTTAGTTTAATTACAACTCCAGTTTTACTGGAGTCGGTGTTGTACAGATTTTCTATTTCTCATTTATTTTATGTTGACATGCACTTAAAAAAACACTGATAGTTTCCCTTCTGAAAGAAAAATTAACACATGCCCTTGTTAAAGTTTGAATCATAAGGCAATTTCCCAGGATCACTGTGCAGTGCTAAGAATCCTGGGAAGTAATGGGATGCAATACCTTTAAGAAGCTTATAGCAATTTCAGCAAGCCTCATTTGTCTGAAATAAACTACCCTTCTAATAAATCATTACTCATTATCTAAAGGCCTGTATGTTAATTTTCCTTAGTTCATCCAATTAGTGTGTTTTTGTAACAAACATTTATAAAACTTAATTTTCAGATTGTGTCAGATAAGTGTCAAGAGACAGGGAATCTGTTTTGTTGAGAAAGTAGCCTGGGAGATTTTCTAGACCCTGACTGATCGTTTGTGCAGTACAAAGGCACAGGAATGAAAATTGGGTTGTATTGATTCTAATTAGGAAACATTAAATAAGATTTACCTAGAAACAGTGCTCATGGCTATTCAATTTTCTGAATGATGGGCCTTTTTAAACACAAACCAAGTTCTCTATCCCTTCAACATAAGTGTCTTTTGATACAAGTAGTACTTTGCTCTGCAATGAAAGTACTCAACTTTCATCCACTTTACTTTTTACTTTTTATTGGTAATTTTTCTTTAATCCACAGATTATAATGACCTGCCCAAAGATTTCAAATTATATTATCAAAACAAATAAATCTGAAATTTTTTGAATATACTTGATGATACATGTATCTCCCTACATAATCTAAAAACAACCAGTTCTCTTTGTAAAATCTGTGACTCGGCAAGAATAATATTTTCCTTAAATTATGAGGGGAAGGAAAGGAATTTTTAAAAAAGAAAGAAAATTGAACCAGAGTACGCAGTTATGTTTCTTCACAACCTTAACTACAGTCCTAGTTTCTCATAAGTGTTCTCTTCTATAAATGTTACACTGATGATGTCCATATTTATGATGATTTGCACTATCATAACTAAGATGATAATGAATTTGGAAAATTTGTCTTTCATATCTGTGACAGAGGGACGATGTTAAAGCTAAAGAAAAAAAACACATTTTTTTTCTTTATTTTAGCAAAAGCATGTGTCAATAAAATGAAAAGAAATAATGGCTGTTCTTTTTATTTCAAAAACAAAATGTTTATTTTAAATGTTAGTTTTGTTTAGGCTTTTAGTTAAGAAAGTAATAATCAAATATCAAGGTGGTGTCTTTTTTTCCACTGATCTATTGATCCTTTTGAATTCAATGTAAACCACACATGGAAAAGATGTTGAGGTTCTCATAGGGAATGAAAATTGGGCCAGCCAGAAATTATTCAGTTAGCAAGGCTTTACAACCCCTTCTATAAACTCTCACATCCCCCAAAGCAATAAAACACATTTGATGTGATGCTTTCCATTTGGCTCTGGTGTATTTTATGTACGATTTTTAAAAAACATACATCACAACTTCCAGATGCACAAATATGAAGGAGAGAAAGCATTAGACAAAAGAAGAGCTTAAACAGAATTATAGAAATGGAAACCAGAACTGAAGAAATAAATGTACATTTAAGGAAAGAATTTTTTAAAATATTCTCTCCTTGTGGTATTTGCTTTATTTGGAAAACTGGTGTGTGTGTGTGTGTGTGTGTGTGTGTGTGTGTTCGTTTGTTTGATCAGGGGGGAATTATGTATATGTGTGTGTGTTCATTTGATCAGGTGGGGAATTATGATATAGAGTAAAACCAGTCTCCTATTTTAGTGCATCTCATGAGATGAGGTTATATATAATCACTTATTCAGCCAGGCAGAAGTACTATAACCTTTGCCCTTTTTAAAGGAATTAAGACAATTAATGACTTTGGTATCTATGATTTTTATAGGCAGTCACCTCTAACCTGCATTATTTTGAGTATTCCTTTAAAAATGTTATAATTTTCTGGTACAGCATTGGGGCTTTTGATAATGACAACACATATAAAACAGCACTTTCTTTTTACTTATTTGCAGGAAATAATAAGACACAAAGTCTCTTTGTCCAACAAGGAAAATAAGAATTGGTTTTATTCCATTCTTTATTGATTGGCACAATTTTTGATTGGGTTAGGTTAAGGTCTGCTTAGAAGAAATATATTTTCAAATTAATGTGAGTACTTGTTAGCTAATACCTTATTTAGTGTTAGTTTAGGAAAATAGAATATTTTATGGTTGAGAAAAAACAGGATGATACTACTAGTGATGTTGTAGTGCTCTGGTCCGTTCCTGCAGATAACAAGATTGTCTCACATTTGCTGGTGGCTGAACCGGAGAAGATCTATGCCATGCCTGACCCTACTGTTCCAGACAGTGACATCAAAGCTCTCACTACCCTCTGTGACCTGGCTGACAGAGAACTGGTGGTCATCATTGGATGGGCTAAGCATATTCCAGGTACATTAAGAACAATACTAGTAACAACAGTAAAAACACATAATGAAAGAACAATACAAGACAAAACCCTCACTTTTGACTTTTCAAACTCTTTTAAAAAACCAACAGAATCTATTAGCTTTTAAAAAAGATTCTGTGGTCTTGTGATTTCTGTATTTCTTCATGTAGTTCAATAGTCAGGCATGTTCAAAATTTCCATTTTCAGACTTTTTACAATATAAAAAGAAATATGATTCTAATAATTCTTTCATAACTCATGCAATACCATGTGATTATTAATTTATGAAATGCTTTGTACTTGATGGCTTTCTTTTAAAGATAAAAAGTTATAAATGTCCTGATCTTTTTTGATGATTCTTTGAAAGCTTTTGCCATTTTGCTAAGATAACACTGATACATTTGCACCAACTTGATTTTATTGTAATTAAATACCTTCTTTTTTTTCCTATTAAAAGTTTGGTAGAATGCATCAAAAAAGCAAAATATTTAAAAATTTCTTTGATAAAGGATTTGGAATCACTGAACTCCCCCCCCCCAAAAAAAAAAAAAGTTACTACTTCCTGGTAATAGCCTCAATTTTACCCTCTTTCATTCTCTGGGTCATCTGTAGTAAGTATTTTCTCTCTCTCTCTCTCTCTCTCTCTCTCTCTCTCTCTCTCTCTCTCACACACACACACACACACACACACACACACACACACTTTCTCTCATTCAATGTTCTGGTTTGATGATGAAATGTTTAGTTTCTATTAGTATCACAATTTATGGACGAAATATTTAAAAACATCATTATTTATTAAAGAATTATATAAATATTAAAAATTTTTTACTGACTTTATTTGAGAAATTTTAATTTCCCAGTTTTTGTCACATGAAAAGCATTTTGTTACCTAAGTAGAAAATCAAATAAACTACAATTTCAGGGATAGTCAACATTGGACCCAAATGATCTTTTTCCCCATGAACTTTGTACCACAAATGGTTTATAAAAAGCTTTTGAATCATGAGCCATGTTTTTCTGGTACAGTTAACTTATTTCTGTCTCCTTAAACTAGTTTGTCTTTATGCTTTGAATGCTACAGTAATTTCTTTAATCAAATTGATGGAAGTCCCTTTCCCAGCCCACACTGAAACCAATTTATTGGTCATGATACGCCAGCTATGTTGCTAACAGTCGTAACGAACTGTCAGGCAATATCGCAGTGAAGCTAATTTGAAGTCATTAGGTGTGCAGCATTCAGGCAACAATTTGTTACAGTGGTTAGGAACACAGCTGACATTTCTGAATGGCTTTGTTCAGTGCAGTTCTAGATGAGCCCAAGCAAATTGTAGACTAATTTAAACATCACTCTGTATTATACCAGCTACTTTGTCTTACACTGTTTGTTAATAAAGCACCCCAAATTAAGTCAAAAGTAGTTAAATAGGTGAGCTTGAGAGTTTGTTCTTTGGATGATACCAACTTATGGATTATTAAATGCAGAGTCAGGATGAAATTTCAGCCACAAGACTGCTCAGGCATTTGTTTTGAAACGTCATGTCTGTGGCTTTAAGAGAAGAAAGAAAGAGAAATTTGGTGGGTTTTTAGAGCCCCTGCCCCCCAGTGCCAAAAGAGAAACCTATTAAATGTTAAGCTATAACTAATTATAGAAAGTCTATATGGAAAATAATTTGAAATTGACAGACATTGAAGAGATTTGGGGAGTAAAGGTAATGGGGTGAAGTTTGCACCAACAGTCTTCATAAGCTACATTGAAATCAGAAGAAGCTAAGATTACCATTTGTCTATGGGTTCTAGTTATATAATGTCAAAAGAATCCAACTGTTTAATAGTCAATAAGCCTTTATTAAGAGTCTACCATGTGCCACACACTGTTCTAAATGTGGGAGAAACAAAAAGCTGTGAAGGGCAGTCCCTAGTCAGTAAATATTGAAAAGTCAGTCAATTTAATGGAAGAACTACAAGTAAATCAATCATTTGTTGTTCTATAAACAGAATAGGAAGCCATCCTGAAATGTTTGTTTCTTCTTAATTAAGTAAAAAATAAAAATAATAATTTTTTAAAATTTTCTGATGATGAAAATTTGTGTGGAAGCATTATATTCTACTTCATTTGTGGTGTCAAATTGAAATAGAAATGGGTCCTTACACAACATTTACCAACTTAGAAAACTATGAATTTGCATTATATGTGTTGTATACATTTTTTTGGTTAAAACTTTTCCTCATTACATATAAATCTGTTTGATCCTCACTCCAGTATCTTGTGGTTTTCATACATCTGTTCTAAAAGCCTTGTTGACAAATAGTAATAGGTGTTGGGAATAGAAATTACTTTCACCATGAGTAAATGTTGCTGATTTTGAGCCAGAAACTAGTGCTTTTGGAGAATTGTGAGAGTTTATTGATAGATTTCAAGATTTATGACCTCCAGTTGAGACTTTGGTATATTTTCAATATATACTGAGTTATCAAAGGAGTGATAAAATTTCAGGGTAACAAAACAAGAATTAACCTTTTAATTGAAAAATAAACACATATTATTAGAAATGAATGATAGTATAGACACACAATAACATATTTCCTGATTTTGAAAGTTGGAGGCACTTAGAACCTGAGAGACTAAATGATTTGCCAACCTCACATGAATGTGAGAATTTAAAAAAATAATAATAATAATAAAAGCCTGTAACCTGGCTTTCTTGATTCTTTATTCCACAATTCTTCTGTTATACCACAGTTCTTGCTAAAATGGCATGGACTATTTTTTAGGAGAAAAAAAGATAACTTTCTTGAATTGAGAAATAATCATGTGTCACCCGACAGTTCAAGGCACTGTTCAAGACCAACAGCACATTACCAAATGTTCAAGAAAATATAAAGTAATATAGGGATATAAAATTGAAAGTTTTTATATGTGTGTACATATACATGTGTGTGTGTATATCTGTATCTTTATATGCATGCACACATACATTTATACACATCTCAATAAAACAGGATTAGATTGATAATTTAAGTCTATTTGCAACTTAATACACTAGCTCAAAACTTAACTTTTAATTATTTAATATCCACATGAGCTTTTTCAGTATAAAGTACAACATCTTTGCTGTAAGTCTTCAGAAAACTGCAAACTCCATCTTTTTTTCTTATACTCCTACTATCTTAGATTCATAAACAGTGACTCAATAGAAAATTAAGCTCAGCTTTATGGTAAATTCTAGGGCTCTTCTCAACTCTTAGGAATAAATTCCACATTTTGATTTTGCCAAATAAAAAAGTAAAGAATTGAATAAAAGACTGTATTGGAAGGAATGACTTTTATCAGTCGATAGAATTAGTTGACTTGTGTTAATAAATCAAATAAATGGAAAGTGTGTTGTTATGAAACATAACCATGCCTTATCTCAAGAAGAAAAAGATCAAAATGGCATTAGGAAATGCTTGACTTTAGTTAGGGGAGCGTAAGGGCACAAGAACAGATGATGGTGCCCTAATAGCCCTTCTTAAGAATGACAGGGCCCCGCCATTAGCATCCTTTTATATCCTTGGAAATTGCTCATGCCTCGCTTTTCTGGTTCCTATCTGCCTGACTCTTTTTTTTATTTCTCTTTCAATTTCGTCCGCGCTCGGATAAGCGCATGCTAACACAATATGATTGAGCTGTAAAATGGAATGCTGTCGCCTCTAATCTCTTTTATGTAGATATGGGGGTACTTGCACATTGCACTTCATTCTCTTTCCATTGTTGGCCTTTTGAGAATGGGCTGCCTAGTAATGGAGGCTCAGTCAAATATTAGAGCTAGGTTTCACAGGGTGTGATAAGAAGATTATCGGCCCAGCAGTCAGATCTATTATTGTTCTTTGTGCCAGATTAAAATATTCTTATGTACTGTAACTTCGTTAGCAGAATGCTGAAGGTGCTTAGTCAGATGCTGATGCTGCTTCATATGCTGTTTGGAAAGACATCACCCATATTAGCTGACCTATATAAGTGGCTTAAATATATTTATGGATCCTCCTCCATACCTTTCTTGAAAAGAATATTAGGTATTAGAGGAATAAACAGTTCACATGGGAAATTTTTTCATTTCCATTTTTGCAAGAGCTGCAGGGTCATGTGTCTCTTTTGAATATGACAAATTAAACAGTCTGTTGTCCATTAAGAGGTAAAATTCTGCTGAAGTCTGATTACTATTTGAGAATACTTGCTCACCATTCCTACACTGTAACTGTATCTCTGATGCTTGAGGGGAGGGAGGAGATTATTTTACAATATTTGCTTCTCTTTACTGGAGTCCAGAAATATCCAAGTTTGTTTTTAAGTGCATCATTGGATTAACTATTCCTTTAGAAATGAGCACATTTGAAAAAATATTGGTTATATTCATATCCACTTTGCATGGAAAAAAGTATAGACAAAAACAGTAAATTACATGATTCTTTCCAAAAGTGGCTGGTTAGCTTCCCATCACAAGTGTTCAGATTTTACCAGAAATGACAAAGCTATTTAAAAACTATGGATAAAAACTTGTGCTACACTAGGGTGTAAGTTCTGATGGAGCAAATCCAGGAATGTTTTGAATATTTTAGTGCTAATGTTAATGTTTTATGAAACATTATTGCTTCAGCACACTCTTTGTAGAGCACAATATTTAAGGTTTCCTTTCTAAAGCAGCTCTCCTGGGTGCAGTTTAACATTCTAAAACTGAACAAGAACATGATTTGCTGCAGAGTTGTCATTTTTTAAAATGCCCTTTCCTCATCATGAACTTCTGGTAGCACCACTCTGTGTGATAATGACATGGAGAAAAAGCATAAAGAATGTGGTGGAAATAATCACTTGGAATGTTTTCAGCAGTATACATCAAATGCAAAGGGTATTTGCCCATGTATGTGTGTGATAGGAATAGACTGTGCATATATTGAATGGTGAACATGGAACTGTGTGGATTAGAATCAAGCTAGATAAACAGTATAAAACCTAGCACTCAGTAGGTGTTCAAAAAAGCATTTGATTAAACACATGTACTTAGCAAAGAAGTTTTTCTGTAGTCATATTTATATTTTCTCTGCCATGTGATATATGAAATAATATATAACAATTGATTTATGTTTACTTAGGAATTAAAGTAACTAGATTCTCCATCTTCTGGAGAATACAGTTTTCTTTCTGTAAAACATGTGCTGATTTCAAGTCTCTTTTAGCACCTTTAGTTTAGAACTGGAGAACAGATTAGTCATTTAGTATTCTATGCCCTCTTTAAGTAAATTTAATTATCAGTTCAATTAATTGTATTTGTTAAGTCATTTTCAGTTAAGGTGCTAGAATAAAAACTCCTTGAAGTCAGGGGCTGTACCTCTTTATTGGATCTCTAATGCTTAAAGTTCCTTGCACATAGAAATGTTTTTAAAACTTGAATCAAGTTATTGGACAGTGGTCTTTAAGATGTCTGAATGAGCTCTATCATCTGGTGATAAAGTTAATTGTATAGCACTATGCAGTTCTTTCCCATCCTATCCCTCCTCTCTCTCACCTTTGTATCCTACTTTTCTCCCAGCATCCTAACCCATGTTTAAAGCAATAGTACCCATACGGATTAAAACCCCCTTTCTTCTGCCTTGATCATACTATCTACAAAATGTAATGATTTTCTTTTGTGTTTAACTACCTCTCAGGACTGTTAGATTAAGTTAAATCATCATTATGTCCTCAGAAAAATGCTTTTTGAAAGCCAACCCAATTTATTTAATCTATGCATATTTAACTCTCAAATCAAAATGTTTTTGCCAAATTTAGAATTGAGATAACTTCCTTTTTTATGATATTTAAGGCCAACTTTCACAGATTATAGTGCATTTCCTTTCCCTCTTTACTCCTTATTGACCCTCTCTTCAACCCTAATCTCTCCCTCCCGTGGTCTGGTTGCACTTTCTCCCCTGCGTCCCCCTTTATCTGCCTCAACCAATCTCCAAATGAATGCATGTCTATCATGGCCTTGGCGTTGACACTCTGGATATATTGATTAATAGTTGCCCTAAGCTCCTTTTAGCAAATCAAATTTTCACTTTTAGCAAGGATTTCGCCTCTGATTTATTCAGCAAAGTGAAATGCACTAAATTGACTTTGACATTCAGGGAAAATGGCTGAAAAACAAAGAGGACAGGAAAGAGATATAAATTGTGTGGCAGCTGGAGACTTCAAGCATCAGAGAAATATTTTTCTATATAATATAGGATAATTTGAAAATACACAGTTTAAACAAGGGAGAGATGTTTTCTTCAGAAAATACTCTTGTGATTTATTTTGGTAATGGGGTGGGAAGTAAGTTTTCTGAACACAGAACTTCTGTTACTAAATTTGGTATTGTTTTTGGAAATCTATGTTAAGGTGTCAAATATCAGGCACCCTTCCTTATAAAACAATTCTGATTACTTTAAAAAACAACCTGTACAATATAGTATCTTCAAGTCAAGAACATTTGCATTTTTTTGTATTTTTTTTTAAGAAGCGGTTAATACTTGACCTATTATATTTTAATGACTTACTGACTTAATTATTTCATATCTCAAACCCCAGAATTTTTTTTAAATAAGTTTTTCAGATTTTTGTTTGTTTATATCTGAGGAGTGACTAATTCTGCCTCCCTCCTTATCAGGTTAAAAATCTAAAATATAAGTCACTACTTGGAACTGAGGTATAAAATCATGATTTTCATATGCAAGAAATAAATGAGTAGTGTGATTGAAGAATTGGGCAAAGAGAAGGAAGCTAATATTCAAGTCATGATATGCTACAAGTCAGATGGAGTAAAAGGTTAAATCATAGCAAAATATAGGCTGAATATAGGAATATTTCCTGACATTGACACCTTTTTGGCTTTTAATGTTTTATATGCTGAAACATTGTGAAAAGGGAGGAAGAACGAAAAGAGAAATTCCTCTCTATTTGAATATTACTTTGAAAGTGTGCCATAGGACAGATCCTTGATCCAAGGATGCTGAAGATAATTGTTTCTTATTTTGAGATTATTTTCTATGTGGCAATAAAGCCAGTATTGTGTAAGGGGTAGAGAGACAGCCTCAGAGTTAGGAAGAACTGGTTTCAAGGTCCACCTCTCACATATATTGAATCTATGACTTTTGCAATATTACTTAACCTCCAAGATACAACTGTACCTTGGTAGAGAGATTTTCCATACCAGGAAGTTCTATGTCTATGAAATCACAGGCCCTGTCACTACTGCTGTACTTTACATATGATAAAGACTTCTTGGCTAGTACACACCATAATTGAAAAATAACTATATTTTGATCCAGCTATTTTAAATTTCCAAGTGGCATCCATTATAATTTTGTAAAATCCAACAATAAAAATGTATCAAATGGTCTTAATTTACTCTTTAATTTGTAAGAGAACTTTCAGGGTGATAACTTTTGTGATGTCAACTACAGGTTGTCATTCTGCATAGCATTATGCAGGTAACTATATGATTGCTTACAATTTTCTTAGCGCGAATTTAGTAAGAAATCATCTCATTACCTGAATGAGTCCAAATATATTCTCACCATCTCTCTCCTTTTAACTTTTTAAAAATTATCCTCTTCCTTTTTTCTTCATTTTCAACAAATCTAATATGAAAGCTTCAATTCTAACTGACCTCAAAATTGACCCAAGACTATAGAAGTAGTGGTATTTTGCAAATCAGATAGCACTTACACTACTGTACCAGATATTCCCAAGCATTCCAGGAATTTATTGGCATATATTTTCTTTAAAATCATGCTGTTCTCCTCTAATTCAGGGCAATTTCCAGCCATCTTAAATGACTCTTAATTAGGGAAATACTATAAAATAACCATTTAACTTGCTGAAATCATCTTTAACAACTACATTTCCTAAACAGTTTATGCTGTGTAGTATATAGATCTAGAAGCTCCACTGGTTGCCAGGCTAACTTGAGAAGACTCTTTTACAAGGTAAAACAAGACTATGGATTTTACTAAGAGACAGTCAACAACCATGATATTTCTCTGTAAGAATTCTTTCAAGTTAGACTCTATAAGCATCTAAACTCTGAAAGAGTTCAGAATTTATTATATTAATTTCATACTTGACTTGTATTCCATGGCTTCTTAAGAAAGAAAGAAGGAAGCTTAAATTGTAAAGTATATTGAAATTAACTTGAAAAGTATTGAAATCATAATGTTGGTATTTTAAACCATTGATTGATGAATAAAATCCAAACTCTTTACAATGTCTGTTAGGCTTCTCTGTGATCAAACTTTGACTTTCAAAGTTTCCTTTTTAATTGTACTGTTTTCTACACACTCTGTGTATTTCATCCATACTGTTCATTTGATACACAAACATCTGCCTGTCTACATTTTTACATACTATTCCCTCTACCTGTTCTACTATTCCTCATCTATCTCCTTCCTTCAAGAGTCTTCAAGATTCACCTTCATTATTGTGTGTTCCTTGCTTATTGAAGCCAGGTGTGATTTTTTTTTAACCTTATTAAATACTTCCTATGTGCCAGGCACTGTGCTCTAAGTGCTTTCCAAATATTTTTCTCTTTGATTCTCATTGCAACCATGTTAGGTAGTTGCTATTCTTCTCATTTTACAATTGAGGAACTAGGTCAAACAAATTATTTTTCAAGGTAACACAATTGATACTTTTGTATCTAAGATTGGGTTTAAACTCATCTTCCTGATTCCATATTCACTACCTTATTCGTTTTTCCCTCTGTTGACATTCAACCACTGACTTGCATGTGAGAAGTCATATAAAGAAAATTAACAAGACGTATGAGTTTTGAAAGTGGCATTCATGTAGTAGAAGTGAGAGATAACAAGTGGACAGTCTACATGTTCTATTAGTATGACTTCTACAGGGAATCCCAGAGCAAGTGGTATGGATCTCCGGTTGAACAATGTAGACAAGGGCAACACAAGATGAGGAAGTATGGATGATTTCTATATTTGTACCATTGGAGTACTCATCTCTGACTTCTCAGATATATCTAAGTATGGGAAGTTGTCATATTTATTGAATAAATATGTAAATGAATCCTTTTTAACCATTCTAATCCTGAAATTCGGAGTCCCATTAACCAGCTAACATATCTTTTATAAAAGTGGATGTCAAGGTGTGTTGGTTAAGCAGTCAAATTTTACAACTATGGATTGCTGATATAATAAAATCCATTTAGATTTAGAGCAAAAATGTTGTATTCCTATATGATTAGGTCAGCAGCACAGCCTGGGCTTGTTTCTGGAAGTCATCTGAGTCCAATTAAATACTGTAATTCCATGGGTGTCTCCAAAGAGCTGCTACTTTCTCTCTGAATGAAGTAGGCTTCACACCTGTTTAACCTACATTAGGAAAGGATTAATTACCTGAAGTGCAGGGCTCCCTTATCCAGTCAGCACGTTTGAGGCAGGGCACATGGTGACCAGCTGAAAAGAAAGAGAGGGAAAAGGAGCATCTGGGTGCTAATGGCAAAACTGACTCCTTTTAAATAAATGCTGTCAGCAGTTTGTAAATAAAATCAGGCTTTTGTTATTAGTCTGATTGGCTTGTATCACACTCTAGTTCAGTTATTTTATTTCTGTATCGTTAATTGTCCATTGCTATTTTTTAAGTTCATGAGAAGAAAGTGTTGTATCTTTTGTTCATTTATTCAGTAGCTTACGGATAAGTATTGAAAGTGTTTGTTCAGGAAGCTGAACACTTGAGTGATCAGAATTGTGTTGTGGGAAGATTACTCTGGATGCTCATGGAGCATCTTTTAGGAATTGGGACGCAAGGATGGGAAAAACCTGTGAGGTACCTGTTGAAGCTTAGCTGTATATTCAAAGCTTTTCTGGCTTTTCAGGACCTGGGAGAGAGCTTGTGTTCCCTTGGAACAGTTTCAAAATCCCTTGATTACTTCCAATCCTTGAAAAGCTACATCTAATAAGATTCCATAGTAAAAGATACAAATGTAAAGTCTTAAATCTGGAATTGAAAACTTTACTTCACAAACAGGGGGAGAAAGGACAATGGAAGAAGGGCATCTAGACAGTGTTTTTTGTTTGGTTGTTTTTTTTTTTTTTCAGATAAAGATATACTAATTGTGATAAATTCAGAGTGATTTCAATAATGTGATCTAGCAATATGATAACTAGTGATTTCATAGGATAGTCATGAAAGCAGAATCTACTTCTGAAGAGCTATATAGGAAGGGGGAAATACAACTGTACTTTCTAATGATGTGACTACTATATTAATCTTATAATGCTCTTTTTTGAAGTACCAAATTTTAGAAAGGATACTGATTAGCCAGAGACTGTCCAGGGAGCAAGAAGGATGGATTAAAGATATGAAGATTGATAGGAGTTGGTTACCTACAAGTCTTTGAAAGTTCATCTTGTAGAAGGATTAGCATTGTTCTGTTTTACATGAACAAAGAGTAGAAGTTAGATGTGAGTTAATATTTTATAACTTCATTCTTCCACAATAAGCACTTGTGAAAAGTGAATCATTTCTCTTAGTTTACATACACATTACACATACACACAAATTGTGTGTATGTGTAATATTTGTCATCTTCTCCTTTTAACTAACCTATTTTGATTAATGACAGTATCTTTTTTCAAAGTACAAAGGCCTTGATCTTCTCCCTTAGTCCCCTTATAGAATCAGCTGTCAATCCTGTAGTAGTACTTATATCGATTTCCTTGTTTATGCTCTTAATTACCCCTACTCTGCTTCAGGCTTTTAATACTTCTCCTGTGGTCCACGTTGATTGCCTAACTAGCTTCTCAGTCTCCATCCTCCTCTCCTCTCTCCATCAATGCCTTATTCATAGTACAATGCAGATCTGAATTAAAATAAAATTTTAAAGCACAAGTCTTTCTTTATTGTCTGTCAAACAAAATCTCTTTATCCAGACTGACACAGTCCTTCATATAATAGTTCCAGCTTTCTTTTCCAACTATATTTTTGGCACTTCACTGAAATGTCCATGATCACCAGGCAAATTGACTTCTCATTTTCCCTTGCCTTCTGCATTCATACTTTAACCTAGGGAATCGTCTTCATCTCTGTATCCAGTCTCCTCCTTTACCTTCTTCAAAGCCTATCAGCCATCTTTTGTGATGTCTCTTAAACTAGAAATGATCTATTTCTTAATCTCTCATGCCAAAGTTGTTTTTCCTCATCCTTTTCCAACTTTTTTCATAAATGTATGTCTTTCCTCTTTTAAATTATATGTTTCCTGAATACAGAGATTTCATTATTTTTTCCTCTTTATATTTGCAGTGCCTAGGATGGTAGCCATATTCTCTCATTGGATCCTAGATTTAGGGATTGAAGGGACCTAATAATTGGAGGATTATTAGACATAATCTAATCCTACTCCTTTCATTTCTGATTAGGAAAGCATAATCTGAAGAAACTAAATGACTTGCCCAAATTCACATGAATAGTAGGTGGTATCAGAGGGACTCCTTCCCAAATCCTCTGTCTCCAAATTAGACTCTCTTTCCACTATGTCGCATTGCCTAATAAATGTTTATTCAATTGAATTTCTTCATTCTATCCATGTTTGTGCACAATTATCAAGGGTAGATTGTAATGTTATAACATCTGGAGTAAACCTTTACTAAAATTTAAAACTCTAATGTAATTGTATGTAGTCAAAGTTGAATAGTTATCACTTAATCAAAATTTGGCCACACATGAAAATGTTTTTATATGAATGAACAAATATTTTTTTGGCCTGCAGAGCCCAAATTATGAAAATGTTTTAGATAGTTGAATATGGTAATTAGCTCTGAATCCAGCTTGGCTTTTCCAGACACATGATACTGTCTTTTTTTTTTTTTAAACAAATCAAAATTAAGGCTAGTGGATTATAGGTTATTCCAAGTTTTTGTCCTTAAGAAACTATCTGTGATACTATTAGAACTTGTTTGAATCTAAAATTGTTTAGCATAATAGCTAAATTTTTGTGAATTCTACTAGTTTTTTTAAAAAATTCATTCCAATTTGTGATCTTCCCCCTTTCCCCTTCTAATAGCAAATAATTATACTAGGAGTGTTCTAAGACCAAATATATTATAACCAAACCAAATTTATGAACAGTTTTTTTTAATACTTTTAATACCAGTTGTGTTCCATCCAATGCCTATCTGTCCCTGTAGCTTATTATTTCTTTACTTGCCTGTCTCTTTATCAGTTCAGTTTTGTTTTTATTAAATTAAATTTCAGGTAGTTAGTTTTATATATATATATATATATATATATATATATATATATATATATATATATATATATATATATAAACAGCATGTCTGTGAACTGGAAGCCAATTTTTTACATCTAAAAATAATTTTGTTCAAAGGAAATGTCAAGATTTCTCTTTTAAAAACAAGTTGTTCTTCTGTTACTGTTGTGTTGTCTCCTGGGGACTTCCTGATACTAGTTATACTTGTTTTTTGGTGTTCTAAAGTTCATACGACATCTATCCCTGGTTAACTTTTCCCAGTTTACTGCTGCAACAATACATTCAGAGGTGGTGTAGGTTTCATGTTGCATTCATACTTTGCTTGTTATCCTCTTATCAAGCTTTTAGCATCCCTTTGTTTATTTGAGGCGACAGGAAGACTGTGTAAAAGGCTGCTTAGTCAGGGATATCAGCCTTGTTGGCAGGGGAGTGATTGCCAGTTGAAAAACAAGGCATTATTGCTCATTTTTTCCCTCTTATTAGTTTGATTACATTTGCAAATCAAATCAATCCATCAGACATGATCAGGCCTCGTCCGCATTTTAAGGAATAGTAATCTCCGTCTAATAAGATGCAAATGTGTCACATCGGTAAGTAACCAATAAATCATCGTCTTGTCTTTGGCAATCATTAAATATCAGAACCAACAGTCAATTTTTAGTATTTTCAATTTGCGATATGCCGCTGGAATATAAAGATAGATGGACGTAATTACACAAACCAAACACTATTTCAGTTCATTCTAGACAGCAAATTTAGTGGAAGGTATAACTGGCTTGTCATCACACTACATTATTCCTAGCGGTTCATGCAAAGTTCACAGACAAGCTTCAAATGGACATTGCTTTTTTTTTTTTTTTTTTTTAAACTTCTAACATCTCCATGCTAACAACCAAACTTTGAGGTAAGGGGATCTTCCTCTCTGTTATTATGACAAGAAGCGCATGTCCAAGCAAACCCTCACCATCTATTTTTAGAGCCCATAGACTATGCCATCTCCTGGCTTCTACAGATAAAACAGAAATTTGGGGTTGTCCTATTCCCATGCCTTTCCCTTTTCTCCAGAATAGTTTTCACCTTTCAGGAAAGTGGGGGGAGAATAGTCCATTGAGTCATTTTTAGTTTTTAAGCATTTTTGCTTCCCTCCATTTCATAGCTTGCTTTTGGGGGGATAAGGGGAATTAGCTGGCAAAGTGATCTTTTTCTTGGTAATCTAACAAGATTTTTTCAATGTTTGGTTAGGCCTGAAAAAATACATTCCATGAGAATACAAAATGATGCATTTCAAATTTTTTTATTTGAGGTTTGAAGGAATTTGTTAATAATTATTTAACTTTGTATTTGAAAGTTGTTACATTACATTTCATTATAAATGTTAGGAAGGATTATAGGATTAAAACTGAAATATAAAGATACATTTTCTTCAATCTTATTTTTTCTCTCAAGTTTTACATTTTGCCTTTCTAGTTATTCCTTAAACTTTTAAATTTTTTTTTAATTCCTCAAAATTTATTCCTAGAACTAATATAGCTCTCTTTCTTTACATTCATTTCTATTCACTATTTTTGACTAGGTAGTAATTTTTCTTGTACTTTCCTTCGTTGTTGTTCTGTTGTTCAATTAATTTCATTTGGGGTTTCATTGGTGATTTGCCTTTCCTTCCATAATTCATTTGACATATGAGAAAACTGAACCAAATTAGAGTTAAGTGACTTGCCCAGGGTCACACAGGTCATAAATGTCTGATTCCTGACTCCATAAACTGCACTTTGTTCCCTGGAACACCTCACTGCTCCTTTACTTTCCTTATCTACAAACATGTTCCCACACACCTAGCTTTCTTAATAATACCTCTTTTCTGAGACATGTTTCCATTACCAAAGAATCCAGCAAAAACATTCATTTGCTCATCCTTTTGTATTGTATAAGAATTGCTTCTGTAGTCAGAAAAGCTGGGTTCAAATGTTGGCTCTGCTACTTAAAACCTATATGACCTTGTATAAATCCTTGCTCTTCTTAGACCCTCAGCTTTCTTATCTGTAAAAGGGTCATAGCTTGACAGATACTTCTCGTTCTTTCTTATTAGAAACCAAATTACTAGATTGAGGGCTTTTACTTGGGGCTTAATTGTTTTTGACCCATTAATTTCCTTTATTTACATTGAAAAAAAATAAGTGTAATGAGATTCCTAATAATGAAGGCAGGTTTTAAAAAGGAAAATCCTATGCCAAACCTTATAGGAGTAGAACAAAAAAATTAAGTGCTTACTTTGTGCTTAATACTGTGCTATATCCTAAAAGAAATTGCACATTGCAGAATGAGCCTGCCCTTATTAATTAGCCTTCATTCTCAGTTAGCAGACCTCTGGACATACTTTCTAGTGTATAAGATACCTTTGTCCCAGTGACCATGGAACTGATGGGTGACTTCTTCCTCATTGTTACTGAAAAAATGCCTTGTACATGAAATAGTGGTGATGTTTTCTGTGGTCAGTGTGAATTAGATTATTAAATCCCACAGATATCTATTGTATGCAGTTCACATTCCAAATACATTGGCAGATTGAAATACATAATCACCTTATTAAAACAACTTCTCCTGCTGATTGGCCACATTTCAAATACTACTCTCCATCTCCCTATACCCTCTAATCTAGGTTTCCAGCACATTTTCCTCTCTCCAAAACCGTATACTATTACAATCCTTCCTGACATAGGCCTTAAAAATGCAGACCTGGTCTCTCCATGTGATTGCTATACTAGCCCGTATATCTAATCCAAGGAACCCCATATGCATCAGCAATTGCCAGAGACCCCTGTGAGGTACAGCTGATGAAAACCATATAGCGTGTTCTTTGAAGCTCAGTACCACCACCTTATGCTCTGCTTAACCGATTTACATACCACCATGGTATGTTTAATTTGCTTTTTCATCAAATCAATAATGGGTCTAATTGAAAAAATTGGCAGTACTACATACAACCTAACTACTGCTCTCAATGTTTGCAGGCTATCAGGAATGTTACACAGCTCTGTGGCAGACACCTGTGTTATTGGTGTGCTCCTGCTAGTAATGCTTACAAAAACAAACATTAATACAGGTGGAGCATCTGCACCAATTGATCACTATGCTATGAGAATTAATCACCTGGCATTCAGCTTGGAGAATATAATTTACATCTTTAATGTATGAAATGTACTATCGCACACACTTGCACCATAGAGGTAGGGTGATGTCAGCAATCTTGCATGCGAAGCTTCCTTTGGAATATTAGCATCCATTGAAATGAATTCTGGTTTTAAATTTAGGCCAGAGACTCTACGTTTCAGTCAATATTTAAACAACCTTTTTTTTAAAAAAAAAAAAAATAAGATTTGAAACTTTTTTGAACAAGGGTTAGAAACATTTGTATGTGCATTTGTTGTGATCCAAGTGTGCAAAGCATAGATCTGAGAAGCTTTCCTTGAAAATTCTGCAATGGATAACAGTGAAATGGCATACCATCTCATTGGTGACTGGAATGGGTTTTTAGTCACGATATTCCAAATACCTTATAGGTCACCTGGATCATACTATCTTTTTCTGAGAGAAATAAGCATCATTCAGTTTTGTTTTGTTTTCAAGAGTTCACTTAGTGATTTACTAAGTAGTGAGAATGCAAAACAAAAATTCTGCCTTGAAGAGGTTGACATCCTACTAAAGGCTGGAAATATATAAAATTATACATAAATATTCATAAAACAAGTCGGGGAATGATCGGAGAGATTCCAAACAAATTATTCCAGGAAATTTTGAGGATAATCAGAATAGGTATGGGGAGGTGTTAAAAAGGGAGTCCAGTTCTGATCAAGAAAAGTCCCAAAGATGTAGTACTTGAGTTGAACCTGAATAAGGGTGTGTGTGTGTGTGTGTGTGTATATAAAAGGGAGTCTAGTTCTGATCAGGAAAAGTCCCAAAGATATAGTACTTGAGTTGAACCTAAATGTATGTATGTGTGTTTTCCTTGAACCACTTTAGAAAAAATTCATTTTTTCAAGTCTCTTTATCAAGAATGTTAAAATACAGATCCAGGGAACCACTTTGACCAAATTATTATCACCATCCTTCATATTATTGATGAACATTTATTTAGGAACCAAAAAATATTTGCCTTGATACTAGATATGCTAAATCAATTACATCATAAGGCTTTTGAATTTAATGTGCAATTTAAGAAACCTAATAAATGAAGAAATAAAGAAATGTGATAGTCATACTCCTGAGAAAAGACCCAGGTTTCACAAGTACTATCAATAGCAGCGAGATCAATAGATACTTATTGAGCAATCCCTCGATACTTGTGTACCTCCTACCTCTTGTAACTAAACAGCAAGTTTTATCTCAGGGATGGTAGACTCTATGAAGTGGCAGTGACACATTTGAAGTAACAGCTTTGCTGGGAAATTTCATAGGAATTTTTATGATGTGGCTAATTACATATTTATATATAATGGCTCTGATGGAGCCATTACAGTCCATTGGGTAAGCAATATGTGTTTTAACAAATGTATAAATATGTATTTATTCAACAGAGCATATAAGCTTTTTCCCGTTCTTCTTAACCACTGATTCAATAATGTGTTTTTTAAGTATAAATATAGAAGTGATAAATGTTCCAGCCTATCAAGGGAAATACACTCTATATTTTTAGAAGTAATTTTAAAATTCCATATGGTTTCTTTGTGTATGTGTTTTTTTAAAGTTTGCTTGAGTATGGTAGAGCAGATAATGACTCCAAAGATGTCAGCATTAATTTGGAAATTTTCAATTATTGGTGGATATATTTTGTCATAACCTTGAAATTCATTCATTTAAATTATACAGGAAGTTAATAAAATATAATTTGTTATTTCATTTTCACTCATTATTCAAACATCACTTACCTACTTACATAATGTGCATACCTTTCTTTTCATGTTGCATTAATGTTGTCTCATTTTTAAAATAATTTCTCAGTCATTTTAGAAGGGGAAAAAGTTCTCCTGAAGGCATTATATGCAATGGAAAAAGTATAGGTTGTATTTTATGGGGAAGCCTCGTTCAGATTTTACTTCTAACATTTAGTAGACTGCTGTATGTGACCTTGGACAATAACTTAATTGCCTCTCTGGCCTTCCATTTCCTATCTTAGTATAGAGTTGGACCAGAAGATGGACTTTGATTGTCCTATCCATTTTGTATACTGTCAAAAATAAGCAGATAATATATATTGTATACATATTTCTCGCTACTGCTACAACAAAAATTTATTTTATGCTAATCCAGTAACATCTCATTTTTGGTAACGTCAAATATTTTGTACATGAGTAAAAATCACTAAAGAAAAAAGAAATCTTGAGCAATTAAAAACAGATGGCCTCTTGGCTGTGTATAAAACCTGATATTCATTCTTTCTAGCAGAGGCCCTTGACTTTTGGGAAGACATGATTCATTTTTCTGTCATTCTAATTTGATGACATCAGTGCCCCTTGTAGTAATGGAAGACAACCTAGAATTTTAGTCCAAGTCCATGAGTTTAATCTTGCCTCTCAACCACCTAACCAACTTGAACTTAGTTTCTTCTGAAAAATTAGATCATTTCTATTATTTGACCCCTAAGGTTCTTTATACCTTTAAATCTTTGACTTGTTGGACATAAGTATTTACACATCTACTGCTATACTCTAGGAACTGGACTAAGCATTTTACAAATATTTTCTTAGTTGATTCTCATAACAATCCTGGTTGTTATAGGTATATATTAATAGGTACTATTATTAGCCACATAGTACAGGTAAGGAAACTTCAACAAACAGAAGTTAATGGTTTGCCCAGGATCCCTTAGCTAGTAAGTATCTGAGTTTGGATTGCAACTCTGGTCTTCTTGACTTAAAATCCAGTTTCTATCCACTGCCCACTCAGTTATCTATATGACTTTAATAAGGAATGAAGTATAGTTTAGTGGATAAAATCTTGAACTTTTAGTCAGAAAGAACTGAGTTCAGACTTAAATTAACTATTGACTATGGACAAGTCACATGACATTGGTTTCCTTAAATGTAAACTGTAGATAACAGTGGGTACTTTTTTTCCCCTTTCTTCTTTTCTTCTTCTCTTCCTCCTCCTCTTCTTTTTGGTTTTGCTTTATTGTATCTTGATTTATCATAGTCATTGGCTTCCATTTGTTCAATTTTAATTTTTAAGGAAATATTTTCCTTAGTGAACTTTTGTATCTCCTTTCCCAATTGGCCAATTTTCCTTTTAGGGCATTCTTCCCCTTTTGAACTTTTTGTATTTCCTTTTGTACCTCTCTCATTTGTTTCCTAATTTTTCCCCGTTTCTCTTATTGATTCAAAATACCTTTTCAGTTCTTCTATGGCCTGAGCCCAATTCCTATTTTTCTTCGAAGCTTTGGATATAAGAGCTTTTACTTTATCATCTTCTGAGTGTGTGTTTTGATCTTCCTTGTCAGCAGAGTGACTTTCAAAGGTCAGAATTTTGTTGTTGTCGTCTGCTTGTTTTCCTAGCCTATTACTCAGCTTTTAACTCTTTGTTAAAGTAGGACTCTGTTTCCAGGGTCGAGGGCTATCCCAAGCTTCTAGGGTTTTGTGCAGCTATTTTCAGAGATCCTTTTAGGAATCTGACCACAAGCATTCTTTTCTGTCCTTGAGCTATTAGGAGTGTCCCTGCTTCAATGTAGGTGTAAATTTTAGTGTGCTAAAGCAGCATAGTCCTGTTTTGCAGATACTAGGCTGGGCTGCACTGGGATTGCCTGCTGGGACTCATGCAGTGGACCCTATTGTCAGACAGACCCTTTCCGCTGACCTGCTGGGACCAGTGTGGGGACTGTACTGTACTGGGATTTTGGACTCCTACCCTGGTTCCACAGACCTTTTCTGCTGACCTTCTAAGTTGCCATCAGCTGGAAAATGTTCTACTCTGTCTTTTTGGGTGTTCTGATGCTCTAAAGTTTTATTTATAGAGTATTTATTTAAAGACATTTGGAGCTCTTGGAGGAGAGGTTAGGTGAGTTCCTGTTGTTACTCCCATAGCATGTAATTCCAAAGTGTATTGGGAGGATAAGATGAAATCATATATGCAAAATACTTTGTAATCAATCTGTTACTAATAATTGTTAAAGGTTAACAATCTTTGGGGAATTATGAATGTTTATAATACTGATTCTCAGTCAGGAAGAAAAAAAAGAGTTATTTTCAATATATTTTAAATTAGAAAACAAGAAAGCATCCTATATAGTTTTTTAATCAAATATTTTAATCAAAACATTTTTTTAAATGCTATTTCACTTAAAAATAAGTAAGCTTCACTAGGACCAAAAATTCATTTGGATGAAACAGCTCATTCCCTGAGGCTAACCAGTCGATAAATGAGGCATAATTTGTCTTTATTTAACTGTTAGGACAAAATGAAAACAATGATTATACCTTTTGTTATATTATGAAATAGTTTCACAATATTGTTTGTGCTATTCATTCATGAAACATTTTATGATATGGAAATCTTTTTATATAAAGGAGGTAATCCTTTCTTTTGGAAGTATTTTCATTTTCTCTTTATCTTTTATATAAAAATTCACCATTTTATCTTTACCTCTGGCCATTTTGTAAGCACCAAAAGCTAATGTTTTATGAAAATTTAACTTGGCCCTAGAAGCACCAGACAATTAGGAGATAATCACCAAAGGAAAATGGAATATTATTTTTTTCTGATTAACATGACTAAGAGAATACCCAACAAATCTAAATGTATCTTGTTAGTCAAGCAACAGAGCTGTAAAAGAATGACAATAATGAAATTTAACTGCCTTGTGTTTTCATGCCAAAATTTTAATAGTAAGTCACCAAGAGGCAACAATTAAACATTAATATTAAGATAATAAAACAAGATTAGGTGCTGCCCTGGCATTCTGGTAGCAACTAAGTATGTATTGCCAACATGCTATTCCAAGTTTAGGCTCCAAGAAAAGTCATTGCTTTTCCTGAACTGTCAGAAGATGGGAGGGACACAGAAAGAAAGTCTTTATAAAGCTCAGGGAAGAAGGAAATTCATTGGATGATTCTGTTTTTATTTCTCTCTGCTAAGTTCTACTGTTTAATTGTCAGAGGAAAATTCTATAGCAAAAAAATTTTTTTTTATTTCATTCATGAAATATTTTGGAAACACAGCTATCAAATGAAATTCTGGAGCACCTATATGGATAAGAGATAAGTTTGGACCTAGGAATTGAATTGTAGCAACTGATGTCCCAGTATACACAGCAGTTATAAAACCCAATTGCTAGTTTTGTTTCCTCTGCTTACCAGTAGTTACTTTTCCTATAAATGGGATTCCCAGTCCATTCTTTCCCTATTTTGTTTTCTTGTTCTCTATTATGTCAGAGATCTGTTTGGAAATTTACATTGATGCAGAGTTTGCTGTTAGTATCCAGATTCTAATGAACACAAAAACTTTTTAACTTTATCTTACTATTCTTATTTCTCAGGGAGTTAGGGTTACTCTGGTAACAAACCTTGAAATCAAGTCAGATTGAATCCAAGCAAAATATGTTTATTTAGCCTGTGTTAGTTTAGAGCTCTGCAAAATCCAAAGGTCTTCTAAAGAATCCAAAGGATTATAAGAACAACCCTGGTCTTCAAGACTATAACATAAGAATATAAAATATTGAATTGCATAATTTTATACTGCACAGTAAGACAATAATGAAAGAGGTAATATAGAACTTTTGTGAGGAAAAGAAGGAGCAACTATTTCTTTATTAAAAAGTTCTTTTTCTTTTTTTTCCCCTCTCTTAAACAAGATTTAATGAATAGTGAGTTATTTAAAACCAAGAAGACCTCACTTTTAATTTTGTCTGTTGCCTTATACTGATCCTTTGAACCTAAGGATGTTATTTAGAATTTCTCAGCATTCTAGGGACCATTTGCAAAGAAGGTCCAAAGGGATATACCACTCTAGGGACTTCCCCATATGAATAAAAAAAATTAATTCTCTGCTTTTCTGTTATTAACAGTCATCCATATTTTATTTTCCCACACATCTATCCTATATCTGAAGTCAATTAGTATAAAACATGAAGCCTGCATTGTTGGGTCATCTAGTCTTATCTTCACTTAACATAATCATTTGGTCCATGATTATTTTGATATAATGATGTTTAAAAATGACAAATCATTATATCTAATTTGAGTTCATTTTTAAGAAACCTAGAAGAAAAAGGATTGTCTTACACAAGAAAACAAATGGTTCTGGGTCTTATTTAGAATGTATGTTTGGGAGAGAGAAGAGCAAAGAAGAGAATTATAATTTGAGAGTTTTTGACCTGGAAGGAAGGAACCTTAGAATCCATCTATCCTAAACATCTCATTGTATAGAGAAGGAAATAAATGCTCAGATAATTTAAGTGATTGGTAAACCAAGGTCATAACAACTAGTATCACAATTGGATTTGGGGCCAAATTCCTCTCTGCAAATCCATCTACTTTTCTACGTCTTGCAGCTCTGTCCAAAGGACACGATTCGTAGAGGGAGGGAAGTAAAAAAACAAACAAACAAAATTGAAAAAGTTCATTAGAAGTTTTTTACCAAACCATTTGACTTTGTAGGCAATATAGTCAAGTATGTTGTTCTGCCTAGATCCTAAAAGAAACTGTTTGAGACATGTGAAGAGAAAGAGTAATTTGAATCAATAATAGTGCAAGATTGGGACAGGAAAGAAAATACATTTTTTGGAGTCTAGGGAATCATTTCTCATAGTAGAAATTAACCAAATATAAAAGATGCAAAATAATAGATGTAAATTGGGGAGAGATGAACTTTTTTTTTTTAACTGTATTTATATCTGGACAAAAACATATCTATGTCTCAGTATTTATCTTTGTAGCTCAGATTAGTTCCATATACATGTTGTTATATATTTCTATTTCTTTTGTTGAGAGTGATCTATCTCCCTTTTTAAAAAAAATTGAAGAAAGAATTTTAACATGAAAGTATTCCCTATCTCTACCTCCTTCTATGTCCATCTCTCTCTGTCTCTGTCTGTCTGTCTGTCTGTCTTTCCCTCTGTCTCTCTCTCTCACTAACAGTCACAAATATAGCTAAAGCATTGGGGGAAAGGAGTATTAGTTGAAAATTATATCCAGAAATTTATGGGAATACCACATTAAATCTATGAAAATCTGAAACTGTATCACACATCAATATTTTCTTTTGTGTCCTGAAAATTACCATCTATTCTCCATGCCATTTTTGGCCAAAGCATATAGAGACTCTGATCACAAATTTGTTCACCAATTTCTTAGAGGAGCCATATAATTTTCTTTATCTATATGCTTCCCAAACTTATAATTAAACAGAGCTTCATAATAAACTCAATAATGTATAACAACATACAGGATATGATAGTACCATTGGCTAAATGATAGCATCTTGCTCACTTCTTATGATCTTATTGAATTTGTCTGTTAAATTATTGGTGTAATTAAAGCAGATAGGAGTATTCTTACATTTTGTTGTAAATTGATAGCATCTCCTCTGTGATCTGGGGAGATTGCCCTGTAGTTTTTAATTTACCAGGTTAAGATGCACAATTAAAATATCACGAAAAAATATCATAATCAGAAACCTTTTTGGGGTGCTGTGTCTGCCAAGTTGATAAAGGAACTGATATATTTAATAATTACTTCCAGTGCTGTGCATTTTTGTAGGCTAAAATATTAGTAAATATCTTGTATAATCCAATGAATAAATGCTTTTCAGGGTAGAAGAAAACCTGAGACATTGGACTATATCTTTTTTACTAGAGTTGCCTACTCCAAAAGAGAATCTCTTAATTTCATTCCTTTTGGAAATACCATTCATTCGGGATTGTAAAGAGGTCACTTGAAAACTTAATTTTCTTCAGGAAATTGGGGTGGGTGGGTGGGTGGAAAGAAGTTAATAATGTATTATAAACTTTAGTGTAGATTTTTTTGGTTAAAGAATTGTACATTTGAAAAAAAAATTTCAGTGACAAATCTTAGATATTGTTATATATCCCCTCATATTAGCCTGTATTTGAGGATATTGTTTTTTCAAGATTCAGGTCCCATTCTTAAAAAAAACAAAAACAAAAACATTTCTTTCACTTAATTCTTTCTAGGAATGTGATGCTTTAGAAACTGGTGATATTTATTTGACTAAATTTTTTTTTGTATATATGTCTTTCAGTATTTATTAGCAAAAGTACCAAATTCCACTATGAATCCTTTTATATAGGCCGATTAGTTAATCCCATGGAAAATGAGCTTAAACAGTAAGATGTTGAAAAACTGCCACAACCCCCAGAAATGCTAAATATCTCTCTCTCTCTCTCTCTTTCTCTCTCTCTCTCTCTCTCTCTCTCACACACACACACACACACACACCATATATATATATATATATATATATATACACATATATATTATTTTTTTAATACAAATTTTCTTTCTATATGAATGGAAATAAATTTTGACAAGAAAGTTTATTAAAGCTTATTTTTATGACAGCCATTATGTAAGGTTCTAGGAATAAAAAGACAAAAAGGAAAGTTTTCCTTTGACAATTTTACATTCTGTTGGAAGTTGATGTAACATGTACTAAACAAATGAAAACTTTGTGAACAGAATAAAGAATCCCAAGAAATGGTGAATATCAAGTAAGTCTTCTTAGAAAAGATTTCCTTCCAGAATGAACTGTTCAATTAATATAATCCATCATGTTGTTCTTAAGTTCTCTTTGACTCTTTGTGATCCTATATGGTTTTTTTGTGGTTTGTTTTTTGGCAAAGATAATGAAGTAGTTTGCCATTTTCTTCTCCGGCTTATTTTAACAAATGAAGATGAAGAATCCAGATAAAGAAACTGAGGGAAATAGCGTTAAGTGACTTGCCTAAGTTCACACAGCTAGTAAGTGTCAGTGACCAGACTTGAACTCAGGAAATTAAGACTTCTTGATTCTAGGGCTGACACTCTATGCACTGTATCAGACAGGTGCCTCATCCATTATTTATCAGATTTCTTTACCATTCCCCAACTTCACCTGAGTTCCTCCTATGAAAAGGGGAAGAATTAGATCTCTAATATATCCTCACATTCTAAAAGTTGATTATCATATGATCATTATGCAAAATCAAAGAGCCACAAAATATGAAAAGTTTGATTCATCTTTTTGCTTTTACTAAATAATAATGCCAATGTTTGGCAGTTAATTTTGTTATTAAATTTTTCTAATGGAAATGTTTAAATTCCATTATAAAAACAAGGCCAACTTGTTTTGTGGCAAACAACTGTCACAACAAATTGCATTTAAAAAGTTCTTTAAGGTCTATAGAGTGCTTTATATGCCATACCTAATTTTATAAGATGAAGAAATTTTAATGCCCCAGAAGTAAAAAACTTATTTGAAAAAAAGTATAAAATGTAGTAAATCTGAAGAATATGACAATTGCAATGACTTAAGTGTAACCACTGTATTTGAACTGCTTCCTATTCTTCAAAGTTCTTTGGGGAAAATTCCATTGGTTACACCAATTAGCAGTTATACTTGAGGATATTAGAATATCAGAGTTTGAACATACTTCAGATACCATCTATTTAAACTTTTAATGATCTAAGAAACTTCCCTCTCCATTCTCCTTGATAAAATGTCATAAAGTTTAATTGGAAAACCTTCAATAAGGGGAAACTCACAACTTCATTTCACTTTGGGCAACTCTTGTCTTTATGTTTCACTGAAATTTGTGTTCTTCAACTTCCATTTATTGCTCTTTTCTACCATCTAGACCTAAGTAATTGAGGTCTAATCTTTTTTATTTTCTTAAAATTAAATTTTATTTTGTTTTCTCTTCAAAATTCTCTCTCACCTCCTCCTCCTCTTTCCCCCATCAAAAAGGCCAGAAAAACAAAATTCATTACAAAACTGTAAAGTCATGCAGAACAAATATCTACCTTAATTCTGTCTTCCAAAAAAGAAAGGAGTAGCAAAAGGGAAGGTGAGTGCTTCAGTCTACACTTTAGTCTTATCAAAAGATAGTAATATTATAAAGATGGTCAACTTTGAAAAAAATTATGTGTTAATTCTTCTTTCAAATGGTAACCCTTCAAATGGGGCAGCTGCCATCTCTTAGCCCTGCCCAAGATATTTCTTCTATAGGTTTAATATTTCCATTTGCTTCAATAGTACTTTTTTGTCATATGAAATCTTCTCACTATCTTGGTCACCATTGCTATAAACATGTTCTAACTTGTTAATATCCTTCTTATTATTTGGCATGAATTTAAAATCGACAGTCATTTTATTTATAATGGTCATTTTGTATAATGGCTTCATTCTATATACTATAGATACAAAGTAAAATATAAAAATACTTTTCTTCCTTTAAACATGTATTCTGTTGGGAGAGCATCTTTCAGATTGTTCCTGATCAGCACAGGGTCCATTTAGTTTCAATGACTGATGATTCCATTAGCCTGTTTAGTTGATATGCCACCTTGTTAATTCACATTCAATTGTGAAGTGATAAACTTTCTGCTTGTTTTCGTGTGAACTATTTACTGATCATTTCTGTATCTGTGAAAGAGTTGTATTTTGGACCCAAGTGAAGATCTAAATATTTATCACTATTAAATATCATCATGTTAGAATCAGTACATTTTATTAATTGTTTGATGGCATTTGTATATTCTCAGTCTAATGTTCCATGTATTATCCATCCTTGTCATGTTTGGATCATTCAGATTTGATAAAGGGACCATTCAGATTTTGAGCAGGAGAGTAAAGGAGAGCCCAAGGGTACTCCATCAGAGATTTTTCCCTAAGGTAGCTTTGATCCATTAATCAACACTCTTTGGCTGCCTGCTCTTAATTAGATTCTTATTCCTCCTGAGTCTTGCAATAATTATAACTACAATAATATTTAGCATTTACATAGTACCTACTATGTGCCAGCCATTATGCTAAATGCTTTACAAATGTTACACCATCAAAATCCCACAAAAACCTTTGAAGATAGGTGGTATTATTATCCCCATTTGTCAGAGGAGAATCCTGAACATTCCAAGTCCAGCATTATGTTCTCAGAGTCAAAAGCAAGAAATACTAAACTCTGTTCATTTTTTGAGTACTACTAATTGGTACATCAGGAAAATGCCACAGATACTGTCATAAAAAAGGAAATTAAGTACTTTAAAAAGTTTTTCAGTTTGCTGTTTGAGAAATGAGATATAGGATAGTCATATGACATGGTGAATAGATTGCTGATCTTGGAGTCAACTAGACCTAAGTTAAAATCTGATCTTAGACACTTTGTAGTTGTATGATCTCAGACTAGTCAGTTAACCTCTGCCTCAGTTTCCTAAACTAAAAAATGGGAATCATAATAGTGTGTACCTTCCAGGGTTATTGTGAAGACAAAATGAGATATTTTTCCTTTATGGTGGCCTTCCTGCCTCTTCTCAATCAACTAAGTATCATACTACATTTTTTTAAATAGCCTTTTATTTACAGGTTATATGTGTGGGTAACTTTACAGCATTGACAATTGCCAGTGTAATACTACATTGAGGCAACTAGATGACTTTATGGGATTAGAGTCCTGAAATTTAAATCCACCCTCAAGCAATTACAGACTCTGTGACCCTGGGCTACTTACTTCATATCCCTCTTCTAAAAAGTGGTGATAATAATAGTACCTATCTCCTAGAATTTTTGTAAGGCTCAAACAATTTAATATTTGTAAAATGCTTAATATTTGTAAAGTCCCTGCCATCTGGTAGGCATTATTTAATTGTTAGCTATTATAGCTACTATTACTGTTATATAAATTGCCCTCCTTGTTATTCTTCCTTCCACATTTGTTCACACTAATATTCTCAAGTTATTTTGAATTCTTCCTAATTGTTTTTCATATGGTATAATACTCCATTTTATTCAGTTACTGCATTTTTTCCCCTGTCCCTCAAATGATGGCCACCCATTCTGCTTCCAGATTTTTGCTACTATAAAAATGTATCATTCTTTTTAAGACTCAGCTCATTTGGGGCTTCAGAGTTCTTGCCATTATGCTAAGAACCTTATAATACTTATTGTTTTTTATCCTTAATTCCCTGATCATGTACATTAAAATGTTATTTTGTTATTGATTTTTGTATTGTTTTGTTTTAACATCTTCCCCTCTTGGCATTTTCTTTCTCTTTGGAGTCATTAGTTTTTGTGTGCATATACAATTTTGTTGTTGTTGCTGTTGTTCCCTGCCCTCAGCCAGTCATAATTGTGTCAGAGGAAAGAGAGTCAGGTAACTGTAGTTAGAGGAACAGTATTCAAATCCCTCCCAAGGAAATTCACATACAGATTTTCATTTCATGTCAATGGATGTGCTTAGAAATACTATAGCAAAATTATTTCTTCTTTCTGATCTCCTTGCTTTGTAATTATTTCCTTCCTAGTCCATTGCTTCTTGTGTTAGTTTATCTTTTAAAAAAGGGTCCTGTGTAGAGTCCTGGCCTATGGAAGGCAGTATCTAAAGGAAATTTCCCTTGTACATAAAAGAACATGGCGATATAATTTTAGAGCCAGAAATTAGGTTTTTTAATTCTCTAATTCTTTTTTTTTCAATTCAGTATCCCAAAAGCAGTTATGACATAGCAATTGGAGAGCTGACCTCAAGAGTCAGGAAATTTTGGGTTCATATCCTAACCCTGACTCATAAGTTCTTTGAACATGAGCAAATCACAGACTTTCAGCACCCATACAACTCTAAGTTGCAATCAGATGTTAACCTTTAAAGGGTATTTTTTTTTCATCAGGCCCAGTATAGATTCTAATGAAATTATAAGCCCATTCAAAAAAAGAAATTCTCCCTACACTCCCAATGATATTTTTAAACATTTAATTTACTTTCCCTAATCTAATTCTGAATTCCCTGGCTTATATCAATGAGATCACAAGTCCAATCACTATCACTAATTCCTTCAATTTAAGAGATACCACTCTCCTCAGCCTTTCTGAAGTATGGCACTTTCCATTTCTCTTTGTGTAATAGGGAAATACAGTGATAGATCAGTGAAGTGAATTACTCCTACAAGCTGGCTACCTGGTATTATTTTTTTAATATAGACAGCATGTGGTTGATGGCAGCATCAGAACCAAAAGTAATAGTTTCAAGAAGTTTGTGCTATATCTGAAAGAGTTTCACTAGCTAACAAGGCTCATTTACTGTTATCAAATGAATCTCTAGCTGCTTCTTTAAATTTAGTTTTCTATGAAAAAGTACTTAAGTAAATCAGGAGATGAGATGGGGTAGAAATACATTGTACTAATTCTAATTTTACTACTTTTAAGAAACCATTATTCTTCTGTATCTTGCAAAGTATGCTTTCAAACTTGAAACCTTGATAGCTAGGGATAGATGGATTTATCCATCTGTGTTTTCCTCATTTTGTTTTAGATTCGAGAGTCGATTTTCTCCATTTTATCTCTTGTGATGAAAATGCTCATGAGTTGAAATTTTGCTTCAAAGTTTTTAATTGTGGACTCATAAGAGCTTAACTTGTTGATGTGCAAGATTCCCTTGCCCATATTTTCATAGATATTAATGTTAGGACATGTGATCAATTTCTACCCTTTAAAGAATGTTATTTCCAACACACACACACATATTTGCCCATGTATTTTCATTCTACCTCCATCATTCATTTGATTTTTTAGCTAGCGGGAAGAAAGAGACATTTAGAAGGGTTTTTCACATCCTTTCAGAAATCCAACACATCGATGCCTTCATGTAAGCAGCTACCTTTCCCAAGTGCCTCATCCTCTCCCCTCTGTCATCTTGAGGCAGTGTGCCTGTATTTGTGTGTAGATTTATAGTTTATCTTTATCTATGGCTTCATCTGTAGGTAGCTATTATAGCCGCCTTGCCTGGATATTGTTTGGGCCTGATAGATCTGTCTGTAGTTCATCAAAGGGGAGCTGAGTGCCTAAAAGCCATTGGGTCCAGCTGAGGATGAAATACGAGCCATCAGCCTTGGTAATGGCTGTAAAATTTCATAATTACACGGCCTTTATTACATTGCATAATGATCCTGAAGCAGTATGGAACAATTAATTAAGATTTTCAACCGTAGCTCTTTCAGAAATTAAAAGGTGCTAGTGGCTGAGAAATGGGGAAATGTCTTGTCCTAAAAGCATTAGGGATGCTTAGGAAGGACTTCCTAGATAGTTCTTTTTAAAGAGAAATATCTACTAATTAGGTAACCAGCATTATTGTAACATTCATATATTCTTGAATGTACTTTGACTTCAAAAATTGAGTTCTCAAAAACACTCCTTGGCAAAGAAATTGCTAAGTGTCCAGTTATCAACCTCCTCTCTCCCCCAACCTTTAGAAAATTCTATTCAGTCTCTTGCTATAGCCATTTGTCATGTTTATGGTTGTTCATCTCTACACATTAAATAAACGCGGGCTATGAGATAGGGGGATCACTTAACTGCACAGTATAGTACACTGACCAAGAAGTTTCTCTTATGCACTCTCTCATATCTTGAGGCATTAAAATTATTTCAAGATCTTTTCACTTTGGCAGTCATCCCCAAAGAAAGACTTTTACTGTTTTCATTTATTTTCTTTGTGAATGCAATATGTCAGATGCAATATATGCCCTTCCTATCCCATCCCCCTTTTATTTTCATAACCACACACTCAAATCTGATAAAGAATACTTAAATTTGGTGGGTAAAGGTAGGAGACACTATTGAGTAGTAACAGATACAATATCAGAAGAGAATATATTATGGACCTGTCCACACATATATGTAGAAATTGCCATCAGTTCTTGGCACAGTTTCTCATGTCTAGAATAGTGAGATCCAGATGGAGTGAGCAATATTTATTATGCCAAATGCAATAAAAATAATGAAAATATAATAAAAATAAACCCATTTTTATTATTTTAGGTGCAGATTTTCTAACAATATGTGTTTCAAAGAAATTTAAATGATACTGTTGATATCACAGTAACAGTAATAATATTTCCTAAACATCGCGCGCGCGTGTGTGTGTGTGTGTGTGTGTGTGTGTGTGTCCTAGATGTTTGGTCACGTTAAACATTATTGTTTTTAAATTGGCAATCATCATATACCATTTTACAAATCTTAATATTTCATCAGAGTCTAAAACTTCCCATGGGCATCCCTTATTAAACTTTCAGCAGAAAATTTGGAAAGGATTATGTTCTTCAAGGAGGAGCTGCTACTCAGAGTAAATTTTCTTGTTGAAGCATTTATTCCCTTAATAGGAATTTTCTGATCTGCTGTCATTCTTGTTCACACACTGAGTGTCACTGCCTCTAAAACACTTGTCATTCTTTAATGGAAACAAAATAGTCATTGCAGCCAGAGCCGCAATGTCATTCCACTACCCCTTGCTGCGTCGGCAATAGTGAAAATGACAGAGAGGCTCTCAGTAGGGGTAATTAAAATGTAAATATTGATATTTTATTATTTGAAATTACTTTCCAGTGCGGCATTTAATATCTCTCCATCTGTGCGGCTCTGTTTAGCGGTCACTTTAGTGCAGCTCTGGGATGCCAAGCAGCGGCTTGATCCCCGTTATGTCAAAATGCTTGTTGCTGCTTAATTTTGATATCTAATTAAGTGGAAAAGTACAGTCCACACTGTAATCCATGGCATCTTAACCAGCTGCTTGGGTATATTTAGAATTAATCTCCACTATGGAATCATCCTAATGTATGCAATTAAGAGTCTGCCGATGGCTAATTAGGTGTATTAGAATCAGGCAGCTTTTTTTTTTTTTCCTTTTGGACTGTTGCAGACTTAAGACACTGCCTCCAGAGGTAGTCTTAATGCTGCTCAAACTGAGTTAGGAAACATTGCAACTTCTGAATAAATTCATGCATGGGAGATGACAGATGTCTCTTCATTTGCTGATTTCTTTTCACCAATGTGAGAACAGCACAATCTTTTGTAATATGTAAATTTATTTATAGGATTTCCGTTATGTAAGGGTCAGGAAATATAATCATAAAGTTGCGGGGCAAACTAGTTAAGGAAATCCCTACTCCTTTAGAATATATCAAAGCTAGAAAATTAAAGAGACAGGTACTTCTCTGGGATATAATCTTTCCATTTGGATAGCAAAGTGAGTGATGGCTAGAAGAGGTTTTTCAGAGAGCTACCATACTTGTTCCCTACTTGTACATTTAAATGGAGAGCTTGTAGAGTAGGAGGCACAGGCTTAAGACAGATAAATACATGTATCTAGATAACTGTTTGTATACATATGTGGGAAATCAAAGCAGACAATTCATTAATACATTTTTGGCACTGGCTGCATTTGTATATTCGGGAAATTTTTTAGGGTTTTCATTGTGGTGGTTTGTTTTTACTTTGACAGATGGAAAGATCGGTTGGGGGTGGAGAGAGTAGTAGTATGAGAAAGAAAAATTAAAAGCAAGAAATTCCTTCCCTCCTAAGTGAGGAAAATGACTGTCGGACAAGCCAGTGCCAGATAGTAGTGATTTATCACTATATGAGCCAACAAGCACAGCTACTAGACTTGGGATTCAATATTCCTGAATAGGTTGTTTTTTTATTATTGATATTATTATTATCATTATTATTATGACATTATTGTCAACACAAAAGTTGACATTGAAATGATTTGAAATACAACCTAATATTGGAATGAATAAAATTTATGCTGAATGGATCAGTTAAATGGAATTGTGGAGTAATGGCTCCCAGATCGATCAAAAAATTATTTTTTTTATTTTGTAAAATAAAGTATGTGTAATTCATTCGTCCTTATAATTATGTACTTTTATGTCTCATTCTGAGTAAAGTTTGCATCTACATCAGTGAACTTCTGAGGTAGATTTGAAATGATCATTTGGTTTCCAGGCAGTTCATTCTAAACTAATTAATAAGTTGCCAGTGGGTTACTATTCCAATTGGCCCTCCAGACCTTTGATTATTAACTCCCCCAAAACACACAAGAGATACCAAGGAGCACTGATAATATTTCTTCAGATCATTTACACAGTATCACATGTGAGGCTATGAGTTCTTAGTACTTTGTTCTACAAAGAGATTTGTACATAAGTTCAAAGCCTGTAGCTAAAATACAATGAAATGATTCATGTTCAACTGGTACCTGAATTAGTCTCTTCCTAACTATATATGTTTATTTCTCAGCCTTCTGAGTGAAACTGCCTTTGCCTACAGATTCCAAAGGCATTTAACTCTTTGAGATATGAATGCAAACAATTCTTTCTCTCTCCGTTTACAGCCACTTGAGTTACTTTAGGATCAAATTCCATTATGTAGTCATATAAGTACTATCATTGGATAGTAAGCCTAACCTTCAGTGAGAATATATCAGGAGTGGGGAAACATTTCTTTTTAAATTTCTTCCAACATAATTAATTAAATTATTAATTAAAGCATATCATTTATATATTGTGGCTTGCTCTTAATTTAGCTCATGCTAGAATTTTAAAGCTTTGAAAGGCTCCCAATACTGTAACATGAACCTCTTCAGGTATTGGCAATAGAAAACAATTTCTTTTTTTCCAATAGGAATTCTTTAATTATACAGTATTTTCTATACTCTGTAGAGTATAGAGTAAACTCGTAGAAGTGAACCATCTCTAAATAGGTGGAAAGAAGAAACAAATAAAGCATAAATGAGTCAATTTGCTACTAGGAGTGTAAAAATAGTAACATTTTTAAAATGTGGTAATTTTTATCCATGAAACAAATTTACCTTTTATCCCTGCCATTATTTTGGTATTCTTTTGAAGCCGGAAATTCCGGCATTTATTGAATCCTCAGTTTTTTAGCCTTAAAACCAGTTTTACTGTATTCTTTAGGTTCAGGTCATGGTAAAGCAGAGTATTTGAATCCCTTTTGGCCATCTGTGGATAGCCACAATGATTATCTTGCAAACTGATTTTTCAAAAGTCTGCAAAAATCATTTATTTGGTCCTAAAAAGGTATAAATTATACTTTTCTATATTTATTCCCATATTAGTAATTTGAATGATTTTAGATATACATCCCCCCCCCAAAAAAAAGCCTCTCAACATCCACATTTCTGTATATCCATCTTTCATTAAAAAAAAGAAAAACTCAAGATAAATGAGATCTCTTCAGTTTCATGTTAATAGGTTTTACTTGATTTCTCTTAGAATAAAGCATGTTCTGATTTGCTCAGATGCAATAATGTCATGGGAAGATAACTATGCTTGTAAACACATGACAGGTAGAAATCATTCCTTTAAAGATTATTATGTGAAAGTTGTATATACAAACCAGTTTTAAAAAACCTCAAACATGTCTAAATGGCATTTAAATTACATTAACACCTTTTTGCACAGCTGCAGTAAAAGGTCAGAACAGACAAGCACCATCTTTGCTTTTTGTAAATGTCTCATTTGCTGCTCTAAAATTGCCAAGCACCACACTTATTTACTATTACGGAATGAATCCAGTGTTGAAAATAAATACTTCTATCAAGTGAGTATTTGCTTAGTTATCCATTGTTCTTAATGAATCAAAATGGATACTCATTGTGAATGCCTTTTTATTGCTATACCATTTATCTGATGTTAGTTCATAGGTAAGAATAATTGTGATAGAAATTTCTCAGTCTGCTTGCTTGGCTCACCCTGTTTTTGTTCTTTGAGATTGGTGTGAAAAATATCACAACCAGCAATTTAATAATTAATATTTCTTTTAAAACAAAGGCATTTGCATTTTGTATTTTATATATAGAGAGAGAGTACTAGGTTAAAAGGTATATCTCGTGTGTATGTGTGTGTGTGTGTGTGTGTGTGTGTGTGTGTATTCATACATTCATTCAAACCAAATTTATGTTTTGTAGATGGTGGATTTGTATTACTCAATGCAAGGAGTAAATGTCAGCACAATAAAATTCACTTTTCCCTGGGCTCCATTCATGAAAAAAAAAATTTGATTAGAGAAAATGAATGCATATACTGTCAAAATAGTGTCAAATTGAAAAAACATTTGGGAGAAATTAATTTTAGACACTTCTAAATAGTTTTAAAAAGCCACTTTTTTCAGACATTACCAAAAATCTTTTGGGAATGTGTATTTGTAAGTCTTAAGAGAAAACCAGCTGGGTTATATGATTAAATTGTTGACTTTCATTATGAAGATCAAAGTTGGAATTGGTAGGGATAGGAAAAAGGCTGTTTGTTGTGCAAAGCCTTTGGCATAACCATTATATAACTTATATTTGTAAAGGAGGAGTGAGTTTTTTATACTATCTGTGTTCAGAGTTCTTTCGTTTTTGCTCCCATATGGTTTTTGATTTCCAACCTATGTTTCCTCTTTCCCTTTTAGTTAGTCAGTAAGCAAACGATTTGTTTTGACCTTAATGCAATGGATTCTACTAAGAAATATAGATGGGAATCAGCAAGGGGAGTGGGGGGGGAAACGGACTTCAAATTTTTGTGGGAAATATGTTTGAAGGCAAGACAGAATGACCACAGAAAGTAAGTAAAAGTTTGAACTGATCTTATAATTCTTTTGGGGATATATCTTTGGGATATATACACATAATACACCCTCATATACATATACATGAAATATCCTTGGAACAATATACAACTTATTAAAAACATAAAACAACATCTTAGTAACTGAAGTAAGCAGTGCATAATAGACATAGTGAAAATATGAATAGTTTAAATGATGGTAATAATCATTTTTGGTTTTGTATGTTTTGTTTTTCACTAAATTTCCTAAACTACAATGCTCCAATTTAAATCACAGTGGATGGGATGTTTCTGTAACATTGTTTTTCTGAAAAAAAATTCATTTTTTTCCCTCTGATATTTAACTGCTTCATGTCCCTGGGCAAGTCATTTAATCTCTCCATTACTCTAGCAATTGCCCACCACTAACCTACTAAGTCACAAATAGGTGGGTTACAATCTACAGTGATAGAAGTCGTTTCCCATATTAACAATCCTTCAATAAGAAGTCATAGATCTTTAGCATGTTCATGTAATTTTAAATATCCAGATAAGTAGAAATTGGTACCAGATTTCCAGAGTTACTCATGGGTGTCCATATTATATTGGCCTTGTATAATCAAAGATAGAACCATATCTGCTGGCTCCCAGTCTAAGAATCTTTCCACTTTACTACATTGTCATTTTGCATTAATCTTCTTTCTGATATCAAAACTTAGGTCTAATTGATTTAAGTATACTTATTCATCTCATCAGTGTGATTTTAAAACTTTTATTATTATATGTTCAGTATTCATCTTTTCCTAAAATGTTATACACTGGCAACTAGGCTAAGAATCATACCATCTTAAAAAAATTCCCATTTTTCTCCCCAATAATTCTCTAAATATTGCTTTTTTATTTTATAAATTTATAGCTTTTTTATAAATTTTATAAAATTTTTATATATTATATATTATATTTATATATATATATATAAATTTATATAAATTTTATAAATTTATTTATTTTACTGATGAGGAGATTCAGACTCATGAGTTTAGGAAACTTTCCAAAGAGGTAGTAAGTGCCAGAGCTGGAATATAAACTTGTGTCTCCTTATCTCCAATTTCTCACCTTTCAGATGAGCAGAGAAGGTAGGAAGTAAACTTACATAGTTTAAGCAAGAAGAAAGGAAGAAGCAAAGTAAAAGATAGAGAAGAGGGAAGGAGAACTACAGTGAGCAATAGAGATAGATTTTAGTGTTAAAAATGTAACTGAGTAAGAATTTTCCTCTCTCCTAAGCTTAAATTTTTTCATAATTTGGTTCCCAAGTCACCTATAAGAGAGAAAAACTTTGTTGTCATTTAGAAACTTTCCTCCTAGAACAGAATACAAGATACTTTACACAGCCCTGTGATACTCACTGTTGTAGTAGCAATGAAGGAAAGACCAACCAAATTTTTTTCCCCTTCCTTCCCCTCTCCCCTCCTTCCCTTCCTTTCCCTTCTATCTAATGTCATAGATGATAATTGCTTTACAGAGAATTCATTTTATTCTCACAACAACCCTGGAAGATAAGTGCTGTTATGATTCCTATTTTCCATATGAAAAAAATGAGGCAGAAAGAGTTTAAGTGACTTGTCCAGGATCAGATAGTATCTGAGATTAGATTTGAGCTCATTCCAGAACTTGGATTCAAGATCAGATCCAGTTCTGTGACTACTGTCACTTAGTGCACTTCTCTCTCTCTCATCTGTTGACTATAAACAGCATTGAGAAATTGGTCAGTTCATCCACTTTCATTTTTGTGTTTTCAAATTTGGTTTCTAATTTTCAATCTTTTAAAATTCATATTGAATCAATATCACACAATTGGTAGCTCCTGTTTTAAACTTTAAAATACACTGCAACATGCAAATAAAGCTCATTTGGAATAGTTTATCCTTAAATCAGGAGAGCAACAAATTTCTCATAAGATCAACAAATGGCCCATATGCGGGCCACATTATCTTAAAAGGTAACAGCTTCTCATTTTTATCAGTTCTGCTTACATTTGACACAATCCAATTGTAAGTTATAAATGCATAATCTAAATGCATGAAATCTAGATAGTCAGATTAGTCAGATTGGGAGAATGAAGATTCAAGGAGTGGCTTGGGTGGTATGTCACAAATGCTCAAGAGCAAAAATAATTTATGTTGGAATAGTCATTGACTCTGGATGTTGTTCTTTTAGATATAAAATACTTTTCATATCACTGTGTATATTCTTGCAGCTCTCATTTTGGCACTTGACCATCTGCAGCTGCTTAACTCTAGTCCCTAGTGACTTGGAATCCATGAAGTCCATTTTAATGAAGGAAAGGGAAAGGAAGAGTCTTCAGGAAAATAAATGTTATGTCCTTCTTAGTCCACAACTTTGCACTATGTGAAAGAGACCAGAAGTGGTACATCACCTGATATTTGAAAAGAGCAACGGGCTTTGAAAGGCAGGCTGAATCTGGAACTAGGGTTTGAAGAACCTTTAAGTCCATTTGAATCAGAGTATGTCACAGTAGCTATGAACAGACTGCAATGCCATTGTCTTTTCTTTCAAACTCTTATAAACATCAGGTTTATTTGGATGGGGTTTATTTAAAGAATCATGTTCAATCAGCGCTCGCTCTCTCTCTCTTTCTCTCTCTCTCTCTCTCTCTCTCTCTCAATGCACTTCGTTAGTGATCTTCGTGAGTCATTACAGCATAATTAAAATTCTAGTATGATATGCTATTTGTTGGAAAGTGTCAATTTTTAGTGGAACAGAGAAACTAGAGTTTTAAAAAACTGTGAATGGGCAAATCAATGCATGATTAAATGATATTAGCAGACACCCTGAAGATTTAAAATGCTGGCACTCTAGTTCAAGAAAGCAACAAAGAATGAATGCCTAGCAGGGGTTAAACTCATATGCCTCCACTGCAGCCTATTTCTGTCAACACTCAGCTCAGGAAATAAACATTTATGCTTTCTGAAATGAAAGTGTATTTTTGAAGACTAGCCGTCAGATATTTTTTGCCCTTCACACTTTCAAATGCTTAGCCTTTTTTGTAAGTTGACTGCAAAGTGCATCAGTTTGCCAGGCTAAAAAAAAATGTATTTGACAAATGCCCATGGCATCACTGTCAAGCTCATGAGCTTCTACTAGAAGATGGTAGAAGGGTTGGCACAAAACATGCCTCCTTCAAGCTTATTACCTCAGGGGTACCTGACTCTTGAGAAGCTTTTCAATCCCTCCAAATGACGTTATTCCCAACTGTCATCTGGTTTATTTGGAGCACACTGTATTGCAGATAAACATGCTATTTAACTGCAGGTCAAGGTACAGAGTCATTCTGGTAGCAAAATGCCTGAGATACATTAAATGGCACTGACTCTAGGAAGGAGATGAAGAGAGATCAGAGTTGTCACCAATATGCATGGAATGGTCCATTGCTGGGGAAGAAGAAATGTGCCACAATATCAGTGTGTTTTAAAATTGTTTAAAAACTGTAATACAGTTGAACATTTAAAACTATAACCTGTCACAGGCCAAAGATTAAGATAGGGTACTGTGCAAAATATAAAATTCAGCCATTGCCACAAAAAAGCACTTGGTTTTTTATTCATAGAAAGCAAATATTTTAGGTGATCATGTTCTTGAACTTTGTAGCCTGTTACCTCTGATCTACTATCAGATGTTGTGAAATATGTCCTGTGTAATTAACATTCTTGAAACATTTATCTTTGGTCAAAATAGTCACATTTTCTGAGGAACAGTAAGAATACAACTGACAGAACTTAAGAAGTACATTCTTCTCTATACTGCAGGCTTCTAGCTTGTCTGTCTGTTCACTAGCTCTGTTCACAAGAAGGTTATTTAATCTCTCCTTTTACTTGAAATCAAATATACCAATTTGTGCAAAATAATGGAAAAAGAGCTACAAATTTAGAATCAAAACTCATATACATTTTTAACCTCTCTAGTGACAGAGGCATGTAGCAATTGTTTAAGCAAAAGGTCTTTTTTATTGCTAGGTAGGCCCATTATGTACCCCTAAATCATCTTTTGACAGTTAGGAGTGCTGTCTGTAACATATTCTTACTCCCAGAGGCATGATGTTAAAGGGTTAAAATGAAAGTTTAAGATTATATTATTTCCAACCAAAGAGTATTTAACCTATAGACTTTTATTTAGTCAGGCACAGAAATACTTAGTGCTCTTTCTGGGAAGTTTTGTGTTTGCAAAAGTTCCTCCTCCTTCTTCTTCCCCTTCTCCCCTCTCCCTTCTTCGTCGTCTTCTCCTCCTCCTCCTATACACCTCCTCTTTTTTTTTTTTTTGTTTGATTTTGTCAGAGAGGAATAGGAGGCGGTAGGAGAGCAGCAAAAGGGAAACTTCTAAGTTTTCAGGAGCAGAGAAAAACAGCTATTGACACTAGACATTATAGGTTCACCTTAAAAAAAAAAATCAAAACTGATTTTATTGCTTTTTGCTTAATTAAACCCAACAGAAATGTGTGAAACATTGTTATAGCTGAAAAATTGTTAATTTGTAAATCACAGGGACAAAGAGGCTGGAGTGCAACTTTAAAGTTTCCATGCACGTAAATGTCAATAGAGTGCCTTCTCCATCATCAGCACTAAATTCACATTGATGCCTCTTTTCTTCTCTGTATTGATCCTTCCATGAGAACGTAGATTTGTATCTGTTAATTAATGCGTCCTGAAACAGCGTTTGTATTAATCAGGCAGATAAGAAAAATTGGATGCCTGCACCCTCCTGACAACCGTAAAAGTGCTGGCCCTGATAAAATCGTGGATGGACCTCAATAAAAAAGTTCCTCCTTCCACTCAATAAACTAATCATCCTGCTTTTAATTATTCGGCAGAAAGATGTGTGGAGATTGGAGAATGTGTAAATCTATTTACTAACAGCAGTGTCTGGGAGGGAGAATAGGGCTGTCACAAGAAGGTGCTGCAGGCTACATTCTGTCCATCTGCTGCTGCGGGAAATCTGGTTCTTGGGACAATGAAAAGGAAGACGATGTAAATTTCTATTCATGTTTATAACCTTGTGGATCATCTATTCTCTTGCCACTTAATCAAAATACGCACTGCCTTTAACCTTCTTGCTCTTTTCCTACTCTTAGATATTGGATGAACCTTAAGAATGTTTTTTGGTGGGTGATAGATGGGAATGAGTTACCTTTTATGAGTCTGGCAATCAGTGAAAAATGAAACCAAGTGGTATTAGGTCAGTTTCAGAGAGGGAAATGTACCTGTGCATTGAATCCCTGTTTAAAACAGTCTGTTTGAAGACTCCTCTCTTAAAAATAGTGGTTAAAAGGTCGGATATATTAATTTATTGGAGTAGGGATGACCCCAAATTAAAAGAAAAGAAAATTGGACGCACTCAACCAATTGAGAAAGTTCCTTGTCAAAGCACACATAAGCTTCATAAACAAGCAAATAAAAGCTCTATACATGCCTTAAGACCTCCTCTTAAGAAAAGCTTGACTAATCCCCTTTGATGCTTTTATTAAGTACTTATGGTTAATGGTGCCAAGGGCAAACAGCTAGGCTTTTCACTACAGCCAAGAAATCATTTGTTTTTGCCTATTGTTCTATAAATCACTGAGGATACTACCAATTTCATATAAAAAAAGAGCATTGGCAAGAAATATTAACTTGGTGGCAAATGAAGGATCCATAGGGTTATTTCTGTCGTGATTTTCTTGGAAAGTGTCAAGAAAAAGGAGTTAAATGCATTTTCATTGTTGTAATATTCTGTTGTTTTTTTTTTTAATTCTATTATATCTGCAATATACAGTGCTATTTACTGTCAAATTCCTGAAAACATCATATATAACAGTGGCATTTAAAGCGGAACATATCTATTCTAGGATTCTAGCATCTGATTATTGATCAAATTATCTTCTCTAAAAATCTTTATATGTATTCCTCCTAAAATATAATTACTGTCAACAATAGGCTTCTTATTCTTAAGTCTGTTATTTTATTCTATCCAGTTTAAATAAATTTTTTATGTATTCTCACTTTATTTGAAAAGCAACAAGTTTGTGTCAACTTGAACAAATGTGAAGTAGAGAATAGAGGAAGCTCAGATATTTCAGATCAGAGAAACTACTTTAGATTCTTATATACTGTCATTTTAAACACTTTATTTTAAACAATTATCAGAATAGTATTTTTTATTTAAAAAATGTGTCAAGTAATAATGTTGTTGCTATTTAGTTGTTTTGCTGTCATATCTGACTCTTCGTGATCATATTTAGGGTTTTCTTGGCAAAGATGCTAGAATGGTTTGCCATTTTCTTCTTGCCATTTGACAGATTAGGAACTGAGCTAAACAGTCACATAGTTGTAAGTCTGGATTTGAACTCAAGAAAATGAATCTTCCTGACATGAAGACTCAGCCCTCTATCCACTGTGCCAGTTAGCTGCCCATAATTTACACTATAGAGACCCAGAATTAATTATTTCATAATCATTATTAGCATGAATAAAATTGCCAGGGCAATATGGCTTCTTTTCCCTAATTTCAACCTTTACGGAGTTGTTTGAACCAAAATACTTTTCTCTCCTCCCCACCCTCCTTCCTAACTCTAACCCTAACTGTAACCCTCCAGACAGCTGATACTGCTCCTTCCCTTCTTTCATATTACTTTCAGTAGCTATAGAATTTAGAGGTTTTGAGAAATGAGGCTTCAGAGAAAGCTGTGTCAGGTTTCCTGGCCAAGAATCAAGTGTCCCTGAAACATCCTTTTATTTGAAGATCTAAGGGGATCCTCTATTCATATGAAAATATGAAAAAAAAATTTTTTTTCTTTCTATTACATATCCCTCCCATCTGCTGTGTCTATAAACTGGCTAGTAAATTTTACTTTGCTATTTCAAAAGTTTTGTATTAAAATGTAAAGGTTTTTTTAATTGCATAATGTATTGAAGTAAAATCATCATAGCATATGAAATTAATATTGCATAACAAAGTTATGGACCTGTATGAACATGGTTAAGTAACTTTCTCTGCTCATTTTCCCATTTAGGTTTCTCTACTTTGTCTCTGGCTGATCAGATGAGCCTTCTGCAAAGTGCTTGGATGGAGATTTTAATCCTTGGTGTTGTATACCGATCACTTTCTTTTGAGGATGAACTTGTCTATGCAGAAGATTATATTATGGATGAAGATCAGTCCAAATTAGCAGGCCTCCTTGACCTCAACAATGCCATCCTGCAGCTGGTAAAGAAATACAAGAGCATGAAGCTGGAGAAAGAAGAGTTTGTCACCCTCAAAGCTATAGCGCTTGCTAATTCAGGTTGGCAGAATGGCATAATTGTTGCTACATTTTTCATATATGTCACCCACACCTTCCCCCCCTCTCCCTTCGCTCCTTCTGCATAGTTTTGCTCCAATTAGCTGGGGAAATTGTGAAGAAACTAGGAATGGAAAATTCAACTTCTAGACAAAATTTGCTGTTTTGTCTACTTAGAGGACAGTTTTAAAGTGCATACTGTTTCCAGAAAGACTTGGGGAGTTGCAAAGCAAAAATGTTTTTAGATGCCGCATCAAGCAGATATTTTCAAGAATAAGTACAAACCTAGCTTTGTCTGCTCACAAAGCAGTATGGTGCAATGCAAAAAACAGTGTTTTTGGAGTCAAAAGAAATGGTTCCAAATCCTCATTCTGCTTCTTAGTTCTATGATCCTGGTATAGTCACTTTAATCTCTGGGCTTTCAATTTCTTCCTCATTTTTTAATTTTACAATTCCTATAAAATGTTAGTTGGACTAGATAATCTTTTAATATCCCACTACTACTCCCATGATCACATGTTTCATAATCCACCCATATAATGTGTATATGTGGTTGTTTGCCTGCGTATTGACTGTTTGCCATAGGAAAAAAATGATGTATTATTCTCACATTTGCCATTTTGTTGGAAATGGAGTTTTAAACATTTTAAAATTAAACAAAAAACAAGCTTGAAAAATCATGTATTCTTTTGGTATATTTCTCTGAAAGGTGCTACTTATGCAGAAAGGGTTAAGAACTACAGAAAGAATTTTTTTTTCTACATTTAAACTTAAAAGTGCTGAAGCAGGAAGCAATGTCTGATAAGTAAAAATCGTTGATGCTTTGTTGTTTTTTCTTTTGTGTCTCCCCTAATGCTTTATTGTGGTCTTAAGTCCCTTTTAGCATTTGCATAAAGTTCAGGATAGATCCCTCTTTAATGACGTGCCGATCATTAGATACCTGTGTGTCAATAACATGCTCTGATGCTATGTACCATTGACAGTCACACCGTGCCCCTCCATCTGCTTTTGTTTTGACCCTATCTTTGAACTTTATCTTGGTTGCTGGCCAGTAGTTTTCCCTTTAATTACAAGAAGGAAACTGTCAATAAAATCTGTTAAATGGGATGCAATGAGTGGCTTGAATGGGCGGACGGCTATTTGTTCAAATTCTGCAGCATTCAAGGTATTGACAGTTTGTTTTCTGGGGCCATATGTGACGATCAATCTCAGGCTGGGCTCAGCCGCGCTGAAAAATGAAAAACCAGATTGCTTTTGCTTACTTGTGGATGACGACTTTGTGATTTGGCGCGGTCCTAGTGAGATGAGACCTTCTGCCCAAATTGCCCCCCTGAGAACCAGGGACGCGTGACTGTTTTTAGAAATAATTTTAATTGATTTTGTAATTAACAGTTCATCTACAATATTGATGCATGAATCCTTGGACTGATAGAAGGGAAATTGTTTTCAACAATGAAGTTGTACTTTCCTATCTGTCTTTGTAATGGAGTTTAGCATTTTGCACTTTTAATTGGGAACATGGCCTCACAGTGTCCCTCTTTCCTAACTCTCAATAAAAATTGAATATAATATATTTCTTAAAAGAAAAAAAAAAAAAAAAAAAAGACAGGGTACAACACCTTTTGGAATCTACTGTTCCATGTATTCTGTTAAAGTTGATTGGGCCTACTCTGAACTTCCCATGTTATAAAGGTTCTTAGTTGATATATGTTCAAGATGCAGACTGCCAAAGGTCTGCTCTGGGAAGCTTTTTACATCTTATAATTATAAAATTGCTTAAATTTGTAACATTTCTAGAGGTTATAAGTTCAAACTAAGAAGGGATACTTAATATTATATTCTTACTGTACAAAGTTACCTTGAAAATGTAATAATTATGGATAATGCTAAACAAGACTGTAACTTTATTTTAAAAAAAATAGGAATATTTTTGCAAACTATATTATCAGAGAATATTAATATATTAAGTGATGTGACTTCTGTGTGCAGCATTTAAAAATGATATTTGTTAATTTTAGTCTCTAAATCCTAAAATCCATAAGACTCAATTTTAAAAGGCTTGTTGTCTCATTTTTAGACATATTTATTGTAATAAATCTTTATTTTGAGAACTAGTTAACTTAAAAAAAAATACAGCATTTTTAGGTTAAGAAATCTTTTCAATTCTTTCTCTCTTTTTTTTTTTTTTGCAAGACTGAATATTATTTTTTAAAAAGTACATTTAAACCTCAAATGAATTCCAACCTTTGTATACAGTTTAAAGATTGTGTAGGTAGTTTTTAGATTTAGGCAAACTATATACAAAAAAGGGTTTTCTATTGATTATTTGTGTCAGTGAATTTTTCTGCCCTTCCATTTTCTCTTCCCTTATTCAGGCAATACAAAGTTATAGATTTAACCTTACTTAGAGCTCCAGTGTAATTTTTTAAAGCTTTTTCATGCTTGTATTAAAATTCTTTAAAGTCATGTTAGTATTTAGAGAGAATAGAAGAGAATTTATATATAAAAGACCTATGTTACAATTTAAACAGGCATTTTAGCTTTCCCTATATGGCTGTAGCATGTTTACAGCCATTACTTCCTAATATGGCATTCATCTAAATTATCAGCTTATTTTAAACATCTGGCTTTGTTCAATAATAATAAATGCTGTGTTTATGCTTGGGAAACAGGGAATTGGCTCCCTGATAATGGCTGCCATATTTTCTGTAGCCACATTTCTTTCCTATATGAATGCATGAGTACATGTTTACTTACAAAACTGGGACCTGGTTGGAAATGTATCTGTAGGTTTAGAGCTAAGGAACCAGTCTATTATAAGCTCCTACCTTATTTTCCACATATTAAGACAACTTTGAAAGTCCCCTGACCATGATTTTATTTTTGTTAGAAGAAAACTTGCTACAAATTTGTTAGAAAGAAAACTTTCAAATGAGAAGGATACACTAAGATGGCTTTTGCAGAGCCTTCATACCATGTCTCTTAAGTATTTTAGTTGCTACATCCTGTTATTCTCCTCTATGTAAATAGCCTTCTGAACAATTATTACCTGAATGATGCCAAAATTCATTCAACAAATGTTTTTGAGCACCTATTTTATGGAGAAGAGAAAATAGAGTAGTATTTAATCTTTAAGAGTTGAAGGACTTGGTTCATGTTCTTCTTGTTAGATGTTATCTGTGGATACATTAGTCATATCTCTGGATCTCACTTTCCTCATCTATAAAAAGGAGATAATAATGGTTATTTTTCACACAGAAATATTATGAAAATCAAATGTGATAATGGATAATGTGAAAGTGCTTTGCATATCTTACTAATGTTCAATCATTTCAGTCATGTCTGACTCTTCATGACTTCATTTGAGGTTTTCTCGACAAAAGTATTGGAGTGGTTTGCCATTTCTTTCTGCAGTTCACTTGACAGATGAGGAAACTGAGGCAAACAAGGTTAAGTGATTTACTCAGTATCAAAAAGCTAGTAAGTGTATGAGGCTAGATTCAAATTTAGGAAATTCAGTCTTTCTGACTCTTGGCCCAACACCCTATTCACTCTTCTACACAGTTATGTAGAAGCTTTGAGTTAGCACTGTAATAAATCTCAGCAAATATCCTCTCTCATCAAGTACTAAAATATTATATTGGTTTATTTGAATTGAAAATAAATATGCTAGCTTGATATTTAGTTTGTTGTGCCCATGGCAAGTTTACTTGATTTAAGCCTCAATAGCCTCCAAAGCACACAGCTAAGAAGTTGAAAATTTTATTAGTTACTCTCAATCATAAAATGGGGATAATTTTAATTTTGCAACCTAACTTGAAGGGTTGCCTAAAATTTTTTTTTGAAATGAAATATTTGCAATGTTCTCTATAGGCTTTATACTATTACATGAATGTAATTTATTAACGTTACTGGTGGTAATAGAGGTAAATAACCTGATTTTAATTTTCTATCTTGATAAAATGAGAGGATTGCTATATAAAGCTATTTCTGACTCTAAATTTCTATGAGTTTATGAGAATAGAAAGAGAGAAAGATTATGTGGTTCTCTTCCTGTTTATCCTCATTTTCCTTTGGCTGGGTCATTATTTATATCTTCAATATAATATCCCTTAATTGTAGACACTCCCTAAGGGTTAGTCCTCTACTCTCTTCCATCTATATTCTCTCTCTCTCTCTCTCTCTCTCTCTCTCTCTCGTTCCCTCCCTCTTTCCCTCCCCCTTTCTCTTCTCTCCTTCCTTCTATCAGCTTCCATGCATTTAAATCCCTTCTTTATCTTGTTCCATATCTCTTACTACTTATTGGACATTTCAAGCTAGATGTACTAAAGAAACCTCAAACTCAATGTGTCCAAAAACTAATTCATAACCTTTCTTCCTCAACATACTTCTATACCAAAATGTCCCTATTTCTATCAAGCACATCATTATTCTTGAGTCTCCTATGTTTTTAATCTTATCTTTATCCATGATTCTATATCATTTCATCTCATCGATCCAATCAGTTGCCAGATTTTCCAGTTCTGCCCTCACAACCTGTCTTATGTCTCAGCCTATTTTCACTACTCACACAGCCATCTTCTTAGTTCATATCTCCCTTGTACTATTGGACTACCTTCCTAATTGGTCTCCATACCTGAACTCTTTCCCCACTTCAGTCTATCTGTCTTTTTTATTATCTTTTTTTTTCCCTGGGGGAAAAAAATTGATTTGTCCTTTGTGATTAAAAAAAAATTTTTCTTTAAATAATGGAAATACATCTTCTCTTTCTCCTGTGAGATAACTCTGTAGTTATCATTGAGTGGTTAGCTCCCCAAATTCATCACCCTATGACCAAAGTGGTAATAATAAAGCTCTTAAAACTTGTTTAAAGATCCTCAGTGAGCAAACATGGAATTTGTTTCAGGATAAGTATTTGAAGCCATTCTAGGTTAAATAATCTGGTCCCCTGGCATACCTTCTGAAGCATGAAAAGTATCAAAAGTCTTTGGTGGTGTATATTTGAATGCTTCCAAAATATAAGCATAGATTGCAACCCCTTAGTTTTACCTTAGTTAAATGCTTATTAAGAGTTGCAGGAATGCCAAAATTCCTCATCTTCTGGCCCACCTAGTGACAAGCTTCTTCAAGCATAGCCATATCCATCTTTTGACAGTTGAGTCTATCGCCAACCCTATTTTTGAAGCCTTTTTTGCTTGGCAAAGCTTGCCTGAGCTTGAGTTCTGCAAACCTAGCCTTTGAGAGTTCAACTTCAGCTACTACATCACAAATAATCATCAAAATAGGAGTGTAGTGCCTTCATCTTCTGACCTGGTTATTTTAAAAGAATTTGACCCATCTCCCTATCCAATTATTTTAGAGTCCATGGAACTCCAGACTAGCAGTTGTTTCAGATTATTTTACTAAAAAGAGGAAACCAAGTTATTCAAATTGTATCACTGCAGTAAAATTTTTGAAGGCTCAATTCTCCTTACCTGTCAGAAGAGGAATTACTTCTTCTTCTTTTTTTTAATTTTATTTTTATTTAATTATTTTTTTAACCTTTAAATCACCTTCCAGAATTTGGAATGTTTATATATCAAGGTACTTATAAATAGTCTTTCATCCTAACAAGTTGTTCCTATTGTTTCATCTTTAGATCAAATAAGCTTTACTTCCTTTATAATCCTACTTCCTAAGTGTTTTTCTTTTGACATAATAATTAAAAATTGTTTCATTACCATGTTGTTTTGAGACTTGAAATATGTTGTCTCAAGAAATTTACTATCCTTCTCTCCTCCTCCCCCAAGTCATTTTGTATCCTATAATAGCAACTAACATGTCACATAGCTACCTTTCAAAACAACTGATGATTTTTGCTACTTGTGGCCTATCAAAAAAGTTTTATAATCTGTCGCTAGAATTCTACCTTACCTTCAGGAAGCTTATTGTATGGCTCAGACAGTACTCAAGGAAATAAACATACAGGTGAAGCCATTGACATTTAGAAGAACATATGAAAGAGCTTTTAGAACAAAACCACTATAGATGATTTTAACATCATCTTTCTTGAAGACTTGCAAATTTGAGGAAAGCCTTGAAAGAAGGGGAATAGAGGAATTAAACCAGTATTTGTCTTGTTTGGTTTTGAATGATCCTTTTTTGCTGCTTCTGAAAAATTGCATGTCCTCAAAGGATAAATAGTCGTTAGCACTGAAACCTAGACAAAGAAAGGATCCAAGTAGTGTTTCAAATAAATGTAGCATCATTGCAGTAAGTGTGCAACCTCCTAAATAAAGGAGGAATTCTTAACTGTGTGTGTGTGTGTGTGTGTGTGTGTGTGTGTGTGTGTGTGTGTTTGTGTATTGTAGATCTCTTGGGTAGGCTGGCAAAGTCTATGAATCCTTCTCAGAGGAATAGTTATAAATACATAAAATAAAATATAGAATTACAAAGGACATAAAGTTGTTTTTCCTTATCAACATTCATAGATTCCCTGAAATCTTTTCATATACCCCTACTTAACCCCTCCCCCCCTTTTTAATGATTGTCTAGTGATGGATATTTATCTTGCTCATAAATACATAACATATTAGAGCTAGAAGAGATCTTACTGTTATCTAATGCAATTATTTATGTTTCTTTTTATAATCAGTTACATATAATTATATGTTATACATATATTAAAAACTTATTGGTCTTTCCTGATGATTTTAGCATTATGAAAGAATTTGGAATGGAAGCTCACTCTGTTGGATTTTCTTTTTTTCTTTTTTTCCCCCCACTGCTGAAGCAATTGGGGTTAAGTGACTCACACAGCTAGGAAGTATTAAGTGTCTGAGTCACATTTGAACTCAGATCCTCCTGACTTCAGAGCTGGTGCTCTATCCACTGTGCCACCTAGCCGCCCCTTCTTTTATTTTCTTTTTCAATTCTTTACCAAAAATTTTTAAAACAGCTACTTTACTAATTGCTGAGGATACAAAGCAAACACCCCCTAATCATGCCAAAAGAAAACAAAATAACAGTCCCTCCTGTCTAAAAATATATATATATATAATCCAGTGAGGATACTTTTTATCTTCAATTCCTGGCACATAATAATTCTGTAATTGTTATTTGAGTGGATTTAAAGTCTCAAATTGTAAATTAAATTTATCTCTTATAGCTGTGTCCAGAAGGATTTAAAAAAAAAACCTCCAGAATGAAAAATAATAACAAAAAACTAGTCTTCTAATATTGTTTATTGTTTTCTAATTTTGTTACACGTTTAACACGTTCCTTTAAAAGGAAAAAAAAAAAAACATGAAATAGATGAAGAGAGAGATTCAAGATATTTTAAGAACAATATGTTTAGTTGATTTTCTGAGTTCTCAAGGGAGGTCAGCCACTGTCAAGATCAGGAAGCCCTGTGGCAAAATGCAAAGAGTGCTAGATCTGAAATCTGAGGTCTTGGGTTTGATTTCTGACTCTGGCCCTTAACACTTTGACTTTGGGCAAGTCCCTTTGAACCATTCTTCTCATTTTCCCTGTGTAAAATGAGGAGATTGAACTTGAAAACTTGCTTAGTCTTTATCTTTTGTGATCCTAAAATCTGAATAACTACATGTATTTTTTTTTTCAAGTAAATCTCATTCCTTTTACATTTTTATCTTTGCCTCACAGTCTCTACAGTAGATGTGCTAAATTCAGCCTGGTCACCATCACTGCATACAGAAACTCTATTTTTAAAAATAGCTACTTTTATTTCTTATTGATTCTGCACAAACCTTTAATCTTAGCCCAAAGAACAAAACTACAAAACTAGAACTTGAACCAGGATCCCTAATGGAGATTAATATTTTCCCCAGCAGCCTGTCAGCTGAATCATAGTCTAATTAAATCTTGCAGATTTAGTGAGTTTGCATTTAAGTATTAGCAGAATCAAGAATGGGTATAGCTGAAATGAGTTAGAATCTTTTCTGTAAATGGGAAGTTAAATTATCACAGTAATTTGATTAAATCATTTTAAAATCTTTCAAGCTAAATCATAGCCTTTAAAGAATAGTTTGAAGTCTTAATTGCTATTTGTGAGCGTATCTCTCTGCTGTTTGTTCTCGCCTCATTTCCTATGACATACTACAATATATCTCCTAGGGAATAAGAAGACTGGGGAAAGAAAAGGCTTAGGGTAAGGGTGGGAACTGAGGCGGGGGTGGGAAGGCTGTCTTCAAATATTTGAGGGGCTGTCAATGTGGCAGAGGAATTAAACTAATTCTTTGAGGTTTCATACCTGAAGTGTGGAAATTACAGGGAGGCAAATCTTGGCTTAATGTAAGGAGGGATCTTTTTTTTTTTTTTTTTTTTTTTTTTTTTTTTTTTTTGACTTTTGAACTATTGGAACTCTGTCAAAGCTGAGATCAGACTGTTAATGAGAGACTAAGTTGCCTTTTACCCAAAGTATCCAAAAAGTAATGCTCATTGACTAGAATTGTTATTGAGAATGTGCATGCATGTATCATGTTAAAGTTTGGACAGATGACCTCTAAGGATACTTTCAACTCTAAACAAAAGTATCTGATCCATCAAGTCACAGAATTTAGTGTTCTAGAGTTCTCAGTCCCCCTTAGTTTTATTTTTATCTATATCTTTTTAAACAGTTATAATTTTTTTTTAAAGTTTCTTTTGCATTCTTAGGGGTTAGAAAGGTCTTAAGGACCAATTTTGGGTTTAATAGTGCCTGGTGAATTTCACCTGCTGGCCTCTGAAATAGTCTAGACAACATCACCAAGTAAAACATCTATTTTCTTTAACAATGCATACTTGTTACAAGGGTGTTTTTTTTTTTTTTCTTCCTTTAAGTAGTGGGTGGGAAGTTTAAAAAAAATTAGCCAAGATAAGGTAGATGAAAGTGTATAAAAGAGAATGAAAAAAGAGAAGCTTGTATAAGAAATAAAGATTTGTGTATGGTGCAGAATATACTGACATTCACCACCTTAGCTTGTCTAACTTTGTCATAGAAGCATTCCTTCATAGATTTGCAGAAACCTTATGTCAGGAAAAGCTTATGAGCACACTGCCTTATCTTGCAGAACTTTCTTTTTAAAAAGTTCATACAACACTTACACATTATTTAGAACCCTATTAGGGAATTCATCCATGACTGCCTAATGTGAATTGTTACTGCTTTATCAATAGTGTGACCAAAAGGGAAAAGATGATATTATAAAGAACAAGGCACAGAGGAAAATTAGACTGTAAAAAAATTGTAGTGGCACACCTTTTCCTTTTGTTTAATTAGACTACTTATTATACTTTTAAAAAGCACTGATCTTCTGAAAACTAAAGATTGCCATTTTTGAACATTCTATTCTTTGAATTGTGTGCAGGATTTGACTAACTGCATATATCTTAGGGCCTGCATTCACCAAGAACCAGAATTATTAAACATGTAGAATCCCCAGAGGACTCCATTATGTGTAATTAACAGATAAACTGTCATCAGAATCAATAAAACGTGCTAAATGATTCAAACTTGTATATAATTAAGTGTCTGTTTTAGAGCCGGAGCTGTAACTTTTATTTTTTTCCCCCTTCCATTTGCACATTTCTTTTGAGAGTGATCATTGAGCCAACCTTTTTAACCCTTCTTTTGCTGTAACTGGATTTTTGAGATACTAAGGAAGTTTTCTCTAAAAGATGATACCGTTTCCCTTTGTGATGTAGGATGCTGATAATATTAGCCAGTTGTTAAAAGTACTATTGACCCTGGTATTCTATTGTGATTTCTATAAGTTTATGAACAAGTGTCACAACTTTAGTGTTTATCCTTATCTCAGATCAGAATCACTTCTTAATGATGTTCATAACCCTTGTCAAGTACTCTCCTCACTGCAAATCTCTGGGTTCTGTAGTGCAAATATTATTATCTCCATTTTACCCAAGAGTATATAGTTCCAGAGAAAGTCAAATGATGTATTTGCCAATATGTAGCTAGTTAGCATCAAAGCCAGAAGTGGAATCTTACAACACCTCTGCCTCCACAGTTAGTGTTCTTTCCTATGTACTGGGCTAACTTTCAATTGGAATCAAAATAGACTGAGTCTTATACTTTTTTATAAAAATATATAAAAATCTCATAGAAACTTAGAGCTGGAAGGATTTTTTCCCCCAATCATCTAGTCCAATGCCCTCATTTTCCAGATAGGGACACTCCAGAATAAAGTGACTTTTATAGATTACACATCATGTTAGTAGCAAAACTAGGGCAGAATTCAGGCTCTCTGTTTCCCAGATAAGTGACCTTTCCCTATAGCACACACTGTATTCTGAAAAGCATCTCTCACTCATAATAAATACTTGTGGGACCAATGGATTATAGTCACATTTAAACATTTGTTTGATTCTTTAAGGAAACAATTTATGAATGAAAGACGCAATTATTAAGTCTCCTCTCTTACCCTTCCTCCCTCCACATAGCAGTATTTGAAATTATCTGTTATTTGTCAGTTTTAGACATTTCTTTAAATGTCTAATTGTAAAGTTGATTTGAAAGTAATGGAACAGTCATAATTTATAGCCTATTAATATTTTTGATCAACTAAAGTGTAATACTTTTCTGCTAGTATTCTGATAAAAACATGTTTTACATCTTTGTTTTACAGATTCAATGCACATAGAAGATGTTGAAGCAGTGCAAAAACTCCAAGATGTCTTACATGAGGCTCTTCAGGATTATGAAGCTGGTCAACACATGGAAGACCCCCGTCGGGCTGGCAAGATGCTGATGACTCTCCCGCTTCTGAGGCAAACCTCTACCAAGGCTGTGCAACATTTCTACAACATCAAATTGGAAGGCAAAGTCCCTATGCACAAACTTTTTTTGGAAATGCTGGAGGCCAAGGTTTGACTAAAAGCACCCTAGGCCTTCCCATCATGCACGCTGAAAAGGGGAAAATAAACCGGAAAATTAATGACAAAGAAACTTTAATGACAACAACAACAAAATGACTGCACTGATCATTTAGCAGCAAGACTGTGATGCAGCTTTCAACTTCCTCTGTATCTTTTGATGCAGTCTCTCTACTTTATCTCTTATCCTGATGTTCACTTTCTTCCCCTCCTTTCTTTGTTCCTTCCTTTCCTACTCGCATCCCTTTCTTCCATTTTCCTTCTTCTCCTCTTTTCTCTTCTCTCCTTACTTCTGTCTCATCAACCTTTCCTCCTTCTATCCTTTCTTCCTAACTTCCTTCCTTCCTTCCTTCCACTGAACTTTTTAAAAAAAGAGGTCTCTAATTGAAGAGATGGAAGCCGGCCCTGCCAAAGGATGGAGATCCATAATATGGATGCCAGTGAACTTATTATGAACCATTATGTCCCCAGTGACAAAGGAATCAAAGAGAGAACCATCGTACCTAACAGTAAAATATAACACAATGAATTGACTCAATGCAGTATTAGATTTCATAGGAGCAGTCTCTAATTAGGCGACTTAAGCAACGTGGCATCGGCTGCTTCTTACCATTGCATTTCCATCTAGATCAGTTACAGCCATTTGATTCCTTAATTGTTTTTTCAAGTCTTCCAATTTGTTAGGTTTAGCTACTATGTAACTTTTTCAGGGAATAGTTTAAGCTTTATTCATTCATGCAATACTAAAGAGAAAGAAAAATACTGCATTTTTGTGCTGGCTTTGAACAATGATGAACAATAATGAAGGACAAATGAATCCTGAAGGAAGATTTTTTTAAAATGTTTTGTTTCTTCTTACAAATGGAGATTTTTTTGTACCAGCTTTACCACTTTTCAGCCATTTAATAATGTGGAAATTTATCTTATTCAAGCAATAGTTGAAGGGAAGGTGCATATTATCACGGATGCAATTTATGTTGTGTGCCAGTCTGGTCCCAAATATCCAATTTCTTAACAAGAGCTCCAGTATAGCTAAATGTTCACTTGCACAAGGGATTAGATTACACCTACAGGGGCTCTGAATAGTCCGAATACCCCACACATCTCTAGAACTGTTAGAAGAGCATATCTGTACCTGAGAGGTAGAGTTGTCATTTGACTTCTAACTATAACAGTGACAAAGAAATGAAATACTGCTTGTTTGCAAAGTTAAGAACATTTCATAGAAGGAGCTGTGAGCCAATATTTGTTAGAGGCAATAAGTTAAATGCCAAAATTTGCAGAAATTGATAATGATAGCAAACACCTGACCAAATTCCAAAATTAGACTCGTATGAGTTTATTCATTTAAAATTTTGTTTTTTGGGACTTGATTTCGATGGCAGTTTTCTTTTACCAATAGCAAAATAAGACTACATGCTTTTCAACCAGTATTGTCACAGCATGAAAGTCAGTCAGGTTCAAGACTGTTAAAGAGGTGTAATCTAATGTATAAATCAATTAGATGCCCCCAGAAAACTACAGTCGCTAAATAACCAATAAACAATAACCTCCATCCAATGCTATACCAATGTACCAGTGTTAGTAGCTGCTCCCTGTATTATGTGAACATTCTTATTCTATGTACACAGATGTAATTAAAATTGTAATCCTAACAAACAAAAGAAATGTAGTTCAGCTTTTCAATGTTTCATGTTTGCTGTGCTTTTCTGAATTTTTATGTTGCATTCAAAGACTGTTGTCTTGTTCTTCTTGTGGTGTTTGGATTCTTGTGGTGTGTGCTTTTAGACACAGGGTAGAATTAGAGACAATATTGGATGTACAATTCCTCAGGAGATTACAGTAGTATATTCTATTCCTTACTGGTAATAAGGTTCTTCCTAATAATAATTAAGAGATTGAAACTCCAAACAAGTATTCATTATGAACAGATACACATCGAAATCATAATATTTTCAAAACAAGGAATAATTTCTGTAACAGTTTATTATAGAATACCAATGTATAGCTTAGAAATAAAACTTTGAATATTTCAAGAATATAGATAAGTCTAATTTTTAAATGCTGTAAATATGGCTTTTACTCAATCATCTCTCAGATGTTGTTATTAACTCACTCTGTGTTGTTGCAAAACTTTTTGGTGCGGACAAGTTTCCAAAACTATTGCTACTTCGTGTGCTTTAAACAAAATACCGTGGGGCTGATGTTCATCAGCCTTGTGCTAGAAATACTGTGTATCTATCATTAGCTATATGGGACTATATTGTAGATTGTGGTTTCTCAGTAGAGAAGTGACTTAGTGTGATTCTAGATAAATCATCATTAGCAATTCATTCAGATGGTCAATAACTTGAAATTTATAGCTGTGATAGGAGTTCAGAAATTGGCACATCCCTTTTAAAATAACAGATTTAAAAAAAAAGTACAACTCCTGGGAAAAAAAGGTGCTGATTCTATAAGATTATTTATATATATATATATATTATAAGTGTTTAACAAAAGAATAATAATAATAATAATAATAATGTTTATTTTCCAGAAGAATTGTGCTGGTTTTAAGTTAACTACTATTCAACTACATATATATACTACAATATATATGTAATATAGCTAATATATAAACATTGTTTTCACTGTATCACATTAAAGAACCTGGGCTTCAGAGTCAAAAGCCAAACAACCTAAGAGATAGAGATGTATTAAAGGAGTACAGTGCAAATTTTAGTTTTCTTTTTCAGTGACTTCTGGCCGTACAAAAGGACAACTGTCTCAAGATTCCGAAGCAAAATTGGTCAAAAGAACCATGTGGACTTGTAGGGTAAAAGCTCATCTTAAACCATGCTGGAGGACAGTTTTTTCAAGGTTCAATCAAGACCACTTACTGAATGTGAAGTTTGGGAGAGTTTTTAAAGTGTATGTTTTAGCCATGATGATTTTGATTTCTATGTTTGATTCAGTTATTTTTTTTTCTTATTTAAAGCAATATGATTGTGTGACTCCCAGAAGTTACACTTGTGTTTCAATCAGATCAGATTGTTGTATTTATTCCACTATTTTGCATTTAAATGATAACATAAAAGATATAAAAAATTTAAAACTGCTATTTTTCTTATAGAAGAGGAAATGGGTGTCGGTGATTGTATTTTAATTATTTAAGCGTCTCTGTTTACCTGCCTAGGATAACATTTTATGGCAGTCTTATGTGCAAAGATCGTAAAAGGACAAAAAATTTAAACTGCTTATAATAATCCAGGAGTTGCATAATAGCCAGTAGTTAAAAACAAAATGAAACAAAAACAAAAAACCATGTCTATAGCTGTAGATGGGCTTCACATCTGTAAAGCAATCAATTGTATATTTTTGTGATGTGTATCATACCGTGTGCTCCAAAAAATGTCCATTTGTGTAAATGTATTTATTTTATATTGTATATATTGTTAAATGCAAAAAGGAGATATGATTCTGTAACTCCAATCAGTTCAGATGTGTAACTCAAATTATTATGCCTTTCAGGATGATGGTAGAGCAATATTAAACAAGCTTCCACTTTTGGTTGCTCTTGTGTCTTGTTTTCTTTTTCTTTCTTTCTTTCTTTCTTTTTTTTATACAAAAGAACCAAATCAATAAACATTGCTTTTTGTTACTTTAATTCAAAGAGTAGCTCAGGGTACCTGTCCCCTTAAAATAAAGTAGGAGTATAAATAAGAGCTATATAAAGGCTTGTCAGAATGAATTCCAGGGTGCCATAAGACATTTTGCATATTTAAGAGTATGCAAAATGTCTCCTGGCACATTAGAATTCATTCTGACAAGCCTTTATATAGCTCTTATTTAATCTTAAAGCATCTCCACATCAACCTGCATTACTCAAAATCATCGCCTCTGTCAATGTCATAACAGAAAACTTTCCTCCTATTTTAAGATCATATTAAAACTGCTAGAGATACCTATTATTTCCCTCCATTAACAATTAAAATCCCCCAGCCCCCACCCTTGAGTTTAGCTTGTCAGCAAACCCACACGTGCTTTGTAGATAGGCTAGAGATGGCTGTCTGGCCAGCATTTCTGAATGGGGAGTCGGAACAAGCCCTATAGATAGCTGTTCATTACGATTGGGAGCTGTCCTCGAATTTCAAAGGGTTAAATAGCTCAGCTTAAAGCCACAGTTACTGGTCCTCACTCCCCCTCCATCCCCCTCCTTGCCTTCTTCGTTTGGAAAGGTCGAAGCCCTTGCTGCTTGGGGTCAAGCTGTTCTTCCAGTGGACCCTTCTGGAGCCATCACAGAAGTGCTAATGTGTGCTTTCCTTGCCTTTTTAGCCTATCTTGATAGTATTTTGTCATTGTACTTGCCCAGTATATTTCTCACCTTTCAGTGGCAGCTGGTTCTCTGGAGAAGAAAGCTGATGACACAAAGAGTACTAAACTGAGTGGCATTCAGGGACTTGAAATTACCTAAATCACTAAAGCCTGCTAGCTACCGAGACAACTTAGTGTATTGTGTTTTTCCCCCCTTCCCTTCTATTTCGCTTTGTTTTGAACAGCAAAACTAAAGTATGATATAGAAGGTAACAGTTCTTGCCTTTGATATTTTACTGGTACTTGAGAAGACCTCAAATAAAAAGTATGATAGACAACTCTAAAAAGGGCAATCATGCATGAAATCTTCAAATGAAATCCCAATTTTTCCCCGGCAAGAATGCCACTGACAGTTTATCAAACTTTGTCTAGCTGAATCTTTCTTCTTAAATACAGAGGTATTGTTCAGAGTTTTCCCAGTAAAGCAGAAGGGATCACTGCAGCCTCAGACTGAGGGGGAAAGCATCATTGAAAGAACTGGTTCTGAAGACTTAGCATATTGAAGTTTGCCAAGTATAAACAATAGTCTACTTTCTAAGATGCTTAAGTTTTTTTTTTTTAATTTTCTTTACTGGTTTCTAAATTGGTAATCTTAATAGCTGGGGTTGCTTACAAATACAAGTATGTTAGAAAAAAAAAGGGGGGGGTTATCCATATAACTGTCCCTACTTATTGAACTATAAGAAAAAGGCCAAAAAAAAAAAGTTGAACACTCAAAATCACAAATCCAGTGAAATACTGCCCTCCACTTTACTGACCTCCGCTTTCCCCTCCCCCAACAAAGCACATTTTATTTCATGATTCCCAAGCTGCATCTTCTGGTTATATCCCAAATAAAAACAGAGATGCCAGCTCACAGACGTGGTCTGCAGAATAGCAAGTGATTTTTTTTTTTCACTCTTCACCCTGTCCACCCCCCTCATCTTCTCAGTCCCCAACCTTTTCCCTTTCACTTGGCCGTTGACAGCTCTTTGAAGGCAGTATGGGAATGGCTAAAAATCCCTTTCCCTGCAAGCTTGAGCACAGATCTTAGTAAATTTGAATCATTTTCTGTAGTGACTCTCGCTGAATATGTTGCTCTTTTGGGGGCTTAAAGTGAAATGTTTTGCTCAGTCTTGTCCTTTAGAGATGCATTTTATTTTTCCATTCACTAGACATCTTTTTTGTATCTCATGTTTCTCCCCACTCCCAACTGATATTGGTTCAAATCCCTAAAAAAATTGGACTTTTTAAAAGTTTTATGCTTTGATCATAAGTGCAGTGTTTTCAGAAGTTCAACAGTTTTCAAAGTCCTACATTTTCATCAATATTTCTAAAGGATTAAACTTCCCACATCGAGTTTCTGATGGTTCTTGGTAGTATGGGGAGAAACAACACAAAAACAAGTAGTTGTGGATTGATTACACATAGCATCTTATTAAGCAAAATAGAAAAGAAAGGAATTTCAAAATATAATCCTCCTTTCCCAGGGGTATTTGTCTTGTTCTCCATGAAGTTAAAGGTCTGAAATAATGTGCCCATCAGGAGCTCAATGTTGCATGTCCATGCCAGTTGGTCCAAGGGCTTGTTATGATGGTAATGACCTGCTGAAACGTGAGCTCCGATGGCAACAATACAATTGCTACCAGCTCACCCGCTGGGAGAAATATTTTATTATTGTCAAATGTCCTCCATAGAGATTTGTTTTGCCTGTTCCCGTTTAAATTAAATTCAAAGCAGCACTGTATTATTATTTCTCTGGAGTATATTTGAAATAAACAACTAGGCTCAAAATTCAAGATTCCTGGCTAGCTCAAATTTGTTTATTAGCAGAAAAATGACAATAGATGACAACATAGCTGCAGGAATATTTTCATGACTATGGTACCAGGAAGGAGATTTACACACTAAACTCATGGCCTAACAGCATTGGAATTCCCTCCTTCATTAGAGACGAGCTAAGTGAATAATGAACTCTTCCACTGGTTTTACAAACTTAAAAAAAAAAAATAATGTCCCATGACACTACAGATTTGGAGAGAAATATACAGAACTTTGGGCATGAGAAAGTAGGGGCATAAATTGTTCCTAAAATTTTAAATTGAGATTGGGTTGAAATGTATTCCTCTCAAACAACAGCAATAAAACCCCTGCTAGGCTCTTGTCACAGAATGAGAAAGTGTAACTGGCAATATGACTTGAGTAATCTCTGGTTAGACTCATTCCTCTACTGAATACTTCAACATTGTTTTTAAGAGAAGAAAATACTTTGTGGATGAGGCCACTTGCATTTTCTAATCTATTTTAAACATGTACTAGATTCAGATCAGGGAGCTTTTTGCAATTTTGTCTTAATGTATACCAGCTGTATTCAGTTTCAGAGGACCTTAGTCCAAATACGGCCCAGACACTTATGACTTTTGGCAAGTCACTAAATCTCTGGGTCTCAGTTTCCTCAGGTGTATAATGAAAGGAATGATGAATAGATTATATCTAACTTCCCTTTCAAGTCTGGAGCTGGGATCCTGTGACCATCAAGAAAGACTAAAGTAGAAATGGCCACTTTTGCAAATATTTATTACCTTCCTAAAAATAAGAATGAACTGTCCTTTTAAATGAAGGTTTATACCAAAGAAGTAAATCTTTGTTAAATATAACCAAAGATGGAAATTATTTTTATTATTTGAACAATATAATAGAATCATCTCATCCAAAAACCATGGCTAAAAATGGACCCCTTTTTCAAAATAAGTAGTTACCCAATCTTTTTCGAAGAAGCAAGCCACTATCATTCTTGGCAGCCCATTTCACTTTGTGATAACTCTAATTATTAGGAAATGTTTCCTAATGGTAAGTCTAATTTTTATTCATTTTATAAACATATTCATAGCGAAAATAAAATCTTAACCCTCTTCCATGTCATTAGTACTGTTGCAGTAAAGGCAACTATTATTTCCATCCTTATGGCTTTTCTATGCAAGATAAGTTTCTCTTTCACCTGAACTTTAAGGTCTTTACCTTCTTCTTTGCTCATCTCTGGATACTATTTTATTAGTGTCTTGCCCAGAATTTAACAAAATATTTTAGATGTTTTCTGATTGTGACAGAATACAATGGGATCATCACTTTTTCTGAAAATTACCCTTTAGAATTTCATTGTATGCCAATAAACTTCCCTTCACTTTAAACTCCTTCCTTCCATGATTCTTTCATCTTTTGGCTCTTAATGAAACCTATGTTGCTAAAGAAGACAAAGCTTCCTTGGCTATCTTTTCAATAACTAGATGCCCATTTGTTAATTATTCTTTCTTTTCTTATGTGCTGGACAAGGAGAAGGAATAGGTATAACTTGTTCCCAGTTGTAATTTCTTAGATCCAGGCCATTCTTCGTCTTTTTCACCAAAAGGTCCTACCCAGTTCAAAAACTTTTTCTGTCCCTCCCCTCTTCATCCCCTTCTCTTATATTGTTATTGTTTAGTCCAAGAGTGAGGAACCTTTTTACTGCCAACAGCTATTTGGATATTTACAACATCATTTTAATATTTTAATCTTGCTTGACCCCATTAAGACTGATATGAACATGAGCCCTGCATTTGATCCCTCTGTTCCACACAAGCTCCTTTCCCTCTCAGTAGAGAATCCTGCCTCATTCTTTCCCAAGAAAATAATAATAATAATAGCTAATATTTATGCAGCAGTTTACAAATACTATCTCATTTTGTCTGGGAGGCAGGTGATATTATTAGCTCCATTTTATAATTGAGGAAAATGAAACAAATTATTAAGTAATTTGCTGAGAGTTTCATAGCTAGGAAATATACAAATCAGGATCTGAATCCTCGTTTTCCTGATTCCAAGTTCAATACTCTATGTATTTTGCCAACTAGCTTCCTCTCGGTTAACATTTTTTTTTTATTAATTTCTACCTCGAAACCCTTAAACCCTCCTCTTGCTTTCTCCCCCATTTTCTCCTTTTTTTATACTCTGGCTTCAAAGGAAGCGTGATTCTTTTTTTTTTTTTTAACTTCTTTTATTTATTTGTTTTTAATATGCATTGCTTTCTGAATAACACTAAAAGACAAAAATCAGAAGAAAAGGGGAAAAACATGGAAGAGAGAGGAAAGAAAGAAAGAAAAAAAGAAGTGAACATAGCATGTGTTGATTTACACATTCAATCTCCATAGTTCTTTTTCTGGATGCACATGGCATTTTCTTATCCAAAGTCTATTGGGATTATTTTGGATCACTGTATCACTGAGAAAATCCAAGTCTTTCATAATTGACCATCACATATTCTTATTGTTATTCTGTAAAATGTATTCCTGGTTCTGCTTGTTTTGCTCAGCATCAATTCATGTAAATCTTTCCAGGCTTTTCTAAAACCAGCTTGTTTATCATTTTTTATAGAACGATAATATTTCATTTTCTTCATATACCACAACTTGTTTAGCCATTCCCCAATTGATGGGCATCTCACTTTTCAATTCTTTGCTACCACAAAAAGAGCGGCTACATTTTTTCCACATGTGAGTCCTTTTCCCTCCTTTATGTTTTCCTTGGGATACAGACCTGGGTAGTTGTTACTGCTGGGTCAAAGTATGCATAGTTTCAGGGCAGCTAGGGGGTGCAGTGGATAGAGCACCAGCCCTGAATTCAGGAGGACCCGAGTTCAAATTTGACCTCAGATCAATTAATACTTCCTAACTGTGTGACCCTGGGCAAGTCACTTAACCCCAATTGCCTTAGCAAGAAAAAAAAAAAAGTATGCACAATTTTATAGACCTTTGGTCATAATTCCAAATTGTTCTTCAGAATGGTTGGATCAAAGCATGATTCTTCAATTAAATAACTCCCACATTTGTATTCTTTATTTCATCCCCTGCCATTTTTAACAGATTTTGCCTACTATTAATACCATTTCTCTCTAATTTTCAATCTCTTTCTATCTATAGGCTCCTTCTTGCTGCCTACAAAAATGCCCAGATCTTCAAGATCCTAAAAAACCCTCATTTGTCTCTACCATCTCCTCAAGCTACATTCCTTTTCTCTTTCAGAAACTTTTTTAAAAAAGTTGTTTAATGTTGCATCTGCTTCCTCTGTTCTCATTTCCTTATAATGTGGTTTACAATCTCATTACTGAATTGAAATTACTTTCTCTTCAACTTTCTCCAGTTTCCTGATTCCTCCCAATTTACTCACTACAAACATGCCCAAGTCTTCCTTATCCTTAAATAATCCTCATTAGCCCTTACCATCTCACAAGTGATTATCCTATATGTCTTTTCCTTTTCTTAGTCAAATAATTTGGAAAAGCTGCTTTCAATCACTGTTTCTATTTCCTCTTCTTTCACTCATCTAAATTCCCTTTAATCTGGATCCTGACTTCATTATTCAACTGAAACTTCTCTCTGCAAAGTTACCAGTGACTTCTTAATTGTCTCCTTAAAATCCAATAGACTCCTCAGTCCTCATCCTTCTGGACCTGACCTCTCTGCAACATATGACTGTTGACTACCTTCTCCTTCTAGCTACTCTCTTCTCTCTAGGTTCAAGGCATTGTTCTCTTTTTTTCCTTCTTCTTGGCTAGAAACTCCTATTTAGTCTTTTTTTGCTGGCTCTTCATCTATGTCACGCTATGTAACTTTTGGTACTCTATGCTGCACCTTTTTTTTTATACTATTCCCTTCACCCTTCAATCAAGAACAATCCAAAAAAATCTTTTGTGGAGTAAGAAACATAAATAGACAGAGGGATGGATAGATGAGCTCTTTGAATATTGTGAGAATCTTTGCATCCCATTCTTCCACTTCAGTCATAGAGCCTCCACTACTTTGTTATGAAGTTTCACAAAAATCAACATAGGATCTTCACCAAACCATATTCAGCCTCAAGTTCCTCAGTTCCAGAGAGGTTTCTTCAGTTATAGGAGTTGGGTACCATCTGTACTGCTTCTATTTGCTTTGTGCCAGATCCATGAAGCTAACTTGTTCCCCTCCTTTCTTTCTCTTCCTCTTTTTATTCCTTCCTTCCTTCCTCCCTCCAGCAGAGAGTTTACATTCATTTCATTTAGGCAAAAAAGCAGGAAACATTTTCTTGAAAGCAGTGAAGTCTTGGTCTGGCACTTTATCTGTGTCCATTCAAACTCATTCAGGTAAAGAGATGAAGGGTTAGGTTACTTACCCCAAAAGGAATGGCTTTTAATACATTGCAGAAAACAAGCACTTTCCCAGTCTTGGGGGGGGGAGCATGTTTTTAAAACACAACCAATGACATTCATTAATGGGATTTTAAAATTTTCTTCTCCCAAGAAAGAAGACCTCCAAACTCTGAAAAAAATATAAAATTATTTTTTAAATTAAAATTAGGGTTTCTTTGACATTGATTTAAGGAGATTTTTAAATATAGGAAAGGAGAACCCAAGCCCTTAAAAACAGGATAAGGCAACAAAGGAGAGAAATTAAAGTTAAAAAAAAAGGGAAGGAGAAAACAGAAGATAAAGAATCATTCTACAGTACCATACAGAAGAATTGGCCATGTCTGGAGGGAGACAAGAAGGATAAAGCTTCAAACTATGTCATATAATAAGATGCTTAAAGAATCAGTTCAAAATTTTTTTTGTCCCTTTCAACTTGCTTCCCTTTAATCCCATTGCATTTAGCTTGTTTCTCTCATTGTACCCAGTGGAAACATTATTTTATCATTAACATACTCTCAGCCTTGAACTTTTTCTCTTCCACTACATCTTCTGGGACCCCTGAAACTGGCTTTCCCCCAAAGATACCATATCTTTATTCTTTGGTTCATTCTTTTACTGCATCTTAATACCTGTTATAACTCTTTCCTACAAGTACATCAATTTCATCAACTACCTGATCTCTTCCATTCTAATAACTAGAATTTTAAGATAGTTAATTGAGGCTTGCCAAATGCTTCATATATATTACTCTATGTGATTATCACAGCTATGCTTTAAGGTAAGTGCAATTATTATTTCCATTTTATATTCAAGCAACTGCAGCCCAGAGAAATTGTGACTTGCAAAGGGTCACAGCAAATCTTTGGGGCAGGATTCAATCTTGTACTTTTCTAACTTCAACTCAGCGTTTTGACCTTTATGCCACGTAGTTGCCTACTTCAACCAGATACAGGTGTAGTTGCACTTTATACTTCATTGTAACCTAAGTGTCAGGTCTTAACATCTAATTGTAGGACTAGATTACTTTCACAACATTCTCAAAAATTAATATTCTTCTTTGGTTTACTTTGGCCCTACCCCAGATATTAAAACTATGGGAACTATATCTAATTAGCTCATTTTCAAAGTGTTTAATTGACTGATATAAAGAAAAACAAATGACAATGGAATGTAAAATCACTTATTTATAACAGAAATAAACATAAAAGATAGTCTTAGTAGCCTTTAGTTCTGGTGAATACTCAGCTTCCTATTTTTCCAATGATAGTTTGAATTTCAGCTTCTTCCAAATACTCATGACTTCAATTGGGAAAAACTTGGTAAAGTCAGTCAGTTAATAAATATCAATTAAGCACCTGTTACTTGCCAGGCATTGTGTTAAGTTCTAGGGATACAAATGAAGGCAAGAGAAACTGTCTCCCATGGAGTTTACAATTGATTGAAGAGACGATCTGAATAATACAAACATGACATAGACAGGATAAAATAGAAATAATCTTCAGAGGAGGGAAAAAAAGAAAAAGGTTTCTTATAGAAAATAAAGTCTTAAAGGAAGGATTTGAAGGAAGTTAAGGAAATTAAGAGGTAGAGATAAGGAATAAAATAATTCCAGGCAAGGGAAACAGCCATTAAAAATGCTTGCCGTCTATAATTGGAGTACCTTGTTAAAGGAACAGGAGGAAGATAGCATGATTAGATTTCACAATATATGAAGGTGAGTAAAATGCAAAAAGACTAAAAATGGTGAAGGGGAAAGGGAAAGGCAAGTTATGAAAGACCTTAAACTCCCAATGGTGGGAAGGGTAGAATGATGACATGTTGTGATCAGATAAGAAAATTTTAGAATTCATGAAGATGGAAGCACTCCATTTTTGAGTGATGATAGGATCAAGTGTGCATAACTGCACACAGATGAGGTGAGATATAGAAATAGATCATGGGAAATAAGTTGAGGGATTGAGAAGAGGATTTGAGGAAATATTAATACATATATTGAAGTTCCGTAGTATGAGGGAAAGAGTTGGAGAGGAAAGATTATAGCCAACCACTGAATTACTTGAGGAAAGAAAAGAAATGTCCTAAAGGTCAGTATATAACAGCTTCTAGAATTTACTCTCTGCAAATGGAGTAGAGATTTGGAACTTTCAGGAATTGTAATCAGTTTCTCAATTACTACCAATGTGGAAAACATCAGTATTTTTGTAGCATGGGTTTCTATGACCAAAAATTTTCTCACTATGTGGCCAGCTTAATGATGACAAGTCTCTTTATACTTTGGTCTTCAGAAAGTTGGTACAGTCTCCTCCTACTGGGCTCTCTATCATCATATAACCTTTGAAACCCTTAATTCTTGATAAGGCTTTACATTAGGGCATTTTGTGTATATGTAATCATAACTTTTAAATATTTAATGCTAACCACAATTCTTCCAATCTCTTTTTTCAGATCCTTTTTCTTTTAAAAAATGTAGATGATTCTCCAGAGCCATATTCTAGTGATGAATCCCATCCTATCAAATTTCAGATACCTATTAAGTCAAATATGCTTCTTTTTCTTGTTATTGTTCATCTCCCTCTTCTTATTCCTCTTCCCTTTCTTTTCTTTCCCTTCCATTCTCCTCTTCCTTCTTCTTCTATCTCTAGTTCAAACCTTGGCAGAACGTATGATATAATGGAATAGTAGTGGATTTTAAGTCAATCAACTGGATTCAAATTCCAATTCAATCACGTACTATTTGTATGATATTTAGCAACTTAACCTCCCTGGGGCCCATTTTCCTCATTTGTAGAATGAAGGGGTTGAACTACAAAAACACTAATGTCCCTTCTAGCTCTAAAAATGATTGCATGACCTTGCTTATAACATGTACCTTGTGAATTTGTCTATATAGATTAGAGACCATGGGTTTTATGCAATAAACCTGAAAAGTTAAGCTGGAGTCAGTCAGTGAAGGACTTCAAAAGATAAACACGCATTTTTATTTGAGCAGGGACATGACAAGGTCACATCAATGTTTTAGAAATATCATTCAGTAGCTGTGTGGAAGTCAGAGTGAATAAGGAAGAGACAAAAGGGAGAGAGAATAATTCCCAAACTATTACAATATTCTTTTCAAAAGATAGTGAGGACCCTATTCCAAGATAAGATTGAAATGGGTTTATGATTTAGACATAAAGACTGATATTATAAACAAATTAGAAGAACAAAGGATAATTTACCTCTCAGATATGTGAAGAAGGAAGGAATTTGTGGCCAAAGAAGAACTCAAGTACATTAATGAATGCAAAATAGATAATTTTGATTATATTAAGCTAATTTTTTTAACAAACAAAACCAATGCAGACAAGATTAGAAGGGAAGCAATATTGGGAGTTTTTTTGTTGTTGTTTTTTTTTAACATTCAAGGGTTCTGATAAAGGTCTTATTTATAAAATATATAGAGAATTGACTCAAATTTATAAGAATTCAAGCCATTCTACAATTGTTAAATGGTTGAAGTATATGAACAGACAATTTTCAGATGAAGAAATTAAAACCTTTTCTAGTCATATGAAAAGGTCCTCTAAATCACTATTGATCAGAGAAATGTAAATTAAGACAACTCTGAGGTTCCACTACACATCTCTCAGATTGGCTAAGAAGACAGAAAAGATAATGACGAATGTTGGAGGGGATGTGAGAAACTGGGGCATTAACACATTGTTGGTGGAGTTGTGAACTGATTCAACCATTCTGAAGAGCAATTTGGAACTAGGCCAAAAGGGCTATCAAACAGTGCATAACCTTTAATCTAGCAGTGTTTCTATTGGACTTGTATTCTAAAGACATCATAAAGGAGGGAAAGGGACCCACATATGCAAAAATGTTTTTGGCAGCCCTTTTTGTAATAGCAAGAAACTAGAAACTGAGTGAATGCCCATAAATTGGAGAATGGTTGAATAAGTTGTGGTATGTGAATGTTATGGAATATTATTTTTCTATAAGAAATGATCAGCAGGATAATTTCAGAGGCCTGGAGAGACTGGCATGAACTGATGCCAGATGAAATGAGCAGAATCAGGAGATCATTATACACAGCTACAGCAAGATTATATGATGATTAATTCTACTGGACATAGCTCTTGTCAACAATGAGATGATTCAGGCTACTTTCAGTGATCTTGTAATGAAGAAAGCCATCTGCATCCAGAGAGAGGACAATGAGAACTGAACGTGGACCATAACATAGTATTTTCACTCTTTTTGTTGTTGTTGCTTGCATTTTGTTTTCTTATTTTTTTTCCTTTTTGATCTGATTTTTCTTGTGTAGCATAATATTTGTGGAAATATGTATAGAATAATTGCACATGTTTAACATATATTGGATCATTTGCCATCTAAGGGAGGGGATGGGGAGAAGGGAGGGAAAAAAATAGAACACAAGATTTTGTAAGGGTGAATGCGAAAATTATCCATGTATATTTTTTGAAAATAAAAAGCTTTAATTTTAAAAAGGGCCTAAACTCAGTAGTTGTTCCTGTGAATGGAGAAAAGGAAATGGGTATGAAATAATGGAAGTAGGGATAAGAATGAGATAGTGCCAGAAAGTATGTTGGTGGCCATGATAGAAATAATGGCATTAGGGACAAATAGGATAACTTGGTGGAAAAGATAATGAGATACCTTTGGGACTTCTAGTTGGAAATGTCTCTAGACATTTAATGGTATAGAGCTAGAGTTCTAGAGAGATATTAAGGCTAAATGTATTGTTTTGGGACTATAGAAATATTTCTGCATAGAAATGATGATTGTTAAGTAACTTAGAGAGTAACTAAGAAAGCATATATAGGGAAAGAAGAAAAGAGGGCCCAGGACAGAGATTTAGATAGAGCTATGATAAGTTATGAAGTCAGAGATGGATGATAATTTTTCAAAGAAGATTGAGGAGAGAGGCAAGACAGATAGATAGAGAACTAAGGAATACTATCACAAAAAGAGAAGAGAATGTATTTTGGAGGAGATGTCAAATGCTACAGAGAAGTCTAGAAAGATAAGAATTTAGAAAGGGTAGGTTATCAATAGATATATTTTTTATAGTAGCTTTTTATTTTTCAAAATATATGCCAAGATAATTTTCAACATTCACCTTTGCAAACCCTTGTGTTTCAAATTTTTCACCTTCCCCTCCCCAACTTCCCTTTCTCTTAGATTTCAAATAGTTCTATATAAGTTAAATGTTCAATTCTTCTAAAAATATTTCTACATTTATCATTCTGTATAAGAAAAATCAGACGAAAAAGGAGAAAAAAATAAGAAAGCAATCAAATCACCACCACCACAACAAAAGGTGAAAATACTATGTTATGATCCATATTCAGTTCCCATAGTCCTTTCTCTGGATGCAGAAGGCTTTCTCCATCACAAGTCTATTGGAATTGGCCTTAATCACTTCATTGCTGAAAAGATCCATCACAGCTGATCATCATATAATTTTGATGTTATTTTGTACAATGTTTTCTTGGTTCTACTCACTTTACTTAGCATCGGGTCATGTAAATCTCCCCAGCCTTTCTGAAATCATCCTGCTGATCATTTCTTATAGAACAATAACATTCCATTAAATTCATGTACTATAACTTATTCAGCAGTTCCCCAACTGATGGACATCCATTCAGTTTCCAGTTTCTTGACACCACTAAAAAGGCTGCTACAAACATTTTTGCACATGTGAAACCTATATATTTATTTGACCATCAACAAAATGTAAGATTCTTGAGTACTAATTTTTTTTCAGAAATTCAAAAATTATTGTGATCTCAGTTTTCTCTGCCACTTTTAAGTTGGAAGATCATGTTTTATGGTTCCTGTGACATCAAGAAATTGCATTCAAATCATATCTCAGCCACAAGCAAGTCACATGACCACTAGGACTCAGTTTCATTAGTTATAAATAGGGCAATAATAGCATTGATTTCCCACGACTGTTTTAGAATCAAAAGAGTGCTTTGCAGACCTTAAAATACTATGTATCAAAATGCTTGATATTATCCCATTTTGGATTTGAAAGAGACAGGCATTGAAGATCTTTCACAAACTTTCCACTTTCTAATAATGCGAGGAAGAGGTGGATTTGATTCATTAAAAGAGTTAGTCAGCATGTATTGTGGGCACAACAATTCTTGACTGGTGCCCTAAATTCAATGTCCTGTCCCCCACTGCCTCTGAGATGTTTGCTAATCAGGATCTCATGCTCTTTTCTGCTCAAACCTTCTGGCTTCTCTGCTACTGTAAAAGGAAGTTTCTTTCCTGTTGCAGAGATTGACTGAAATTCAGGGAGGAAATCTTCAAGAGACTATTCCTGTATGTTGCCATCTCTGATCTAAAAATCCAGTGCCCAGAGATATTCTATCATCATATATTTAGGTCTGAAAGGGACTTCCCAAGTCCTCTAGTATGGCCTCCTAATTTCACTGATGAGGAAACTAAGACCCAGAGAGTTTTAGTGGTCTGGGTCATACTTCTAATAAGTAACAGATCCAGTATTTGAACTGCTAATCTATGAATTGGGAGAGGAGGGATAAGGATTAGCATTCAGAACAGTCAGCCTCTAAAGTTTTATTAGATAAGAAATATAGGGGGAAATCTAGCTATAATAGACAACTCAGATGTATTATCCTATATTTGTGGGATTCTAAACAACTGTATTTTTACTTGACCTCATTAAACATACTCCATTTACAGTCATTCTTTTCATATCATCAGGGTTAGGGGTGCCCTCCTTGCCTGTGAATTGGAAAATACAACTAACATTTTTTTGGCCTTCCTTTCATACCAGAGAATAAGAACAAATTATTATGGTATTCAAAGATAAAATACTTTTATTTTATGTGGTACTATACATATATTTTATGCATTTCTGAGTTTCTAAGCTTTTACTGTGTCATCTGCAACCTCTTCAAAACTCCTCCAAAATTCCCATTTAATTTTTTTTTTTAAACTGACCTGTAACACATCAAAAATGTGATGGGGAAAGTACGATGTAGAAGGGATAGCTGTATATGTTAAACTGTAACATACAAAATGCCATTTTCAGAAACTCCCCATCATGGCTCACTTTTATGGGCCAGCAAAACGGTTGGGTTTCATCCCAACAAGCTTGATCTTTCCATAAGCCTAATCTAACTCATTCTTCTTGGGGACAGCTCCCAAGTCAAAAGGGATCCAAAGATCCCAGTCAAAGGTCCATTGATCTATAAATCTGACTGGTCATAAGGGACAGAGGATTCAAGGGTAGCTGGCTTATGTGTGACTAAATTGGTCAAGACTATGAAGAAAGTGAAAAACAAGAATAGAAATAATGACTTGGAAGAATAAGGAGAGGTTAATAAACTGGAGGTCATTATAAGGACTAAGAATACTATGGATTTAGCAGGGTGAGACAGAAGGTAAGATGGAAAAAATAGGAGTTTGGGTCAGAGAGGGAATTTCAAAATTCTGGATCATTGAAATGAAATTATTTCTCTTTGTCATTATTATTTAGGTTGATGAATTGAAGTTCAGAGTTTTCATCTCCATTGAGGTCATCAATAATGAATGCAGGTTTCTGGTGGAGAGAAAGATTCTGGACATGGTACTGAACTTCTTGTGAAAGGAGGAGACATGACCTAGGTCGTCAATAATGATGCTAAATCATTGGATAGGATAATAAAGATGATGGAGAGAAAGGCAAAAGAAGAGAGATTCCTGAATAATACTTGGAAAAGAACAGTCTGCAGAAAAAGGCATATCTGCTCTGTTCCTAGGATCAGAACTTCAGGTGTCATGAGAAAGAGATTCCCAGTTCTAGAGAAACTAGGCATATAGTGATTTTTAAGGAATGGAAGTTTTCTGCTCCTTTTTTTTTCCTGAGACAATTGGGATTAAGTGACTTGCCCATGGTCACATAGCTAGGAAATGTTAAGTGTCTGAGATCGGATTTGAACTCAGGTCCTCCTGACTTCGGAGCTGGTGCTCTATCCACTGCACCACCTAGATGCCCCAGTTTTCTGCTCTTTAAAATTTTTATAAATTAAAAAAATTAATTATTATTTATTATTATATTAATATTAACTAATGAATGGATTTTTTTGAGTTTATATTTCCCACTCCCTCCACCCAAAATGAACAAAGTCAACTCAAGTCAAGTTAGAAAGCATTTATTAAGTGCTTGCTATATTTCAGGTACTATGGTAAAATGAGAATAGAAATTCAAACAGCAAGTCCCTGTCCACAAGGAATTTACATTTTAGTGAGGGAAGACAAGGAGGAAGGAGAAAGGTAATTGTTAAAGAAATTAAAGTAAAAGATGTGGTAGAGAAAGCCCAAATTGTGTGGGAAAGCAGCCTAGAGAGAAATGAAAACATGGCTGGTTTGGGTATCCTTAAAATGCAGGTTCTGGGAGGAAGTGGTGAATCAGAGGAAGAGGCCCCAAGATGTGAGAATACTTCACTTCTGTTGAAGTAAGAAGAGATTCTTACAAGAGGGAAAAAAGGGGGGGAAAGGAAAACAAATATACATAATAAAGCAAAGCAAGTTCCCTTATTGGACATGTGCAGAAATAGATGTCCCATTCTGCACTTTGAATCTATCACTTCTGTTGTTGCATAGCAAGTTTCATTATTGGTCCTTTGAGATAATGCTTCATTCATTATAATGAACTCTTATCAATTGCTTGCTAATGATAAGAGTTCTAAATCTTTCAAAGTCTTTTTTCTTTATAGTGTTATTGTTTTATAAATTATTCTTTTCTGCTTCATTTTTCTTTAATTCATGTCTTTTTAAATTAAATTTTATTTTTTCAATTAATAAAAATTTACCTTATTTTTATCTTCCTTCTTCCCCCCCCAAGCTGAAAAGAAAGAAAAAAGCAAATCCTTTGAATAAATATCCATAGTTAAGCAAAACAAATTATTTCATGTCTTAAGGGAGAAAAGGGAAAAAAGTCTCAATCTGAGCCTTGAGTTTATCACGTATATCAGTAGATGTTGTATCATCAGTATCATGGAATTATAGTTGGTCATAGCTTCAATCAAAGTTCTTAAATCTCTCAAAGTTATCTGTCTTTGCAATGTTTTTGTTAATTTATAAAATGTTCAGGTTCAGGTCTTCTCAATCTACATTAGTTTATACAAGTATTCCCAGTTTTTCCGAAACCTATTTTGTCATCTCTTATAGTACAAAAAATATTCCATTACCATCATATAACATTTTTCAGCCATTTCTCAGATGAGCACCTCCCAAATTTTCTAAGTTTTTTCCTAAAACACACACACACACACACACACACACACACACACACACTCTCTCTCTCTCTCTCTCTCTCTCTCTCTAAATGTTTTTGTACATGTGGCTACTTTTCTTCTTTCATTAATCTTTTTAGAGTAATATTTCTAATAATGATATCAATGAGTTAAAATGTATGCAGTTTTATGGCTTTGTGGGAATTGTTTCCAATTGCTATCTAGTATAATTTTATCAGTTTCCAGCTCCATTAGTGGTGCATGAATGTGTCTGGCCAGGTTTTTATTCTCGTAAAATGATTAAGATTGAGGAGGGAACAGGGTGCAAAGGAAAGAATACAAGATTTAGAGGTAGAGCATGTGAGTTCAAATACTGCCTCTATCTTTAACTACTACTTAACCACTCCTGGGAATCTAGTCTGGAAAATGAAGGAGTTAGACTAAATGACCTCTAATTTCCCCTCAAGCTCTAAAACTATGATTCTATGACCTTTCCTATGTATGTGAAGAGAGGAGATTCAGGATAAATGGAGTTAGTTAACAGCTGATTGAAGATTTCAGAAGGCACAATGGAATGGATCAGTAGAGGAGGTTATGGACTGTGGAGGAGTAGGGATGAGATGAATGAGGATGAGAATTCAGGAAGAAAAAGGAAGGAGAGAGCATTTTTCCATCAGCTGACACTGACTCTGAAGCATAGGGATAAAGGGAGCTTCTAATCTGCCAGTTATGGGATAAAAAAAATTTCCAGTTGATAGGAGTAATCCACTCTCTGGGAACCATGATAAATTGAAGATTGAATCGGTATAAGCCTTTTGACTCCTACAGACACAATGGAACAGTAGTTTTAGACACCCCATTTAGATATTAGTCTTAGAACCCCATTATTGATGAGGAACCAGGTGGTGATTAGTCCTTGGGGGCTAGGTTGAACTCACCTTCCCATTCTAGACCCTTAAAACAAAAGGCACTTGATAACAATCTATAGTCCCTAGCTAGTCTCTAGTGCCCCAGGAACTAAACTCCTAAATATTGAATTCCCAGAAACAAGGCCTCATTGCCAAACAGCTGAATGAGGGCATGATGGAAACCAAGTCTTGATTTATATTGCTGTTGATTTCTGAAATTTAAATGCTCACAAGAACTGGTTAGTAGCTCAGTGCTTAAAGCCCTGGACCTGACGGCAGAGAGACTCATGAGTTCAAATCCAACCTGAGACACTTTCCATGTGACTCTGGGAAGATCACAACACCATTTGCCTTAACTCCTCACTTGTAAAATGAGCTATAAAAGGAAATGGAAAACCAGTACAGTATCTCTACCACGAAAATCCCAAATGAACTCATGAAGAATTAGACACAACTAAAAAAAGACTCAACGACAAATACTCACAATGACAATTTAACAGTAAGTTGCTACAACATAGTTCGAGCTGGTTCCAGCACACCCCAAGAAGGATGGCTATGTAACTTAATGGTCAAGGACTAAATGTTCCACCTCTGTGCTTATTGAACAAAATCCTTTTTGTCCTTAACTTTTTGTACTAACAGCAGTTTATTATGGTCTTTAGCCTTCCTGACATTATCTTTACAGATATGTCTCTCTATTCTCTTCTTCCTGGACTATGTGCCCCTCTTTCTAACTTTTGTACATGTTCCCTTTTAAGCTGAGGTCATTGGGGAACTCCCCATTCAACTGCACCAGTCTCTTTAGATGATTTGCCTTTTTCTTGCTCCATGGGATCATTTGCAATGAACATCAGAATTTCATTTTTTGAGAGCCTGCCATCTCTCTGGAGCTGTCTTCCTTTTTAGAGGCTCAAGCTCTGGGATCATACTATCTTTTTTCTGAACTTTTTGAAAGAGAGAATTTGACATGAAGAATTTTTCATCTATAAGGATTATTCAGGATTGGAAGAGGTTACAGAGGGGAGGCTGTTGGGGCTTTTTTCCCCTGGAGATCCTTAAAAAATAGGGCAGGTCACCATTTGTTGTAGACTCTTTAGGTATTGAACAACCTGAGGCAGGGGAGGGGCTCAGATAGCCTCTAGAGAACTCTTCTAACTCTATGGCTCAGTGATCATAGGGATCAAATTGATAAATTCTGAATAAAAATAATTTTTTTTTACATTTTTTGCAGAATTCACCTTTAAAGTCTCAATACCTAGCACTTACAGAAATAAAAGTTCTATTATGTTTCCTCATGTCAGACTATACAGAGGGTTTATGTGCTTCTCAGGAAAGGAAAGGAAATACAACTGTTTTGCAGGTAATAACAGTTTATTTTATGTCCTATTTTCTTTAACAGTGATTGCTCTTACTTGGAAACTCTCCTGGCATTTTGTGGGCCATAAAAGGGTAAAACGAATATTCTTTGCTGAGAGTTTCATAAGCTTGTCCCTCTGTTGATAATCCATGGCAGAAGGCCCACCAGCTTGGTTCCCAGGTACTTTGCCAATACACTCAAGGGGAAAATAGGGATCAGGCTGATTTTCCTAACATGCCCCAGGCTACCATGGTCATCACTTACTTTTCCTTCACACTTACTTCACTTACACAATCCTGTCGGTAGGAAACAAGAAGCAATGAGAATTTAGGGAAATGATGAGAAAGGATTTTTTAGTGGATTGGGAAAGGAATCTTATCACTAAAAAGTTAAAAATAATAATAAAAAAAACCAATCCTGATGCAATTCTAAGGAAGGCTTGTTTGTTTCTAATTTAAAAAATCATGGCCCCCATGCATGATTAATTATTTAGGGAAAGTTTTGAGTTAGTGATTTTTGTGTGTGTGTGTGTGGTTCAAATGTGAAGGCCATTTTTATAAGACTTTTTAAATGCCAACTTTGATACCCTCATGAATGAATGAGGGAAAAAAAATGTCCATTAGGGAGTTCTGAGGGTGGAGTCAAGATGGTGGGATAAAGTCGGGAAGCCAACCCTCTGAAAAGAATATGTTAGAATGAAACCACTCTCTAGCTCGAGGTAGACTGAAAAACTTCAACAAAGGTCAGTCTCACTGGCATGAAAAGGGTGCTTATCCCAGGTCAGACAGACTCTGGGGAAAAGTGGTGAGAGGGCCTTAATCACAGCAAATTAGTAATTAAGACCCTCAGTTCTGGCTCAGTAGAGGAGCAAATCAGAAGGCAAACTCTGGGAAACCTTACTGTTTCCTGAACAGAACAGGCAAAGCTACCCCTTACAAACACAAGGGGCCCCTATACTCAAAGTTAAGACTCAGCTGCACAGGAAGCTTGACACAGTGCCCTCTACTCCAGGAGCAGAGCTCTATCTTAAAAGTGTAAAAAAAAAAAAAAAAAAAGAAGAAGAAGAAGAAGAAGAAATACCAAAGAAAAGGAAGAAAATGAGCAGGAAACAAAAAAGAACCTTGACCATAAAAAGCTACTATGGTGACAGGGCAGACCAATACACATATTCAGATGAAGACAGAATGTCCACAGAGGAAATCTCAAAGAGTGAGATAAATTGGTCTCAAACCCAAAGAGTCTTCTTGGAAATGCTCATAAAAGACTTTAAAAGACAAATAAAAGAGATAGAAAAAATGAGAAAAGAAATAATAGAGAGTCAAGAGCTTGGAAAAGGAAGGAAAAAATAGTATGAAGAAAACAATTACTTAAACAGTAGAATGAACTAAATGGAAAAAGAGATAGAAAAGATAAATGAAGAAAATCACATATTAAAAAACTAGAAAAGGAAAATTGGAAGGAAAAACTCACATTTTCTTCCATTTTTTCATTCTTTTTAGTTTGTTTGACTGATTCTTGCTGTCACACTTCCTAGCTGTGTGACCCTGGGCAAGTCACTTAAGCCCAACTGCCTCAGCAAAGAAAAAAAAAAAATTATTGGCCTATCTGAAGGCCATGACCAAAATGAGAGCCTGGATGGTTTTCTGCAAAATGTCATTAAGGAAAATTGCCCCAGTGTTCTAGAAACAGAGGAGGAAATACTCATTGAAAGAATCCATCTATCACCTCTGGAAAGAGCTCCCACAAAGAAAACCCCAAGGAACATTGTTGAAAAACTCTAAATCTACAATTTCAAGGAAAAATTACTACAAGTTGCCGTTTAAAAAAATCTTTTTTTTTTTTCTTTTTGGCTGAGGCAATTGGGGTTAAGTGATTTGCCCAGGATCACATAACTAGGAACTGTTAAGTGTCTGAGGTCAGATTTGAACTCAGGTCCTCCTGACTTCAGGGCTGGTTCTCTAGAAAAAACTCAAATATTAAGGAGTAACAGTCAGCATTACCCAGGATCTGGCAGTAGTTACAATAAAAAGTCAGAGGGCCTGGAATACCATATTCTGGAAGATAAAGGACCTGGGGTTACAACCAAGAATTAATTACCCTGCAAGATTCTGCATCATCTTTTAGGGAGGAGATAGAGCTTCAATGAAGTAAGAGACTTTCAATGATTTCTATTGAAAAAAAAACAAAACAGAAAATTTAATCTACAAAGACAGGACTCGAGAATCATAGAAAGGTAAACAGGGGAAAATATATAATTAAAGGTTAAACTATTTACATCCATAAATGCAAAAATGATATCTATAACTCTTGAGAAGTGCATCTGACATTGAGGCAGACAGAGGGGGGGATATCACATGGACTTAGGGTATGGTTGTGAGGGGACTTTGATGTGATGACATCAAGGAAAAAAGATAATATGGTACAGAAAAATGTCTGTACTAGAAAAAGAGGAAAGGGGAGATATAATAGGACAATTAATTCACACCAAGGGCCTCAAAAGACCTATTTCAATGGAGGAAAAGAAAGAAGGGGGATGAGCATTGTATGAAGCTTAATCTCATCAGTTTTGGCACTAACAGGGAATAATTTAATCATTCAATTGGGTATAGACATTTAATCTGATTCTATAAAGAAGTAGGAGGAGAAAAAGGAAAAGAAAAGGGAGGAACAAGATAGAAGTAAGGGTGGAACCACTAGGGAAAAAGGTAAGAGAAGGGGGGATGAGTTGATAGAAGATAAGGCAGTGGGTAGAGTAGGTTAAAAAAAAAAAACACTACTAAGAGAAGGGGAGAAGGGTGATAGGAGATAAGGAAGTGGATGGGGTTGGTTAAAAAAAACACAAGACAAGGGGGAGGAGTGATAGGAGATAAAGTAGTAGGTGGGTGGGTAAAAAAAATACAACTAAGGACTGGGTGGAAAAAGAACAAAAGTATATACAGGGGTATACTTTTCAAATCACAATACAAGAAAATCATCCAAAAGCCTACTAGAAACAATTGATTGCTTTAGCAAAGTTGCAGGATATAAAATAAACCCACAGAAATCATTAGCTTTTCTACATATTGCTGACAAAGCCCATCAACAAGATATAGAAAGAGAAATTCCATTTAAAATTACTGTAGATAAAATAAAATACTTGGGAGTGTACCTGCCAAAACAAACCCAAGAACTATATGAACACAATTACAAAACACTTCTTACACACATAAAATCACATCTTAACAATTGGAAAAATATCAATTATTCATGGCTAGGCTGAACTAACGTAATAAACATGACAATTCTGCTTAACTTGATCTACTTGTTTAGTGCTATACCAAATAAACTGCCAAAACATTATTTTATAGAACTAGAAAAAATAATATCAAAATTCATCTGAAAGAACAAAAGGGTCAAGAATATCAAGGCAATTAATGAAAAAAAAAAAAAGCAAAGAATGGTGGCTTAGCAGTACCAAACCTAAAACCATATTATAAAACAATAATTACCAAAACCATTTGGTACTAGCTAAGAAAGAGTGGTGGATCAGTGGAATAGATTAGATATACATGACACAATAATCAAGGCCTATAGCTACCTCGTGTCTGATAAATCCCCAAATTCCAGCTTCTGGAATGCAAATTCACTATTTGACAAAAAATGCTGGGAAAACTAGAAAATAATATGTCAGAAAGCAGGCATAGACCTACATTTCACACCACATCTCAAAATAAAGTCCAAATTGATACATGATTTGGACATAAAAAATGATACCATAAACACATTAGGAGAACAAGGAATAATTTACCTATCAGATCTTTGGAAAAGGGAGAAATTTATGACCAGAGCAACTAGAAAACATTATAAAAGGCAAAATGGACAACTTTGATTACATTAAATTAGAAAGTTTTTGCACAAACAAAACCAACAGAAACAAGTTAAAATGGGAAGTACAAAGCTGGGGAAAAAATCTTTATCAGTCTTTCTGATAAAGGTCTCATTTCTAAAATATATAAAGAACTGTGTGAAATTTATAGGATTACAAGTCATTACCCAATTGATAAATCGTCAAAGGGTATGAATAGACAATTTCCAGACGATAAAATTAAAGCCATTTATGGTTGTAAGAAAAAAATGCTCTAAATCATTAATGTTTAAAGAAATGCAAATTAAAACAACTCTGAGGTACCATCTCACACTTTTCAGATTAGCTGATAGGAAAAGGTAATGGTAAATGATGGGGGAGGGGGAAACTAATGCGTTGTTAGTGGAGTTGTGGAAAAATCCAACCATTCTGGAGAACAATCTGAAACTATCCCCAAAGAGCTATACAACTGGGCATACTCTTTGACTCAGTGGTGCCAAACAAATCATAAAGGAGAGAAAAGGACTCACATGTGCAAAAAATGTTTGTAGCAGTTCTTTTTTGTGGTAGCAAAGAATTGGAAAAGGAGTGGATGCTCATCGATTGGGGAATGGCTGAACAAGCTGTAGTACATGAAGGTAATGAAATATTATTGTTTTTATAAAAAATGATGAACAAACTGATTATAGAAAGGCCTTAACAGATTTACATTAATTGATAATGAGTGAAACAATCAGAACAAGGAATACATTGTACACAATAACAGCAAAAATGTGTGATGATCAACTGTGAAAGGCTTGTTTCTTTCCAGTGGTTCAGTGATCTGAAACAATCCCAATAGACTGGACAGAAAATGCCATCTGCATCCAGAAAAAGATCTAAGGATACTGAATATAAATAAACACATGCTATTATGAAAACCAAGTTAGCACCCTGGATACCTTAGAATCAGCCAGAGTCAGGAAAAGAAAAAGTCCTTGGTCTTTATTCTTGGTCTTTAGAGGTAGGAGTGAATTGGATGGACACAGAATCTCCACGACCTTCCTTCTTCATCTCCCACCCAGAAGTGACCCTGGCTAGTCTTACTCAATTCCCTAGTCCCTCCTACAATTCTCTGTATACACCAATTATCAAGCCAGCACAGGATAGTGGGAAGGGACATTTTCCAAGCATATGCTTATAGAATATTGTCCAATTGGTAATTAGCCTTAAGTGCTTGGTTGTCCAACCTCAGTGTATTAATTCAAGAGTTTTGGCCCTTTACATCTCCCACTTTCTTTTGTTTTAGAACACAGATGGTCATACCATCCCTGACTTCTCGGGGAGGTGAGAACCCTAAAAAGGAGGGGATCACACCCTCCCTGACTTCTTGGAAAAGGAGGTGAAAATACCAAAAAGGAGGTGATCGTGCCCCCCCCAACTTCTCAGGAAAGGAGGTGAAAGCACTAAAAAGAAGATGAACCTCCCTGACATCTCAGGAAGGGAGATGAAAAGTGCCAAAGGGAACTGGGGATTGCTAGTGGGTTTCTGGGCTGAAGGGTCTTATTAGAAACAGGTATGTACTACCCTTTGATCCAGCAGTGTTTTTACTGGGCTTATACCCCAAAGAGATACTAAAGAAGGGAAAGGGACCTGTATGTGCCAAAATGTTTGTGTCAGCCCTGTTTGTAGTGGCTAGGAGCTGGAAAATGAATGGATGCCCATCAATTGGAGAATGGTTGGGTAAATTGTGGTATATGAATGTTATGGAATATTATTGTTCTGTAAGAAATGACCAGCAGGATGAATACAGAGAGGCTTGGAGAGACTTACATGAACTGATGCTGAGTGAAATGAGCAGAACCAGGAGATCATTATATACTTCAACAATGATACTGTATGAGGATGTATTCTGATGGAAGTGGATTTCTTCGACAAATAGAAGATCTAACTCAGTTTCAATTGATCAAGGATGGACAGAAGCAGCTACACCCAAAGAAAGAACACTGGGAAATGAATGCAAACTGCTTGCATTTTTGTCTTTCTTCCCAGGTTATTTTTACCTTCTGAATCCAATTCTTCCTGTGCAACAAGTGAACTGTTTGGTTCTGCATACATATATTGTATCTAGGATACACTGTGACATATTTAACTTATATAGGATTGCTTGCCATCTGGGGGAGGGGGTGAAGGGAGGGAGGGGAGAAGTCAGAACAGAAGTGAATGCAAGGGATAATGTTGTAAAAAAAAAAAACTACCCAGGCATGGGTTCTGTCAATAAAAAGTTAAAAAAAAAAAAGAAAAGAAACAGGTATGCACAAACCCATCAGCATATATTACAAGCACATAGCAACAACGCACAAGCTATTAGTGGTGACCCTCCCCATAGTGTAACAAAAATGAATAGTACATGCAAGTAGTGGTATAACAAACAATATAAATCAATATGGTATTATAAGAGATTTGCAAAAGTCCTAGAAGGAGGGTATATAACCAACAGTCACACATACGCCTTCTTCAGCAGCCAAGAGATAGTCCAAAACCAATCTATTGTCTATTGCTTCACGTGTCAGGGAATCCAATGATCCCAGCAAGTTTTTGAAGTTCTGCAACAGTCTTTTTATGTATTAAGGAATTTAATGATTTCATCAGATTTTGAAGTCCTGCAACAGTCTTATCATTTCTCAGAGAATCCAATGATTCCTGAGGGTTTTGAAGTCCAACAATTTTTGACGTCCATGTCAAACTCCATAACTGCCATGCTCTTTCAGTGGTGGGTACAGTCAGCAACAAAACCACCCAATGTTTCTTGGGTCTTCTCCTTCATTTCAAGGGTCTTCTCTGTCTCCAATGGACAAGCCAAATATGGCTCATTGGCACCCATCTGATTCCTTCTCCATCTGTGAAGATACAAGCTAACCCTCTCCCCCAAGCAGTTAACCTATCTGGTCCCTTCCATTCACCACTTCTTGGATCTCTCTACACCACCTGGTTATTATCTAAAGATAGTGGAGCCACTCGCACTGGATACTGCCTTTCCGGTGGGTTATAAAACCTGTCTGCTGGAGCCAGTGCATCTTTGTCAAAAATCAAGAAGTTAATAGTATAAAGAGCTAATTTAGTTCTTTGGAGTTATCTGTGGCTCCCCCTTTCTTTTGTTTTTGGAGGAAGGTCTTAATGTCTCTGTTTCTCCTCTACTATTGCCTGTCCTTGAGGATTAAAAGGTATGCCAGTGGTTTGTAAAATCTTATACTGTACACAAAAGTGTGCAAAATGTTTAGAAATATATGCAGGTCCATTGTCTGTTTTTATTGCCTGTGGCCCAACCCCAATTGCAAATGCTTGTATAAGGAATTCAGTGACCACTTGGGCTGTCTCTTTTGCTGCTGGTATTGCAAAAGTGAATCCTGAAAAAGTGTCTACCACAACATAGATAAAAGACAGACGACCAAAAGATTTATAATGGGTCACATCCACTTGCCAAATTTCAATGCCAAATTCTCAAACCACAAGGGTTCTTCCCTGGAGGCAGTGTAGGAGCATGGAAAGGAAGGCAAGCTGTACAGGCTTTTACTATGCTCTTAGCTTCCTCTCTTGTTATTCCAAATTTTAAACATAAAGTTCAAGCAGCCTGATGATATTTAAAATGATATTCTTGGACTTCCTGAAATAAAGGAGTATTGGCCAGCATATTTAGGGGCTTATCTGCCTTTGAATTACCAAGAAAAGTAGAGCCTGGAAGTCCACTTTGAGAGTGGACATGCAAGATATAAATCTTACCTGGATGCTTTCTCACTTGCTCTTAAAGTTCCTTAAAGAGCTGATATATATTAGAGGCTACAAATTTTATTTGGGCTGTGGCAATTCTTTGTACCACACCTACTGAATAAAGTCGAATCAGATATTATATTTATATATCCTTGATAATAAGAGAGAGCTAAAATGATTGCATACAATTCATTCTGCTGAGTGGACTGAAAAGGAGTTCTGACTACTCTCTTTATAGTTAAGTCACGAGAGTATACAGCACAAATATTATGTTTGGATGCATTTGTAAAGATAGTTGGTCCTTTAAGACCAACTTTAGAAACCTTTTCTTCAAGAATCCATTACCAATTATGTAATAATCTGGTTATCTTTAATGGAGACCTGTGTGTACACTTTGGAGCCATGGCTAATAAAATTTGCCACTCTGGGATGATTTCACAGCATACATTAATTTGTGCATTAGTATAAAAAGTGTATATCTTGTCAGGTCTTATAAAAATCCTAGCCACAAGCACTGGGTAAGGAGTAAGGCTTTGTTCTGGTTGTGCTAGAGATGACTCTATCACATTGTCTCCTTGATGAAGGACTGCTGTGGGTGCCTCTTGTGTAACAAAAACTGATATTTCCAAAGCTTTTTGAGAGACTCTTTCAACCACATTGGATAAAGCCAGTTCAACTTCTCTCAAAGCCTCTTGAGCTTCTTTTGTAAGCTGGCATGGTGAGTTTAAAGCACTGTCTCTCCTTAAAATGTCATATAATGGTTGTAATTGATAGGTAGTCAAGCCTAACACTGGACGCATCCATTGAATATCTCCTATGAATTTCTGAAAGTGATTTAAGGTGTTTAGCTTCTCTGTTCTTAAGGAAAATTTTTGTACTGTAAGCACCTTAGGGTATATTTCATATCCTAAATATTGAAAAGGAGCATGTCTTTGAATTTTTTTCTGGAGCTATTTGCAATTTGTAGTTCCTTAGTGTTTCCATGGTCTTTTGTAGACATGCTTCTGACATTTGTTCCTCAGGTGTACATCCCAATATATCATCCATGTAATGTAATAACATTACTTTTGGAAATGCTTTTCTTACTGGAGTAAGAGCAGCAGCAACATACATTTGACACATAGTAGGACTGTTTTTCATTCTCTGTGGTAAAACTGTCCATTCATATCTTTTATAAGGCTCAGCTAAGTTAACGCTGGGCACTGAAAAGGCAAATCTTTTCATATCCTCCTTATCTAGAGGAATAGAATAGAAAAAATCCTTAATGTCTATAACCCAAAGAGACCATACTCTAGGCAATTGAGTAGGAGATGGAAGCCCAGGCTGAAGAGTTCCCATAGTTTCTATCTGTTCATTTACCTTTCTTAAATCAGTCAACATCCTCCATTTTCCAGATTTCTTTCTTACAATAAATACTGGAGAATTCCAAGGACTTAGAGAAGATTTTAAGTGTCTTTGGTCAAGTTGCTCCTGTACTATATCTAATAAGGCCTGAATTTTATTGCTACCTAAGGGCCACTGTTCTATCCACACTGGTGTATTAGTTTTCCATTGGATAGGAACAGGTAAAAGTGTTGGCAGGCCTTCAACAGCAGCCCTGCTTAAAAAACAAACAAACAAAAAAATGAAGTACTCATTTTTAATGCTAATTGTTGTAAAATGTCTTTTCCCCACAGATTGATGGGGATTTTTTCAACTATAAAAGGAGTAAAAACTCCTGTTTCACCTTCAGGTATCCATCTCAAAGGGGTAGCACTAACTTCAGCTGCTATTGATCCTCCTACACCAGACATGTAGGTGTCTGCCTTAATTTTTGGCCAGTGACTGGGCCAGTTGGCACCTCTAATGACTCTGCACCAGTGTCTACCAATCCTTCTAATAGTATGCCATTTATATAGATAGTGAGCATAGGTCAGTCAGCTGTCACAGCTGCTGTCAAGTATATTCCTGGATTTTGTTGCTTGGAGCCAGAATCTGGGCAACTATCACCAGATTGCTTATTGGGAGTCTGTATCAGTAAACCTGATGCTACTACTTCTCCTGATTGATAAGTCACACATTGCCTACCTGTATTAGTGACTGGGATGTTATCTACACCTTCCCCAATTTTCCGCATCAGTGTGTGGATGGACACTGTTTTGTAAGTACACTCAGGAGGTGAAATGATCAACCCTACTGTGCCTGGAGGCAAGGGATCCAGATTTCACCTCTTCAGGTTGTATCTCAGTTGTCCCACTGCATATAACTCTATTCTCCCCTATTGTAATCCCCTTCTCCCATCAGATTGCTTTCTGGCTGGTTGGTCATGTCTGGGTACTGAACTTCTAGGCACTCTCTGGGTATCCATGATGCTGCCGTCATGCCCCAAGTATTTTTTGTGTTGGGCCCTGAGGCTGGGCCCCTCATCCCATTTCCCTGAATCAGTCTACATTCTGATGCCCAATGGAAGCCTCTGTTGCATTTTGGACATGGGGTATTGGGTCTTGTTCTCCCACCCTGTTTTCTCACTCTATCTCTATGCCAACATTGAGCTTTCAGATGCCCTACTTTACCACATTAGAAGCATTGACGAGTATCCTTGGAAGTCCTTTGCCAAAAGAGACCCTGTCTTCCCATGTTCGGATCTTGGGAAGTCTGCATCATAGCCTGGCTATAAAAGGCATTTGTGCCCACTGTGGCACAGCGTCTTATGATCTCCTTTAAAGGAGCATCCTTGCGCAGTCCTAGTATAATTCTTCTACAAACCTCATTAGCATTTTCTTTAGCAAGTTGCCTTATCATAATGTCCATTACTGCATTTTCACCATTAGTTCGTATGACAGCTATCTGCAAATGTCCCACAAAATCAGCAAAGGGTTCATTTGGCCCTTGTGCTATTTTTGTGAAGGCATCACCCTTGTTGTTTTTACTGGGGAGAAAAGTCCATGCTTTGATAGCAGCAGCAGCAATTTGCTCATATGCTGCTATGGGGTAATTAATCTGTACTGGAATTTCTGCATAAGAACCTATACCTGTTAGTTGGTTACAGGTGATTGGAAGATTAACTCCACTATGACTATTTTGTTGGGCTTGTATCCTATAGAGCTCACTATATTCAGAAAGCCACAACAAGTTTTGTCCATGTGCTAAGCATGTCCTTGTTATAGATTTCCAGTCACTAGGGGTTAAGACTTTATAAGCCAAATTCTGTAACAACATCTTAACATGAGCTGATGTAGCCCCCAAAAGAGTGCAAGCCTTTTTCAGGTCTTTGAGGATTTCTATGTCAAAAGGAACATATCTTCTACTTTCTTGACCTGAAGAGTCAAACTGTTGAATCACAGGATACATTCCTACTTTCAAATCAGCTAAATCCAGCCCTTCTTCTGTGACTTTAAGTACTGCCTTCTGCAATCAAATCATAGGAGGGGGTGATTGCTGGGGGGTGGGGGTGGGGAAGTGCTGGTGGTATCACTCACTGCCTCTCCCCTACTCCTCCTCCCTCCATCTTGGAAGGTGAAGTTGATGGGGGCATGTAAAGAACCAGTTCCTGTTTAGGTGGGGTTGAAGCTGCTTTGTGAGAGTGAGCATCACCATGCCCTTCGCCATGCCCTTCATCCTCACTTAACTCCTCATGCCCTCCAGTGATATCACTATTAATCTGTTCTTTGTCTTCTTCTTTTTCCTCACACTTCCTCATCTGGCTGTTCTTAAATTTTTTCTTTTTTCTATAACTTACAGGATTCTTTAAGGCCAATTGTATTATGTTTTATATACAGAATGTTTCCTTGGAAATTGAATGAGGACCTTTATCATTATTCACATAGTTGATCTCCTACCAGCTTCCAATTATCTAGCCCTATTTAAGAACCAAGGGGATATGTGTTCTAATGTACCCAAGAGTCTAGTGATCTGCAACCAAGTTATAATTAAGCCTTGTCTCTTGAGCGCCTCTTTGGGGTGAGGGTGGGGCTGGGGCCAGGAGAGAATCTTTTCCTAATATCTGCCCCATTTCAGCTAGAAAAGGTTTTTAGTTTAGCCCTTAACAAAGTAAGTTCCCTGTTTGTCTATTAAAATACTCACCCTATTTCCTGATCACTGGGGACTTCTTTAGTGAGATTAGGGTCCTTGGTACATACGTTGGGCACCAAATGTGAAGACCGAGTTAGCACCCTGGATACCTTAGAATCAGCCAGAGTCGGGAAAATTGGAAACTAATATGGCAGAAACTAGGCATTGATCCATACTTAACACCGTACACCAAGATAAGGTCAAAATGGGTTCATGACCTAGGCATAAAGAATGAAATTATTAATAAATTAGAGGAACACAGGATAGTTTACCTCTCAGACCTGTGGAAGGGGAAGGTCTTTATGACCAAAGCAGAACTAGAGATCATTACTGATCACAAAATAGAAAATTTCGATTATACCAAACTGAAAAGTTTTTGTACAAACAAAACTAATGCAGATAAGATTAGAAGGGAAGCAATAAACTGGGAAAATATTTTTACAGTCAAAGGTTCTGATAAAGGCCTCATTTCCAAAATATAGAGAATTAACTCTAATTTATAAAAAATCAAGCCATTCTCCAATTGAAAAATGGTCAAAGGATATGAACAGACAATTCTCAGATGAAGAAATTGAAACTATTTCTAGTCATATGAAAAGATGCTCCAAGTCATTATTAATCAGAGAAATGCAAATTAAGACAACTCTAAGATACCACTACACACCTGTCAGATTGGCTAAGATGACAGGAAAAAATAATGATGATTGTTGGAGGGGATGCGGGAAAACTGGGACATTGATGCATTGTTGGTGGAGTTGTGAACGAATCCAACCATTTTGGAGAGTAGTTTGGAACTATGCTCAAAAAGTTATCAAACTGTGCATACCCTTTGATCCAGCAGTGTTACTACTGGGATTATATCCCAAAGAGATTATAAAGAAGGGAAAGGGACCTGTATGTGCACGAATGTTTGTGGCAGCCCTTTTTGTAGTGGCTAGAAACTGGAAACTGAATGGATGTCCATCAGTTGGAGAATGGCTGAATAAATTGTGGTATATGAAAATTATGGAATATTACTGTTCTGTAAGAAATGACCAACAGGATGATTTCAGAAAGGCCTGGAGAGACTTACACGAACTGATGCTGAGTGAAATGAGCAGGACCAGGAGATCATTATATACTTCAACAACAATACTAGATGATGACCAGTTCTGATGGATCAGGCCATCCTCAGCAACGAGATCAACCAAATCATTTCTAATGGAGCAGTAATGAACTGAACTAGCTATACCCAGAAAAAGAACTCTGGGAGATGACTAAAAACCATTACATTGAATTCCCAATCCCTATATTTATGCACACCTGCATTTTTGATTTCCTTCACAAGCTAATTGTACAATAATTCAGAGTCTGATTCTTTTTGTACAGCAAAATAATGTTTTGGTCATGTATACTTATTGTGTATCTAAGTTATATTTTAATATATTTAACATCTACTGGTCATCCTGACATCTAGGGGAGGGGGTGGGGGGGTAAGAGGTGAAAAATTGGAACAAGAGGTTTGGCAATTGTTAATGCTGTAAAGTTACCCATGCATATAACCTGTAAATAAAAGGCTATTAAAAAAAATAATAAAAAAAAAATAAATAAAAAAAAGAATCAGCCAGAGTCAGGATAAGCAAAACTCCTTGGTCTTTATTCTTGGTCTTTAGAGGTAGGAGTGAATTGAATGGACACAGAATCTCCACGACATTCCTTCTTCATCTCCCGCCCAGAAGTGACCCTGGCTAGTTTTACCCTGGCTAGTCTTACTCCATCCCATAGTCCCTCCTACAGTTCTCTGTATACACCAATTATCGAGCCAGCACAGGATAGTGGGAAGGGCCATTTTCCAAGAATATGGTTATAGAGTATTATTCACTTTTTTTTTTAATCTTTCCTATGGTTTTTCACTTTTACTCTGATTTTTCTCTCCCAGCATGATTCATAAAGCAATGTATATTAATAAAAAGAAACTTACTACCAGAAAAAAGAAAAAAAAAAGAAATGAATGAATGAATGATTGAAAAAGCATAAATGGGGCAGCTAGGTGGGCACAGTGGATAGAGCACCAGCCCTGAAGTCAGGAGGACCTGAGTTCAAATCTGCCCTCAAACACTTAATACTTCTTAGCTGTGTGACCCTAGGCAAGTCACTAATCCCAATTGCCTCAGGAAAAAAAAAAAAGAAGAAAGAAAAAGCATTCATAAAGTACTAACTGCATGTAGTACACTGTGCTACGCTCAGTGAATCTAAAGAGAAAAAAACAGAGATTGTGTCTGCTCTCAGGGAACTCACATTTTAAGAGGGAATACAATCCATGTAGAAAATTTCAGTTGCAAGTTCATTGGAAAGGCCCAATGGTTTTCAGAAGCTAAGACATGCAGATGATAACATTTCTTCTTTGATGTCTTTCCCATTGATAAAACCACATTTATTTTGATATGGAACCATTTGACAATTCCAAATACTTTGCTGGGAAGAACTTTCTCTTCTGGGTCTTCAGTGATTGTAGCTGCCCTGTTTCATTCTCTACTTTTATAGACCCTCTGAGCAGTTTTCCATTTTCTGATTCTTTCCATCTCTCTCTAAAAATTGAATTGTCCTATGTCCAGTTCCTGTGTCCTGTTTTCTGTTGATAAATTAAAACATGCTGATTAGTCAATGAGTGTTATTTTTAAAAAATTAAGCAAAGTTCTGCTGGAGACAATGCCTTAACCCAAAATAATTGTAGGTATTTGGGGTATCATTTGACCCAAGGAGACTAGAAGGATGAATATATATTTTGGGATAATTGGTCTTTTTGGTACTTCCAAAATTGTACTTTGTCCTTTTAGAATTGACAAGAACTCTGAGATCTTGTCCAACCCCTTCATTTTACAAATGAAGAAACTAGGGTTCAAAGAAGATCAAGTATCTATAGTCAAATAGGTAGTAATTCCAGGCAGCAAGGTGGTGCAGTGGATAGGCACTTGGACAGGAAATCTATCCAGCTTCAGACACTGACTAGATTCTGCCTGTTTCAGTTTCTTCACCTGGAAAATTAGTATGATGATACTTCCTCTCTCCTAGGATTGTTATGAAGAACAAATGAGATATTTGTAAATCCCTTAGGAAAGCAACTGATACATGGGCATGTGCTTAATAAATACTTGTACTCTTTTCTTTTCCCTTCAAACCCAAATCAGAGGATTGCAAATCCATTGTTCTTTCCTTTAGATCATGCTGCCTTTGTTGACCAATAAGATCAGACCTGTTCAGATGGGCGAATTAAATTATATAAATAAGAAATTTATGTATTTTCTAATCCTCTCTATTTCTCCTACTTATACATGTAGCTATATCTATATGGATACTTGCTGTTTTGCACACATGTTTACAACTAGCAAAATGTAAACTACTGTAGGAATCAACTACCAGTTCTGTTAGCTCAGTTTGCTATTAGTTACTAGCTCTATTTAACCTTATGGTTAAAATGAGCTGCTTGTATTATCTGTAGATTTGTTCATGCTCAGCCTATTGAGTTGAATTAAATTGAATAATTGAGATTTGACTTTAATTGTATTTGGAATTTGCACAGTTGTTTGATTTGGAGGTTGCCAAGTGGACATAATAATGCCTATTTCATAGTGAGTCCAATGCTTTAAGAATTCATGATTTTGCCAGTGTAGATGCTGCTGTCGGTCAGTCAACAAGCATTTATTAAGCTCTTATTGTGTGCCAGTTGTGGTTTTTAGTAGGATAACCCTTTGCTTCTTAGAAGATAATGTTCAGTTTAATTAAACAAGCCTTTATAAAATACTTTTAATAGACTAAACACTATGCTAAGTGCTGGACATACACACACACATACACACACACACACACACACACACACACACACACACAAATGAAATAATCTCTGACCTCAAAAAACTTATTTTCTATTGGGGAAAATTATATACCTGCTCTGGGATCATTTCCACAACTAGGCACCTGCATTTACAGCTTGAGGTTTCCAAAGAGTAGTTAACTTTTAATTTGAGGATAATTCTAAGACACTGGGGCAGATAAAGGTTATACCAGGTCAAGATGATTTAGCCTATTCTCATATTAGAGTAAAGTGAAGCATCTCTCCAGTAAAGATTATATGTAAATGAGAGCAAAGAATCACAAAGGGGCCAACATATAAGGTATCCTCCAAAGGCAAAGAGACAAATTCAAAACTCCTGATTATTGGAAGTCCTTCTCTCTGTTCATGGACTACACATGATATTCTATTTAGGTAGGAGAATATAGCTTTCTGCTGGGGTCTAAGAGTTAGGGCCTTTATACAGTCCAAGACAACATTTCTCTCTATATTTTCACCAGTCTTCAGGTAATTCCTTTGATGTTGTTCTTTATATCTCTAGCAGGTACTATTACAGTCTTGTCACTGCTCCCTTTTGCCTCCAGGATTAAACATAAAATGCTCTTTGAATGGTTTGGCATCAAAGCTCTTCAAAACCAAACTTCTTCCTACTTTCCAGTTCTTACATAATATTCCTTGACATGTATTTTTTGAGCCAGTGACACTGACCTTTTGGCAGTCCCCAAAACAAGACACTCCATCTCTCAATTCTAGATGTGTTGTCTAACTGTTCCCCATGCCTAGGATATTCTCCCTCTTCCTTTCTGCCTATTGACCTTCCTGTCATCCTTTAAGTCCAAACTAAAATTCTTTTACAAGAAGTCTTTTCCAATCTCTCAATTCTAGTGCCTCCTTTCTATTTATCCTATGTATAACTTGCTTTGCATACCTTTGTATATATTTGTTTGCATGTTGCCTCCCCCATTGGATTGTAGATTCATTGAGGGTAATCTCCAGTGTATCTCCAGTGCTTAGCATAGCTTCTGGCACAGAGTAGGTACTTAATAAATGTTTATTGCTTGATTTATTGAAGGGACCTCTGAACAGATCTCTAGATCTGAATCCATAAGATCGCTTAGTAACATCTATATTGAAATAATCATTCATCTAAGATCAGGAAAGAAGAAATACACAATAAAACAGAGGTGACATGTGCTTATGGACACTTGGCAATGAGGAGAGAGAATATGATTGGCTGTTTTTTCCCCACCAACCCAGCAGGTCAAAATAGTCTTGCCTCATTCATTAGTAGGCAGGAAAAAAGAGACTGACATATTAACACATCAAGCCTTTTATATGTAGATTCATTTCTTGCTTAGCTAGGCTGGAACCATCTGTTCTTACTTTTACAGTTGATTAGAAGGTTTTTCATCACTACATAATACCAGACCCTCAGTCATGAATGAGTAGAAAAGCCTTCCCTAGGTCTATCAGTTAAATTGGGGAAATCTAGCAGCTGGATCATGCTGTGGATAGTGTCAGGCCTGAGAGCGGAGAGTTTCACCTTTCTGAGTTTAAATCTGGTCTTATATGCTTATTAGCCGAGCAATAAACCTCAGTTTCTCTAAAAAGAGCTGGAGAAGGAAATGGTAAAGCACTGAAATGTTTTTGCCAAGAACACTTCAAATGGGGTAATGAAGAGTTGAACATTAATGAAAAATGACAAAACAACAATGGGGATTGATCATACTCTATATATCTTACCAGAAAAAGCAGATTATTGCACAAGTATGTGTGTGTGTGTGTGTGTGTGTGTGTGTGTGTGTGTGTGTGTAAAGAAATTTCTGAAAGGAGAGCTTAGGTCTAATATAAATGACTGTTAATATATGTTGCACAAGGATTCCTTTTCACATATGGGTTGGATTAGATAGCTTCTAAGGCCTCTTTCAATTCTGAAATCTGTGATTCTATGATTCAATAATTCTCAGAAGGTTAACCAAGCAGGCCAGCTTGTAGTAGTAGTGTTCCATTCCCTGTCTTTCTCAGGAAACTCTTTTTTTCTCCTATTATCCTATTGATGATGATTTCAAGATCTGGGAAGCTTCTCACATTTTGTGAGAAATTAGGAATCCCTGTAGAAAATAGGACTTATTGCAAGCACAAGAAGATCCAAAAAGACAGTTTCTTTAAAAAAAAAAAAAAATCTTTTTTTTTTCTATTTTTAAAGTCCATAGTACCAAAAAATAAATAAATAAATAAATAAAGTCTATAGTATTTGCATGGAACACAAGACAATGTATTTTTGAAAGTCACTATGTTTTCACAATAAGATCACTGTAGGGCTATTATGTAATCTTGAGGAAGTCAATTAAATCCTCTATTTCTCAGTTTTTCCACCTCAACAAATTATCCCTGGGATCTACTGAACATTTTAAATATGTAAAAACACATGTGACATTTCATATATGTAAAAACATATGTGAAATCTTCTGACTTACAAAGCTTGATAGAAAAGTTTAATGGAAACTTAGGTCAATTTTCTGGTTTTCTATTCTAGTTCTCAGACATTCAGAAAAACAGATCAGTTAAAATAATAATGATTGTCCAGCAAGAGTTAGCGTGTCATCATAGATACAAATTGTTAATAGACTAGTGCTTATTTTGGGAGAAATGTAGACAGGATGCAATGCCAACTTGGCATCAAGTTGATTGTTCTTTGTGCAGTAGAAATTTCTTCCTCTGAAAACTTGGCATATGATAATGGAGTTTTTTTGGTAGTCTTAATAGTCCTTTCTATAGGTTATCTTAAAGCTGAATTGGCAGGATAGGATCACTAATGGCACATTATCTACTTTTTGGGGTGGAGAATGTCAGTAGTTGGATTATAATATTACTCCCCTGGGATAAAAACTGTCTTCAGGATGCTACTCCCCAAACCATTACTATTATAGTAAGTACTGAAAACAATGTAGACAAAAGAGACATTTCAAAGATGCCTAAGACAAAACCAGCTGTCATATGCTGGCAAAGAACAGTATCAAATTTCAGGTATTCATAGTAGAAAAATGAGTGTTAAAGATTCATTGATCATAGGATTGTAGATGAGAGTTGGAAAGAACTTTAGAGGTCATTTAATCTAACCTTCTAATGTTACTGATGTGGGCATGAAGGCCCAAAGAAATGAAATAACTAGACAAAGGTCATGCAAGTATAAAGTAGAAGAATTTTAATTCAAATTTATGTCTTTCTTCAAATTCATCATTCTTCCTAATATACAGTGGAAAATGGATTAGCAAAGAAAGAGCTTGGAGGCAGAAAAACCAAAATTAAAAAAAAAATATATATATATATATATATGTATATTATATATATATCTAAGCAAGAGATAATGAGGACTTAAAGTAGAATAGTGATTATGATAATAGAGGAAAAGGGGTTGAATGTGAGATAAATTATGGTGGTTGAATGGACAAGACTTGGTCATTTGATTGTTAAAGGTCCAGGGAAGTCCAGGGAAGTCCAGGGGGATCCAGGGAAGAACTGAACTTGTGAACTTGAGTGACTAGAAAGATGGTGGCTACCCTCAAGAGAAATAGGAGAGCTATAAAGAGAGGAGATCTGTTTGGACATGTTAAGTTTTAGATGCCTATGGAACATCTAATCTGAAATGTACAATAAATGGGTGATGATGATAGACTAGAGTTCAGCAAAGAGACTGTATATATAGTTCTCAATCATTTGCATAGAAGTGATAATGGAACTTTGAGAGATAATGAAATCATCAGGAGAAAAAGTTTATGAAAAAAAAAAAAAGAAAATAAGTCCAAGACGAGCTTGGAGGTAATAAACACATAGGAGGTAGGACAGTGAAGAAGGTCTGGCAAATATATGTGAGGTGTAACATTGAAACAGGTGGGAAGAGAACCAGGAAAGCTAAGCATCATGAAAACCCAGATAATAGTGTGTCTAGGAGGATGGAGTGGTCAACAACATTAAATGCTATAAAATAATCAAGAAAACTGACATGACATCTGATTTGTCAATTAATAGGTCACTGTTAATCTTGAAAAGAATTCAATTTCAGTTAAGTGAAAAAAAACCCGTTTATTTACAACAAGTTGAAAGTGAGCAGAATGGAAGCAATAGTTATAATTTTCCTCCCAGAGTTTAGTTTTGAAAGTAAAGGAACATATAGTATTGGAACTTGTGCATATGGCAGGATAAAGTGAAGAATTCTTTTTTTTTTTTTTTGAGGCAGAGCTATGCTTATAAGCAGAAAATAAACTAGTGGACAAGGAAAGATGGGAAATTTAAGACTAGGTGAAAAGTATAATTTCAACACTAAAACAAGAGAAGTCAGAAGTATCTTCAGGTTTTAGGAAGAAGACCATTTTGAGGTATGCATTTAATAAGTGTAAAGAAGATCTAAAGAATAAATTACAGACTTCTTCTCCTAAATAAGTTCAGTTTTTAAAAGAATATATTTAATTCGAGGAGTGACAATGTATCCAGATGGAGCAGCAGGCAGTGAAATATGAGACTGGACCTCAAGGGAAAGTTTAAGGCTAGATATATAGATTTGAGGGTCATTTACAAAGAGGTGAAAATGGAAGCTCTCAGAGTGAAAGATAGACTTCCGAGGTAGAAGAGAGGAAGGTCAAGGAAGGTCAAGATATCTATATATATAAATATATATAGATTCCCTATATATATATTTAAAAAGATGAGGAATAGAAAGGCAGGAAAGGAAACAGGAAGGGACCAAACAGATTAAATGTATAATAGGTGTTTGTGGACTCCATGGGGGTTGTAAGCAATTTTAAGATGATCAAGTGGCCAATTATGTTAAGTTTTGCAGAGAAGTTAAAGAAAATGAGAATTGTAAAAAAAAAAAAGGGGGGTGGGGTGGATTCTGTGATGAGTTCATTAGTAATTTTGGAGAGAGCAATTTTGATCTAATTTTGAGATTGGTAGTCAGATACCAAGCAATTGAAGGATGAGTGATTTTTTAAAAGTGGACATCTTTATTCTAAGCTTTTACACAAGCTATCCTAGATTCCTGGAATGTATTTCCTCATCATCTAGGCCTTTTACATTAGAATCCCTAGATTCTTTTAAAATAGCTCAAAAGCTATCTCCTGCTGGAAGCTTATCTTGATTTTTGTCTTCCTCCTCTCATTTTGCAACTATTCTTCTTCTAATTACGTTGCTTTTATCTTGTATATATTTATCATCTTTTTACCAATATGCATACATATTATTTCCTCCCAATAAAATGTAAGCACCAGAAGGGCAGGGATTGTTTAGTTTTTGACTTTGCATTCCTAGCATCTAGCACTCACTAATAAATTATTCATTATCATTATTATTAGTCACTTAATACATTTTTAATGAATGAATAAATTCATGAATAAAATGAAAAGAAAGGGAGAAATAGAATAAGATTTAGGAAATAGCAAAGTCAGCAGAAGGATTTGGTTTTTAATGTTTGCTTTGTTGGATTTTTATTATTATATTTAGCATGGAAATACATGGGTATGTGTGTAGACAGAAAGGAAAGAGCCAATATAGAGGGAAACATTGCAGATAAATGAGAGAGAAGGGATGAATAAGTCTGAGGTTCTAAAAGAGAGATATATTAAAATCAAGGGCATTGGTATAGAATTTTTTGGCAAGGAGATCTTATCTCAACCTCTGATTCAGCAGTTTTCATACTTTTTGAGGACCCTTTTATCCTCTTAAAAATGATTGATAACCCCTCCCAAGGACTCTTATTTATGTAAAGATAGATAGGCATATCAATAGATAAAGATAGTTATTAGAAAATAAAGTATCTTAATATTATTATGAAAATAGTTTTGACTTCACAGATATTCTAAAGGGTTTTGGGGGTGACGAAGTATTCCTGAAACACATTTTGAGAACCCTGTTCTAAGACTAGAGGAAAGGAAAGGAAGATAAGTGAAGACAGAAAGAGCTTTTGAAGTTTCAAGAGGGAAATTTCAGGGAGCTCCCATTCGATAACCATGAACTTTTCAGTAAGTTCAATCAACAACTATGTGTTAAGCACCAATTATGTGCAAAGCACTATGCTAAGTCCTGGGAAAACCAAGAAAAACCTCCCACATTAAAATAGGAAACAAAGTTATTTGCTGAAAGAAAAGCTGGAGTTGAGGATTTGAGTATAGGGGAGGCCATTTACCACATCTGCTGTGTGAGAGAAACTAATAGGGAATCAAAGAGAGAAGACTGTACAAATAAGAGGTGATGAGACAGTGTAGTTTACTCAGAGTTGGAGTTTATCATGGTATGGGTGACAGAGGGACAAGAGGTAAAGATTCAGTGTATTCAGTGTTAGAAGAAGGCTGAAATGACTGATCATTACATTAAAACTATATTGGAAAGGGGAGCAAAGTCAGAAGACAGTGTCTAGATTGGGATAAAAAATATAGACCTAATGAATACAGGTCATAACAAGGGTAAAGAGCAGGAAAGTCAAGGAGTAGCAGAGATGGACATTTTTTTTTTCTAAAAAAGTAATGTTAATAAAAGAAATACAGTATTCTAAATTTTGCAAAGACCTTTACATATCTTATTGTTCTTTAACTTTACAACAACACTGCAAAGTGGGTACAAAAGATATTATTATTCTTATCTGACAGACAAAGAAACTAAGTCTCAAAGAAGTTAAGTGCTTTGCCCACAGTTACAGAGCTAGTGTTATGTCACAGTTCCTTTTTATTGTCCTGCCTCGGTTTCCCTAAATTGTTCTGGCTCAGTTTCCCTAAATTGTCCTGCCTCAGTTTCTTGAATTGTTCTGCTTCAATCCTCCTGGTTGTAACCCCCCTCCCCTTTTTTTTTTTCCTGACCATTAGGACTGAGATAATTAGGACTGTGTAGATTTGACATTCCAAAAGATAAGACTCCAAGATGTTCTATCTCAGATACCTAATTGACATCCTCTACCTCTATTTCTCTAGAGTTTCTAGCTCTGGTTGGACACCTCCTTAACTCCCAATCAATAAGAATTTATGGTCCTACCCCCCAATCTGTCAGAACCAAACTGATGGTCCCTGCCTGGAAATTCCTGCTCTCAGTGTTCTGACTCTGTTCTGGCCTTTGTCTATCTACCTGAGCTTAGAGCCATATATATTTCATGGGAAACTCACATTGGCTACTGGATAGTTTGAGACGAGAGCCCAATCCAGCCAATCAATTAAGCTCTCCAATAAATAAAATATAAAAAAACTCTCTAATCTCTATCTTGCCTCAGCTTCTCCGGCATTATACTAGTAAATGCCAGAAGTAGGATTTGAACCCCATTTTCTTGAGTCCAGTTCCAGAACTAGAAATATAAGAAATGATGGCTATTAAATAGAGTTTCAGAGTTCTTGAAGATGGCAATTTTAAATGATGGTGAGATATTAGGTTGGTGAAATAGAAAAGACAGAAGTCATGATAATTGAGGCTATGATATTAGCAAAATTATCCATGTGACTATTGAAATTCCAACAAACTCCTAAGGAGGGTGGGTGACAAGAGATGAAATGGAAAAAAGACTCATCCAGATTCTAGGTTATTGAGACAGAAAATTACTTTGAGTGAGAAAGAATTAGAGGAAGGTAACCTAATTTGATGTTATAAACTTCTTTTTATTTATTTATTTTATTTAATAGCCTTTTATTTACAGGTTATATGTATGGGTAACTTTACAGCATTAACAACTGCCAAACCTCTTGTTCCAATTTTTCACCTCTTATCCCCTACCCCCTCCCCCAGATGGCAGGATGACCAGTAGATGTTAAATATATTAAAATATAAATTAGATACACAATAAGTATACATGACCAAACCGTTATTTTGCTGTATAAAAAGAATCAGACTCTGAAATATTGTACAATTAGCTTGTGAAGGAAATCAAAAATGCAGGTGGGCATAAATATAGGGATTGGGAATTCAATGTAATGGTTTTTAGTCATCTCCCAGGGTTCTTTCTCTGGGCGTAGCTGGTTCAGTTCATTACTGCTCCATTGGAAATGATTTGGTTGATCTCATTGCTGAGGATGGCCAGGTCCATCAGAACTGGTCATTACATAGTATTGTTGTTGAAGTATATAATGATCTCCTGGTCCTGCTCATTTCACTCAGCATCAGTTCGTGTAAGTCTCTCCAGGCCTTTCTGAAATCATCCTGTTGGTCATTTCTTACAGAACAATAATATTCCATAATATTCACATACCACAATTTATTCAGCCATTCTCCAACTGATGGGCATCCACTCAGTTTCCAGTTTCTAGCCACTACAAAGAGGGCTGCCACAAACATTCATGCACATATAGGTCCCTTTCCCTTCTTTATGATCTCTTTGGGATATAAGCCCAGTAGTAACACTGCTGGATCAAAGGGTATGCACAGTTTGATAACTTTTTGAGCATAATTCCAAACTACTCTCCAGAATGGTTGGATTTGATGCTATAAACTTCAAAGGAGAGCTCATTGAAGGCCGGTGGCAGAACAAAGGACTCTTAAAATCAAAGCTAATGGCACACAGGTATTTCAAGAATTATCTAGAAGACAAATTCAGTTCAAAGTACGTCTGCTGAAATGTTATAGTAAGAAAAGAAGAAGTAAAACCTTTTCTTCATAAACATAGGGCACTCTCCCATAACTATAGGCAATATCTGTAATAAGAGTGGAGCTCCTAGAGAGACACAACCACATGGGTGGACATGGAAAACACGTGAAGACACAACTCTCCCTTGGCCTCTGGCCTTATAGTCTCTGCTGGATGTTGCTCAGTTAGACATGAAAGCTCTGCCAGATGTTGTTCAGTTAGCCTCATAGTCACTCCCAAACTTGCTCTGCTGAAAGTTTTGTCTCCGCTCTGCTTTGTTACTGCTCAACTATAATTTCCACTACTGTCATTATTCTCTGAGTACAAAGTGACCACCAAAGAAGCATTCCAGAAGAATACTTACTGTCCCAAGCAAACTGGCTTGGGATTAAATGTTTATGATAGATAATTCACAAAATGGACAGTTCACTTGCATATAGTCAAGATTTGGCTGTGTATATATACTCCATTAACCATTCTATGTCAGTCAATTTATTCACATAGAGCAGCTAAGAATCTCATTTGGACATTATTTGAGCCAGTGATTTATAGGAGGAAGGCTATTATTTATCCCATGAACCTTCTTGTATGGTTTGTTATTTAATCATGTTTTTTAAAATGAGCATCACCAGTCAAACAAGTAACTATTTTCTCATGTTTTATTATGTTTCAAAGAGTCAGATGAAAACAATCTATAAGAAACACAAGGAACTAAGTAAAAGTAATCTTTGCAGATTAATTTAGTTCTCTTGCCCCAGTTTATGAGGCAGCAATCTTGCCATGCTTATTGATTATCAGACAAGACTACTAATCCCCTTAAGGTCATTAAGTGTACTTAATTAAAGAGCAGTTAGCAAGCATCTCTTTACTAAAGTAATAGTGGCTGTTAAGAGTGATTTGTACATTACCAATATGGTAGCTATTAATCTAAGAGTCTATTTGTCATTTATATTTTCCCAAACAAATACTTTGGTAGGTCATAGGATACTCAAAATTTGTCATATATTCTCTTAGCATTGTATCTGTAATTGTCAACTAGGTGAGGAAAGGAAGATTCCAGCTATTTTTCAGCTACCAAGGCATAGAATAATGAATCTAATTCCTTTGAAGACTGTAGCACCAACTTCATTATATTATTTTCCCAACACATTTACTTCTTCCTACAAAGTGCTGTATAGCTTTTACTGAATTTGAAAAATAATGTGAATTAAGACTAATTCACTTTTTTTGAGAAATACATAGAGTTGATTTTGAAATAATACAATATCCAAACTGCCAAACAATATTTTATAGAACTAGAAAAAAAAATAAAATTCGTCTAGAAGAACAAAAGGTCAATAATATCAAGGAAATTAATGAAAAAAAAAAAAGGATGGTGGCTTAGCAGTACCAAACTTAAAACTATATTATAAAGCATCAGTCATCAAAATCATTTGGTACTGGCTAAGAATTTGAGTGGTGGATCAGATTAGATACACATGACATGAATAAGCAAGGCCTATAGCAGTCTAAACCCCCAAATTCCAATTTCTGGAATAAGAACTCACTATTTGATAAAAGTTGGAAAATAATATCAGAAACTCAGCACAGACCTACATCTCACACGCCATCCCAAAATAAGACCAAAATGGATATATGATTGGGCATGAAGGATGATACCATAAACAAATTAGGAAAAGAAGGGATAATTTACCTATCAGATCTCTTGAGAAGAGAGGGATTTATGACTAAAGAAGAACTAGAAAACATTATAAAGGGCAAAGTGAACAACTTTAATTACATTAAATTAAAAAGATTTTGCACAAACAAAGCCAACAGAAACAAGACTAAAAGGGAAGGATAAAACTAGGGAAAAAAATCTTTATAGCTAGTATTTCTGATAAAGGTCTCATTTCTAAAATATATAAAGAACTGTCAAATTTATAAGAAGACAAGTGATTCCCTAATTGATGTCAAAGGATATGAACAATTTTCAGATGATGAAATTAAAGTCATTTATAGTTATATGAAAAAAATGTTCTAAATCACTATTAATTAGAGAAATGCAAATTAAAACAATTCTGAGGTACCACTTCACACTTCTCAGATTGGCTAAGATGACAAAAAAAGATAATGATAAATGTTGGAGGGGATATGGGAAAACTGGTACAATTAATGCATTGTTGGTGGAGTTGTGAAATAATCCAACCATTCTAGAGAACAATTCTGAAACTATGCCCAAAGGGCTATAATTTTTGATTATTTTTTTGATCCAGCAGTGCCATTACTGGGTCTATATCTCAAGGAAATCATACAAGAAGGAAAAAAGACTCATACGTGCAAAAATGTTTGTAGCAGCTCTTTTTGTGGTAGCAAAGAATTGGAATGGAATAAATCATCGTCAGTTGAGGAATGGCTGAACAAGCTGTGGTACATGAAGGTAATAGAATATTATTGTTCTATAAAAAATGATGAACAAGCTGGTTTTAGAAAGGCCTAGCAAAATTTACATGAACTGATGCTGAGCAAAACAAACAGAACCAGGAATACATTGTACACAGTAACAGCAAGAATGGGCAATGATTGACTATGAAAGGCCTGGTTCTTCTCAGTGGTTCAGTGGTCCAATGCAATCCCAATAGACTTTGGACAGAAAATGCCATCTGCATCTAGAAAAAGAACTAAGGAGACTGAATGTAAATCAACACATGCTATGTTCACTTCTTTTTTCATCTCTCCTATGTTTTTTTCTTTTTGCTCTGATCTTTCTCTCCCAATATGATTCATAAAGCAATGTGTATTAAAAATAAGCTTACTATAAAAAAAAATAACAGTGCAGTATCTTAGCCCGGTACAAAGCATTGGTTACACATGGCTGGTATGGTTGCTACATTTTTCTCTCATGAATTGCCTTTTGTATTAAGGTAAAGTTGAAGCAATTCACATGTGCCATATTTCTATTGGTTTGCCCTATAGAAAACCATTCTCCTTTTCATGGTGTTCATAGAGTGGTACCTACTAAATGAGGAACTTATTCTGAACTAGCATTCTACAGTGGAACTTAATATATATATATATATATATATATATATATATATATATATATATCCCTGAAAGCTTTTTTAGGTGATATTTGAGAGATTAAAATAATACAAGGAATGACTAATGAAACTGGGAATAAAAAACCCAGGCCCACCTGTTGACTGACTTTCTGTCATTGCCCCTCTTTCTAGAAGTCTCTTCGATGTTGGTTGGGAAATTGAAATCGTATATAATATTTTGCAAATCCAGTATAATATTCTCTGACTTTCCTCATATTTGAAGGTACAATAAAGCTCCTGGAAGGGATGTTATCACATATTGCCTGTCCACAAACAGAGCAAACCAAAGCAAAATCCCTACACACTATATTTCTAGTCTGAATGTCTAACTTGCTGTTGTAAAGGGTAGGCTATGATGAATTTGTAGAGAAAAGCTTGTCTGTATATGCTTGTGGTGAAATATTGTATGATAATTCCTTTTGAGGTACTCAGTATTTCGTACATACTTTTTGAATTATCATAGTTACATTGTAGTGATCTCAGACTAATTTCTGCAGTAATTAAGTTCATTTGGTTAAAAGCTTACTTCTCACCTGTTACAATACTCACCCTGCTCATTCCTTCTTTCAATGAGTCTGTCCCTCTGGCAAAGTCAGATAATTGCAGATAATGTCATCTGCTCGTCAAATATTTTAATAGACAATTGATTTAAAACAAGCAAACATAAAGCTTTCCACTTTTTCCTTAGAACTTAAAAATATTCTATGTTCAAAAAGGGTTATTTAAGGGCACAGTAAAAACTGATTTGACAATCTCTTTTCTCTAATTCTTAGGTAGAGAGACTGTACTTCTATTTTGAAACAAAAAGGATAGAAACATACTGCTTTTCTAGCAGCCTGTGGGACTATATATGCCACAATATTATCTCTAATGATTCCTGCTTTATATAAAAAATAAACTATCCAATGAATTTGTGTGGCTTTTGAAAGGACATCTTTCACATCATCAATTATTGCTTTATAATTGTTACTTTAAATGAAAAGCCTCATGAGAACATTACTGCTAGCATATACTGTGTCTTCTGTCTCAGTACTGAAATTTTAGGGATTCTTTAGATGAAGTCCTTAATATCAGCTAATATTTAAATAGTTTCAAATTTTGGAAAAAGCAATATTTGGGTTTAACTCTAGCTTTGACTATGGGAAAATCATATAGCTTCTCTGAGTTTCAGTTTCTTCATCTGTACAATGGCAACAATAATTTCACTATTGTCTGTTAGTAGTTAATAGTTACACTACTATTTGCATTGTTATGAAGAAAGTATTTTTAAATATTGTAGTATTATGGAAATATGAGCTGTTACAAGGAAATGTTACATAGAGAAGTCAGTGATGACGTCTTAGCTTGTGAACTTAACTGCAGGTCACAGAAATTAAAAGAGCATCATTAAATATCAATGCTATCCATAATACACTGAGAGCTTTTACTAAGAGGGTCAGGAGAACACAGGAAATGCATGCTCCTTAATATTTACAGATCAGTTCAACTATACAAATCTCTGCTCCAATTGCAGAGGCTTACTCTAATACTTTTTACAGATTCAAGAATGTAGAGTATAGATTCTGCAAGGACCATCTTAAGAAAATGCCATTCATAGTCTATCAGAAAGAAGCCTAGAAATTATCAGATCACCTGGTAACTGAGTACTGTTGATTAAATTCACATGACATTAAAATAGAGAAATTTTATGATATTCAGTGATCTGAGGGCAATTCCTTAAGACTATAAATTGCAGATTAGTTACTGAACTGCTTTGGTAGAGTTAATCTCCTCACTGTGAGTTCCCTGTACCAATCACAGGTTTAGACCAACATTTTCTCACAATATCCATCACCAAGGTTGCCAAAGCCACCACAAATCTTCCAAATTTACAACAATTATTTAGTTACATTTTTGAAAGTTGTGTAAAGGACCTAGATCCCTTTGCTAACAACAATCTTCATAATAACATAACAATCTTTATCTTTTATTATCTAAAGGTTGGATTGGTTTAAGTTATGGTTAAGAATTATCTAAGTTTAAAAGTACAGTATCTCTTTTTAGACTTAAAAAATCATTGATTATTTAATTTAATTTTTTCTTTCTTAATGGACAAAAATTTATTTTCTCTCCCTTTTGCCTCGCCTCCCCACTAAAAAACAAAACCCCAGCAAAACCCTTGTCACAAATATGCATCATTAAATTAAAAAAATTATTGCATTATTCATGTAAATAAATAAATGTCTCATTCTGATCTTGACTCCATCGTCTGTCAGGAGGTATGTAGCAGGTTTCTTCATGGGTCATTCAATCAATAAACACTTATTAAGTGCTTACTATGTACTCATCGTTGTGGTAACACTGTGGGGATACAAAAAGGTCAAAATATAGTTCTTATTCCCAAAGAGTTTATATTCTGAAGGGGGTGGCAAGATGCAGACAAATATGTACATAATGAGCTATAAATAGGAAATAATTAAAAGAGGGAAGGAACTAGAATTAAGAAGGTTTGTGTGGAGGTACTTGTGGAAAGTGAGATTTTAGTTAGGAATTAAAGGAAGCCAGCCTACACTCAGAGTTGAGGAGAAGTTTCCATGCATCTGGGACAGTCAGAGAATACGCCCTTGATTCAAGACATGGATTGTATTGTTATTGGGATAGCTAGGAGACTGATGTCACTGGATCCAAGAGTATGAGTTGGGGAGTTAGGTGTAAAAAAGACTGGAGAGGTAGGAGGGTATGAAGGACTTTGAATATCAAGCAGATCATTTTATATTTACTCCTGGAGGCAATAGGAAGACAATAGATTTACTGAGAAGGAGAATGAGATAATTGAATTTACATTTTAGGAAAAAACACTACATTTTAGTTATCTGAATGAAGGATGGATTGGAATGAGGAGACACTCGAGGCAGGCTGTGTTGATCAGAGTTCTGAAACTTTACAAAGTTTTTGTTATAATAGAAATTGTTCTCCTTGTTCATTTGATCATTTTCCATCAGTTAACATAAATCTCAATTTCTTCTGAAACTTGTTATCAGTTTTTACAGTACAATGAAATCCTATTGTATGCTCATACTTGTTTTTCTCCCTTTAGGTCTTGATCCAGAAATCAGTTTTTATATCCCTTCTGTGAATCTGCACTATTTCCCTAGTCCCACCCTCCCCTCCTTTGCTACTTACTACACCTGTGGTCACTTGGGACACGTTAATTCATATCTAATGGCCCTCCCTTTCTGCATCTATAAAATGAAAACTATATCGTCTCTGAGGCTTCTTCCCCCTGAATCTATTATCCTATGATCTATAATAAACATACTACAATTTCCTTATCTTAGACTCTGCATTTTTTTGCCTCAATCAGCTGCTCTCATTTGCACTTCATTTCTCAACTTGAGAAAATATACCTGAACTCTCCAGTTCATCATAAGCCATTTTTAATTTAACCCTTTGTAATCATCAGAATAAAGTATCACAGAATTTCTGTGTTGGAAGGAACCTCAGAGGTTATTTAGTTCATCCTATTTCTAAACACAGATGTCATCTATGGTACCACTTTCATGTGATCATACAACCTTTATTTGATGATTTCCAGCAAGGATAACTCTTTTATTTCCCAAGTATTTTAGGACACTATGATGTGGACTCAAAACAGTTTGAGGTAATTATCTTTCACCCTCACAGCCTTAACTGAAAACCAGGTACAGGCCATTTAGGTGGAGATTATGTAAAGACTACCATCCCTATAAGATTTCTTAAGACTTGAGGGTTGCTTTTAGAAGAAAAGAGCTAGGAGAAAGCAGGTGTGACTGGGTGACCAAATATAAGATAATCTTAGGTTTATTTCTACCTTTGCTTAGTAAATTAACTATTTAACTGATTTCTCCAGAAAATAGTAACTGAGTTAATAATACCTGCAAGTAGCTGGGTCAGAGGTGAAATGGACAATTGCCTTACAGTAAAGGTGAATGGGATAGTGTTATCCTAGTTTATAGACAGTAGCAGATGGGAGGGGGACCTATGAAGAGTGGACAAAGCTCCAGGCACCAGCAGTGATAAAGCAGCAACAGTCATCAGAGGAGGTAGCAATTCAGGTAAGCCTGAGGTTTGCTGTTTCTTCTTTGCTTATTGTTATTATTCTGTTAAGATCTTTTCTACTTTTCTGGAAGGAGGAGGTGGGAGATATGTTAGGAATCTGACATTTGTTACTTGAGGACTGGATGTAGATTGTTGTACTGGGGGAATGCCTTAATTTTCTCATATCAATATATGATCCTACTCACTCCACTCAGTGCAGTGATTTATTTCTACACTGCCCAGAATATAATGGAGATGGCTTTTCCTGGCTGAAATATTAAGTTGACCAACTAGGAGGGGTTGCAACGAATGTGTGCATGGTGATGATAAGATGTCCTTTAGGTGTGCTATGAATGAAAGATCATAGATTGAGCTGGAAGGGACAAAGGAGACTTTCTAGTCCAATTTCTTTATTTTATAGATGAAAAACTCAGTACCAGAATAGAAGGGGAAGGAAGTGTCTACTATGATCCTGGCACTTTGCTAGGCACTTTACAGATAATATCTCATTCAATCATTGCAGTGACCCTGGAAGGAAGATGCTGTTATTATCTTAATTTTGTAATTGAGCAAACTGAGGCAGAAATAAGTAACCTGCCCAGCATCACATAGCTAGTAAGTACCTTAGATTAGACTTGAACTCTGGCCTTCCTAATTGGAGGTTTAAAACATCCACTGTGCCAAATCCATGATGGGACCACTCATGTAGACATCAGTGTCTGGATATGGTGATACAAGTACTTTCCCACTCACTGTATTTGGCAGCATTCTATTTTAGCTGTTTAGTTTTGTTAAGTAGCTGCTGGTTCTCTTATTTCTAGACTACTGGAGGACTACTCGTACCCTCTAAGTTCATTGTTCTGAGGCAAAGCCTCTTCCCTACTTTCCAACTAATCAGAAGAAAATTTATGAGCCTGCTCTTTCCTTGGAAATGGCAGAATGTTTTTCCCCATCTTTTGTGTTGAGAGCCTCTCCTTTGTCACAGTCTGCTAGAGATAGAAATGATTGCAGTCCTTCACTCTACGTACTTGATGTGATCATGGGTATGATAGCATGGGCAGCTAGGTGGCACAGTGGATAGGGTGTTGGGCCTGAAGTCACAAGGACCTTTGTTAAAATCTGGTCTCAGATATTTACTAAATAGGCGACTAGGCAAGCCACTTAACCCTGTTTGCCTCAATTTTCTCATCTGTAAAATGAATTGGAAAAGGAAATGGCAAACTATTTTAGTATCTTGCCAAGAAAATCCTAAATGGAGTCATGAGGAGTTAAATACAATCGAAAATGACTGAACAACAACTACATGCCATGCTACCTGACTTCATGATAGTATTAATTCTTGCAGCCTTTCTAAACATGCAAAAAATGTAAAAATTCATTACTTAGAGGGGGTTGTCATAAGTCTAAATTACCTACCCAGCATCATGGGCATCTGGCTCACTATGGGGCCAGATGGATTAATTTTATCTCTGACTAAAGTTCCCTTTAGTAGGAAGCCTGCTTATGAACTTCATGCCTAGTATTTTATTGTATATATTATCAACCATATGACAACAAAAGTAATAGTGATTATGTGATACTTTAAGGTTTACAAAACTCTTTGAATATATTAACTCATTTGATTATAGATGAAATAACTCTGTGCATGGGAATAGTCAAGAAGACTTTGATTTTGAATTGTACATCAAACACTCCTTAGGTAAGTTACTGAATTCAGTGTTTTCTCATCTTTAAAATGAGGATCATACCAGCATTCGCTTTTTTCAATTAATAAACATTTACTAAGCACCTACTATGTGACAGATACTGTGCTAAGCACTGGTTGTTGTGAGGATCAAATGAGTTATCTATATAAAGTGATTTGCAAACTTTAAAGTACTTTGTAAATGCTTTCATTAACAAGAGCCTCTCCTAAAATACCTGATAAAAGCAGTTAATCTATTCTCTACCTGAATGTCTAAGCATATCTAAGATCAAAGAGACAATCATTCAGGAGAGACAAACAAGATTATCTTCCATCCTTTTCCCTCCACCAAATGTGGACAATAATTATAATATAAGATTTATCTGGTAAATATGACTCTTGCAGAAGAAAAGAAGAAAGGATAAAAAGGGAAAAGGACAAAATGTCTCAATAGGGGCCATTTTTGGATGGATTTTTTTTCACAAGTTTTAGTAAATAACAATTGAGGACCCTGCTAGCATATGACTGTAGCACATTCAGGAAAAATGACCAAAAAATGACCAAAAATGACCAACTAGAAAAAACTAGTTTTGTTAAATGCAATTTAACTCCTATTATGCATGAAAATGACTAATTCTAGAAAAACTAATTTTCTCAAATTCAATTTTTAAATGCCAGTTATGTGTAAAGTATTGAGTGTACAAAGACAAAAATAAAAGAATTCCTGTCCTCAAAGGGCTTATTATATTCTACCAGGTGGTAGGAGAGGGGGACATATTTTCATAAAGAAATACAAAACAATTTGCATGCAGAATAAATGATAGCAGCTTGGGAAATGGGGAAGCAAGCCTTCTCCTGAGGGAGGCAGCAATTGAATTCTCCTCCCCAACTTCCCCCCTCCAGCTGTTTTTTTTTAAGGAAATAAGGTAGGGCTGAGTGGATGGGGAAGGGGTAGCATTGGAAAGGTGGGGATCACTTGAGCAAAGGTGCTATTGGGAGTGACTTATCTGTAGTGAAAATAATTAGTAGACCAGTTTGATTGGAATATCTGGTGTTGTATGGAGAGGTAGCATGAATTCAGCTTGATAAGGGAGCTAGAACTCATATTGTGGAGGGCTTTTAAATGGCTGATGATTTTCTATTTTATCTTGGAGGCAAAAGGGTTTTGTTTATTGAATGAGGACAGCGTGCAAAGAAGCTAAAAGCATATTGTAATATTTCTCATGTTTATTGGTCCAATACTAACGCATCTGGAACAAGCAATGACTAAAGTTTGATGCATGTTTAACGTTCATTTTGCAATTTGCTTTACTGGTTGTTATTCTGAGCTTCTCATTACCTCTTCTTCTAATTGTAGATATTTGGCAATGTCTTTGTCATATCCATCTTTTCCTTTTAATATTACTACAGAGACTGTTAAATTTGATTTAAAAAACACATTAATTTGGATATTTTCAAGCTGCTTACCAGTTAGCAGTTTTTAAAATGTCCTATTTATTTAATACAGTTGCTTGCAATGTTTTTATAATCAGATAAAGGTCATTAAACCTTTTTTGAGATTAAATAACACAATGCTATTTATTTGGTTTACTTGCCCCATTACTATTTCAGCTTATGCTTACCATAGATTGATATCCAAAATAAAAAAAAAAAAAACCACTTATATAACTATGAAAAAGCTATATTATCTAATTGTGAGGATTATCCCCTTTACTTTATCCGCCATAATGATGGGACATATTGGCTTTCACATTACTCATGCTATTGTCTTTTAACCTTGGGCATTGGTAAGGACACCAATTTGGCATTTACCCCTAATATATACTTGAAAAGCCTCATATTTTATTCCTTAAAATATGTCAAATGTATTTTGTTAAATATTTAGGTGCTCTTTGATTTTATATGGTTATTAGTTATTATTATTCAACATTAACTTTTATGGATATAGGTTTAGTCCTCAGAAACATAGTTCATAGAATTATTTGGAAATGCTCAATGGGTAAATGGTATATCTAATTGCTGAGTATGCTCCCTTGAAATTCAATCTTGAATTAAAATTTTTTGGGTGCAAGATCTTTTCTCTCTTATATTATCTTCACACAGGTCATTAAACTTGAAGAGCTGAATTACTGTTCTGATCTTTTTTTTTTTTTTTTTTAATACAAACTCTACATTATAAATTCTTCAGAGAAACTATGGGTCAGTAGATATATCTAATAGAGAGGTATAAGATAGATTTGTTTCCTTGCTTGTACTAGACCTAGATTTACAGAATTTTACTTGGAAGGGACTGCAGAGTCTTTTTAATCTAATATGTACTTGATTGAAGGAGAATTCCCTCTATAACAACCCAAATAAGTGGTCATGAAGTCTTCACATAAAAGGTTTTTCTTCTCCTCCCGTTCCCCCCCCCCCCCAGGCAATTGGGGTTAAGTGACTTGCCCAGGGTCACACAGCTAGGAAGTATTAAGTGTCTGAGACCTGATTTGAACTCAGGTCCTCTTGAATTCAGGGCTGGTGCTCTATCCACTGCACCATCTAGTTGCCTCAAAGGGTTTTTCTTAAAGGAAAAAAATATATCCTAAAAATGTCCATTTCATTTTTGGATTACCCTAAATTTTAGGAAATTTTTATCTACTCCACACCTAAAACTACCTCTGAAATTTCTGCTTTTGGTTTATAGTTCTGCTTCTGGGTCTAAGTAGTTTCTTTCTAAAATCCCTCTTCCATCTTAAAAGTTTTCAAACATTGAAAATTATATCACCCAAAGCAGCCCTTTTCACATGTGATGCTCAAGGCACTCTGAGTCTGTATCCATTCAAGACCATTGCTTATAAGCTTCTATTAATGTTTTCACTTTTTACAAGTTAGCCAAGACAAGATTAGTTCAAAGCAAATATATTTTACAAAATGGTTTAATAAGAAAAGGAAAAATTCATGTATCTCATAAACCTTTCCCTCCATCATTAAGAATATTGAACATCCATAGGACTAGGGAGCACATTCAACTAATGATTACCAGGGATATATGCTTGTTCGGATATTCTTATAGAGTTAACACATGTGGCCAGGGCACTTACTCAGAAGCATAATCCATACCTCTAAAGGCCACCAATGTCTTTTGTGGAAGTCATTAACATTGCTCTCTACTGGGCACAATACTGCTACTACTCTTGATGAGGCATTGAATCTCCACTGCTTTCTGCTGGAAATGTCAGCAACACATCTCAATTTTGCCTTTCTTCCTCTCATGAGTTATTGTTGCTATTGCCACCCACTTGCCTTCCGGAGGAGTCCTCTTCTCTCCAACAGAGTGATTAACCATTTCCTTTTTTTTTTTTTTCCCACTTAGAGCTGAGAGATTAAGTTTACACTCTTTTAGAATGATAGGCTCCTTATATATTCAACCTTCAGACTCTAAAAAACCTGTTGGAAAGTTCTATTAGTTTTGAGTATGCTTCCTGAGACCTATAATTAATTTATAGAACACAACTCATTAGAATCTGAAAACATTTTATCTTTCTTTTGGTCTTGTCTTCTTGCTAAAGAAAATGTTAGATTTTGATTACCAGAGAAATACCAAAATGTACTATTACAGAGGTTAGACAATACTGGTGAACATTTACAAAAGCAAACAGTAATCATAGATATATCAATAATGAGTCATACCAGAATAAACTTATTTCCTTTTTTTTTTTTACAGGATTATTACATCTCGAAAAAAAGACATGCTATAGATTTAGTTTATCTGGATTTAAGAGAGGCATTTAATAAAATATCTCCTGCTATTTTTGGGATAAAATGAAGTGAAATGCAATAGATGACACTATATAGAGTTAAATAGATTCAGAATTGGTTAGAATGGTTCCATCTCAACTTGGAGGCAAGCCTCTAATAATCATCCCAAGGATTCATCTTTGGTTCTGAGCTTTTTAATAATTTTTATCAATTACTTAGATTAAGTAAGGTAGCATGCTTATAAAATTGCCAAATGACATTAAACACTGAGGTATAGATACTCTACTAGATGACAACATATACCATTTTCTTGACAGGCTACTCTGTTCACTGATCATTGTGGCCATAATGGAATCAAATTAAAATATAATTGGGAACTATTTAACTAAAAAAACACAATACAAATAACATGTCAATATGGGGTTTTCTAAGTAGATATGCAGCCAAGAAAGATTCTTATATAAGTTTTATTGCCTCTATTTCCATTTCAGTTTGATTGATACCACTGGACTAAAGCATTTATCCTAATCTAACAAAATTTAACTGGGGAAAATGTAAATTCTTATACTTGGATTCATAATATCAAACATAAGATGGAAAATATATGTAGCCATACATGTAGCCTATGTCTAGAAAAGATATGAAGATCTTAGTAGACTGAAGGTTTAATATGAGTCAGTGATTGTAGCAGTGAAGAAAATCATTTAGATGCTGGCCTGCAATAAGACATAAGCACAGATGCTAGTAATATGGTGATGATCTCTCTCTCTCTACCCTTGTCATATCTGTAGGATTGTGTTCAGATCTGGGATCTACAGTTTAGGAAAGATATTGGTATGCAACATTCAAGCAGAATGGTGGTGGCTCTGAAGACCATATGACAGGGATTAGTTGAAGACACAGGAACATGATAGCTTCTAAGTCATTAAGTACTGAAGAGCTGTCATGTGGGTCAACAATGAGACTTGTTTTGTCTGACTCCAAAGAGCAGAATGGGAGGCAATGGGTAAAAATGGCAAAAAGTAAAATTCAGGTTTGCTGCCAGGAAAAGCTTCCTAAAAATAATTAGAACTATTCTAAAAGAGAATCGGCTGCCTGAAATGACAGAGTTTTTTTCCTTCATTGGAGATTTTTCTCTCTTCCCCTCACCCCTGACTTTTAAATAATAATAGCTTTTTATTTTTTCAAAATACCTGCAAAGATAGTTTTCAACATTCATCCTTGCAAAAACTTATGTTCCAAATTTTTCTCCCTCTTCCTCCCCATAGACAGCTAGTAATCCAATATAATTTAAACATGTGCAATTCTTCTAAACATATTTCCACATTTATCATGTTGCACAAGAAAAATCACATCAAAAGGGGGAAAAAACAAGGGAAAAAAACCCAGCAAACAAATAAACAGCAAAAGTGAAAACACTATGCTGTGATCATTGGAGATTTTTTCAGTGAAAGATCTAACTGCTTGTTAGGCATTTTATAGTAGGGTTTCTTTGTGGGATATGGCGGGGGTTAGAAGGCTGCTACTGTCTTTGATAGATCAGAGTTGAGTTGGCACATGTTAACATATTAAGTACTCTAAGATATAAAGAGTATTTTATTTTCATTTAAACACCTTATGAAATTAATGTATCCATCTTGTAGCCAACAAATAATCTAACTTTCGGGATGGAGATGGGGAGTGCTGTGCCTGTGATTTCCTTGATATAGGGAGCACCTAGGTGGTGAAAATCTCTTTTTTGATACAGGTCAGCAACTTTTATAACTTGTTTTTGAGGGCACTGAGAATTTGAAATCTTTGAGAAGTTGCCATGACCTAGGTCATTGCCATTGTAAGTCAGAGACTTGAATCTAGGCCATCTTGGATGATGAAGCTTACTTTCTGTCTGTTAACATTATATTGCTCACAAGTGTTTTCAGGTTAGCCTAGATAGATAGTTAGAAATGTAGAGAAAAAAAAGCTTTTGTGTATTCACTATGTGTCAGGAACTGTGTTGAAGATTGAGGATAGAAATACAAGCAAAAAAATACCTTTGACAAACTTACATTCTGATGAGAGAAAAGGACATTTAGGGAGATCTAGAAACCTGGGGATAGGAGAGAGACAGGTGAAATCTGTAGAGGGTGTTTATGAGAATGCTGTAAGAAAGCTGTAAATGCTTCTCCACTTATTTATCTGCTTCAAAGTTTGAGGGGCTAGAAGAAATCCATTTTCTTTCTTAAGATTTTGTACCACTCACCTGCTTCTGAATTAAAATCATGCCAGAATCTTCCCCTTCTGTCTCTCTACTGGCACCATGACCCACTCAACATTCTTATCTTTTCCTGTCCTCTCCAAGATAATCAGAAATGGGTAGAGCAGTATGATCAATTTGTCAACCGTTGTTAACTTTGCAGAAATTATTTTATTGCTACTACTCCTTCGGGATTGAAAATTTGCATGACTCCCAGTGTTTAAAAGATAATATATGAAAGAAATATATTTGATCAGGAGACTTTAGAGTAGAAACTGTCTTTTACTACAGGAAAGTGAACATTTTTGGAATGAAAGTATTTTGATGACACTTTAGAATCGTACTGATGAGTTCCTATATTTTATCCTCCCCCCATACTCCTCCCACCCTGCACCTAGGGCAGTTATGTAGTTAAGTGGATAGAATGTCAGACCTAGAATCATCTTTCTGAGTTCAAATCTGATCTTAGATGCTTAGTTGTGTCATCCTAGGCAAATCCCACTTAACCCTGTTTGCTTCACTTTCCTTATCTTTAAAATGAGCTAGAGAAAGAAATGACAAACCAGAATTCTTGCCAAGAAAACCCCAAATGTAATCATAGAGTTAGACACAAGTGGAAAAACTGAACAATATCCTCAACTGAGATTACTTTCCCCATTTGCCTCTTTTTAAGTTAAGTGGTCCAAAGAATCATCTATACACTATGAGTTCCATTCGCCAAGCATACTCACTTTGCAAAACTCCCTACAATCTCTTATGCTTCTCTAAAAAGAGATTTTATTTTGCTAGCATTATGCCTAAAATACCTAAAGTGTTCCAATCTCCATGTACAATGTTTGCCTCTCTGTTTCCTTGGATGAACATACAATTTGCATATTTCTGGTCAGAATGAAAATGCAAGCATATATAGAATATCTGATCATATTTTAAATATATAATATATGGTCACATTTTAAAAACACATCTCAAATGCTGACAAAATACCTCTCCATCTGTACATAAGGAAGCAGTCTGGGTGCACACTAAACCTTATGCCATATATTTTAACAAAGAATAGATCTCTATATAACCAGTAGCCAAGAATAGTTTGGCTTCGTGGCTTTGTTTGATGCATATATTCCAAGAAAGATTGCTTCTGCTACTCTTACTATCTCAATCCTTGGCTGCTGGTGTTTTAACATATGCTCAAGTGATGTAGCAATAGAATCCCATGGGATTTTCACATGGCAGGGAAAAATCCAATTTCAGATCATAACAGACCAGATTCTGGGCTGAAAACTAAATGCCATCAGTTGACTTTTATATTGGAGTCTTGAAAGAGGATTGGAGGAGTTGGGATTGGGACAAAAAACAAAACAAAAACAAAAAAAAGAATAGAAGATGCTATACCCTGTCAGTTTCCTGAGATACATTGAGGGACCATGAAGATGTATACTTCTTCTCATAAATGTTTCTTTAAAGAAGTAGGAGGTTGAAAATGAGACAGGTGCTTCTGATGTGGTCAGAAGAGGTCATTTTGCATATATGCATCTTAGAGTATAATTAGAGAGGTGCTCACAAAATCCTTAACTGCTGGCAGCAAGTGAAAGTTCACTATTTTCCTGGGACATATCAGTGCTAAAGACACAGGGGGGAAAGCACCATTCTGCCTTCTAATTCTGAAACTGATCAATAATTTTAGCCTCATCAAGTTTCTCATGTAGGTAATTTATTCAGTTCCCAAGTAAGTCATGTCAATATTTGAATGGGCTAAAGGGCAAAATGATTTGTGCCTTTTCTAGAAGATATGGGAGTGGTAACCAGCAGTTGGAGTTTATTTTAGACCCATTAGTCTTAGCTATACTTCTAAAGTGGAGCAAATTTAGAATATTTCACCCAATTGCTTCATTTGACCAATTTATTAAGTGGAAATAGCAATTTTTTACCCACCAAAAACCTTATGAGACAAACTGTGTCTGGAGAGGGTCACTGAGTGGACGGTTTTGGTTCCTTTGGGCTTTTTCAGTTTTTAATATGTAAACACTAAACAGTCAAATGAATAACAATTCAGTTTTTAAGACAGATGAGAATCATTCAGTTGCTGTTGCCATATAGAAAAGTGTTGAATGAATATTTAACATACAGTAGAGTCTTGTGATCTTTTCTGAGTGGCAGCCTGACTAAAGTACTGCAGGTGCTGGTTCAAATTCAAGACTTCTAAATGTATGGCCTTGGACAGGTGACTTAAACTTCCATAGTTTTCCATTGCCTCTAGGCTAAAACACAAATTTCTCTGGCATTAAAAGCCCTCCACACTGGCTTCAGCTTACCTTTAAAGCTTATTGCACTTTACTGCCACTCATACCTCTTTAGTTCCTACAAAATGGCCTTCTTGCTAGTCTCTGTCAAAGACATTTTATCTACCATCTGCATTTATATTTGCAAAGGCATCTTATAGCAGAAATATGAAGCTGTAGAAATATGCCTACATGTAACTGGAGAGGGCAATTCTAGGTCTTTTGTCTCCAGAATTCTAAATTTCAATGTAGTATAACTAGATGGTACAATGCATAGAGCATTGGTCTTGGAATTAGGAACCCTCCTTTTCCTGAGTTCAAATCTTGCCTTAGAAACTTACCAGTTCTGTGACCCTGGGCAAGACAACCCTATTTAATGCCTCAGGTCTTCATCTATAAAAATAAGTCAGAGAAGGAGATGGCAACTATTCTAGTATTTTTGCCAAGAAAACCCCAAATGGGTCATGAAGAGTCTGATACAACTGAACAATAACCTTCTATATATTTGGAGGAAAGACATTGAATTCTCTGGATAGCATGATCCTGAAACTACTCTCTCAGCAGAGAAAAGAGATTTCTGAGGCAGTATTAGCTTGAAATTTGCCCTGGGGAATAACTTGACACTTGAGTTCAAGTTCTAAATCTTCTAGAAAGAGAATATTTATTTATTGTTGGCTTCTTATCCCTGGAGAAAGAAGACATTCTCCATGGTTCCTGCACCGCACACAACTATTGAGGATTTTTGCTGAATCAAAAAGTGGGGGTGTTGGAATACAACCAATGTATTATAGCTTATACCTTGCTTACAGTGATTCAGGTTTAGGATTAAAATGCATTGGGGTACTTAACTATATCCTACAATTTAAAAAAAGCTTTATATAGAATAAAGTTGAAAAGAGTACAATTCTTGAAATTTAAAAAGATACTAATTTAGATAAAATGCTTTTCCTAATTTCCTCCATATTCATCATAGCAACTGGCTGTACTAGTTGAGAAAGACCTCTTCTCCACCAATGGAAATTATTTTAAAACCTCTGATAAAAACTCTCTGAAAGCTGGGGTTCTTGTGCTTCTAAAAACAGAAAGGAAGCCAAGCCAATGATGATGTCCCAAATCATGCCCCCAAAGTCTCTCTACCTCTTAATGGGAAACCAATAAACATATATAAGACAATTGTTGGTCTTATCACATAATGACCTGCAGTGATAATGCAGCAATGTTTCAACAGACATGAGAGAACCACATCATTTCCAGCAGACTGAGGACATTAGTACTCCTGTAGCATCAGAGATATGACTATCTTTCCTTTCAAATGTCTTGGCTACAAGTATTCCTTAAGTGTATGCCTTTTCTTACTCATTCCCCTTGTGTGAACTTCTCTATTCATGATCTCTATTTATATCTATTCTCTTTACTGATTTTACATGTGTGTATGTGTGTGTGCATGCTAACTGAATGTTAAATTTGTATTGTTTCTCCTTAACAAAATATAAGTTCTTTGAGGACAGGAACTATTTAATTTTTATTTTTGTTTCTTTAACTTTTGCCGAGTACCTGGGTCAAAATAAAGGCTTAAAACTTGCATTTTTCATCGTGAACCAGAAAATCATTAACAAATATGAACAACTCTATGTACTAAGAAAACCAGAAAAATTGGACCATATAGAAATGGTTAACTTATCCTAGTGTGTGTGTGTGTGTATATGTATGTGTGTGTGTGTGTGTGTGTGTGTGTGTGTGTGTGTGTGTTTAGCTGTGGAATTGATTATGGTAATACCATTGCCTGCTTATCTTTGTCCCACTCTGAGCATACCTATATAAAATATAAAATAAATATTTGTTGAATGAGTAAGCCTCAGTTTCTTTCTTCATAGGATGGGTTTAATATAAATGATATCTTTTTTGTAGGATTGTTGTAAGGCTCAAATGAGAGTGACACTTTAATTTACACAGGACAAGAGGTGACAAAATTATTTTTAAATTGGACAAAAACTTTAGAGACATGGATGGATAATCTTAATTTTGTCCAAAATTCAATCCCTTCACTGTCTCTTCTCCGTGTCACTTTGCCTCATCCCTCCAATAATGTTTTAGAAATGTGGGATGTAGGAAAATGTCGATTTCACTTCTCATCTCTTTTGGAGACCAGAGCATCTGTACTTGCATGTCTCCATTACTGAAAGAAGCCAGGTGAGTTGAACTTGGTCCTTGGTGGGCATTTGCCCAGATCGCTAAATCTGATACAATTTAGCACAAATTGTCAGTCTGCTCAGGAGATTAGCAAGATCTGCCTCTCCGCCAGGATTCTGGTTTCTTTGACAGAGTTGTGTGGGGAAATTGCGGCACTTACCAGCACTAAACCATTAGTCAGCATTTCAGTCAACTCTATTCTACTTTGTCTTTCAGGACCTAGAAGAGCACAGCTGTCTTCCCTTCATGCAAATCAGGGAAAACACGGAACAAAAAGGAAAACAATTAATTTTATGGAATAAAACAAATACTAAAAAGGTAAATGAGATCATGACAACAAATTAAGAAGAACCTTTCACTTTTTTTCTTAGCATACAAATTTGTTTTTTATAAATTAGAGCATTAATGTATATATAAATCTGGTGACTGCTTAATGCCGTTAATTCATTGCTCTTGTCCTGACAAATGATTGCTATTTAGAGTCTATTAAGTGCATTAGTTGAATTTCAAGCTTGTTTCTGGAATTGGTACTAAATGTCTAGGAGGCCCAACAGCTAATGATCCTTTAAAAAAATTAGCCTTCAGCCTATAAGCAGTTATTAAGTGTATGCTGTGTGCTGGGCACGGGAGAAACACAAAAATCAAAGTCTTTGTCCGCAGGGAGCTTGCATTCTATTGTGCAGGACGTGTTGACTTTGGGGCTTATGAGGTCAAAAGGTCTGGATAGATTTCAGGGATTCCCTGTTAATATAGGTAAAAAATATCCATTTATTTCCACTAGTCTCTAACTGTGAATTAGCATTTCCTTTAATTGTGAATTGGAAAAAAAAAATTTCTAAGAAGTGATGCCAAAGGGGGTCCATTACATGCAAAAGACTAAGAACCTCTGCTATAAAAAGAGATCACAAGGAATGATAAAATCCAAGCTAGACCTAGAAGGGACCAGAGGCAGCTACCTGACCCAAACCTGTAATTTTACAGTTAAAGAAACTAAAGCTCTGGGAGTTTGCATCTTGTTCAAGCTCACATGAGTATTAAGTGGCTGAAAAGCAAGTCACTTAACATTTATCTCAGTTTCCATATCTATAAAATAGGGACAATAGTAGCACCTATCTTCCAGGGTTGTTGAGTATAAGATGAGATGATATTAATATGGCACTTTGTAAATCTTAAAGAGCTATTTAATTGCTATGCTTGCTATTAAGTATATACAAAATACTTTTGGTGACAGGAGTGTACTAACAATTGAGGGAATCTATTTACATTTTATATGTTGTTATTCAAAAAAGATTCAGATAAAGATTAATTTTAGCTATTATGTCTATATATTGGAACTGAGGAACATACACACACATATGTAACTTGAATTTGTGATAAATTAGACAGTTTTTGAGCAGGAGCAACATGTCATAGAGGAAACACATTGGAAATGGAAGTAAATGACTGGATTTGTTTCTCAATCATTTTCCAGCCATATCTGATTCTTCATGACCACATTTTTGGGATTTTTTTTTTTTTTTTTTTTTTTTTGGTGAAGATACTGGAGTGGTTTGCCATTTCTTTCTCCAGCTCATTTTACAAATGAGGAATTGAGGCAAATGGAGTTAAGTGACTTTCCGAGGTTCACACACCTAGTAAATGACTCAGGGCAGAGTTGCACTCATGAAGATGATTCTTCCTGACCCTAGGTCCATCATGTTATCCACTCTGCCACCTAACTGGATTTAGATTTTGGGTATGCCAAATCAATTATTTGATTTTTGGGGCTGTTTCCCCATCTGCAAAACGAGGTTGTTGGATTTAGCTGTTTTTATGATTGTTTTAAAAATGTACTTATTTTCTCTGCTTGTTTAATTCAGATAGAGCCATCTTCAAATATGTGGTTTTTTTGTAAGTTAGTATGTCATTTACAATACTATCACAGAATAATTATATATAGCATAAGGGAACTATAGAAACATCTTTCTTGGCCTTAGTTATAATAATCTTCTCTTTGATATTTGGTTATTCAGTGTATATGACCAGTTGAAAACATTAGTATGGGGAAAAAATGCTAGATATCGAATGGTAGGAGGGTGTGGGTTTGTAGTTGTGATTGCCAACCTAATCACTTAATTTCCCTAGGTTAAAATTTCTTTGTCTTGTAATATCAGGAGGCTTGATTATATGATGTTCCAGGGCTCGTATGACTCTAAATCCTTTGATACTAAAATCTGTTGAAAAAAGAATGTCATCATAGAAATTACAGTCTGATCAACTGTCTTAGTTTAAAGAAAAGAGCCTTCAGAGCTCTATTTAGATTTTACCCATTCTCTAATCTGGAGTCATACTCATTGGTTAGGTACCCAGAAACAGCTTCTACCTTAGTGTCTAAGTGGTAAAATGTAGATTTAAACTTCTAACAGTATATCTCATAAGCTTCTTTTAGTGTGCTTCCCATTAAGTTATACCAATTGAAACAATTTGCTCAGAAAATGCATTTACTAAGATGGTATAATAAGGACAGTGGTTACAAATGCTCTTTCTCTAAACTGAGAAATGTTGTTTCACAAGTACACAAAGCATCCTCAGAAGGAGTGGCTTCAAATTGAAAGTACAATTTTAGGGAGACACATATCTCTGTAGGATACATGTGTGAAAAGCTACTCACAACTCCTGATGCTAAAATGACTAGAAGTCCTTTTCCCTCTTTCTACAGAACTTGCACTAGGTTTTTAGAGTCTGCTTATCTCCAGGAATTGACTCTCCATTGCCAGTTATATTCCTTGAAGCTGCTTCCTCTCTCAGGTTGACTCTCTATTTGTCTGGAGGGTCTATATCTGCTCTTTCAGACCAGTGAAATCTTGAACTATTACATTGGATGTCCTTTTTTGCTGATAAAATCCCAAGAATCATGATGCAGGGAATGGGGAGAAAAGGAGGACAACTCACAAATTATTATCTTCCCTTCCTTTCTGGTGTCTTCTTTCTTAATTATTCTGATCTTTGACTGCCTTGAGCTCCTCAGGCTTTAGTTACTTAACATTTTTAGTTATTAAAGCGACTTTAGATACTCCCAGACTAATAGTATTAAATAATTAGTACTAAATATAATGTAGTAGATAGTAATGATAATATTTAATATTTTGTATTATATATTAATAATATAACTAGTAATAATATTTAATAATAGTTATTCTGTTTTTAGCCAATCATTTTGTTCCCTTTTTGACTTGGGTGTTTGAATATCATTTTTTTAAAGTATGTGGATGAAACTTTTTAAAGTATTAAAACTTTATCATGTATGATTACATTCTGTGACTGTCAACCAATAATGTGTGTGTATATGTATGTGCATTTGTATGTGAACAAGCATATATGTATGTATGCATGTATGTAAAACTCCTTCTTTCACATGGCTATCAACAGTGAGATATTCTAATGTCCCAAAAATTGAGGTTGAGAGTCAAAGAACAATGGAGAATTACAGAGTGGGTATGAACAAACAGTGAACTATGCAACAGAAGCTGGTTCACTAATGCCCTCAGAGAAAAGCATGACAATATTACATGGTTGATTTTGGTCCCAACATTTTAGCATCAGGTTTGTTATATTTTTTGCTTCTCCTCTTTCTTTACTCCTCTGAAGTTTATGGAAGATCTTTTTTTTTCTGCCATTGATGTAAGCTTCTATGATGATATTCTTCCTCCCCTTTGTAGAGGTCTTGTGACTTCCCAGTTCCATTTAACTTGATGTAGATTTTCCCTAGATATTGGGGATGGATTCAAGAAATAGAAAAAAAAAAACAGTAGTCATATTTAAGCCTTCTGTTTCATTAGATTCTTTGCCATAAAGGCTATATTTTAGGGGCATGCCTTATATCTGTAGTAGTTTGATCTTAGCAACATCCCTTAAAAGCATTAAAGTTGACAGTAGAATTAACTTCAAACTGTTGGCACACATTCTTGTGGGAGTTGGCTTCAAAAAAAGTTTCTTAGTTTTTAGAGGACCAGTCTAAATTAATTAGTTTTATTAATACAATGTATGGTACTCTTAGGTAAGCTGTGGTATGGCAAGAGTAGAATAAAATGAAAAACCTATTTAAGAACAAGTCCCTGGTCTAGAACTTTATCACTAGAGCTATGATACAGTCAGTCCTTAAGTCAATAAATAAGCACATATCATCTGCCAAAAATAGGACAATACTTTGAGACTTTTCTTTTTTTGGTGTTTTAATCCATGACCATTATCATAAAGTTTTGTGTGTGTGTGTGTGTGTGTGTGTGTGTGTGTGTGTGTGTTTCTTTTTTTTCTTTTTTTCCCTCAGAGTTCTTTTGGCTTTCTTTTGAGGTATCAAGAAATTCAGTCATATCTGCTAGAAGCTATTAAGAACCATAAAGAATAAGGAACTTGTAGATTTTGGACTGGAAGAGACTGCTGCTATTGCTTAAATTTTGGGGAGAGCTCTTAATTATTTCCTATTTATCCTATATCTTGCTTGCTTTGTGTGTGTTTGTGTGTGTGTGTGTGTGTGCATATTGTCTCAGATAGTTCTTGCCTTCAAGGAATTTACAATCTTTTGCCTTTTTTAAAAACATCTCTGGCCTCAGACACTTAACACTTCCTAGCTGTGTGACCCTGAAAAGTCACTTAACCCCAATTGCCTCAGGGGGGAAAAAAAAACCTCCTTTTCTTAATATTGTATTTAGGACACAGTAAGTGCTCATTAAGTATATATTGAATTGAGGATTGCTAGTTATTAGGTTTCTACTTGTTTTCTAAGTATTCTATTTGGTTTTCATTTGATTTCAGTAAAAATTCTATTCTTTAATACTGTGAACAGTTGGCTTGCAAGGGGAATTAGTGTCAGTATAGTGAGTGTCAGCAAGCAGGGAGCAATTTCCCCAAATTTCCAGGGAATGGAAGTGGTTTATGAGCCAAAGAAGTTAAAAATTCTGCAAACTATATCCACTGCTCATGAAAGTTTCTGGCACAAAGGTTACATTTGTTTTTTACCAAGAGGATTATTATGATCCCTCAGATCATCTTTGATTTTTTTTTCTAGGCTTATAGTTGCAACAGCTAATTTATGTTATGCCATCTCTTTCTCTCTCTCTCTCTCTCTCTCCTTCCTCCTCCTCCTTCTCCTCCTCCTCCTCCTCCTCTTTCTTCTTCCTCTTCTTCTTCTTCTTCTTCTTTTCTTCTTCTTTTCTTCTTCTTCTTCTTCTTCTTCTTCTTCTTCTTCTTCTTCTTCTTTTTTTCTTCTTCTTCTTCTTCTTCTTCTTCTTCTTCTTCTTCTTCTTCTTCTTCTTCTTCTTCTTTCTTCTTCTTCTTCTTCTTTCTTCCTTCTTCTTCTTCTTCTTCTTCTTCTTCTTCTTCTTCTTCTTCTTCTTCTTCTTCTTCTTCTTCTTCTTCTTCTTCTTCTTCTTCTTCTTCTTCTTCTTCTTCTTCTTCTTCTTCTTCTTCTTCTTCTTCTTCTTCTTCTTCTTCTTCTTCTTCTTCTTCTTCTTCTTCTTCTTCTTCTTCTTCTTCTTCTTCTTCTTCTTCTTCTTCTTCTTCTTCTTCTTCTTCTTCTTCTTCTTCTTCTTCTTCTTCTTCTTCTTCTTCTTCTTCTTCTTCTTCTTCTTCTTCTTCTTCTTCTTCTTCTTCTTCTTCTTCTTCTTCTTCTTCTTTCTTCTTCTTCTTCTTCTTCTTCTTCTTCTTCTTCTTCTTCTTCTTCTTCTTCTTCTTCTTCTTCTCTCTCTCTCTCTTCTGGAAGTTATAAATGTTAGCTATAGAGATCAGACCTAATGTCAAAATAAAAGAACATTGTCAAATGCTCACAAAATGTTTAGAAAAGTGTCAAGATTTAGTTGCAACCTGACAAATTTTTGAAATCTGTAAGCCAAAGAAAAATATGGTATTTCAAAGTCATGTTCAAAGACTGGTAATCATAAAGTGTTTTGTTTTTTCCCTGTGCTGTGCAAATGTTTTGTAGTGTGATTTAAACATCCCAAATGTTTTTATGAATGTGTTTAATGAATGTCATTTAAAATGCAGTGATGCTGTTCTTATGGGATTGAATGACTTAATCTAAGTTCCAGGGGTCCTCAAAGAGGGCCGGACTATAATAAAAACAAAAACTTTGTTTTGTGGGGAAACTTCATAGCCCTGGGTGAGGAGGATAAATGTCCTCAGCTGCCCCATCTGGCCCACAGCCATAGTTTGAGGACCCCTAACTAAGCTGTAGATTATAGCTAGTAGGTGAATAATTAGAATTTATTTTATATTTACAATGCACTGTGCTAAGAACTTCCGTTATTATCTTATTTAATCTTCATAATGACCCTGAGGGTATACACTATTATTGTACCCATTTTACAGATTTAAAAATTGAGGCAAAGAAGTTAAGTGGCCTGGGGCCATGTAGCTAATAAGAATCTGAGGTCTCTAAACTTTTCCTAACAAAGACCTAGTTCTCTCTCAATTCTACCAACTAGCCCCCTAAAATTAAAAAAAAAAAAAAAAGAAAAAAGAAACATTTGTTTCTGCAAAGTGAACCAAAAACATAAGACCAACTAAGGCTCTCTGCTCTATCCATATAACTTCCCTTGACAATATAGCTAGGTTTAAGATTTAATTGGAGTCCTCCTCAAAGCCTAATTGAATGAAAGTATGAAAGAGGGTTCTGTTACAAGAGATAAACTAAGTAGCCAAAAGGCTACAAGGTCAAGAAAATAAGAGTTGGGTGTACAAGACTTTGTCATTGAAATAGTATATCAATTTCAAGCACTTTGGAAAGTTATATATATATGTGTGTATGTGTGTGTGTATATGTATGTGTATATATGTATATGTATATATGTATGTATATATATATATGTGTGTATATATAGTGTGTGTGTATGAGAAACTCTAAAGTAAGAGTAATGGTAGCTGACTGCTTCCTTACCATTCTCATTCTACAATGAATTAACTTTTTTTTTTGGTAGTTACTTCCCACAGGATCAATATTCTGTCAAACATGTCAACCAACATTCTGATAAACTAATCTTGCTAATATGCTAAAGGGAGAGCCTTGGTAAAGGGTACAATTTACTAGTCTTCTTCTGTGGGCAATGTTCTTTTGTCATTTATTGTTTCATCCAGGAGAGTTAACTAAAGATAGGAATTCCAGACAGAGAGGAAAGGATAATGATATCATGGCAAACTTTTGCAGAAAATGCAATGGAGCAAGTTCTACTTAAAACATATTATGCAAGAAGCCACATACTTTTCTTAAGGCAGTCATCCTCAAAGAGTATATAATAGTTACTGACATGGGAACCTTTTCTAAATATCATTCAAATAATATGGAACTTTTGAATAACAATCACATCCTTAGTCTTCTGATTTTCTTGCAGTGTGTCTTAATTCCATACAACAGAAATTAATATTATGGTGTGAGCAAAAATAAAAATAGAAAATTGAGAAACTTCCTCTTCAGTTTTATTCTGGATGAACAATTTGGATATATTAAAGTAAACACACCTAAAATTTTTTAGATATTTTGAACAAGATTATAGGAAGATCCAGGGGAATAAATTTTGACTACTAATCTATGAAGTAAGTGGTGAGTATCTCCTTGTTTCAGAGGCTTGCTTGTTAATATTTGTTAATTTTTAAAAGATAAAAACAAACTCACAAAACTACCAAACATTTTTGTTTTCCTTTTCCTGTAGGGGACTAGTGTGTAGAAAAGCTAGTGAATATAACTCAGATTACTTTGCTCTAAAAGTAGCAGGTTAAAGAAATAATCTCATTTACTTTCAAATTGTTCTGGTATTATCTATAGGAAACAACCTCTAACTGGTGAGAGAGTGTTCTTTTTGAGAAGTTGGGAAAGATTGCCAAATATTAGATAACTCTGAATTGTTTGGTCAATTTGCATTTGAGTGTGTTTGAATGACTTCAGCTCTCATAATGGTGGAATCGTATGACAAATGCAATTTTTAAATAGCAGTAGTTTTTGGAACAGTGAATAGACTCCTGAAAAAATCCACTGTCTAGTGACCATTTTGATTCTTTCTAGTAACAAAGGATTTTTTTTTTTGGTATTAAAAGATGCTCTATGATGTACCATTCTTCTTGAAACCATTAAAAAGCTCTTAACAGCTCTATAAAATACTTGCCACCTCCTCCTGCTCTTTCAGAAAATTTTACTTTCCTATTTATCTCCCTCAGTAATACTGACTTTCCTCCCATTTGAAACATAATTGTTAATTATCCCTGAGGTGTCAGGGTCTAACTCCCCTACAGCTATTACAAATGGAGTCATTTTTACATTGGGTGGGAAAAAAAAGGGTTGATATAATAGGAAAGCGCAATTGTCAGTCAGTCTTGATGGTAGAACTGAAAATGTCACAACTTATTGTGCTTCATGATTCATCGTAAGTTTGATAGAAGAAAAAAATTAGAAATTTTGCTAAACTCAATTTTCAGCAGATATACTTGCTTTTCATAATAAATGGAGAAGAAAATAAAGTGGGTAGTAGATGAATATGTTTCCTCCCCCATCCCTGCGGATTGTGCCTTTATATCATTTGACTATCTTGTCAATGTGAGCATTGTCCCAGGGCCAATAAAATCCCATTGTGACATCATAACCTAAAAAATTTAGATGTGGTTCTTTCAGTTCAAAATTGTAGAACAGTCCAAATAGATGTTTTTAGATATGTAATGGGTATTAAAGCATAATGATGATTATTAGAGTCAGAAAAATAATTGGAAGTCACATTTATTGCTAGCTGGATTGTAAAAGATGCAGGAGACATTATCAATGATGTTGACATTTTATACCCTTTTGCCTTATTCAAGGTCTTCAGCATAGATATATCTGTCTTTACCCATAGCTTGACCTCCCATGAATCAATAGTTCTATGGAATACATTCTTGAGTATTAAGCTTCATAGGATATATACTGATCCACATATCACATACCAATATAAATTCCTTTGGAATAATGATTAGTGATCAGGAAATGCTTAGTATGTGCCTACTATTTTCAAAAAAAGTTACAGCTTGGTTTTGAAGGGCAAAATAAATGCAATCTTAGGATGGGAATTGATCATATAGTCCAGAGGATATTTTAATTTTACTGCTGCCCAAATCATAATCCTGTCTATGCTGCTATGCATCTAGTAGACAGAAATTTATTTACTTCTAAAATAGTCCATTTAACTTTTTGGGGACAGCACTAATTAAAAGGTAATTTTTCTTTTCGTTGAGCCAGAATTTATATTGCTGTAATTTCTACCCATTGCTCCTAATTTTGCCCTCTTGGGTTAAGCAAAACGAATGTAGTTATTGTTGCACATGACAAATTAAAACTTTTGAAGGCAATTATATTGCTTCCTACCTTGAAGTCTTTTCTTCTTCATGCTAAGCATTCATTTCTTTCTAACTCAGAATGGGTATAGAGTATACACTGGGAAAAGATACTTGAAATTCTCTTTCCCTCTCTTCCTGCTAATCTCAACTTTCATCCTTTCCATTCTTTCTAAATATTCAAATTTATTTCATTTTCAGTTCCAAATTTTCTTCTTTATTTTGTTCTCTATTGAGAAAGCAAAAAAAAAAAAAAAGCCATTATAAATATACATAGTTATGGAAAACAAATGTTCTCATCAGCTATGTTTTTAAGAAAAGAAAAAAGAAAAATAATATATCCTTCAATCTTCTTTGTGAATATGGATAATATGTTTTTTTTCATGAGTACTTTAGAAGTATGGTTAATCAGAGTTTCTAAGTATTTCAAAGTTGATTTTTCTCTAAATGTGATTAGTATATAAATTGCATCCTTGGTTCTGCTTTTTTCATTTTGCATCATTCATGTGTCTTCCCAGGTTTTTCTGAAACGTCTTTCCTCACTTCTTGCAGCAAAATAATATTCCTTCATATATCATAATGTCATTCATTTACTCCTGTGCCCTTCAATAAGATTTCTTTCCATGCTTGACACTTTATTCATTTGATACTGACTACCAACAATCTAACCTCACTGTGGTACTTCTGAAGGGTCTTATTATGACATGGAGTTTAAGGTATGTGATCTATTTTACTAGTAGAGTTCTAGCAAATCCTACCTAGTAAGAGATATTAATGGAATGTATGTATGATGTGAAGATCAGCTTGGCTAAGTCCTGAGAGCCTCAATAATAGAACTTAAAATACACAAGGGATGACTTTGTGCATTCATGACAACTTGAGAAACCATCCACTAAAGAGCAGTATAAAGGCTTATTGATTTTATAAGAGCTTAATAAATGCTTATTGATTAAAAAAATCAACATAAATGATAGAGGAAATAAAATAGATTTGGGATCCAGGAGATTTGGAATTCATTCTCAGTTCTTCCATTAATTAATTGGTTAAATTTGATCAAATCTATCATTTTTCTTGTAAAATGAAGCAGTTGTCTTTCTAATATCTAACATCCATTCAAATTTTAACTTAAAAAAAAGTTCTTTGGTGCTTTTTACTTCTTAAAATCTTTCATATATATATATTTTTTCCCTATCTTGTCCAACCCCCTGAATTTTACAGTTGAGGAAACAAATGGAGGTCTAGTGTCTAAACTTACACAAGAATTAAGAATAAGTCAGGATTTGAACTGAGGTCTTCTGACTCCAAAGTTTAGTCTTTTTCACTGTCCAGCATCAGTGTCTCAATACATGAAAACAATTGAACACAAACAGCATTTTGTTTTGTGGTGTTCTAGTCTCAGGTACAGTCCTGGGGAATTCAATAACTCAATAAATAACCCAATAAACATTTATTAATTCACTACCGCATTCAGAGCACCAATCTACTGGTTGGGGATTCAAAGACAAAGGACATTTAGGTGGCATAGTGGATAGAGTCCTGGACTTGGAGAGTATAAATCTGAATTCAAATCCAGAATTTCCTCCGGTGCCTGATGTGATGACATGGTATATAACTATGATGAAATATTTTGCTGAATAAGTGAGGAAAGGTATGTTTTCAGAAAAAAAAAAAAGACACATGAATGATGCCCTTTCACACTGGAACTTTACCACAATGGCCTACTTTTTCCATTTGTGAATTCCTGAGGGAGGAAGGCTCCATTTGGACCATAGACTCAGGGCTACCTCCCTTTTTCTTCTTTTAGCTGTGCTTCTGATGGCATACTTTCCTGCAATTTCTAGTTCTAGAAGTTTCATCTTCTCCAGTAGATGTAAGCTCATTGAGGTCAAAGACTGTTCTTTTTGCTCTTAGCATAGTGCCAAACAATTAGTCAGGGCTTAAAAATGTTTTTGTAGCTCACCTAGTTGGTGGAAAATCATTTAACTTCTCAGCCTTGATTTTTTTTTTTCATCTTCTTGGGTAATATGAAATTCAACTGAGATCATAAAGTTCTTTGCAAACCTTTAAAAGCATTATATCTATGCTAGTTATTATTGTTACTATTATTGATATTAATGAAATGCTCCTTGTTTTTGAGCTTCTATTCTATTGTGGGGGGATATAATTTGTACATATATAAGTACTGTAAATAGAAAATAATTTGAGGAGAGGGAATAACTAAAAGTCAGGAAAGCCTTCCCATAAGAGATAGTATCTGTAATTTCTTGAATGAAGTTGGGCAATGCATTGTATCAAGGATTCTGACACTTCTCATCCTCCCCAATTATTTCTTTTCTCCCTCTTTTAGCTAGTACTATGTCATGCTAACCTAGAGATACCACACTGACTAAAGAAGTGGAGAGAAAATACTAAAGAAGCCAAAGACATTTAGCGGCTTAGTGCACATGTGTCATAAGCATGCTAATCTAACACAGAAGGGGGTAGGGAACAGATGTTTCCTAGTTGTCCCATGTGCAGCTTAACTCTTTGTTCAATGAAGCAAAAAAAAAAAAAATAGTCTTTTTAAAGTCCTTGTTTTGTGGACCACTTACCAAAATTACATGTTAAGACATGAGTCCATTTGACTATCTCATTATAACTCTCCAAATTTTCCCCCCTCCTATTGCTTTAGAGATTCTTGATTTTTTTTCTTTTCTTTCTCCCTTCTTTAGCTCCTAAGTCTATAACTTTACTTACTTTGTCTTGATAAGTCCTTCAGAGGACTGAGTCTTTGATGATTTTTCTTGCTGGAAGTTATTGAGAATTTGCTGCTGTAGAGATTTCTTTCCTGTTATTTTGTAGTTTTTATAAATTAGTTAAATACAGACGTGTAAGTACTAAATAGAAGTGTAGTGGGAGAACTGACTCATAGGCATTCAAGATTAAATGACTGGAGAAAGTCATTTAACTTTCCTGAGTCTCAATTTTATCTCCTCTAAAATGGGAATAATCTCTATCTCTATTATCTCTATTTGACAACAATTTTATGCAACTATGCCAGGAGTTAGTCTTTCCATATTATTTGCTTATTTTAGTCCTTATCTTTTACTTTTCCCCCTTGACCAGTATTTTGAATTTGAAGAACTTTGTTTAGTCTAATGAAGTAAGTTTGAATCCTACTTAAACCCTGCTAGATCAGCCCAGAGAAATTGTTCCTTTCCTACTCTCATCAGATTTGATTCCCCATTACTATGCTATAATAAGCAACTAGTCAGATTCAAAATCTTTGAATAGTACAGACTGTTTTCTCCAAAGAGCAAGGATATTCCAGTGACAGTATGGGTTCCTTATTTAAAGATGCATCTAATTAATTTGCCCTTAGATAACGGATCTTTTTACCAATGATGTAAATTTCATAAACAGTTATACTAAAAGCACTTTTTTTCTTCTTAATTTTCCCCCTATCTTTAGAGAGTCCTTTTTTTGAATTGAGTAGGAGTATTTCTATTTCTGCATGTATATAGCATATAGAAAGGGGACTGAAACTTTTCACAAATTTTATACATATATACATATACACATATGCAAATATACATGTGTGTGTTTTTGTTTTTCTACATATTACATTTATATTAACTTTTAAAATACATATTTCTTTATGAATCATGTTGGGAGAGAAAAATCAGAAAAAAAAGGGGATAACCATGACAGAAGAAAAAAAAAATCCAGGAAAAAAAGGTGAACATAGCATGTGTTGATGTACATTTTATCTCCACAGTTCTTTTTCTGGATGCAAATGGCATTTTCTATCCAAAGCTTATTGGGATTGCCTTGGGTCACTAAACTACTAAGAAGAACCAAGTCTTTCATAGTTGATCATGGAATAATCTTGCTGTTATTGTGTACAATGTGTTCCTGGTTCTACTTGTTTCCCTCAGCCTCAGTTCATGTAGATCTTTTCAGGCCTTCCTAAAATCAACTTGTTCATCATTTTAATAGAACAATAATACTCCATTACTTTCACATACTATAACTTATTCAGCTATTCCCCAATTGATGGGCATCTACTCATTTTCCATTCTTTGCCACTACAAAAAGAGCTGCTACAAACTGTATGTGTGTTTATATATGTATCCATATATGTATATTTAAAACCAGAGGCTGCTTTTTGAGATAACTAAACCAAGGGCTGAATTTTTTGTTTTTGTTTGGGACAAAGTATAAATTTTCTTTTTAAAATTGCATCAGATAATTCTTAAATTATTCCAAAGGTTAGATTCAAAACTTGTATTCACAACATATTTTGTACAGATGAGGATATAGAGTTTATTAGCTCTATAACTACAAATAATTACAATGTAATGTAAGATGTTGGACCAGGGGGACTGCTACATCTTGTAATGTGGATTTCTCCCCCCCCCCCAAAAAAAAAAGTTTACTCCATATTTGTCAAGCACTTTTTTTTAGTTATCCCTTTGAACCTACAAATGTGTTCAATACTTATTCAGAAGATATTCTCAGTCCAAAGCAAGATTATTTAATGAAATAGCATAGTAAGACTGCATAACAATAAGATATCTTCCCCTCCTCCACAAGCCTGGGGCATACTCTGCTGCAAATACATAAGCCACCAATGGGAAGAGAGGATGCCTAGAGAGATACAATATGTAGGGGAACATTTGTGGTTAGGATACATACATAAGGGTGACACATGTCTCTAACACTATTGAGTATTGTTATTTGATGCTGCTCCCCACTAATCCTGACCTTTTGTGTTGTCTTCAAAAGACTGCTCTGATGGATTCTTGGTTGGCTGGATCCTACCTGCTGGGTTCATAGTCACAATCAAATGCTCTTCTATTAGAGATGTCTTTGCCAGCTGCTTCCAGTGATGATCCTGTTGGTTTTGTTGTCAGTTTTTCTTTTCTGCTAAAGTTTTTCACTATAGTGTTTTTTTTCTGTATCAAAAAAAAGACTTTGACATATACCCTCATTTCAAAGACAAAAGCATTGTCTTTATAGCTCTTTTAGAAAAGCAGGAGCCCTTGCCTTAGCCATAGAAGTAACATAAGTCCAAGGTGGGGAGGAGAAGGGAGAATTTCCCAGCTTTTCTCTCAAGAACTAGTATGTATATACACATCAATACATACATCTAGCCCTTATTCCCAAACTCATTGTTAAGGGGATTCTTTCCTTATTGGTAGAGAAAAATGCCCTTCCATGTATGAGAGGTGAGGCATATAGTTGGCAAGAGGTCTGAGAGCCCCAGCCTTTGCTAGCCTCCTTTGGAAATCCTTGCTTTCGCTGATTTTGACTTACAAATTTGAGAGGAAAGATGAAAGAGGCCTGTCCTACTCATTATCAAATTTATAGTCACACCTAGTGTTTTCAAGGATGAGTTTATCTTTTGAAATATATATATATATATATATTTTTTGATCAGGAAACCTGAGTCTCTCTGTCAAATACATTACTCTAGTTTAGCACACCATAAAAACTCTTGTTTTTTTTGTTCCAAGAATATAATTCTTATCTAATTCTCATCATGTTGTATGTGCTTTCTCAAAACTAACAAAACTAACAACTAACAAAATTCATAGTCTCAGTTTCTTAATTCTGAAACTGCTTCCACTATCTCTAAGATTAGTAGAGAGGAGTAAGGCATAGAAGCTAAACCAATCATCTATCTCTCACATTGCTAGCAAAAATAATTTTTAGCATTTATGAAATACTTATAACAATTTTGTATAGTTATTTCATTTGATCCTCTCAACTGTGAGGTGCTATTATCCTCATTTTACAGCTGAAGAAACTAAGACTCAGTGGTTAAATGATTCGTCCAATGTCACACAACTAGTAGGTATCTGAGGCAGGATTTGTATTTAGGTCTTCCTGACTCTAGCTCTTTATCTACCTAACTATATATAAGTAAGTATACTGGAAAGTATTGCATGAATTGTGTTTATTTATGTGTTTCATTATGAATAGAAGAAAAGAGGATCAAAGAAAAAAAACTTTCTGGAGATGATATCATTGTGGTTTAGTTTTAAAAGATCAGTAAGAGTTAAAGGGGAGAAGCTAGGTGGCAAAGTCGAATAGAGCACCAGACCTGGAGTCAGGAAATCTTATCTTTCTGGGTTCAAATGTAGTCTCACACACTTACTAGTTGTGTGACCTTAGGCAAGTCATTTAAGCCTGTTTGCCACTTCATCTGCCAAAGGAAATGGAGAAAGAAATGGCAAACCACTTCAGTATCTTTGCCAAGAAACCCCCAAATACAGTCATGAAAAATTAATTGAGTTAAAGGAGGAGTATACTACACAGAGATAACAGCATAAGCAATAGTGCAAAAATGGGAAAGTGTGGAACAAAAATAGAACAAAAAATGTGGAACAAAAAATTGGACAAATTCGTAATTCTATCAGCAGTAAATTGGCACACCCACTTTCTTACAGCCCTGACAATGTTAATACTTTACCAAGGTAATTTAATGGGTGAAGCTAATACCTTCGAGTTATTTTTTTAAATGTATGTCCTTTCCTCTTATTTTAGTCATTTTGAATCCTTTTCCCAAATGATCATTAATAAGTTGTCCTAGTCTCTATAGTCATATGAAAAAATGCTCTAGATCTCTATTGATTTAGAGAAATGCAAATTAAAACTACTCTGAGATACTACCTTACACCTTTCAGATTGGCTAATACAACAGAAAAGGTAAATGACAAATGTTGAAGGGGATATGGGAAAATTGAAACACTAATGCATGGTTAATGTAGTTGTGAGGTGATCCAATCTTGAACTGTGCATACTCTTTGATCTAGCAATATTACAACTAAATCTTTATCCCAAAGAGACTGTAAAAAGGTGGTGGTGGTGGTGGTGGCTCTTTTTGTGGTGGCAAAGGATTGGAAACTGAGGAAGATGCCCATCAATTGGAGAATGACTGCACAAGTTGTGATATATGAATGTAAGGGAATACTATTGTGTTGTAAGAAATAGTGAGCAGATGGATTTCAAAAAAAAAAAAAAAAAAGATTTATATGAACTGATGCTGAATGAAGTGAGCAGAACCAGGAGAACATTGTAAATAGTAAGTGACATTGTGCAATGATTAACTCTGATTAACTTAGTTCTCAGCAATACAATGATTCAAGACAATTCTGGAAAACAAATGATAGAAAATTCTATCCATATCCAGAAAATGAACTACTGAATGTGGATTGAAGCATACTTTTTTCACTTTTTTTAGTATTTTTTTTTCCTTTTCAATTTCTTCTTTCACAACATGACTAATATGGGAATAATAGAAAAATAGATTGTGCTTGGTAATATGGTCCACAGAGCACTGGGCCTATGGTCAAGAAGTTTAAATCCAGTCTCAGATATCCGTTAGCTTAGTTGATCCAGGGCAAGTCACTAAACTCACTTTGTCTTAGTTTCTAAAACTGTAAAATTTGGATAACACTTAACTTGCAGGGTGTTGATATAAACCTTTCCTAAGTCAGTCCAATACTTTTTCCTAAGCTTCAAGTGAACAAGACCTTTCATTAGAGGTCTTCACATTTAGTGTGGATGACTATTTTACCAGGAGCATTATACTAGTCATCCCCCTCCCCCCAATCTAATCTTCTTTAGGTCTTTTTTTAGGGTCTTTTCCAATTGAGAAATTCTAAATTTTGTTATGGTAGATAGGACAGACCAGGAAATGGCCTATTTGGTTTGTAGTTGCTGCTCATTTGACTTCTTAAGGCCTTTACTTATTTGGGAATAAAAGAGTTAAACAAGATTTTTTTTCCCCAAAGATCCCTTCTGGATCTAAAATTAGATGTTGCAATCAATTATGCAATATGGTCTTCCTTTTCTTGTTTATTTCCATTGTCTTGATTAAAGTGGCCTATGTTTACTTAAAAGATTTCTTGTACAGTGGCTGAAAATGTATCTTCCTAAGTTATTTAGTCCATTTGTTTTCTTAACCATCTTTTCCTGCTCCCTTGTAGCCCTATCTTTTGTCTTCATTGAAGTCCTTGTCTTAACTGGAAAATCGTATTGATAAACCTCTTAATTATGTGAAGAGGGAAAAAAAAATAAGTCTTTACTTAAATAATTACACACACAACTACTCTCTCTCCATAAAGACTCTTCCTGCAATTTATCTTCACACTTGCCTCTTTCTACCTATGTAAGACTGCATTTGTAACTTATCTGTTTTGTATCTCATCTACTTGGCTAGATATATCTAGACAATTTTGTATTTTAAATTACTGCAATTGCTTTGGATATCACCCAACTCTATTACTTTTCTTAGTCCAAACATACCACCATCTTTGCTTATGCACGCCACTAAAATCAGATTTTTTCCTCTCCATATTCTTTGTTAACAGGTAAGGTCTTCCTCTAATACACAGTCAATTTTACTACGAATTAAAAGCAAACTTATAATTTAATTATTAGCAAAGAGGGTCCTTAAGAACCCTATATCTGTTGCTGAAGTTGGAATATTTTAATTATTGCTGATTGCTTATTTGGCTCTGGCTCAGATCTCTGCCCCGCCTGCCTGCTGTCCCTCTCCAACTTACCTAATTTTCATTTTCAGCACACCCACCCATTCAATGCTGGGCCAGACATTATTCATCCACTCCTACCTGTCTTGCTCTACTTGACAGCTGTTACTTCCCTGCAAAGCTCAGTAGTAGCAATTTGCTTGTCTCTTTACCTGCTTTGCTCAGTCTGGTTCCTGCCCAGGGTAAGAGACAGGATGTAGTAGGAATAAGAAGACCCAACAGGTGTCCCACTTTAACCTTGAATGGCTGATTATTATTTTTTTCTTTTTGGTCCCCCACCAAACATATACAGTTCCTTGGAGTTTGCATTATTTAGGTCGAAATATCAAGAAGCAATATTCTCAAATATTTTGACAAAAAATAAAGACAGTTTAACTTGCCATAGCTGGTAGGATATAGAATCAAGATGGCAAACTGTTGAAGTCAAATAAAATTTCTGTTGGACCAGGCTCAACAAAACTCTGAAGACTTGTTGGGAATTTTCCTGAACTGATAAAAATTTCAGATTGCAAAGTCAATATTCCATCCTTATTCCCTCCTCAGTTCATATATTCCTGATACTCTTCATTTTGCTTATCCAACTCATTTATTCTTCAGAGCTTTTTTATGAAATTTTTCTTGGTTTTTAAATCTGTACTGTGTGATTAATTATTATGATCACTACTACTAATATAATAGCTAGCATTTACATAGCATTTTAAGTTTGCAAAGAGCTTAATCCTTTATTCATTTAATAATTCTAAAAAACCTGGGAGGTAAGACCTATTATCTCCATTTTGTTGTTGTTAGTAGTGGTTGTTTAGTTTTTCAATAGAGTCTGAATCTTTGTGATACCAACTGGGATTTTCTTGGCAAAACTGATGGAGTAGTTTTGCTACTTCTTTTCTCTAGTTCATTTTATAGGCAAGGAAACTGAGGCAAAAAAAGGATTAAGTGACCTACTCAAGATTACAGAGCTAGTAAATATATGAGACCACATCTGAACTTGGATCCTCCTGACTTCAGGTCTGGCACTCTATCCACTTTACTATCTAGCTGTTCCCATTATCCCCATATACAGATGAGAAAACTGAGGCAGTTTGGGTCTTGCCAAAGGCCACATAAATAAGTTTCTGAGGCTAAATTTGAACTTGGGTTTTCCTGATGCCAGGTCCATCATTCTAGCCATTATATACTATGGTAAAAATCTCAGCTATCTTGTATCCTCAAAAATGTCATTCTGAATCAACAAACATTCTGCATATTTGAAGCTTTCCATACCACCTTTAAAAAATATTAACTGTTTTTGGGTGAAATGTTTTTTGAAATTTACCATGTGTGGTTTTTTTTTTTGTGTGTGTGTTCTTAAATGGTCCCATGCTATAGATACGGTTGTCAGAGTTGTACTGGGGGCTGAATATGAGGGTGAAAAATCTATCATAGAAATTAGGGCAGTGGAAAGAGGGTCAGATTGGAATCAAAGGCTCTAGCTTTGAATCTCTGATTTGGTACTATTTATTACTTGTGTGACTTTTGGCTAGTTACTTAATCTCTCTGAACTTTGTTCCCTTCATCTATTATAGATACATACAGATCTGCATTTATAGAAATTTCCTATACCAATAAATCATAAATCTAATTCAAAAAAGTGCATAATTATATTACAGACTCTGTAGGGGCCTTATATTTAGGAATGTAAGTTGTTAATTCTTCCAGATCTGTTAAGAAGTTGTCAGAGGCAATCACTGGCCATCTATGCTTCTGTTATTGAGTGGCTGTGGAAAATAAAAATATAATATTACTATGAGAATAGAAGAATAATAATGAGCATGATTCTGTGGATACTGAGAGAGTATGAACAGTAAAAGTGGTTTGAAGATATTTTGGGGGATCTTGATATGTAGGGACTGTGTTTACCCCCAGAGTGAGTTTTGAAATAGGAAATATAGAAAGGGTGGAGAATTAGGGTGGGAAAACATATGGTTCCTACTTACATTGTTTTTTTTTAAATTAATTAATTTATTTTTAATACATATTGCTTTATGAATCATGTTGGCAGAGAAAAATCAGAACAAAAGGGAAAAACTATGGGAAAGGAAGAAAAAACAGAAAAAAGAAGTGAACATAGCGTATATTGATATACATTCAATCTCATAGTTTTTTTTCTGTTTGCAGATGACATTTTCTATCCAAAGTCTATTGGGATTGCCTTGGATCATTGAACCACTGAGAAGAACCAAGTCTTCTATAGTTGATCATCACACATTATTGCTGCTATTGTGTTAAATGTATTCCTATTTTTGTTTGTTTTGCTCAGTATCAGTTTGTGTAAATCTTTCTAGGCCTTTCTAAAATCAACTTGTTCATCATTTTTTTATAGAACAAAAATATTTCATTGCCTTCATATACCACAACTTTTTCAGCCATTCTCCAGTTGATGGGCATCTACTCATTTTTCATTTCTCTGCTACTACACAAAGAACTCCTATAAGCATGTTTGCACATGTGGGTCTCTTTCTCTCCTTTATGATTTCCTTGGGATACAGACCCAGTAATGACATTGCTAGGTCAAAAGGTATGCACAGTTTTATAGCCCTTTGGGCATCATTTCAGATTTCTTTCCAGAATGGTTGGATCATTTCACAACTCCACTAACAATGCATTAGTGTCCCAGTTTTCCCACATCCCCACCAACATTTATCATTATTTTTTCCTGTCATCTTAGTCAATCTGAGAGGTATGAAGTGGTATCTCAGAGTTGTTTTAATTTGCATTTCTCTAATCAATAGTGATTTAGAACATTTTTTCATATGACTATAGATAGCTTTAATTTTGTCCTCTAAAAACTGTTCATGTCCTTTGACCATTTATCAATTGGGGAACTATTTATCTTCCTACAAATTTGACACAGTTCTTTATATTTATTTTAGAAATGAAACCTTTATCAGAAATACTGGTTGTAAATTTTTTCCCCCTAGCCTTTTACTTCCCTTTTAATCTTATCTCTGTAGATTTTGTTTGTGCAAAAAAAATTAATTTAATGTAATCAAAGTTGTCTGTTTTGCTCTTCATAATGTTCTCTAGTTCTTCCTTGGTCATAAATTCCTCCCTTCTCCCTTCTTCTCCTAATTTGTACTAGTGAGATTATGTGCTTACCCGGGTCTCTTTATAAGTTCATTCAAATTTTGGGAACAAAAATAAAAGAGCCCTGCCAGATGTGGCTTATCTGGATTGTACAATTTTGAGTCTATGCTAATTGAGAAAATATAAAATGTCTGTGAGATGCAAAGAAACTTGAAATGATAGAGATCAGCATGAGTGGGCATGTGCCTGCAATACCACATGTACTATAACCATCGGCAGCTTGCTAGGTTGTAAATATTGTTAAGTTCTCAGCTGTGTGCATTATTCCTGGGTTCTCAGGGTAGCTCAGTGCCAAAGACTTTTTTGAGGAATTACTTTTGGGCTCTAGAAGTCTAGAAGTTCTGAGACACTTTGTGACTTGGTGGGTAGCCAAGCATTTTTGTACATATATTTCGCATCTTAATTTTCCACTTCTAGACATAGCAAGTCCTAGCTTTATAGAATCATCGATCACTGAACTGGAAAATATTTTGCAGATGTTTCTTCCAAATCCCTCGCTTTTTAGTTGAAGATACAGAGGCAAAGAGAGATTAACTAGCTTGATATGTGTCAGTGAGTAAGTCACATACCCCAAACTTTAAGTGAGACTTTCTGAAGCATTCTATAATAACAAATCATAGAAGTATAAATTGAGAGTTATAAAGGATCATTTTCTCCAACTTCTTCATTTTATAGATGAGGAAAGAGAGACTCAAGAAAATTGTATGACTTGTCCATCTGTTCCCTTGAGATGAAAAATTGTTGATGAGACTATTGCAGTACTTCAGAGCTTACAGGAATTATTGGATTCCTGGCACATGATCTAATGGACAATGGATTCCTTTGGGACTATTTTTAGGACTTATGGACGTATAATTCTGTATGTTGATTCATGTTATGAAAAATTGTTTACTTCAAAGCTTACAGGAATTATTAGATTCCTGGCACATGAGCTAATGGACAATGGGTTCCTTTTGGACTATTTCTAGGACTTATGGACATGTATAAATTCTCATGTTGATTCATGTTATTTGTTACATTACTACTAGCCTGTGTTATATTGCTATGTGCTTATGTATTTTATGTATTTATGTATAATGCCTCCCATATTGATGGATTTATGTGTACCTGTTTCAAGTGAACCCCTTTAGGAACCCACTAATCTGATTTGATTTTCTATTTCCTTTGGTGTTTTCATCTCCCTTCCTGAGATGTCAGGGACCACCTTCTTTTTATGGTGTTTTCACTCCTTTTTTGAGCAGGTATTAAATATTGGAGGTAAAATTTGAAAGGAAATTTAGGTTCAAATATTGCTTTAGATTTTGTTGTATTACTTTTCTGTGCCTCTGTTTCCTCATTTGTGGAATGAGGTAGTTGAACTTAATAACCTATAAGATTTCTTCTAGCTCTAAATCCATGACCCTCTAAGCAGTTTTGTAAATACTTCATTTCTAGTTATAAATTTACCCTTATGGGAATGTGGTAATTGACAAGCAAATGAAAAGAATTTTGCAGAAAAACAACCCATTACAACAGGAAAAGTTTATATTTTCAGAAGTCTGTCTCCTGTGTAAGTATTCTTTCTAAGTCCTTTATGGCAGGGGTGAGGAAACTTTTTTTCTACCAAGGGACATTTGAATTTTAAAAATATCATTCATAGGCCATACAAAATTATCAGCTTATAGCACTCAAGCAGTGGGAGATTGTTGTACCTTCCTTTCAGCTCATTGTCTGCAGTTGCCTTAGCAAATGATTTTGTGGGCCTTATACAGACAGGCTGGATGTTTCCCATTTCTGCTTTATGGAAATCAAAGAATGATTTGAGAGAGACCATTCATGGTTCATCACTGGCTATTTTAATAACCTGATGTGCCCTAGAGAGCTTCTGCCAAAATAAGATAATTACAGAAGAGACAGACACACCAGTAGCAAACTGCCACCTGTTTCCCAACCAGGCTATCCATTTTTCAGAAAAGGAAAAAAAAAAAGCAGAAGGCTATAGATTCCTGCTGTTTCCAACTAGTCTATTCATGCTATGTTATCCAAAGAGGGATTTAATTGTAGCCAAAGGCACATAGAACTGATTGTAGAATTCTAGGAGGGCTTTGTAGGCGTGCCCACCCTTATCTTTAACTATTTGGACTTTAGGTAGCAGGGTACTTTGGTACTTAAATCAAAAACTCTGAATTCCCAAATCTATCCTCCAGAGAAGGCTACCAAATGCTTTGCAGCCTCCCAGAGGAGGCACACATCCAGAAGATGGAGTGGAAGCGAGGAGAGAAAGAGAGTTGGATGATTAAGAGGTATAGGGCAGTGAAAATTCTGTTGAGAATTAGGTCATTTAGGTATCAGAGTATTAAAGAATAATGATCTCAGATCATTAGGAATGACACGCCAACAACTATATATATTCCTGTTGGAATAGACCTGTGATTTCATTAGTATAGGGAATTTCCAATGAGGAAAATTACTGTACCAAAGTTTATAGTCTTAGATGGCTTGAAATTACTCATTTAAGTCAAGTTACATTTGAAATTTGATTGTGTTACTGAGGAACAATAGGATGTCATTTTCATTAGGGAATTAGATGGATTAAATTACTTGAGAGGAGAAGCAGAAAAAAGGGGAAGTAAAAAGGGTGGGGGGAGGAGGTTGGAATATCCGGATGAGATACACTGCTACTTTAAAATTATGTATGCACGGACCCATCCAGGTCCCTCCCACTGTTAGAAGCAACAGATGTAAGCCAGGCTAGAGAGCAGACTGAGCTCTCGAGCTTCAGTTAGCAAAGTGTTTACTGTGCAGGGCACCTTACCTGGGAGCCCAAGTATTCCTTCCAGCATTCCTGCTGCTGCTCCGGCCTATTTGCTAAGAGTAACTGGGGATTGCTACAGGGTTGCTGGGCAACGGCAGACAGCGATCTATCTTCCTGGCGAGCCAGTTGTCAAACTGAGGGGACAGTACCACTCCTGTTGAAATGCAATAAATAACGGTAACTTTGCTTACTTCTCAGTACCACTATTTATGCAGAATTAGGCCCATGCTTAGCCCACAAATAACTACAAGTGTAAGTAAACCCTAGCCCGAGTCCCATTGCTGAATATTAAAGCATGAGACAGATGGTGATGGGTTTCTAATCAGCTTTAGTAAGGGCTAAATGGAGCAACACAGGCTGCAAGATAAGGGGGTAAGGGGCAAAGTGCTTTTCAAACTTCAAGTGTTAGATATTTGTGTGACATGTGGTGTAGATAGAACTCTCCTTTTCTTAAGTGGTGGTGGGATATTGAATATTAGTATCTTTGTGGAGAAATGGGACATCTAGTAACCTCTAGGAGTATTGTATAGAATTTGGTATTATGCCAAATGATATGAAGGTATTTGTGAATTTGAAAATTTCAAAAAAAAAATCAACTAATACAGAATTTTAAATATACCAGTAACAAAATTCTGAAATTCTGTTATGTATCTTTCTTAAAAGCATATATTAAATTTAACAGGAAGTAGCAGTTGTGTAAGCACAAATCATCTGAATAAGTTAATGAAAAGTAACTTAACCAAGGTGCTTTAGTCTTTAGATGTGTAATGTCCTTATAAAGGCAGTGCTTTTGGCATAGTAGCTACTTAATGATTGTTTGTACTTAGGAAACTTAAATTTTAGAAGTGTAGAGGAACTCATTTCAGACTTTTTTGCTTTTGATTCACAGCAACCATTTTGCCACCCATGTCTTCATCGTTGGTCAAGATCTTGGTATCTCTTCATTGTGAGAACATGTCCTATATTTTCCGAAAATGGAGCATCTCATCACCACTTAAAATTCATTGCTTCCAAGTGTTTGCAAGCTAGTGGCATTATTTATTTAGGAACACTTTATCAGGAGAACCCTTTTTTGTAAACATGAATTACCTAACTCATTCATGGGACTGTGGGTTCTTCTTACATGTCATTGGGACATTTATCCTTGCTTACTTCACTTTCATACCATTAGCTAGTTCACAGGGGCTTTTCCCAAGGCTTCAAAATATTGGAGCTTTAAAGAATGTTTCAATTGTGCCAACCCAAGCAATATGTGGACTAGTAGGCCGGAACGCTTTCTGTCAGAGCTCCACAGCTGTTCAAAGTATTCAATACTGTACCCAGAGGTTTTGTGTTCAAGAATGCCCATATAGATCTTCCACTCCATCCTACATCCCCCTTTTCTCAACAGGCCTCAGGAGCTGTATTACCAGAGACAAAAATGATTTGCATCCTGGATCCCCTACCAATTCTACAAGTTTTATTTTTGGTGATCTCAAAGATTGCTTTTTTTTGCGTCATTCTCCAAAGCTGGCGGCATCATTTGCTTTAGCTGTGTGGCTGAAACCTGAGCAAGAAGGTGTAATGTAAGTAGTGATGTGGGTATTTGCTTTCCTGATGCTCTGAAAAATCAGGAATAGGGATGATAACCGTGAGTTTCAAATTAGAAAGAAAGAAGGGCAAAACTTTGGAATTTTTCATAGAAAAGATAAACTCCCAGGATAAAAGACCAGCTTCTGTTTTAAATTACAAATTAAAAAAAAAAAAAAAGCTACCATAATAAAATGGAAAGAGGTCTCTGGTATCAGAGGACCTGAATTTAAATACCACTTCTGATGCTTATTAACTTTTTGATTTTTAGGCAAGTCTCTTAGCCTACTTGGACCTCAGTTTTTTCATCTGTAAAATGACCGCTCAAAGACTGCCTGAAAATTAAAATATAATTTCTATAAAATGCTGAGTTTTGTATATGAAACAAGTGCTCAAGGAAAAAAAAAAAACATGGCTGGAATGACAATGAAATGAATTCAATTTACACATTCATGCCTATCCTCTTATTTCAACTAAGATCTTTTTCTTATTACTGAAATGCCTGCCCTAGAGCAGCTTAGTCTTGGATGCTGATGAAACACATGTTGCAAAGTTATCAGATAGAAAAAAAATTGGCAGCTTCAAATTCCTGATTTCTAGATTTGTATAAGCAAGCCAAACCTAATAACATTTGTTCCCTATGGAAAACATTACTTTTGTCCTCTTCCCTGTCTGGTGCCTGTTTCTTCAATTAAGAAAATAGAGGTAATTGTGAACTATTCTCAAAGGCTTTTTTTACTGTCAGCCCAGTAACAATACCTTCAATGTGAAGCTGGGAAAGGGCCTACTGCTTCTTTTATGACCATTTTGTATTCTGATAGGGTCAAACTCCTGTTTTTTCTTTTCTTTTTCATTAAGTAAGTCACAAGCCTTCTTAATTTACTTATCAATAAATTTGTTTCCTCAATGTATTTTTCATCAGATTTTGATAATTTGGAAATGTGACCTAAACCTTTGACAGTATAGTCAATGTCAGCATAGGTTTTAGGGGAAGTTTTCTGGAAAGTAAATGAGGTTGAAAATGTACCAGATGATTATTTTAAAATACTGAGTGGAAGCGGGTAGTTTTTAATTCATTTTGAAACTTGGAGTGAAAGTGGTCCCCAATCTACTTTTACCTGCCATTTCCTTTAAAAAAAATGTTTAAAATCCCTGTAAATCATAACTTAGCTTATACAGTTAAAGGCTGAGGTGTTTTGGAAGAATGTCCCTTGACAGAGCTGAGATAAAATGTTCCTTTCTCTACTCACACTGACACCTTTATGCCAATTTCACCTGCCATTGGCATAATTTCACATAGACAAGATAGAGCAGAATTCACTAAGGAGGGATCATGAGGTCTTTGGTTTTGAGTGTTTCATGCATCAAGGTCATTTCCATTCTCAAAACCATGATACCTATGGGGAATGGGGGAAATTTCGGGGTGTTTGCACTAGATAAGTAAAATAAACAAAATGTGGATTATCCAATTATTGTTTATCCAGGAACAGAATAAATCCAGTTCCTAAATATTTTGCTACCTGCCTTCCTCTCACATTTATTATCTACCAAGCTAGTATGTTTACAAGCAAACAAAATAGCAAGGAAGACAATCAATAACATATTAAGAAAAGCATTTTCAGTAAGCTTTGGGAAATAAGGCTGCATGTGGTAAACACATTCTTGAGTAATGGTCAAACCTCAATTCTCACTTGTGGATTTAAATTCAAGAAAATGAATGAAGGAAAATGTTTCTTGGATTGCTTGAGTATATGGTACACAGAGACAGGGGGCTAGAAAAGAATTTTAGAGATCTTTCTCTTCTGCATCTGATTAAGAAATGGTAAATAACTAGAGATGTAAAAACAAAATAGGAAATTTGGGATTTACATAGAACTTTTATTTTGAATTGCTCAAAATTCTTAATCTTTTCAGGTAACAATGTATAATTTAAAATGTGACATTTCTTCCTTACAACTTTGTTGTAAAAGAATTTTTATGTGTATATGTCTATATATATTTTACACCTATATAGATATACATACACACACATATATATCATATATATAGATTTTAAAATGTAATTTTAAAAGCCACCTCTCCTTTTTTCCCCTTAACCCTGGCCTGTCCATTCCCCAGCAACAATACAATCTTACCTTCATTTAGTAAACTCTAGATGACTCAAATTTTGCTTCCTATATTGAACAGCACTTACTCCACTTTCCTCCTTAATCTCTGACATTGGAAGGACTGCTCTATTGATGGTTTGTCAATTTGCCTATAATGGCTTGGTTAACATCTTAACTGCTTCTAATTTGCCAACAGAGAGTTCCTTCTAAATTAATACTTTACCTACCCCAATCATAGAGAAAAACAATTTAACAGAAGGTGAATGCCTTAAATTAAAATGAAAATGCTTTTTTCTTGAGAGATGAACAATCTATTCCCAACATAAAATATGATCAAAGGAGAGTTATCAAAGAAGAGTATGACATGATTGGGGAAAAAACTAATTTCTTAGCAATTCCTAACTCAAATTTTTATAATGGCTTGAAAAGAGCTTAAACTAATACTTAAGCCCTAGTTCTAATCCTACCTTTGTCATTATCAAAATATGTGAGTTTGGGTAAGTCACTTAATATATCTATGACACAGTTTCTTTACCTATTAAATGTGTGTGTGTGTGTGTGTGTGTGTGTGTGTGTGTGTGTGTGAGGCAATTGGGGTTAAGTGACTTGCCCAGGATTACATGGCTAGGTGGTGTTATACCTTATCTATTCTATATAAATTATAAATTATTCTAATATAGTAGATAGAATACTAGACTTGATCTTGAAGACATGGGTTTGAATCTTACCTATATGACAATGGTCAAACCATTTAATCTCTGAGTCTCATTTTTTTTTTCTTTAAAACAGTAATAATATTTTTTGGTACCATATGAGGATGTTGTGAGGCTCAAATGAGATAATGTATATAAAATATTTTGTAACCCTTAAAGTGCTATGTAGTGGTGATTATTCTTAATTCTAATGAAATGATTTTGAAAGTAGTTAATAATAGATAAATAGAAAATCCCCATACCAAAATGATGATGGTAATGAAGACTGAAATGTTTAAACTATCTATGAAGTATTATTGATTTCTTCACTGATCCTGTTAAACATTAAGAACCAGGCATTGGTAAGTCTATACTCCACAGGATATTCATGTACTTTACACCAAAGAGTAGAATGTTGAGTGGAGAACACCAAATTCTGTATAGTTTTGAAAGAGTTGGTGACCTCCATCCCCTAATTTCTTTTGCAGGTAGCAGTGCTCTTTTCATTAATCTAGAAATATGGTATGTGTGAATGAATTTATTTAATAACATTCTCTTAGAATCAATGTACTTATCATGTTTTCCATAATATTTGAAAGACCATTGATCAGTATTCAAACTTAGATCTTTTATAACCTGTGGATGTGGTCCAGCTAGGTCAGAGGATTTGATTCATGAAAGACAATTAGGTGCTTTTTTTTTTTTTTTTTTTTTTACTATTTCCTTATTTGTATTGTCAATTTCATAGTAGCCATTGTTGTTTTGACCTTTCCATTCCAAAGATCATTTCTAGGACCATTTTCCGTAATTGAAATACATAGGGCAGAGTCCTCATGAGACATGGCTGCTATTTTCTCTACCATTTTATGTTAAATGAATTTCCATTTTCCAATGAATAAAACAATTTAAAATCAGATGTAAATTATGTTCAGATAATCTTGGTTTCTTTGTCATTGGATTACTCATGCCTCTGTATCTTTTCACAAGTCAATAAGGACTTATGAAGAATTCTACTATGTACCACACAAATATAAATCAAGAGCTTAGTCTAGATATTTGTTAAGACTGAGCTTCATCTTGGAATCATCATTTTGAACTGTGATCTTAGTTTTTCCTATTATTTCCTGGTTGTTATCATCAACTTTGTGATAGTCATGTATTGACAATCTCTTCTTGCTAATGAATATACTAATATCTTAGAACTCAGATCTTGGCATTTTGTACTTAGAGTAAAACCTCCATAAATTTCTTTTGGAAACCGTTTCTCACTGTCATGGAAATAGGCTAGGTTATGTAGAAGAGACATTTTTTGAAGAGAGCATGTCCACTGAAAAATGTTCTCAAATCACTTTGGCCAAAAGGCCCCTGCCTGACAAAACTTACATTTGAAATCTCTATGTTGCTGGCCAAAATATCACTGTTGTTAGTCCTACAACTCTATGGATTTTGCCTATTGTAGTATTTTATTGACTTTTACCCTACAGTCTTATATAAAAGATCCATCAGAGTAGTGTATAAATTTGAACAACAATGATTCTTTGGCTTATTATATATATATATATATATATATTGTATATATATACATATAATATGTGTATATATATATAAAATATATATATGTATATATATATATATATAAAATTATAACTTTTTATTGACAGAACCCATGCCTGGATAATTTTTTACAACATTATCTCTTGCACTCACTTCTATTTCGACTTTTCCCCTGTCTCCCTCCATCCCCTCCCCCAGATGGCAAGCAGTCCTATACATGTTAAATATGTCACAGTATATCCTAGATACAATATATGTGTGCAGAACTGAACAGTTCTCTTGTTGCACAGGATGAATTGGATTCAGAAGGTAAAAATAACCCAGGAGGAAAAACCAAAATGCAAATAGTTTACATTCATTTCCCAGTGTTCTTTCTTTGGGTGTAGCTGCTTCTGCCCATCAGTGATCAATTGAAACTGAGTTAGATCTTCTCTTTGTCAAAGAAGTCCACTTCCATCAGAATACATCCTTATACAGTATCATTGTTGAAGTATATAATGATCTCCTGGTCCTGCTCAGTTCACTCAGCATCAGTTCATGTCTCCAGGCCTTTCTGAAATCATCCTGCTGGTCATTTCTTACAGAACAATAATATTCCATAACATTCATATACCACAATTTACCCAACCATTCTCCAATTGATGGGCATCCATTCATTTCCCAGCTTCTAGCCACTACAAGCAGGGCTGTCACAAACATTTTGGCACATACAAGTCCTTTTCCCTTCTTTAGTATCTCCTTGGGGTATAAGACCAGTAGTAGCACTGCTGGATCAAAGAGTATGCACAGTTTGATAACTTTTTGGGTATAATTCCAGATTGCTCTTCAGAATGGTTGGATTCGTTCCCAACTCCGCCAACAATGCATCAGTGTCCCTGTTTTCCCACATCCCCTCCAACATTCATCATTATTTTTCCTGTCATCTTAGCCAATCTGACAGGTGTGTAGTGGTATCTCAGCGTTGTCTTAATTTGCATTTCTCTGATCAATAGTGATTTGGAACACTCTTTCATATGAGCGGAAATAGTTTCAATTTTATCATCTGAAAATTGTCTGTTCATATCCTTTGGCCATTTATCAATTGGAGAATGGCTTAATTTCTTATAAATTGGAGTCAATTCTCTATATATTTTGGAAATGAGGCCTTCATCAGAACCTTTAACTGTGAAAATGTTTTCCCAGTTTGTTGCTTCCCTTCTAATCTTGTTTGCATTAGCTTTGTTTGTACAAAGGCTTTTTAATTTGATGTAATCAAAATTTTCTATTTTGTGATCAGTAATGATCTCTGGTTCATCTTTGGTCACAAATTTCTTCCTCCTCCACAAGTCTGAGAGATAAACTATCCTATGTTCCTCTAATTTATTTATAATCTTGTTCTTTATGCCTAAATCCTGGACCCATTTTGATCTTATCTTGGTATACGGTGTTAAGGGTGGGTCCATTTTGGCATAGGATACTGATCCTGATGTTGTCTGTTATCAAACACCTGGCCATTAACTACCAAGATAGACGTCCATTAGCATCCTAATAACACTCTTCAACCCTTTCTGGAAAGTAGAGTTTTGCCGCTTTGTAACTCAGAGGAAAGAGGATAAATGTCTGAATTCAGAGCTCAATTTTCCTTCTTTTGACCCAGAAGATTTTTAACTGGACAGTCACAAATGTTTAGATGTCTGCAGCAAAGGGGATCTGAAGAGCCTGGCTATGTGATAAGGTCAGAAAGGGCCTTTATCTCTTGATAGCTGTTATGGATATAGACCAGATTCCTAAAGTGCATCTGAAAACACTTCTGTTATGGCAAAATGACTTAGGAGTATTTAAAGGTGCTCTAGTTCAGAGATTAGATATTGTCTTCAAACAAGATTGCCTTAAGTTTAGAAATGCACAGAATGTCTAATGGCCTTTGACAGGGGTATCAACTAACTTGGGTTAAGACAGGTTGATGATGGGGCAAGCACCAATTGTAGCTGTCCATTTCATTGTGGGAGTTAAATAGAGTGATTCAGACTTTAGGGCTAACAGTTTAGAGCCTTCCATGGGCACTAAATTCTCTTTATATGAAAAGAAAGGAAAAGAAAGATGTGCGCTGGTGACTTAATACCCAGTCGGGATATACTGTGTTGTGCAGCTTCGTATAAAAGAAATAGCAACGGAACTAATGAGCCAATATCCTAAATGTTAGTTTTGCAGAATGATTTCAGCCACTTTATTTCCTGTCATGAATCTCTAGTGAAGGATGGTGAGAGTCTAAAGAACATGATATAAATTAAATATTCTCTCATTTTTTCCCCAAGGATTTTTGTTGTTGCTAAACCAAAAATAATTCAATTGTGTATTTTTATTCTTAGCTCTTTGTCACTGTACTTCTGAGTGATATTTGGGGTTGGCTTGACATATGTACTTTGCACAGTTTCTTTGTGTGTTTGGTTATATGCTGACTTTTTTTCTTCTTTTCTGGTTGCTTCCTAAGGTGTGTTATCGAAAAGGCCGTGGATGGGCAGACTGTGTTCAAACTTACAATCTCTGAGAAAGAGACCATGTTTTATTATCGCACAGTAAATGGCTTGCAGCCTCCAATAAAAGTAATGACACTGGGGAGAATTCTTGTGAAGAAATGGATCCATCTTAGTGTGCAGGTGAGTAAAATAAAAAGTATTTAACATTTGGTTAAACACAAAGATCTATCTTTCTTTTAGCCTCCATTTAAATGGCATGTGTTCCCAACTCCCTTAACAGAATTTCCCTTCTTTTTGGATATTTTATTGTATTTAAGAGGTAACTTTGAGGAGAGGGACCCAGGAAATATTTAAATTATTAACAAATCTTTGATTATCAGCTTTTCTTCCTTGAAAGTTAACTATAAGAATATTCAGAGAAAATAAAGTAAAATACTTTTTAGGGAGTATTAGCCATTTGGAGGTCATTTAAAATATTTTCCTCTGGGTATATTTGAATTCTACTTCAAAATAAGGCTTTTTAAGTCTTTAATACTGCTCTTATAATTATCTTATAATTTATAGATATATTCAAGTCCTGTGCTTGATTTTTTTTTATCAGCTATCATTTCTCAGAAAACATTCTGAAATAGTGTGAATAAAACTTGGCTGTTGGAGTAAAACGTTGACCTTAGAACTAATAAATTCAGATGTGCTGCTGCCTTATTACTTTAGTTGTCAATTACATTTTGTATTGGCCTTAGAAGTTAAAGGCTGGGCTAGCTATGAGAAGTCATATAAGAAACTTGATATTTACAGACCTGAGACAAAAAAATGGAATTTTTGCTTTTTGTTCCTTTAGGCTATTGCTAAATGGCCCTGTACTGCCAGGGGCATCTTTTTTCCTTTCATGATAGAGAGGCCATATCTGTATAATGTAACTCCTAGAATTCATTCTGCTTAAAGTGGCTAAGAATGAGGGTTAGATGAATCCTAAATGATGACTATATTTGTTGTCTAGTACCTCCAGTGAAAATAAACTTTTTTTTTCCTGACTTTTAACTGATGAGGTCTGTTTATTAAGTGAGATACTTATTTCATATTTTTAAAGATCATTATGAGATTATTTAAGGATCTTGGAAAGATATTAATTCATAAAGACATATCTCAGTGGAATAGCATTCTAGGAGTCTGACTTATGACCCTCCTCTTACACACCTGATCTACTTAATGTTAGATGTAAAAGATAGGTCAAGAGTTTCTTTCCCTCGCAAGGTTTTTCAGCCTTACTTCTTTAAATAGTATATCTATATAAATGACTCCTAAATCTGTATGTCAGCTTGGAGTTCTGTTCTGAGCTCCAGACCCATCCATATAACTGCTTCTATTAGATACCTTGGACAAATATCTCACCATCACCTAAAACTCAATATATTCAAAGCCAGGCTTATTATCTCTTCTCTAAAATATGCTCTTCTATTTGTCCTTATTTTTGTGGCCTCACAATTCAATCAGTCCCTACCTCCTCAGCCTCTTTCCACTGGTATTTGCATTTCTGGCACGTGGCACAATGTATAGTAAATGCTTATTGACTGATTGACTGATTAGGTGCAATGAACATCGGATTGAACTTATTGTCAGCATTGTCATATACCAGTTGTGTGACATTGGGCAAATCACATGTCTGGGTTTTACTTTCCTTATCTGTAAAAGAAGGGAGGATGGATCACATAAAATACAAGATTGTCTTCAACTCTAATTCTGTGATTATGTGAGTGTATATGTGTATTTGTAAATACATATAAATATTTTATAAATAAATATGTATATATCTCCAGCTGTAACTGATTATATGAGTGTATGTGTATATATATATATATGTAAATAAATATGTGTGTATACAGATGTATGTGTATATATATATATTTCACTATCATTATTATTGTTATGCCATTATGAGAATAATCTACTAAATAGATCTAGTTGTGTGATGTGATCGACACATATGAGTTCTTTCAGACTGTCTTACTTTACTCTTTATATCTCTTGGATCTTGCACAGTGCTTTGCATATAGTAAGTATATAATAAATGCTTTTCACCATTTGTCATATTCCTATGCACAAAAAAATCAATGACTCCTCCTCAATAAAGTTGAAATTCCTTTCTTGTGATTAAAGATGGCCCATGATTCTAACAACACACAAGTGATCACTTTTGCTCAAATGTGCAGCTATTTTTATAGCCTAATGTTATTTTATTCTCTTCCCCATATTCTATGATATAGGCAGAGGAGATTACTCTTTGTTCCTGATTTCTATTCCTACTATACCTAGATTCTCATTTCCACTTTTTAAAAAAAATCTATTGAATTCCTAAGTATTGTCTAAATCTCAAAATGGTTATTTTCTTTCCATAAAGCTTTCTCTACCCCCTGCTCTACTATCACAATATTTTTTCCTTTCAGAGAAAGGGTTTGTTTTTTTAAGGGTTGCCTTATATTCATGTGTTTTTCATTTATTTTTGTTTATCATTTCTTCGCAGTATGTTATAAGGTCCCCAAGTCAGGAATCATATCTGATCTATACTTTGTATGATCTTCAGCTGCTAGCATATTGCCTTGCATATAGTATGTACTCAAATATTGATTGAATTAATGATTACACATAGAAAGCAGGTTTTTCTCTGTGCTGATGGGCTCAGAGGAAAAAGACATGGTTGATGTTCTACTTTGTGATATTAAAAAAAAAAAAGCAAACTAATCACCACTTTGTCTGCAAGTAGTTGCCATATGTTAGTTTATCTTGAGGTGGCTGGATTTGTATGCATCTACCATTTTTTTTTTCCTGAGGCAATTTGGGTTAAGTAACTTGCCCAGGGTCACACAGCTAGGAAGGGTTAAGTGTCTGAGATCAGATTTGAATTCAGGTCCTGCGGCTTCAGTGCTGGTGCTCTATCCACTGAGCCACCTAGCTACCCCTGCTACCACCTCTTTTTTATAAATGTTCAGTGCAATGGAGTTAGGTTGCAATATGAAAATTGCTAAAAATAGAAACTGGGAACAAAACTATATAGAAGACTATATAGAAGATGTCAGACAGATGGATTTGTTGCTTATTTAGTGCTGGCAGTTTAAAAAAGGCAACAACAATCACAACAAACTTTGGACTTGCCTTTATTTTGCCTGATTATATCTGGGTAACTTGGTCATGTTTTGGCAGACAGTAGTACATTAAAAGCTTTAGAAAGAAAGTTCAAAATCTAAATGCAAAGAGGTAACCAAGACTGAATTACTCTCCTGGGAGCAAAATGCTCTTAGAGTGCCTATTGAAATCAGCATTATCATTTCAATACATGTCAAATATGAGTCATTTCCTAGTTTAGGTAAAATTTCTTTATAAATCTTTAAATCTTCCACTTCTTTCAAGAAAAGGTTAAAGTACTTATGATTTAATGAGACCGCTTTACATCATAACTGTTTGACTATCAAGAGAAAACTTGTCCTTTCCAATTTGTGAACTCCTTTTATTTTTTGCTTGATCTTTTTTTAAAAAATGCTTTGCATCTGATATTAAAATCACAGAATGAAGCAGCCATAAAAAGTAAAAAACCATTAGATTCATTCAATTTATGAGAATTTGGAGAACATTTATACGTATGCATAATTTTCTAAAGTAAATTCCACATATGATTGTCTTAATTTATATTAAAGACAAATTAGGGAGTAATAATTTGATTTGCAAAATGAAACATTGAATTCCTTTAATAGCTAGCTAGCTATCCTAGCTCATTTAAAATATGACAATTTTTAATGGCTTAAATTATTGGCAACTTTTGAGGAGCAGATCTATTGTGTTTCTTTAAAGATGATGGAAAACAATAAAACAAAATATACTGGAGTGGAAATTGGCACACTTAAGCTCTAACACTTACTGGTTATGTGGTACTAGATAATTGACCTAACTTTTCTAATCTTCACTTTCCTCATCTAGAAAGTAAGGGGGAAGATTTGGAGGACTTCAAAGTTTTTTTTCTCTTAAAACCCATGAAATTCTAATTCTACTGTTTAATATAAGGCACTCATGCAAAATATTCTACTAGTCTTACCAAAAAGAATCTTTTTTACTTTTTTTAAACTTTTAAATTGGTGATGGAGATTATAAGAGAGAGAAAATAAGTGCTTATAAATTGAAAAATTAAATAAGGTTAAAAATAATATTTTGATGTACAAGAATATATCATGAATTCAGATTAATGGGAGGAATCCCTCCAAAATAAGAAAATAGTTTATTGCTTTTCCATAAATAGTCATGCAAGTGAATACACTTTTATTTAATTTTTTAAAAAAAGAAAAACTGAGTCTCCACTAATCTGGAAGTGCAGCAGTCATTTACAATCTGATGCTAATAGTGATGATCAGCATGAAAACTTTAACTATCTTCCTCTTTCTCATTTCCCCCCTCCTCATGGAAACTGGGCTGGTTTGCCTCTTCTCAAGAAGTCTGATCAGTTTCCACTCCAGGGTGCTCAACTTATTGGACAACAATTGTTGTCCAACTTAGTGTGGACACCTCAATCAGTTTTAGCCTTATTGCAGTTAAAACCTCCCTAACTTGAATGATCTAACAGTTTTAGCTTTCCCCCAATTATAGGTGTTCTAGAGCATCATTGCCTGGCCACACTTTAAAAAAAATTACTTAAATCCTATTCTGGTGCTGTATTATATGATATTACCAATCCTGAGTCAGCATGGGATATTTGAATTGTCATTAGACTAGGAAGCAGAACACCTGGGTTTAGATCCCAGTGCAGCTATTAACTATGTGGTCTTAGCAAGTACTTTATCCTTCTAGGCTTCTTTTGTAAAATAATGAGGTTGAAGTCAAGTATTTCTAAGACTTTCCTCCCCAAAATTGCTATTATTCCATGATTCTAATTTATTAATTACAAACAGAGGCTGCTTAGAAAAACATGGAGAGACCTCTATGAGATAATGAAGAGTGAAATGAGCACAACCAAGACAAACACTGTATATGGTAACAGCAGTATTCTTTTGAGAACAATTTTGAGCAACCAAGTTATTTTATTTTATAAATGCCCAAATTAATCATGAAGATACTATTTGAATCCAGAAAAAAAGAACTCATATGTGTGTGTGTGTGTGTGTGTGTATGTATGTATGTATAAAGGTAACCATATCAAAATTTGGAGTGGGGAGGAGAAAAAGTAACTTTCTTGGTGACTTTGTATATTTGAAAGGAAAAAGCAATTTGTACATAATATGTTTATAATTTCAGATGGTCCTCTGTTATAGAAATACTTTGTTATGGAAATGCTTGTTTTATTTCTTAAATTCAGAATAAGTAAAGAAAGAAACAAAGGCTGCCTTCACTGTTTCTTTTAGCTAGCTCATTCAGTGCGATATAGAAACTGGATATAGCTCAAATTATTGCTAATTCTGCTATAGTGAAGCCTGAATTTATTATTTCTATTTTTTTTTTTTACAAATAGATCTAAGAAAAGTAAGACTCAACTTTCTCTGTCAGGGTAGCTAGAATTATTCAGAAAACTAGTTGAGTTTTAAAAGACACTGTAATGTGGTAAACAGAGCATGAATCAGCAAATTTGGTTTTTGGACTAAATCTTATAAAATTTGTTATATTTTTTTGGTCAGGGCTTCATTTTCCTTTTAATAAAGTAGAAGTAATATTTTTTTTTTATTTCAAAAGGAAAGACATGAACATTCAAATAAAGGACTAATTTAGGATGTTTGCTTAAGAAAGACTGAAAATAAAATGTGGGTGTTTGCTTTGCTAAACAAAAGATACTGATGTCTAATACTGTAACATTGAAAGAGCTAACAGTTTCTATCCCAGAACTAGCATTTTGAAGGTTCAACCTGTTGGAACATGATTAGTTTTTAAATTAATATTCATTTAGGGACTTGAAGCTGACATGATTGCCAATTTAAATTTCACTTTGGGGTTTAATATATTGGCTATTTCAAATTATATCAAGCTGAAATTTGTTATGCCAATTTTTTTGTACTAAAACTGGTAAAAAATCAATTCAGACTTTTTTATTATCAAATGGGGAAAACTAATAATGGTAACAGAGTTTTTTTAAGCTTAACCTTCAAAATGAATCAGTACATTCTATAATCACTATAGGATAGATACTCTTGGTATCCTTTAGGAAAAAAAAATATAGTGTGAAATAGAGAAAGGAACTTGATTTAGGTAATTGGCAGTGAAGTTAGGGGTAAAAACAACTTCTAAGGTGATTGGCATTTAGTTACATGTCATTTTAAAGGTAGTATAGGCCTAGATTTCTCTATTAAAACAGTTTTTCCCCCTTAAGCAATTCCGCACATTATATAGGACAAACATTGTTAAGGAATCATCAGCCTAGGCAGCCTTCTAGCAACTGTTCTGAAATGCAATAAAACAATTACTATAATTTGAACCTGATGAAATACTGCAATCGTGGTGCCAACCAATGACTTTGTAACAGGGGACTGTTAACATACTCTGGGCAATTTTGAGAGCTCCTCAATAGATGGAAAACATGAGAGCAGCAAAAGGTTCTAATGCTTCCCTGTGTAGAAAAAGAATATTTGCTCAATTTGATAAAATGAATGTCAAAAACACATGGGCAAATACAGTTTTAGGAATCAATAGATGAAGAATAGGAGTTTCATATTCACCAACTGTTTGTTTACAAAATATGTTCTTTTGATTTATGCATTTAATCTGAAAGAGGAAAACTATTGATAGTTCCAGTGAAAAAGAAAATGTAATCCAACCAGCATTTGTTAGAATAGATAAACCTTGAGTCTAAATTAATCTCTGGAGCGTATGCCCATGTGCACACTTCATATAAGTATTTCCAGGTACCTATTGATTACTGGAAATAAAATGGTTCATACAGCCTTATGAAAGCTTCTTCATTCACTGCAACAAACCCTGAGATTTTTAAGGGAACTCAGAAAATGAATCTTAAGCTTTGCTCTTGCCCTATTATTGCCTCTAACTGAACATAGTACTATGCATAAATGGAAATTTACCCATTTCTGGAAATTTTACTATTTGTGACTTGAGTGAGATGAGTTGGCTCAAGTTTGGATTGATCATATAGGTTTATTCAAAACCAAAAGAAGTCACTTGAGAAACCTTTAGTTAAGCTCTTACTGTGTGCCAGGCACTAGGCTAAGAGCTGGGGGTGGGAAAGAAACAGAAATATATCATCCCTGACCTCAAGGACCTCACATTCTAATAGGGGAGGCAATATGAAAAAGTCTATATATTTAGAAAATATAGAGAGAGGAAATGACTAAGGAATCTTAATGGGAAGGCACTGAGTGGGATGGTACACAAGGAGAAGTCTCCTGTGGAAGGTTGGATTTGAGCAAGATCTTAAAGGAACTTTTTAGGTAGAGGAAAGAAGGAAAATTTTCTTAATTACTAATAACCTCCCTTCCAAACTACTTTGTATTTAATTATGTAGCATATAGTTGTTTTTTAATTAATTTTATATTTTTAAAATTGGTCTCCATTATCATTGCTTGTGAATAGTAAGTATTTCTTTATACTTGTATTTTTAGTGCCTAGCCCATAGGAGATTTTTAATACACTATCCAGGGTACTTAATCATAATACACTTCTCTGTTATCATGCTTCAATATGTATTCTCTTCTTCAATTCCCCCCTCCTCTGAATGTAAGTTACTTGAGAATATACATTATCTCTCTTTTGTATCTTTTTCTAAAACTTGATATAGTACATTGTACATTTTAAGTGCATGATAAAACTTTTTTTTTTCATTCAGATATGTTGAATTTTGAAAGATCTGAAATTTATCACAGTAGTTACTATTAAAAGATCGTAATCACTCCATGGTTCAGGAGGTGATTCTCATGAGTTCCATGTTCCCAAAATTCATTCAGATATGTGTGTGTGTTCACTTGAGCAGAAAGATACTCTTTTGAAAAAGTGAATTTGTGAGGAAATATGATATATTTGGATGAAATAGAATCTTTAAAATATTATTTTATTCTTATTTATTTTTCTGTTATGCTGTTGTTTGTTGTGTCCATCTTTTCATGACCTGATTTGGGGTTTTCTTGGCAAAGATACTATAGGAGTTGCCATTTCCTTCTCCAGATCATTTTATAGATGAGAAACTGAAGCAAGCAAGCAAGTGATTTGCTTGGGATCACACAGCTAATGTCTGAGACTAGCTTTGAATGTAGGTCCTCCTAACTTTAGACTTGATGTTTTATGTACTGTGCTACCCAGCTGCCCCATTATTGATATCCTATGTCTTTTATTTGCTTCTTAAAAAAAAAAAAAACAATACTGAAACCCAGTTTTCTTATCTAGCAAAACATTTTTTTGTAATAATAATTGAAAAAAATCTTAGAGGAAAAAATAATCATTGAACCCATAATTAATGATTCTTTCTGACAGTACATCTTTCTATATCCATTGTCTACCACTAGTACCACCACTGTGGAAAGGGAGGGATGTAGACTCTCCTTATGATGAATATGTTAACTATGAGATTTTAGAGCTTAGGGATTTTAGTGATTATCTAATTTAATATTATATAGATGAAGAAACAAAGTTGCAGATGAGTTGTGATTTGCTCAAAGGAAAACTACCAACTGTGGCAGAGCAACTGTGGCAAGTGGCAGAACAAAGACTCTTGATTTGGTCCAGTGTCCTTTCCATTATATCCTAGTACTTCTCTAGTATTTGGTAGGCCACAAATCTGGATGAGGTCCATATACAATAGAAACTTGAGTATTTCCCATTCTTGATGTAACTTATAGATGATATCTATATCAAAGAACCATGCTTTTTTATTTTTTATTTAATAGCCTTTTATTTACAGGTTATATGTATGGGTAACTTTACAGCACAAACAATTGCCAAAAATTGTTCCAATTTTTCACCTCTTACCCCCCACTACCTCCCCCAGATGTAAGGATGACCAGTAGATGTTAAATATATTAAAATATAAATTAGATACACAATAAGTATACATGACCAAACCATTATTTTGCTGTACAAAAAGAATCAGACTCTGAAATATTGTACAATTAGCTTGTGAAGGAAATCAAAAATGCAGGTGGGTATAAATATAGGAATTGGGAATTCAATGTAATGGTTTTTAGTCATCACCTAGAGTTCTTTCTCTGGGCATAGCTGGTAAAGAACCATGCTTTATTAAAATAATTACCAAAGCACAGCAATAGCAGCATTTATTATATACCTATGTGCTAAGTACCATATTAAGTTGCAAGAAAAATTTGCTGTAAAGATTTTTTCCCCTCAATTAACTTTCTTTCCATATGTACCACTTTTCCTTTCCTCTTTCAAAAATAATAGCATAGAATAAAACTCAGTCTAGTGTTTGACTAATTTAACTTCCTTTTCATCTCCTGAAGACGTTAGGATTCAAAAGGAATGATGGTCATTTCTCCCCCATTAGAACATAAGCACTTTATCATCTTTTAACCCTTATAAATTGTTCAAATGTTATTTACTTTTCTAGAGTTCTCTTGTCCATTTGCCTTTCAAAATTTATACTGTGTTATGATGTTCTCATGAGGAATCCTTAAAAATTCTTAAAAACCTCCTTCTTTTGCTACTTAGAATTATACTGTTTTGTTGACTGTATTTTTTTTTTGTAAATCTGTATCTTCTGCCCTCTAAAATTGTATTCCAAAAGATCTTTCCTGTCACCTTAGCCAATCTGAAAGGTGTGTAGTGATAACTTCTATTTTCTTCTAATTTCAATCTTTTGATTTATTCTATTTGCTTTTGTCCTAATTTTTTTCTTCTTTCCTGTACTCTTTGAGTTTTGATGGCTCCATTGTATGTGTGTATATATATATATATATATATATATATATATATATATATAAAACAAATCATTTAGATAAGAATTTCTAATTTTTGCTCCAAAGTTTTTTTCAAGTTTTAACCTTCCAAACTTTCATTTTATTGGTACTTTTAAAATCTCTTGTTTCATTTCTTCATCTATTTTTTCAGTTTTTGTATCCAATTCACTTTTTTTCTCTCAGATTCTACTTGTAATTATGAGATTACTCTCTTCTTTCTTGGACTTAATTCATAGTATTTTTATATTATATATGATTTTCTATTTAGCCATATTTTTGGCTTTAGATCTTGGTTTGGGATTTTGTGTTTGGGCAAGTCTTTTCTAGACATCTCAGATGGGTTAGATAGATCTTTATAGTTTGAACACTACTGCTGCTAGTGATCCACAGGGATAGATGTAATAGTTTTCTGCCCCCTACCTTAGTTACTGGCTTCTGCCTCTTGTTCTTGGTGGCCTATTGCAGGTCTTGGCCTTGAATATTCCCAATGGGGGTTCTGATCTTTGCTCAATCCTAATAAGTCCCGGAGGGATGCTGGAGATCATGCTGATTTCAGGCCAGGAAGTGCCCTGATACTGCCACCCAGGAGGTGAATTGGCCCTGTCTCTTGATATGGCTTCCAGTACTCCAGTTACTCCCTTCTGGTTTCTGTCTTCAACTTAATCTATTGGAATTGGTTCTATTTTTGCTTCTGTTCTCAGAGACCAGTGTCAGAATGTGAGTTAAAGTCTCTGATTACTGACTTGGAAACCTTCTTCTCAAAGAATGGGCCAACTGGCTTGAACTCTTGTTTGCTGGAGTTCAAATTTGCTTTCATGATGCACCTTCTCTTTCAGCCCCATCTGGCTTGTGGCTAGTTTATCTGACTCTCCAAGCAGACTTTCTACCAGCCTCCACTGGCTTCTTGCCTATTTTTTTTTTTTTTTGTATGCTATAAACAAGATGGGGGAATTTATTTCTGATTCTTATTAGTTTACTTTGTCATGGTGCTTTTGGAGACCTTTTTCAGCTATTTCCTGGGATTATGTGCTAGATCTTTGACCTTTCAAATCTCTATCATAATCATATATCCTCTAATGTAATTTGCACTCTTGATATGACATGCCATATTCCAAATGAAAAAAAAATGGAAAATAGCTTAAATAAGAATTAACTCTTTAATCAACAGACTGAAGTTAACCTCCCTTATCTGTGGCATATACTTTGGTATAACTCAGCTTATGCTTTCTAAAACATATCTTCTCTAATAATCATAAAATTATCTGTAGATTTAAATGAATAATTCAAAATTTAAATTTCAAATAATACAAATTGTGCCCATGGGATTTATGTTTAGTATAGGGTGCTAGAATAGAAATTGTGTGAGAAAGAAGACATTTTTTGCACAATAGTCCATGGTTAAAAGCATACAAGGTGGTATATATATATATATATATATACAGTTCATATATATATATGAACTGTACTTCACTATTCATTCCATTTTTGTGACAAACTGAAAAAGAGACTTGAGGCAAATATTTGGATAATTTAAAACACAATAAAAAGAAATTCACTTGAAATTTCAAGATATGAAATTATTTGAATTTTCCTCTCTTACTTGGAACATTATCCAATTTTTCTATATCAACATTTGGAAAATCCCTGTTAAGAAATCATATAGATAAATAAGACCAAAATATATATCTTCATGTCAGTTTTCTAGATATTTATAAGAATTTTTTCCTTGAAAATTGATATCAAAGTGATTTTTTAGCAGTCTATCAGCAGAAAGAGTGCTATAGCCCTGTCCTCAAAGAATTTACATTTTTTTTTTTACTATCTTTTTTTAAATTATAGCTTTTTATTTACAAGATATATGCAGGGATAATTTTTCAGCATTGACAATTGCAAAACCTTTTGTTCCAACTTTTCCCCTCCTTCCCCCATCCCCTCCAATGGTAGGTTGACCAATACATGTTAAATATGTTAAAGTTTAAGTTAAATACAATATATGTATATATGCCCATACAGTTATTTTGCTGTACAAAAAAAATCGGACTTGGAAATAGTGTACAATTAACCTGTGAAGGAAATAAAAAATGCAGGCAGACAAAAATAGAGGGATTGGGATTTCTATATAGTGGTTCATAGTCATCTCCCAGAGTTCTTTCGTTGAGTGTAGCTGGTTCAATTCATTCCTGCTCTATTGGAACTTATTTGGTTCATCTCATTGTTGAAGAGGGCCATGTCCATCAGAATTGATCATCATATAATGTTGTTGTTGAAGTATATAATGACCTCCTAGTCCTGTTCATTTCACCCAGCATCAGTTCTCTCCAGGCCTTTCTGAAATCATCCTGCTAGTCATTTCTAACAGAACAATAATATTCCATAATATTCATATACCACAATTTATTCAGCCATTCTCCAATTGATGGGCATCCATTCAGTTTCTGGCCCACTACAAAGAGGGCTGCCACAAACATTCTTGCACATAAAGGTCCCTTTCCCTTCTTTAAAATCTCTTTGAGATATAAGCCCAGTAGTAGCACTGCTGGATTAAAGGGTTTGATAACTTTTTGAGCATAGTTCCAAATCATTCTCCAGAATGGCTGGATGTGTTCACAATTCCACCAACAATGTATCAGTGTCCTAATTTTCCCACATCCCCTCCAACATTCTGCATTATCTTTCCCTGTCATTCTAGCCAATCTGACAGGAGTGTAGTGATATCTCAGACTTGTCTTAATTTGCATTTCTTTGATTAATAATGACTTGGAGCAAAAGAGTTTACTTTCTAATGAGAAAAGCAACTCATAAAAAAAGTCCAGATTGTAATCAGATAGATAATGGAAATAAGTGGCTGATGAGCCCTCCTCAAAAGATAGTTTTTCAGGGAAGTCATTCAGTCAGAGAGAGAGGCTTTCATATTTCTGATGTTTGAATTCCAGTATCAAAGTCATCTTCCAAGGTCAAGAAACAGGACCTTACAAAGTCTTCTCCCTTGACTAAAATATTTAAACAGCATTGTGTTTAAGGTTTTGTAAAGTTCTACTTTATTCCTGAAATCTTTCCAGAACTTAAAAAAAAAAAAAGAAAAGAGAACTTTTTTTTTTTTTAGCTGCCTATTAAACATCTTTATTGGGATATTCCACCAACATCTTAAGTTATTTCCCAAAGGATGTGTCTCTGTTAGCCCTATTTTTCTTCCTATTTTGTGAATGTCTACACTAATACTGAAAGTACCAACATCACATAGTTATTAAGTACCTCCTGCTTTCTATTAAGGAGATATAAAATTCAATCATGGTCTCTTATCTTATGAAAGAAGTTAACAATTGAGAGGAGAATAAGAACCAATGTAGATTATTATAATGTAGAACATTTTATGATCTGAGCATAGATTTCATTAAACAGTATGGTACAATGGAAAGATCATACTCTGCCACTTCTAACTTGTGTCATTTTGGGTAAATCATATAACTTCTTCTAAAATGGCTCTTTCTAGCTCCCCTATAAAAGCGTCTTGGAGGAGGTAGCATTTAATTGGACTTTATGACATAGGTAGAAAGGAGATGGAGAGCATTCTAAGCCATGTGATTACATCATATGGAAGGGGCCAAAGGGTGTATAGTTTGGCTCCAGGGTTGAGTACATGGAGAAGGGTAATATAAGTTGAAAACTAAAAATGGTACCAGATTATGTAAAACCTTTAATTCCATTAAAATGAATTAAAATTTTTCTTTATAGATTATATGGAGAAAGTGAAGATTTTTGAGCAGAGGAATGACAAGACCATGTTAAAAAAAAAAAAGATTATAATGTCAGAAAATTGGAAGGTAGTTAGGAGGTGGAGACGGGTAGAAGTAGGAGGATTCTTGATGAAATGCTTAGAACAGTGACTGCCAGGTATTAAGTGCTTAATACTAGTTGACTGATAATGCTCTGATTTTGAGATCAGCAATTGTCTAGATGTGTGGCTCGAAGAGAGAAGGAACAGTAACAGTAACAGTATAGAATAAGAGAATGGGGAGAATTGAAGAAAACTATAAACTTGGCAATTTAGGTGAATTGTAGTTCTACAGACAAATAATGCAATGAGAAGAAGGAATATGTTAAGGAAGAATGGTAGCTTTGGTCATATGAGTTAAAGGTTCTGGTAGCAATCTCCTATGATTGTTAAAGATGCAGAACTGGAGCTTGGAAGAGGTATCAGGGCTAGAAATACAAATTCAGCAATCATTTGCAAAGCATTTGGTAGTAGAAGTCATGGAAACAGAGCTGTAACTAGCAATTTTGGCAACTAGTGCAAAGAACATGAATTTTGCCTGGGGAAACAACTGAACATGTCCTCAAATCATTTCCGTAATTTGTGATGTAAAAATATTTTAATATGTAATTAATACAAATTTAGTTGAGTGGAAAGGAAATCCTGATATCTCCCTACTGTAACTATGGAAGAAGGACCCTGGAATACTGGGTTTTGAAGGAAGGAATAGAGATTACAAGAACCTTGGATACTACCAGGCCATTCTGGGGAAGCTTTACTAGTAGGGAGCAGGTTTTTTGTATTAGTATAATTTCCTCTCTAATTCTGGTGCTTTCAATCTCTAGTCAGTCTTGACTTTGCACATCTCCAATATGTCTAGGGATTCCCAACCCAAGGAGTGAGGTTTGGACTCAGATCCAAATTCATCCAAAGGAGAGAAACTGTTTGATTTCTTGGATTCTGCCCCATCTAAAACAAAACTTAGGTATGACTCCTGTTTTAGATCTCTCTAGAAAAGGTGAGGAAGAACTCTATCACAGTGCTATTAGGAAATTGATTGCTTCATATTTTAACCAATTATTCTTGCTAACTAGGTGCTAAGTCCAGTTATTTCTATGTTCCTGAAAGAGTGAAAGTGCTATCAAAAATATATAACAAACTTTAAATCTGTGCAGTCTTTAAAGATACTGTTTTTAAATTTCCATAGCATCATAGATTTAGAATTAGAAGGATCATTGAGTTGAAAACTTTTTTTAAATAAATGAGGAAACTGAGTAAGGCAGAGATTAGATGACTTTCCCAGGATCAGAAAGGTAGTAATTGTCTGAGGGAAGATTGGAATTCACATCTTCCAAACTCCATGTCTAATGTCCTATCCATGGCAGAATCTAACTGCCTCTCTATTTTGGTGTCTTTTAGCAAAGTTTTCTCATTGTCAACTGGATTGGAATGTAGGAAAGTCAGGACACAAACAGAAATTTAATTTCAGAGTGGGGAAAATGATATTTCTAAATGGAGCACTCCTTCCCCTAAAAATAAGGGCTTAATGCTATTGATGCTGGGACCACTTATATTCATGAAAAGGGCTGAACTACTACACAATCTTTTTTAGGTCTTGAGACAGTTCTTATGGTGAAGATTTCTTGGGTCCCATGGAAACAGTCATTGTCTCAAGTATTGGAGGTCATGATTACTTTGCAGAATAGGAATAGAAATTCAGTACTTGGTAGTTACAAGGAACAGGGATTGTGAACATGTGATGGATGGCCCTGGGAAATAAGGGAAGTTAAATCACTCAATGAGCACCTGATGTTGATACAAGGAATATGGTTTGCCAGAGAGTGAGGTCATTCAGAGCACAAAGGATTATTGTTATGCCTAGCTCAGGGTACAACCTGCTTGCTGGGCATTAGCTCTGGGAAACAGGGAATCTCAAAAATATTTTTGACATCACCATAAGTAAAATTCCTTCTGGGAATAAATATTATTTTGAAGGGGAAATAATTTATGTAGAGAAATAAGAACAAGAGTAGACTCTTGGAGAATACTCACTTGGAGTATGGGGAAGACATGAAGACATGAAATTAATAAAATGGGAAGAAAACCAAGAGATTATGAATGAACCCAAGGGGAAGCAAAGCATAAAATAAAGAATGATTAACAATGTTGAAAATGAAGAGAAGTCAAAGAGGATGAGGATTAAAAATAGATTATTATAGTTGATGATTAGGGGGTTATTGATGGCTTTTGAGCAGTTTCAGTAAAATAAAAGGAGTTAAAATTATATTTAAAGGGGTTGAAGAAGACATAAGTAATGTGGAAAGAGAGGCATTAGGTATAGGTAAAAATTTTTTTTCCTGAAACTTAATAATAATGAGAAGGATGAAGATGGGGTGGTGGATGCAAGGGGATAGGAATAAATTTATAGACAGACAGAAGCCAATGGCGAGAGAACCTTGAATATGCTTAAGAGAGAGAAAAAAAACTGACAACTGAAGCAAGATACTAGACTAGGTGAGAAGGAATAAGATCAAGGGCACTTGGTGAAGATTTCATATATTTCTTTTTTGACAAAATAAGAAAGAAAAAAGTGTTTGATATCCCTGAGAAATTATAAGAAATAGAAAAATGAAACTGAGGAATCTCATGTGAGATGATTCTGGTTTTGTCATGGAAATATTAAAAGAAGTCTTCTGCTGTTTCTCTATTTTCTCTTCTATCATGTCCAATCGGATGCTAGTCAGTTTCTATTCCAGTCCAGCTTACGCCCTCAAAAACTGTAAGTGTCTCTCACAAGTCTGGACTCCTTTTCTCTTTTTCCTTTCTACTGCTTCATTTGGTAATCTCATTAGCTTGCATGGCTTTAAATTATCATCTTGACACGATAATTCTCACATCACCCCAATTCTTCTGGGGTTTCTTCTGGAGGTTCTTTTGAGCATCCAATCTTTTTTTTTAATTTAATAATAACTTTTTAATTTTCAAAATAGGTGCAAAGATAATTTTCAACATTCACTTTTGCAAAATCTTATGTTCCACAATTTTCTCCCTCTCTCCTCCCTACCCTCTCCAAGATAGCAAGCAATTCAATGTGATGAAACATGTAATTCTTCTAAATCTATTTCTACATTTATCATGTTGCAAAAGAAAAATTGGGTCAAAAAGTAAAAATATGAGAAAGGAAAAAGACAAACAAATTACAACAACAACAAAAGAGAAAATTGTTGCTGTGCATAATGTTCTCTTGGCTCTCACCTCACTCAGCATCTGTTCATACAAGTCTCTTCAGGCCTTTCTGAAATCATCGCTGATCATTTCTTATAGAACAATACAATTCAGTTACATTATAACGTAACTTATTCAGCCATTCCCCAATTGATGGGCATCTAGTTTCTAGTTCCTTGCCGCTATAAAAGGGATTGCTACAAACATTTTTGCATGTGGGTCTCCATCCCTTTTTTATGATCTCTTTGTGATACAAACCCAGTAGAGATATTGTTGGATCAAATGGTATGCACAGCTTGATAGCGCTGTGGGCATAGATTTAAACTGCTAAGCATCCAGTCTTGCAGTTCCAACTGCCCTTCACAATCTCAAGCTAGATGTCCAGTAGGCATCTTACACTCAATAAGCCTACAATGAAACTCTTCAGCATTCTCCCCAAATTTTGTATCTTCTCTATTGCTGCAATGAACACCATAGTCCCCCCTCTCAGGTTCACAATTTAAGTTATCCTTGATTCCTCACAATCTCTCATTCTACTCCCTTTTCCTTTGCTTATCCATATTCTTGCCAAGGCCTATTGATTTCACCTTTGTGATATCTCTTGAATATTTCCCCTACTCTCTAATACCACCACTCTGGTGCATGCCTTCTTCACCTTAACCCTTGATTATTGCAATAGCCTGCTGATAGGTCTGCTAAACTCAAGTATTTCCTGACTCCAGTCTATCCTTCATCTACCAAAGTGCTTTTTTTTCTAAAATGTACACCTGACCATGTCATCTCCCTACTCAGTTGACTCCAGTGGTTCTTCTTTTCACCTCCAGAATCAAATGAAAAGTGGCTATGTTAAAATCTCTTCATGACTTAGCCCCTTCTTTTCCAGTCTCATTATACCTGATGGATAATCCTTAATCCATTGACACTGGCTTTCTGACTCTTCTGTGAATAAGGTATCTATCTAATCTCTCAGCTTCAGCTATCTTCTCTGTCTCTTGAAAGCCTGACTCCCATGGCTTCCTTTAAGTTTCAACAAAAATCCCATTTTATACAAGATGGCTTTCCCAACCCTTCTTAATTCCAGTGCCTTTCTTCTGGTAATTATTGCCTGTTTACTGATAATATAGTTGGTTTTATATAGATTTGTTTGCATGTTGTCTTTCTCATTAGATTGTAAACTCCTTGAGAACAGGGATTGTCCTTGATTTCTTTTTTATATCTTCAGAGCTTACCATAGTGTTTGAGACATAAGACACTTAATAAATGTTTATTGATTGATTGAAATTTCTCATTTATTAATTTATTTAATAGCTTTTTGTTAAATGTCTACTCTGTAAATAGCACTTTTCTAGGACCTGGGGGATTATACAACTATAATTAAAACATGGCCCCTACCCTGGGGAGATAGAATACTTACACAATTTTGCAGTGCAAGTAATGATTATATACCAACTATAAAGTACAATAAACTAGGAGCAAGAGCATTGGAGAAACATTTTACAGAGTGCTATCTGAGATACTAGAAAGGAAATTCAGGATGATTTTTCTCTGCTTCTCAGACTTGACTGATCTATGTCAAATTGCTTTCTACAAGGAATTCCTTCTCACTTCAGTTTACGAGACTTTTATTTGAATATTTGCTACTATCTCTTGGTTACTGCAATAGCATCCTAATCCATTCCACTGATTCTATTCTCTCCCTACTCCAATCCATCTTACATATGCTGTCAGTTTAATTTTCTTTGCATATCTGTGATCATATAATTTCTCTGCTCAAAAAACCATTAATTACTCCCTATTACCTCCTGAATGAAGTCCAGATTCCTTACTTACCCTGGCATTTAAAGCACTCAACAATATATTGCCAAACTTTTTTCAGTGTTATCTCATACTTTTCCTTTGCGGGCTCTCCGCATTATATTTTCTTTTGGTTTTTGATCCAAGACAAAGGAAAAGTATCATCAATAGGGAGCTCCTGTTGAGAAAATTCCGTCTTCAAATTTGTTATTCAGTCATTTCAGTCATCTCTAACTCTTTATAATCCCAGTTAGGATTTTCTTGGCAAGGACTCTGCATTGATTTACCATTTCCTTCTTCAGTCTACTTTATAGATGAGGAAACTGAGGCAATGAGGGTTAAGCGACCTGTCCAGGATCTGGGATTTCTGGGGTCATATTTGAACCCAACTCTTCCTGTTTTCAGACCCTGAATTCTATCTACTGTGTCATCTATATGTCCAAATACAGATTGATAACTTTTGCCATGTGCATTCTTACAGAATTGCCTGGTACTATTATTAACTCTGTTTCACAAATTAAGAAACTGAAGTACCATTAGAACAAGTGAATTGCCCAAGATCATACAACTTGTATGTGTCTTCAGGACTTGATTCTCACACCATTGTACCTTCTACTACAAGCTCTCTATCTGCTAGCTATGCTTTGTTTGATTTAACCTATAATTCCCAGAACAAGTCAAATGATTTGTGACTTCATTCATGTCTTTCCTATTCCTGGAAATTCTTCTCTGCCAATTTTTGCCTGTTGTACTCCTAGTTAACCTTTAAGGCTTCACTCATTTATCTGCTTCCTGATTAAACTTTCTCTGATTCCTCTGGATAGAGTCAATTCTCCCTTTTCAAAAGATTGTGTATCTCTCATGCAATGGTTATGTTCTCCATTTTATTCTTCACTCTCCTAATGTAATCTTTTTGAGATTACAAATTTCACTTTAGTTATCTTTTGCTTTAGGCCAGTCTAGTAAAGTGCCTTGCACTTAATAGGTGCTCAATAAATTTGTTAACTAAATGAATGAATTAGTGATGCAAGTGCTTCATGAAGTAGCAACACTTTGAAGAAGGTAACAAGAAGAATCCTTTAGAAAAAGAATTGCCTATAGGAGAAAGGGGAGGGAAGAGGAGCTAGCTAAATGTTGTCAGGATGATTGTGATGAACATGAATGTAATATGATTTATAACTAGAGAAAACATTTCAATAATTTCGTTCAAGTATGCTGGCCAATTTTTCTAGGTACTAATAGGGTGTATTACAAGAGTATGCAGAAGTTCTTATATTTTTATGTATATGTTGTCAGATTTGTTAAAATTGTATTCTGTGCTATATATAATAATGAAATTGAAATTGTCATTTGAAATATGTTTATAAGTTGATGTATAGAATGCTGGCATTCTTCAGTGGATTCATGATCTCACTGATGTGAGTATTCTCACCAATAGGGCAGATTGCAATCTGTCTTCATCTTATATCAATCTAGCTCAAATCTATCTATAAATCCTCCAAGGTGGATCTATGTAACATAATAGAGTCATGTCTTGAGATCTTTGATATGCAGTGTACAAGATCTGGGCTGTCCTATTGTAGTTCCATGATCAAAATGCTGCTTATTATTGAAAATATCAATGCTTGATATCTATGCCTTTCATATATATAAGAGATCAATTCTCAATTTAAAAACAAAATGGTAATTCAAACACAACTTGGTTTAAAAATTTAAGATTATATATATATATATAATATGTACATAATTATACATGTATGTGTATATGTATATATAAAACTTTACTTTAAGAAAAAAAGAAATTAAACATGGATAACACTCCATTTTAAACAAGGAGAGGCATCTGGATAAAGAGTCATATGCTTTTTTGGGAGAATTTGAATTATAGGTCTGGCAGCAATTTGTTTTAATTAATTTTGGTTTTTGTATGTTTTTGTGCTATCCCAAGATGCTAAAAATCCAGCTTATTGAACATTTGAGACTTTTCCCTTTTTGAATCACCATAATGACTGCTAGGAATTTGATGTGAACTGCTTATGACTTGGAAAAGAAACCAGTTTGGTAATTTCAGCTTCGAGGACAAGGAGTTATTTTCATTTGCAACATAAGAGTAACTTGTCCTTCATGCATAACAAGAGTTACTAGAATTATAGATTTAAAAAAAACTAGCAAGTATTATTTTTCAAATGAGTTATTAAGAATTTTATTTGGATTAAAATTTTATAATTATGAATTTTTAACTTTTATTGTGATCATATGCAGGTAACCATATTGTTCAATTGCTTTTCAGTTATAGCTGACTCTTTGTGACCCCACTGGCATTTTCTTGGCAAAGATATTAGAGGGGTTTGTCATTTTCTTCTTCAGCTCATTTACAGAAGAGGAAACTGAGGCAAAAAGTTAAGTGGCTTACCCAGGATCACACAGCTAATAAGTGTCTGAGGCCAAATTTGAACTTAGGTCTTTGAGATTCCAGATTTCTGACTATGTTGCTAGCTGTCCAACTAAATTGAGTCACTAGTAAGTAGGTGAGTGAATTATTCAGTCCAAATCAGACCACAATTAGGGCATTTGTTGGGTCCAGTTCCAGGTGTCACACTTTTAAAAACATTGAGAAGCTGTATCTTGTCCTCAGGAATTTTATGAGGATGTTGAGGGAATTCAAAGCCATACTAAATGAAGATAGATTGAAATTGGAGGCATTTACTTTGAATGATAAAATATTTATTAAGTGCATGCTGTGTCAAGTACTTTGCTTCAAATACATGCAAGCAAGATTTTATTCTCACTTAGATTACAGTATAATGGGGAAACATGACTGTTGTTCATTCTTTATTTTTGAAGACCAATGATATCAGGAGGGTGATGTCTTGATTTGCAAGTGAATTGTATTTAAATGAGGCACAATTGTGCTAAATCTTCAGCCTTACTTTTCCAGAGTTAACATAGTCAAGACAACTGGTGGCAAGGGAAGCTGGAAAAAAAGGGGGAGGCAGAAAAGAAGAGTAAGGCAAAATGGCAGATGAGGAAGAGAGAGAAATCTGGAGAGAGAATTGAGGTGGTACACTGTGCTTGGGCTCTTCCTAAAAGAGTAACCCCAAGAAAGGAGTCAATAATGAGAGGAGAAGCCAGAGTGGAGATTTTACAGGGTATAATGTCACAAGTGAAGAGAAGGATGAAAGTACTGGAGAGAATGTTCAGACATGAATGAGGGAAAAAATAATAAAGTAAAGGTGACAGCTATCTTCCACTGTTTGAGGGGTTTCCATATGGAAGAGGGATTAGATTTATTTTATTTCATAAAAAAAGACTATTGTATGAATGTTATAGAAAGACAGGCAGTTGTCTCCCCCATTCCTGGAATGGAACAGATCTCTCCTAATCTCTACCTCATAGAAATCCTGTTTTCTTTCAAAGAGAAAAGGTCATAATGATCCAAATAATAATGTAAAGAATGGTAAAATAAAAATGGTAAATATGGGCATGTTCAGAATCAACCTTCATTGAAAAATGCTTCAAGGAATAGGTTTTGGAGACTAATTTGAGTACACATTGCCACAGATACACCAAAATGTGCAGGCCCAATCCACAGACCAGCCTAGATAAATTTAGGATATTTATTGCCAGGGATTTGGCTACTATTTGATGATTTATTTTGGTTATAGAGACTATTAAAGCTTATAACAGTGAAATGAAAACCCACAGCTGTGAAATTGTGGATTCTTTTAAGGTTTAATATGTTTAACATTCATTTTTTTTTAAAATTGAGATCCAAATTTCTCTCCTTTTCTCCCACTCCTCCGCCATCCATTGAGAAGGCAATCAATATGATATCAATTATACATGTGAAGTCATGCAAAACATATGAAATTGTGAATTGTTGAAGTGATGAAATGAAATCCAAGACATTTGTAATTAGACTTCAGAATTAGAAGGACTATTTTTAAAAGGATAGTAAAAGATTACTGGAATTTTAAAGACAATGAAAAAAAACTAGCATGATTCTGAGTTTCCTGGAAGGAAAATCATTTTAAAGCAAATAGGCAGGTGATAATTGGAGGAAATGCTAAAATGTTTTTCAAAAAATCATATAGCATATTTTGAACCAGGAAAAAATGAAGGATAAAGAAGGGAAAATAATTTTTCTCTTGCCTTTTGAAAATTGTTAATATTTTAAAAAATTCCACTCTTATATGAACTTGGAGTGAATACCCTTATGAATTCTGGTCTAAGCAGTGATGTGGTACAGTGTGTATAGTACTGGGCTAGGGGCTCTGGAAGACCTAAGTTCAAATTCAGCCACAGATACTTCTTAGCTGTTACTCTGGACAAGTTATTTAATTTTTGTCTGCCTCAGTTTTCTTAACTGTAAAATAGAAATAAATTGAATAGCACCTACCTCCTAGGGTTTTTGTAAGGATAAAATGAGATCATATTTATAAAGTACTTATCACAATGCCTAGCATTTAGGAGCTTAATTAGTACTCATTTGCTTCCTTCCTTTCTTACTATATCACTTACTAGCTTTGTGGCTATGGAAAGTCAAAACTGAATTGTTCTTCAGTTCTCTTGTATTAAAAAATGGGGATAAAAATACTTACATTACTTTTTTTTTCTTTATACAGACTTATCAGGAGAAAAACATTTTAAAAATTGTAAAGAAACATAAAATTCATCTTTATTACTCAGAAAAAAATTGCCTAAGAGAAAAAAAAATAGTACCTAGGGAAAGAAACATTGAAAATCCTGAGGGCTGATCAGATTAAATAACAAATCATTAAAGTAGTGTGTCCTCCCTAATTGGGGAATGGAGTCTACCATGTGAGCCTAAAAGCCAAGTTATAGGGGTCCAGAAATCCAAGCAAATTGTGGTAATCAGCCTAGTGTTGAAATTTTGGGACTGAAAAGCATTATCTGAAAACTTTGCATTTGGACTAGATGGAATCATGTCATATAGGAATTTAACTAAACTTTCAGTCTAATCCCCCTCTTCACTGAGAATGAATTGGCAAATGTGGGGGAGGGGACTGAGAAAATATTTATATGTTTATTCTTGTTACATCTTTGACATAAATATCCTTTCTAAAAGTTAATGGGATATTTGCTTGACTTCTAGTCCCTGGGTAAAACCCAATTAGTGGGGGTTCCAGGTTATGGCGGAGACAAAAGAATTCCCAAACTCCTTAAGACAAGAAGCCTGAAAGAAGTGGTAAATGTAACAGATCTGGTACTGAGAGAGTGGGGCTGGAGCAATGGTGTCACAGAATATAATGGAGTTGTTTCTTATTCAGGTATGAGTTGGACTAAATGGCTTCTGATCTGCCTTCCAACTCTGAGATTCTTTGATTTAGAGTTGTAAAAACTGGTTTATGGGCAACTACAGCCATATTTCAATACATCTGAATATTTAAGTACTAAGAAATATGCTTGAAATTTTGAAAGTCTTTTCAACTTGGTATTATTTTCCTGAGCTTAAAGTCTTCCACTATAAGTTTTGGGAACTTGGACTTACTTCCATATCACCTTGGGGTATGGACGTAGAAATTTAGATTCTAACATATAAAGGAAGGATATAAGCATTTAAGTGCCTACTGTATTCCAGGAACTCGGCTAAGCTCCTTATAAATAAATATTATCAAAGTTGCTCCTCATAAGCCAGGAAAGTTGGTATTATTATTATTGTCTCTATTTTACGTTGAAGAAGCAGAGGCAAACCCAGGTTAAGTAACTTGGCTGGAGTCACACAGCTAGAAAGTGTTTGAAGCTCTATTTGAGGCTGGATTTGGACTCAGATTTTATTGATTTCAGGCTCAGCACTCTATCCATAGCTCTATCTAGTTGCCACACTGAAGCATGAGAATTTAATCAACTGATTAAGAAGAGATTGGGAGAACAGAATGAGGAAAAATATTTGTATATTTAGATGCTATTTTTGAATTGTTTTTTAAGTTGTATCTGACTCTTCATAGCCCCTTTGAGGGTTTGTTTGTTTGTTTGTTTTTGGCAAAAATACTGGAGTGATTTGCCATTTCCTTCTCCAGTTCATTTTATAGATGACAACACTGAGGCAAAGTGAACTGAGTCACACAACTAAGACCTCTTCAAAGCCAAATTTGAACCCTGGTCTTCATGGCTCTGGGGCCATGTGTAAATAGGTTATTCATTTTAATATTATTTTTAAACAAATATTACTTGAGTACCTCCTCTGCATATTAAATACTGCATGGGATACAAAAAGAATATATTTCTGCTCTAAGGAGTTGATTGTTCATTGGGGGCCTAAAATAAGCTTATAGGTAATTATTTTATGTCACAGAATATAAATGCTATAAAAGAAATAAAAAGTACTGTGGGCATTTAGAGGAAAGAGATACAATACTATTAACTGACATTTATGTAGTTTGTAAAATGCTTGATCTAAATTATCTCATTTGAGCTTCAAAATAACCCTGAGGTACTTAATGAAAACCTCATTTTAAAGATTAAGAAACTGAGACTCAGATATTAAATTACTTTATAGGAACTTCCTAGAAGTTTCCCAGATAGGATTTGAATCATTCAACCAACAAATATTTACTAGGTGTTAGCCAAATGCTATAAACTATTTTAAGCATTAGGGATACAAAGAAAATTGCAGACAACTTCAGTACATATGTGATACATGTGGAGAAGATATAAAGTAACCTTAGAGCCCAAAGCATCAATATCTGGGGGGAATGAAAACAAAGATCTTCTAAAGCTAAATTTTAAAGGAAGCCAATGCAAGATTAACAGTCAGGGCAAAGATGTGACATCATATGTGACAAAAGCAAATGGACCAGATATCTGGATCACAAAGTAGATAGAGCAATGCATAAAATGACTTGAAATATAGGAAAGAATCAAGTTGTAAAGAGTTTTAAGTTTTAAAAATTTTTTTATGTTTTTCTAGAATTAATAGGGAGCCACTGAAGATCACTGAGTGAGGATGGGAAAGTGTATTAAATGGATATACTTGTCCTTTAGGAAAATTATTGGCAGTCATATTGAAGAGTTGGAGTAGGGAGAAATTTAGGGTGGGAAAGCCAATAAGGAAGTTATGACAATACCAATAAGAAGTGAGAGATGCTGAGAGAGCTTACATTAGGGTGGTATGAATGTGAGTGACAGCAAGGGTACATAAATGTATTGAACCAATATCTCCTGACTCCAGGTTTAGTGTACTACATCAGGATGTCTCTTGATTAGTGAAGGTAGAGAGAGAAATCTCAAAAACTATTTAAAAGTGCTACTACTTAATTTGGCTGGAGTGTAGCATACACCTAAGAGAGTATTGATAGAAAATCCTGGGAAGATAGTTTGGGGTCATATTCATAAGGCTTTGAAGTACTAGGCTGAGGAGTTTGTACTTCATTCCATAAGCAATGTGGCAGTACTATAATTGTTTTAGCAGTGGAGTGATGATGAGACAATAGGAAAATTTATTCATCCACTGTGTTGAATGAATTGGAAGGAAGTGTTGGAAGGGAAACTAGTTGAGAGTCTATAATAATAGTCTATCTGAGAAATTAAGAGGGCCTGGATAAACATTTTCTGATTCTGTACATTTGTTGACATAAATATAGTCTCTTTTAGAATGCAAACTGCTAGAGAGTAAGGACAAGCTATGTAACGTAGTCTGTATTATGTCACTAGTAATTTGACAGTCTTCATTTATTTCAAATCAATTGGTGTTAAGTAACTTACCTAGAGTCACACAGCTAGTAAATATCAAGTGTCTGAGCTGCATTTGAACTCAAGTTCTCCTGATTCCAAGATTAGTACTCTATCCATTGAGCCACCTAGCTGCCCCTATTTGAGTGTTTAAATTTTTTTTAAAAATTATTTTATTTTTATTTATGGAATAAAATAAACATTTATGTAATATAGTATAATAAAAAAGATGATGGCACATGAAATTATAAATCTCTTATGTACAACTTGTTATTAGTTTCTTAAAATAGTTTTAACAATAGAGGAAGAGATCTGGGAAAAGCATGACAATAAGTAACAAAAACCTTTGAATAAAAGGATATGATGTGTCAGTAGGGTTTATATAAGAAGGCACAGGGCCCAAGGTGAAACAATAATAGATAGAATGAGCCTTGAAAATCATAGAACAATAAATCTCTTGGAAGAGACATTAGAAATTATTGAGGTCAACCATCTTACTTGACTGAAGAGGAAACTGAGGGGTAAAGAGGCCACATGAACCATATGAGGTGATATATGAGTTATGCAAAAGAACCAGCAAACTACCACTTTGCATATATAATAATATTTAACTTTGCTTGCTTTACTTCTCTCCATCTGTAAATTGGAGTTTTAATCTCCTTCCAACATATATCACAAGAAATGTGTGAGGTAATGTCTGAAAAAAGACTTTGAATCTTTACGCATGCAAGGTGATTATCAAAATGTCCTAGGATGAGTCTATAATTAAAAAGAAAATAAAAGGCAGAATCAAAAGCAAATGGGCAAAGTTTAGCAAAATGCAGAAGACACAAGTCTTTGAGGTCCAAAGGCCTTTACCTGTCAATCAAATGTATAGGCATTATCCTTTCAAAGATTAGTAGTAGTTTGTTAAGTGAAGGAGCTGGCAGAAAGTAGAGCAGGGTGATATGGTCTGTAGGTATCTATGGCCAGTTGATGACTGACTGACCAATTTCATAAGATGGTATGAGGGATCATAAAGTTTAGTTCCATGTGTATTCTGATGATAGTTGCATCTATATTTAAAGCTTTCTGTCACTGAAGCACTCTTGGTGTTGTCAGACTGTCTATTGGACTGGATGAGCTGCAACTTCTTGCAATTGAATGTCAATAAGACCAAAGCAATTTTGGTTGATTCATAGCACCAGCTTAAGCATATTCACTTGCACAGATTACATTTGACAGATAGTTACCTTCAGCTGAACTCTGTGGTTAGAAGCCTGGGTGTACTCTTGACAGTGAGCTTAGAGTTGATGCCTAATGTTTATTTCATATCCTGTTTTTACCATCCTAATACTGCATGTGTAAGTCCATATTTAAATATATTCACAGCTGATGTTCTAGTCAGGCCGCTTGTTATCTATGGACACAATGTTGTAATGATTCAATTTCAATACTAACACCAGCACCACTTGCATTTTTCCAGTTTTAATTTCATAAGCCATCTGATAGATTTTAAATAGCTCTTTCTGATAAGCAATTGTCAAAGAATAATAGAATAACAAGGAAATGCTGGGAAGATGCTCATGACTCTAATGAGTTCAAAGGCTTGAATATTTTAGGTATATTTCCCTGGTGTGTAATTATATTATGGATATGTTTATTTAATGTTTATACACACATTTTTATTCTATTATGTTCATTATTTTAAATCTCTTCTATGTCTTTTTTTCTCAACTCCAGCTAATGTCTCTCTGAATCCTCAGTTCTTTTAGACCTTATTAAATGCAAATATTGAAATCCAAAAATCTAGCTATATGACAGCCTTTTGCAAGAATATTTGCCTCTTCATTAACCCAGTTTAAATAGCAAGTGCTAAAAAAGTTTTCATTAAACCGTGAACTACACATGAGAACACGCTGCAAAAAGAAAAAATTGGCAGATGTGTCAAGAGTTTTAGTTTTGCAAAATAATTAATCTTTGGGGCTTAAATTCAGTATGCGGCACAATCATGTTATAAATCACTGTATAATTCTCTTGGTTTTTGATTTGTGTCAAAACAGTTATATTAAAATTCTGAGTGAAAAACATATTCTGAGTAATCTGAGGAAAATAAAGATCTCCTATAACTTGAGCCTGTCCTGTCCTGTTCCATTCAAATGACATCAGGAAACCTTAGAACTACTGTGATTTTTCTGGATGAATGGCAGGTGTGTGGGCATTAGCCTAAACATAGCTTAGAAATTGTGATTTCAAAGCAAATTGAGAGTCATTCAAATTCTCTTTTTGCTCATGCATTTTCAACTTTCCCACAATCTACCATTTTGAGACATCAAACAATTCACATTATGTAGTTATACTTTTCACACAAGATAGAAACTAATTCTGGAGTGGGTAAAATATTTTTCTAAATTATTTTCCCCACATTTACTGGCACCCTTTCTCTTCTTTCTTTACTGACAGTCAATTTTTTTTTTATTTTTCTCTTTTACTGACAGCTAGTAAATGCACTGACAGTTGAGAACCAAGATGTAAATTTAAGTCACTATTATTTTGTCCACCTGATGCTTGAACACTTGAGGAAATGCTTAGCTATATTTTAAAATAAGAACTAAATCGCCCAACAATTCTGAAAGAATATGTGGGTAGCATGAATATTTGCTAATAGAAATGCATTCAAGAGGCAAGATAGGGACATTTAGGAAAATGCCATCATCATTTCTTGATTAAATCATCCCTATAATGTAGATATCAAAAAGTAGACTATTTGAGATGGACACTGACTTCTTGTTCCACAGTTTGTGATGGATTTGTGCCTCAGGTTCTGAACCCTGAGATGTCAGCCTCCCAGTAGCAAACTCCTCTTCTGAACTGACTAAGGGAATCCCAACCTTTGAACTTTCACCTTCTTTCCTGTATTCTAGATGTAAATAATTAACTTTGATTTGGTATTCTGCCTCACTATGATCTTGACCAATGAGCCAAATTCAGTTATCCTGCTTTTGGTACTCTGTATCTTGTCTTTAAATTCTTACTCTACATTCCAGACAACAAATATGCTTTCCTAGGCTCTTTGTTTCATAGATAAGAAGCAAAAGCAGTACTGTGTAAGGAAAGGGATAATGAATGGGAAATAGAAGTCAAGAGACCTGGGTCTGAGACCCAACTCTTCCATTAACCACCTGTGTTGATAAGGTAGCAAATTCTGGGCCCTAATTTCTTCTTTTCCAACAAACATTGTCAGGACTCCCCAGAATAAGGGGGAAAAATTTTTCTTTGATCCTTCCAACTCATTTAATCATTGTCCCATTTCTTCATTGTTCTAAACTTCAGGGAAATTTTGTTTTTTACACACAAATACCTAGACTTGCCAGTGCCATTTTCTTTTCAACACCTTTGGCTATGAATTGAGCTCTCAACCTTTACTTAAAGCGTACTCTCAGAGGTTACCAATGATCTAATAAATACAAAATTAAATGTTTTTTCCCATTGTTCATCCTTCTTGACTTCTGTGCTTTTTGGTAGTATTTACTGTCACTCTGTGTCCTCCTATATCTGTAACTATTTCTTTTCTGTCTCCTTTACTGGCTCTCCATTTTCTTAATTTGGCTGTATGGTTGTTTCCCCAGGGTGTCTCCTTTATATTTATCCCAGTGGCTTGTTATCCTTTCCAAACCAGCACTTCCCATATCTTTGTATCTCATCCTGCTATATCTTCTGAATTCCCCACCTACATCTCCAATTTCCTACATAAGGTTTTCCCTGAATATTTTACCATTAAACTCAGTATTTTCCAAACTGCAGTTGTCTGTTCTCTCTCCCCCCTCCAAACATGTTTCTTCTTCCTTTTGCCTTCATTATTTGTCTGTAATATCACTATTCATCTTGTCTCTTATCTTCAAAATTTAGGAGTTGTCTTTGATACTTTTCCCATTCTTACACTTCATATTCAATTAGATTCTTTTCATTCTATCAACAACTTTCTTGTTTCTATCTCTTTTTATCTATTATTGCCACTAAATTGCAGTGGCTTTCTGACATTTTTTTCTATTTTAACTTTGTCTGCTTTTCTTCCTTCCTTCCTTCCTTCCTTCCTTCCTTCCTTCCTTCCTTCCTTCCTTCCTTCCTTTCTTTCTTTCTTTCTTTCTTTCTTTCTTTCTTTCTTTCTTTCTTTCTTTGTGTCTTTCTTTCTTTCTTTCTTTCTTTCTTTCTTTCTTTCTTTCTTTCTTTCTTTCTTTCTTTCTTTCTTTCTTTCTTTCTTCTTGTCTTCCATTTAATCTTTCAATAGTTGTATAGATGATATTTATTACATTTAGATCTGGTCATGTCATTATATTCAAAAACCTTCAGTGGCTTTCATATAAAGTATAAAATCCTTTACATTTAAAGTTTTCACTGTCCCATCCCAGTGGGTAACATTTTGCCTGGAATTAGAAGGAAAATGGTTTGGAATTCTGATTGCAGTATTTATTACTTATGTGTCCCTAATAAAATATAAACTCACTGAGCCTCAGCTTTCCTATCTGTAAAATGGGGGTTAACTTGGATTACTTTCAGAACTGCTATGAGAAAAGCCTTCTATAAACCTCAAAGTGTTATAAAAATATGAACCTACTGATAAGCTTGAATCACTAAGATCAAAAGAAACTATATGTCAAATTAGGAAGACAACATATAATTTAAGAAGTCTGGGGAAATAGAAGTGCCATAATAAAGAAAAAGGGAATTTTTCTTTTTTTTCTCCTAATTTTCAAATAACAAGAAGAAAGAGGAGCCTACAGACAACTATCCAGGGAGCTTGACTTTGGTTTCTTCCAAAATTTATATTCTACCATTGAGAGATGTTGTTGAATGTCTCAGAAAGGAAGTAGTGATCATTAAGAACTAGAATAAGATTATCAAGAAATGGTCATTTTGTTTTTATTATTATTATTATTATTATTATTTTACCAAGATATTTGATGAAATTATGTTACCTTTGTGGAATTTAGAAGGAGGCATTGTGTCCAAAGCAAAGATAGTGGTGAGCTTGTTTTTCTTGTCATGGTCAGGTTGTATCTAGGATATTTTGTGCAGTTTTAGGTTCTAGATTTTAAGAAGGATGTCACAAGGCAGACAACATATAGAAAAAGGATAACAGGAGGGAAATGGGCATAATACCATAAGAAGACTGATTTAAACAAGTAGGTAAACAGTTAATGCATTGGGCATAGGACCTGGAATCAGGAAGATCTGAGTTTGAAACACAGCCTAAGACAAACAATAGCTTTGTGAGCCTGGACAAGTCACTTAATTTTTTTATCTTCAATTTCTTTATCTGTAAAATGAGGATAATAATAGCACTTACCTTCCAGGGTTGTAATGAGATTAAAATAATATGTTTTTAAAGCACTTTGCAAATTTTAAAGCACTATATAAATACTAGATGTTACAATAATCATCATCAAGAAAGGATTTTGGTAGTTCTAATATATTTGTCGTCAAGTATTTGAAAGGTTGTAATATGGAACAGGATTTAATTTACTCTGCTTAGTCTGAGAAGAAAGAAATTATAGTGGTGAAGAGAGGCATGAGAGGCAGACTTTGACTCAACTTAAGTAACAAACTTCATATTTAGAATTGTTCCAAAGTATGGTCTTCAGATAATAATTTCTTCTCACTTGAGTTATTTCAATGAGAGCTGATTGGCTACTTCTTAGTGATGCTATATAAACTAGGATTTCTGACTATACAAAGTTTGTATCTGAGGATCTCTGGGGTTCCTTTAAACTCTGAGATTCTGTGCTCCTGTGAAATAGACCTTCCCACTTGATAATTGTCTAGGTGATGGCCATGCCCTTTTTAAGGAAAAATATCAGAGGGTCTAGGACATAATAGGGACAAAAAGGACAGATTTCCAAAGGTACCAAAATCTCACTTTTCTCAGCCTCCCAGATAATCTGAAGTTCCTTATTTTTAATTGTATGCATTGAAATCACTTCAAAATTCACAATTCCTTTTAAAGTTAAGCATAACTATACATAGGAAGGAAAGTTGTGGCGTAAAAAATACATAATAGGCTAAAAATTTATCTGAAATTACAGAACAGCCTTGTTGATTATGAATAATACTTATTCTTTACATGTTTATAAGACATTAGGAGGCCTTATAATTTACAATGCATTTTAAATGTACTTTGAGAGGAGACATGGCAAACAAACAGAAATCTGTCCACAAGCTCAGAGATACCTAAGTTCAAATTGTGCTTTTGATGCATGTTGGCAAACTGGGCACATCTTTTAACTTTTCAATGCTCTAGGTGAGAGGTATCAGATGTGACCAGTGTGAAGCTTACAACATCTCTGAATGCAACCTGAACCAGATTAAAATATACTTTTATTTATAACTTTAATTTATTTAACAAAATAAAACAAATTTAACATAAGAAAACATAGATAATATTACATTTTAAAACAAAGTCAATATGTGGTCTACAGGGATCCTTACACATGGATTAGTGACCTCATCTCTAATTTAGCTTGATAATCCTGCCCTTGGCACCTTTCAAATAGTAAAAGTTGTGGAGTAGGGGTAACCTTTATTGGTAAATGGAGTTTTTTCACCTGGAAGTCAACTATGCCAGTGAAATCACAAGTCCAGTTCCTATCTTTATTCCATAAACATTATCTCATACGTCCATGATGAGATGGTAATTGGAAATTTTTTATCTGGTTAATTCACTCCTTCTGGAAATCTAAACTAAGTGATTGTTGTGTAGAATTTTATTCCCCACTGATTTGTCTAGACTTGATCTCACAGAACTCTACATCTAGGGACATATTCTTTATGACCAATTAAATTCAGGAATGATTGACTCCAAAACACAAAGTAATGATGCAGTACATTGTTATGGAAAATTGATAGGTTGGAATATGTGAAGTGCACTTTCTTATCCATTATATACTTCAGTGGGTGAAGCAAAACCAACTTTTGATTATAGAAATGGTTTGGTCTTCCTTACTTGTATCCTCAAACTACTTTTCAATCAAGCTTTAAAGATCAATATTCCTCTAACTTGTATTTTTTAAAAGATTGAATTGGTAAATAGCAACTGAATTTGGAATTTTTTGAAGTGATTAAGTACTTGAACAAATTTACATAATGGAAGTATTTATGCTTTTGAGAAGGACAAATAGTTTTGTATAATTTTTCTTTGTCTTCCCATCACGTATTTAATATCAGTGAGAAAGGGAAAAATAAACTGTACATATTTTGTGCAATTTCCTATTCAAGGACATTTTCCTTTTCCAATTTTCTAGGGAATTCACCAAAAACAAGATCAAATGAAGTATTTGTGAAGCACTTGACACAGTGCCTGGAGTAGGTGCTTAATAAATGCTCATTCCCTTCTCTTTTCCCTTCTTTCTCAATATTTTTCATTGTTGTATGCTTGCTCTGCTGCTCTGTATTTTATTCTTATGCCATAATTATATATGGTTTTATGAAAACTTGTCATATAAAAATTATTAATGGTCTACACTTAAATGCAGTTGGTCAAATCTACTTTTAACTGTTCCTGTTGGCTTATGATGACAAAGCCCTACATTAAGGAGAAAAATATTGTTCCCTGCCCTTAAAAAGAGGAGCAATAGGAGCTTCCTTGGCATCATCAGCAAATAGGATTTGTAGCTTAGAAGTTGCCACTGGTCTGTCAAGAATTATGCAGAGAAATTGTAGCTCTGGCTTGTCCTCCGATGTCATTCTTTGATTTTCTCTTCTGTTAACATGGCATTTGCATCTTTTGGTCTGTCTGAGAACAAGGCCCCACACAAATTCTTCATGACACATCCAGAGAGATGCTTTTATGTTAAAAGTGCTATATTTTCTTGTGCTGTGTACTTGTGACATAAATACATTATCCCTTTCCAAGTGTTAGATCAGCTGGAATTCCTTTGTGTATTTTCAATTTTATTTAAAATCAAAAATTAAAATGTAAAGTGTGAAAGCGTAAACACACACACACACACACAGACACACACACACAGACATACACACACACACCACAAGTGCACTATCTCCCAGCAAACCTTAGACTGCTTCAAGCATGAGCTTAATAAATGCTACTTCAAAGTGAATACCTTTAAGGATGTGGGCGGACAATATAACATTCCCATCTATATCTCTTTTGTTCCACTTTTAACATCCCTTGTAACATGCATCTTTCCTGGCACTCTCTATTTAGAGATTCTTTTTGGGTAGCTGAATCCTTTTAGAAAACAGTGGTTATATTGTATAAATATTAAACTAAATCCATCAGAGTTGCTTGCTTTTAACTTTAAACAGGAAAGTAAGTGGGTTATGACAGAATGTGGCTCATTCTGGGCAAGATATTTCTTCTTCCTTAGAGTTGTTATTTAATATAAGCTACTCAGTGTGTGACACACTTGATTCTCTGGAGATCTGGACAAAAGAGACAGTTCAAGGGTCAGGAAAGCCTGATGCCATTCAGCTAGATATGAGTTGAATTCCCATACTGGAATATTGCCTCATCCCTAATTCAAAGAGTGTAATAATGGGAGGAGGAAGGAATGGGTAGTGGTGGAGTTGTCCTTTCAGGTTAAATGTTAAAATAAGGTCTTTTCTTGCTGTCTCTGGTGACCTGGGACATTAAAGACCCTATGACATGTTTTGGAAGTGTCGCTTTAAAATAGATTCTAACATTTGAGGATCTGTAAATGATATTACTGAGTACTTAAGAGAGTCTATGTTTACCTATTGAAGTTACTATTCTGCCAATATCTGCTCATTAATTTGTAAAGTACTGTGGGACATTCAAAAAACAGGGTATAGTAAAAGAAATTCTGTACTCCAAATTCTGTTGTTTTGTGATAATGTCTAGCTTCTTTGAATGTTATGAAAATGACTTAACCTTGATCTTTCAATCTAACTTATATAGCATGCATGTATCATGCAGAAAAACTGTTCTAAATCTCAAGAATTTTTTTCCAATTTTTCATTATTTTCCCATAATAAAACTAGGGGAACTGGTGATGGAAAAGACTAATTAAACCTGGTCCATTTCCCCTGCCAATGCAGGATTGATTCTTGAAGTATTTCTTTCCAAAGTATATTAGAGCTAACTTTAGGAACTGTCAATGATAGGACTTTTGCCAATTCTCTGTGGAAACTAACTTCACATTATTGCTGATATCAGGTTTGTGGAAGTTTTTGGTATTTAGCTTAAATTTTTACTTTAAAATTTTATATCTTTTGTTTCTATGGCATATTTATACCAGTGTAAATTATATAATTCAGTACTGAAAGTAGCTTTTAGTCTCCTTGCCTAAAGTGATTAAATCCAGTTCTTCATAAATAATTACAGTATTTTAAACTTATTTAATAAACCAGTTTTACTTGCATTAACCCTTAGTCAGAAAGTATTTATTTAGCATCCAAACTGGATACCAAACTATGTACTGACTTCTTTGGGGCAATACCTGAGCATTGGAATTCTTAAGCGGGCCTAATGTTGTAGCTGATAGAAGGGAGAACAGGATAGTCAAGTGAGAGATCCACATAGAAAAAGTGTGGTTCCAGGAGTCCTTGGTATTTCACAGGTGACTTCCTTTGTGTTTGCATTTTCCTATATTTTTTGATGTATACTATATGCTTTCCTACTGAGGTCTTAAACCCAGAAAATGCCAGAGATCTTGTTAAGTAATAGCTGTATCCTGGATAGCCCAGTATCCTGGACCCTTATCTAGTCAGGTATGTTTCAGAGATTGAGCATAGATCTTTGCAAGTGATAGAGTGGAAAAAGCACTGAACAAATTTGAGAGAAATTGTAAATGAGTAATCAACAAAATTTGGTTAATGATTAATGTCATTTATTTTACATTCTTTAAACCCCAAATCAACATGTACTCTGACAAAGGTTTCTTTTTTCCTAATATTTTTCTCCATCCCCAATCAATACAATTATATGAATTTTATATTAGTATGTTGTATCATTGGTATGGGTAGAGAATCTGAATGTAGCACCATATTAAATATGAATGTAACATTTAGTTTAATTTGATAATAATTTAATTTAATTATGATTATAATTAAAACAATTTTTAAATGCCCTAAAATAGCTTGTGCAAGCCCTTTTTGTAGTGGCAAGAAATTGGAAACTGAGTGGATGCCCATCAATTAGAGAATGGCTGAATAAATTATGGTATATGAATGTTATGGAATATTGTTTTTCTATAAGAAACAATCAGCAAGATGATTTCAGAGGGGCCCAGAGATGAACTGATGCTAAGTGAAGTGAGCAGAATCAGGAGATCATTGTACACAGCAAGAGGAAGATTATATAATTCTGGTGGGCATAGCTCTTTTCAACAATGACATGATTCAGGCCATTTCAGTGGTCTATGATGAAGAGAGCCATCTGTACACAGAGAGAAGACTGTGGGAACTTAGTGTGGATCACAACACAGTATTTTCATTTTTTTTTGTTGTTGTTGTTGTTTGCTTGCATTTTATTTTCTTTCTCATCTTTTCCCTTGGTGATCTGATTTCTCTTATGCAGAATGATAGTTGTGGAAATATATACAAAAGAACTGCACATATTTAATATTTATTGGATTACTTGCTATCTAAGTATAGAAGTGGGGGAAGGGAGGGAAAACATTTGGAACACAAGGTTTTGCAAGGGCAAATGTTAAAAATTATCCATGCATATGTTTTGAAAAGAAAAAGCTTTAATAAAAAAAGTTTTAAAAATGTCTGTTGAATATGTGAGGTGCAGTCTCAGAATAAGGACAGAGCAAACATTTTCTGAAAGGACTTCTCATCACAAGTTCTTTTTGGAAAACTCCTTTTTATTAGGGGCTATACAAGTGATGCAATGTATGGGAGAGGACAATAAATATATACACTGTATTCCAGTTGCTTTCTTGAATAACATTGCATTGTAGAAGATATATAAAAATATAACCAGGTCAGAGACATTTTTCCTTGGGAAACCCAAAGTAGCAAAGCTATTTTCCTGACACTGAATTTCACATAGAATATGTTCTTTGAACATCACAGACCACTGAAATTCACAAAGTGAGCTAGACTTATTAAATCTGCTATCACTTGTAACGGGCTCTTCTTGCAAAGATGTTTGGTAATGTGACCTCTATCTGATATTGTAATGGCTCTGTAATGTGACTCCACTGAGTAATTTGGTGCTGTCCTTCACCAGAGTACTTAAATAGCCAGTTATTTTGTTTCACCATGACTGCTGGCCATGGTGCTGACCATTTCTCTGATAACAGCAACTCTATTAAATAGACAGTGGCAGAGGTGGGAAGGCAGGTTTAAACATGAAAATAAATATAATAGGTGTAGCAAAGATAAAGCCAGTACTGTCCTATGCTCAAATCCAAAGATAAGAACTTTAACTAGATTGTATCTAACAAAAACTGAAGAGTCAGTTTTCTTAGTAAAGTAGAAAGTGATATCCCCTGAGAATGAAGGAGGCAGGTTGAATTTGAGGACTTGAGTATAGAAAAGACTTGAAACGTTTTGATCTGGTAAAGAACCAGCAAGAGATTTAAAATTATTATTTTTTTAAATTACCTAATGATAGTAAGTGTCCTTCTAAGGTTAGACATATACAACTGTCTGTACAAAGAAGATGATTAATGCATATTTATTAAAGTTGCAGATAGCATGAATTGGTACTGGACACAGTTGATAGAGTTTTAAGACTTTTTTTCTATCAGTACTAATCAGAGCAGGAGTATAGAAAGAGGATGGTGAAAGTTATTTAAGGTTGGAGATTAACCCTGTGCCATTGGGCAGTGAGGAATGAAAAGAATGAATGAAGATACTATTGAAATGATTGGTCATAGGGAATAGTGGGGGAATTGATTCAGAAGGGAGGGCAAAGGGAAATAACAATGGAGCCAAATATTCTAAAAGGAGTGAAAAACTGATAGAGATGGAGACATAAAAAACAAAGAGATTATGAGTGCTGAAGTAAAACTCCTAAGTTTGGGAACACAAATGAAGAGCAGTTCTATTTGAAAATTAGGTCCTCGGGTGGTTCTATCAGTGGTTTTCTGAAATGGAGTGGAGATTAAGGTTTTTAGAATGGTGGAAATTAGGGAATGTGATTTTTATAGTACCATATGGGGCATCAGTACATCAATTTGCCAACAGTCAGTCAATAAATGTTTACTAAGCTCTTAGACAATTAACAAATATTTATTGAGTGCCTACCATGTACCAGGCACTGTTCTAAGTATTGGGGATAAAAAAGCTAAAAAACTCTATTCCTGACATCAAAGTCTATTGGGGAAGTCAACATGCAAACAATTATGTACAAATAAGCTATATACAGGATAAATTGGGAAAGAATTAATTATACGCTAGGAACTGTGTTAAAGGATAGGGATTATACAGAAAGGAAAAAAAATTGTTCCTACAACACTGTAAAAGGAAAGCAGTGTATATATATCTATAGGTACACAAAATATATTCCAGCAGAAAAGCTGGAATATAAAGTCTGAAGGAAGATACTAGCAACATTGGTGACCAATTGTGGATGTGCAGGAATAGGAGTTTCAGCTGGGTCTTGGAAAAAAGAAAAACAAGTAAAGGTAAGGAATGGAAATGAGGGAGGGAAGGAAGGAAGAAAGGAAGAAAGAACATGTATGGACAGCCAAGGTAATTGCATAGAATGTAGACATGTTGCATTTGAGGTACATTTTGAATAGGCTAATGTGATTGAGTAGGACGTTTGGAAGGAACTTATATTTAAGATGACTCTAAGATAGAAATGACTTGGGCTATAAAGGGCTTTAAATGCCAAACATATGAGTTTATTTGATCTTACAGGTGGTGGGAATCACGGGAATCTTTTCCAGTATCTTTCTGTATCTCTGTCTCTCTCTCTGTATGTGTATGCATTTGTGTAGGGATATTTGTGACATGGTCTGATCTATGCTTTTGAAAAAAAAACACTTTGGCAGCTGAGTGGAGGATGAATTGAAGTGGGGAGAACCTTGAGGTAGGAATACTAGTCTGCTGAAGTTTTCCAAAATAAGATGAGCACATGCATTAACTAGGAGAAAAGGGGACATATATGTTAATATGGAAATTGAAAGATTTGAAAAGAGATATAGAGGATGCTAATGAGATTGTGAGCTTAGGGGACTGAAAGTGGGTCATACCTTCCATAATAATTCAGAAGAAGAGAGGCTTTTTGGAGACAGTGTGATTATTTCTGCTTTGGACAGATTGAGTTTGAGATGTCTATGGGATTTCTAGTTCAAAACTCCCAGTAGTTAATGATTTGAGTTCAGGAGATACAGCTGATATGGGAGATAAAGTAAGATAGTACTCAAGGAAAAGAGAAGAGGACCTTGAAGGATATCCCAAGAGCATGGTTGAGATCCAACAATGGAGAGTAAGGAATATTGAGAACATGAAGGATAAGGGTAGGAGAAAGTGTGATGAAAAAAACCATGATCCTGGTGCTGAAATAAAAGAAGATGGGACTTAGTCTTAGAAATGGATAAGCAATAACAATGAAGTTGGGAAAAATAATATATGGGAAGTATGTTGAAAATTAAAAAAAAAAACTATTGGGATGGTGGTGACAGTACCATCATTGTTAAATTTTTTAGCTGCTTTCTTGAGGTCACACACAAATGTAGTTATAGTAATATACTTACATATACATTTATAATATTTATATACTAATACACACATATACACTAGTAGTAAATACTTATATACTAACTTTCTGGAAGCAGCGAAAGCCCCTTCTCTTTGCTTTTTCCTTAAAAGTAGTTTGCATCTTGTTGTTATTACAGTGAACCCTTGAAATTCTCTACTTTCCATACTTTCTCTACTCTAATTTAGAGTACTATAGCTAAATCAATTATTAATGACACAAATGCCTTCCTCCTACTTTTTATTTTTGTTGTTTTTTGATGTTTTTTTCCTAAGCAATCCTCCTACCCACACCTGAAAATATCATTCTTTGCATTCAAGAAAACCTGTCTCCTTTCTTTCAAATGTCTTATGAAAGTATACTTGTGCCTAGTCTTACCTGAACTTCTCCACACACTCAAAAGATGATTGGAATTTCCTTCAAGGTAGCACAACTGAATTTTAAAATTTATTTTCTTATGTTTTTGGAATCAATCAGGGTTAGGTGACTTGCTCAGGATCACATAGCTAATAAGTTTTTGAAGCCAAATTTGAACTCCTGATTTGGGATGGTGCTCTACCCTCTGTGCTGTCCAGTTGCCCTATATCTGAACTTTTTTAAAACAAGGGGGAAAAAAAGCCCTATTCCCTATGGTCCACTATAGAACCTCTTTTTGTGAATGTTAGTGTTTTTTTTTTTTTTTCCTCTATTCAATCTATGCTGTATAATTCTATATTCCGTCCAATGCCCAGGATAGTGTTGCTTCTCAATAAATGTGAGATGGTAATAGTAATACTCATAAATTTTTTGAGTTATTTTGAGGGAGAGGAGGAGAGAGGAAAAAGGGGGTGGAGGAGAGGGGAGGGAAAGAAAGAGGGGAGAGAGAGAGCAAGCGAGAGAGCAAGCAAGATAGTGAGGGCGCATGATAGCAAGAGCCAGAGAAATACAGAATGTGTTTTTTTTAAATGCATGTTCTGAATGACCTTTCATTTTTCTCAATTGAATCTAAATTCCTGGCCAATATCTAACCTCTTGAATTTTCTTTTATAATGCTTCTCAGTGACTTTTGCAACACCTTCAAATTTAGGATCATCTGCAAATTTCATTAAATGACTGTTTATTCTCCATTGCAGATCATTATTGAAAATCTTAAATAAAATTTGACCTACCTCTTGATTCATCCTCTTAATTTAATAAATGGCCATTTATCACTGTCTATGGCCAGTTCTCAATTCAGCTGTCAGTAATCAGATTCAAACTCATATAAAATATTTTTAACTGAGATTAACAGAATTGTTTCACATATATAGGGCTTCTTTTTCCCCTTTCCAAATATAATTCATTTTACTTTTTCTTCCTTAGCAGTTTTCTATACTGAACATATTTTAGTAAATGATATGCTGCATCTAAATTCTAGCATTATGTGATAGATGGTATTTAATTATGATGGTATTGTTTTCCATTTTGAATACAAAAATAATTATATTTTGCATTCTCAAAAATAAACTTATTTTATTAGAATTAGGAATTAGAAGGCATCTTAGAGGTTACCCAGTTCATCTTTTCTCTGAATGCAGGAGTATTTTGATACTTTAATCTAGATCTAACATCTCTCCTTGAGCTCCCTTTTCACATCTCCAGTTGCTTTTTTGACATCTTCAACTGGATGTCTCATAAACACTTTAAGCTCAACATCATTAAAATAAGGCCCATCATTTTTTCTTGAAAACTTTCCTTTTTCAAAACTTTAATGTTACCATTAAAAACACCATCATCTTCCCAGCACTCATGCTTTCAACCTGTGCCATTCTTGACTTCTCACCTATGTTAACCCCACATATCTAATTGTGAATGGAAAGAATTCACACAAGTTCTCTTGACATTAAGTGAACATTAGTAGTATTATATAGGCTCCTTTCATGATGCTCCCCTCAAAATCCATCCCTCCTTCTAGCATTTATTAAATCTATTATGATAAGTACTGGGAATATGAAGTAAAAGCAAAATAATTCCTAGTCTTCAGAAACTTAATTTATTTTATATTTGCAAGTAAACTAATTTTTTTTTCTTACATTGGCCACACTGACACTGTTTTCCAATTTGCATGTTAATGTCCATTATCTCTCTGTCAAGAATCAGTCAACATTCTTAGTCCCTAAGAATCATGGCTGTGTGACCCTGGGCTAGTCACTTTAGCCCCAATTACCTCAGGGAAAAAAAAAAGAAGAAAAAGAAAAAAAAAAGATTTCTACATCCAATCTGAGATATCAAGTAGCATATTGAAGATGTGAGCCTGAAAGTCAGGAGAGAAGTTAGGGCTAAATAAATAGATTTGAGAACCATCAGCATAGATCCAATAGTTTAGTCCATGGAAGCTGATTGTATTCTTCAACAAAGTAATATAGCATAATAATAATATCAGGACAAGGTGTCCCACAGAGGCCACCCATCAGTAGAAGACATGACTGGATGAATATCTAATAAAAGAGATTGAAAAGGAGCATTTCCAAATGGGTAGAATGAGAAACAGGATAGAGAGAAGGGAGTATCAAGGACAAAAGGGTGATCAGCAAGGACAAGAGCATCAGAGAGATCAAGAAGAATGAAAATTGAAACAAAAAAGACTAGTAAATTTGGCAATTAAGATATTATTGGTAATTTTGGAGAGAGCAGTTTCAATTGAAGAGGTTGAAATTTAAACTGGAGAGAATTTAGAAGAGATTGAGAGGAAACTAAGTGGAGATAGTAATGCCCTTGATAAAAATAAGAAAGTTCAGAAGAAAATTAAGTTTGAAAGGGACTTTAATGAGTTCTCTTTTAGACATGGTGAGTTTCAGATGCCTATAGGATGTTCAGTTTGAAAGTGGTAGTAGGTGATATATTAGAACCCAGGAAAGTCTAGAACTGCATATAAAAATCGGAAAGTCACTAGCACATTAATGATAATTAAATCCACAGGAGATGATAGTATCATTCAGTGGTAGAGTACAGAGAAAAAAAGAAAAGGGGGTCTTTCCTAGTCCCAAACTTGGACTATTCACACCATATGCTGTTTTTACTCCTATTTACATATTGTTGAATAGAGCTGGGGAAAGTCTGCTATTGTGACCATGCTGCATGTTTGCAACTCTCTAATTGATTCACTGTCCCACTCATCATAGCAATTTTTTAAACCCTTTGATCCTTCCTCAAATATCCTATGGCATCATCTTCCCTTAACTCTCAGCAGAGAACTTTCCTTATACATACATCACTGAGAAATTTGAGGCCATCCACCTCTTATTCCCTCCTCATCTCACAACACTCAGGTGTCTTTCCTCACTATTTTCTACTTTACATGAAAAGATGATCTCTTCCTTCCAAAGGCTAACTAACCTCTTTATGAGAACCCTTATTCCCATTCTATACTCATTTTTGTCAAATTGCCCCCATTATTGTCCCTTGCTAATCTTCAATTTTTCCTTGCCTACTGTTTGTTTTCTTGCTTCCTATAAATATGTTTCTCTCACCTCCATTTTTAAAAACCCTCACTTGACCTCTCCAGCCCACTGCCTATCATCCTATATCTCTCCTCCATTTCATGGCTAAACTCATTGAGAAAGTTACCTAGTATTTAAAGCACTCTATAACCTGGCCCTAATCTGTTTTACTACCCTAATTGCACATTGTTTTCCTTAGCCCAATCTACGATTTAGGTAAAAGCATTTTTATTACAATCAAAATTGCTATGCCTTAGTCCTGGTTGTCCCTCATCCTTGGAATGACTTTCCTTCTCACCTTTGTTTTCTAGATTCTCTTTCTTGACTTTGTTAGGATCTCTAGTTTCTTTTAAGATTAGACTCAAACACCATGAGGACATGAGAATTGTCTTGATATTCAATTACTATTGTTTTCGCATCTAATGACCTCACATTTCTTTTGTATTATACGTAACATGCCTTTCTTATTACAATACAAGCTTTTGAAGGACAAGGACTGTTACTTTCTCTCAATGGTTAGCACAATAACTAGCACATATTAGATCCTTAATAAATGCTTGTAGATAGATTGTTATTTTATGTTTAATGATACTCTATAAACTATTGTGCAGGAAATAATATAACAGCTTTTGATAGTTGAATAAAAGTGTTAGGATGTGAGTGCATCCTCTGTAAGTTCAGTGGAAGTGTCCTTGCTACAACCTTTGCAGTCAAGAGTTCAACAGGCATGATGTGAAGTCATAAAGTCCCAGATTCAAATTTGGCCTACGGCATTAGCTATATGACTTTGAGATCATTACTTAATGTCTGTTTCCCTCTACTGTCCTACTGGGAATCTTAATAGCACCTACTTACCAAAATAGTTACAGCAAATGAGATTTTTAAAGTATTTGGCATATTGCATGGTATATAATAGATGCTATATAAATACTAGATATAATGTATGTATGTTATCCTGTTTGTCCATGATTTTGATCTCCTATGTTAGGTCTCTATATTGTGAAAACTTCTTATTTCATATAGCTTGGAGACTGATAGTGTGATCTAAAAAAAAATGTTCTTAAATTCTTATGGCCATTATTATTTCTGGGCAATTATGTGCAACAGCTCAATTAGCGAAATGATCTGGTTCCTTAACCATTTACTAGTTGAGTCTTCCAGGATATTTTGAAGTCTGTATTTTTAATAGATGGATATTTTAATCTTTAAGAGCATAAACAAACATATATTGAATAACTATTATTTGAAATGACATAGGGCAAATCCAATATACTTGTGATAGAGAGAGCCATCTGCAGCCAGAAAGAGAACTATAGGGACTGAATGTGGATCGCGACATAGTATTTTCACCTTTGTTTGTTGTTTGTTTGTTTGCTTGCTTGTTTTTTCCCCTCATATTCCCCTTTTTGATCTGATTTTTTCTTGTGTAGCATGGATAAATGTGGAAATATGTTTAGAAGAGTTACACATGTTTAACCTATGTTGGATTACTTGCTGTCTAAGAGAGGGGGAAAGTGGAGAGGAAAGGGTGTGATAGGAAGGGAGGAAGAGAAATTTAGAACAGGTTTTGCAAGGGTAAATGCTGAAAACAATCTTTGCATGTATTTTGATAAATAAAAAGCAATTATTTTAAAAATGGCTATTATTTTGCAAGTACTGGTCAAAGTATTAGGGATACAGAGGAAAAAGTTACTGTTCTCAAGAAATTCACAGCCTAATGAGAGAAGCATGCACACAACTATATACAAACAAGATAAAGATAGGATAAATTGGAGATAATCATCTGAGGGATTTCGAAAACCTCTCCATGGGATTTTAACTATGAGTTAGGGGAAGACAGGAATCCGGAAAGTAGAGGTTGAAGTGGTCGAAAATACCAGAGTGAATAAGTAGTGATAAGGTGTAAAAAAAAAAAAAAAAAGTTGGAAAGTAAAAGGGATCCTAGTTATGAAAGGCTTAAGAAGCCAAACAGAGAATTTTATAATTTATCTTTGAGGTGATAGGGAACCACTGGAGTTTATTGAATTGGAGAGTAACAAATATGACTTCTTTTTTAGGAAACCAATTTAATATTTTTTTGTGGAGAATATCCTGGAGTGGTAAGAGACTTGAGGCAAATAGCCACCTTTATGGTGATGAGAATATCAGAGGAGAGAAGGAATCATACACAAAAGATGTTATGGAGATGAAATCAACAGGTCTTGGCAACACACTGGATAAGCATGGTGAGAAGGAATGGGGGGGAGAAGGGAAAGTTAGAAAAAGAACAAGTGCCTACTTGTTAAACACATAAACTTGTAAAAAACACATAGTGCCTACTATGTGTTAGCACTGTGCTAATCTCTTTATAATATTATCTTATTTGATTCTCACAACAAGGCTTGAATAGATGGTATTAACATCTCCATTTAATAGTTGTGGAAACTGAGGCAGACAGTATTTAAGTGACTTGCTCAAATAGTAACTCAGGTCTTTCTAATTATAGGCACAGTACTCTATCCTACTGTGCCATCTAGCTGTCGTTATACAAGGTTTCAAGCTGGGGAGATTGGGAGAATGATAATATTTTGGAAGAAGGGAAAGTTTTTGGGTAAAGATAATGAATTTTGTTTTGGTCATGTTGAATTTAAAATATTTATGGAAGTTCTGATATGAAATGTCAGTACTGCAATTAGAGAGCAAAAGTAGATCTCCAATCATTCTGATAATGATAACCGAATACATGTGACCTGATAAGATCAATTACCTAGATCCCGTATAATAGAGAGAAGACAATGGGCTCAAGGCACAGCTTTGAGGGACAATAAAAGTGAGTAAAAGAGATTGTTAACCATTTAGTTGTAACAACCAGGTCATGACTTTTTAGGCATTTTTAAGTTCTGATCTTTTCAACCTGTGATAGTGTATTGTATAGTTTCAGTTTTTTGCTTGTGTAATCACTAAGTCTAGACTTTAAAGGATATAATCCTTTCTATAATTTCTTGTGGTCATGATCTGAAACTGAATTGTCATAAAAAGACTACTCAAATTTCCATTACTCCATCATTTGTTTGATTCTTTTTTATACATATTGTGTTGCCTGGCTTCATGTGAAAGTATAAATCCTTTCTTGGACCTTTGCCATTTGATTGGCTCAGTTCAGAGACAAAGAATTTTACAGTACAAAATATCAAAGACAAAACTGGGGATGAATATGTTAATAAACTGACTAGCATACTGAAACTAAAACTGTTAATTGTTTTGAACATGCTCTAGGTGCAGCTAGTTGTTGCAGTGGATAGAGCATTACCCCTGAAGTCAGGAGGACCTGAGTTCAAATCTGATCTTAGATACTTAACAAGTGCTATCTGTGTGACCCAGGGCAAGTCACTTAGCCCCAGTTGCCTCAGCAAAAATAAATAAATAAATAAATTGAAAATAAACAGGCCCTATTCAGCTTTGATTTTTGACATGTTTTCTAGTCTCAATTTGTCTTGCCTGTGAGGACCAAAATAGTTGTAGTTCTTGCCTTTATCCAATGGTTCAATGATCTCAGGATTCAATCCTTAAGTCTTTGGTTATTCTCTTCCTTTGACATACATTAAAATATATATTACTTAAAGAGGAATATTTTGCTATTATTGGAGACAGATTCCATGATGTTTAGGAGCATTCTGTGTTTTCTGGTATCGGCTTATAATTTGATATAATCCATAGATATTAAGTGATTAATTTAATATTTTTGTATGACTCCCTTTTAATTTGGGAGCTATGGCAGGTAAATTTAGGAAAAGATAAAATACTATTAAATAGTGGATGTTAATGCTAGGCAAAATGAAAATGGATTTAAACGATCTTCCTGAAAGATACCACATTTCATATCAATTACTTGTGAGTTGTATGTTTTAGAGAAGAGTTTTTCATGTGGGTATCAAAAATTAGTGTTCTGACCATACTTAGATCTATTTTATGTTTGTAATACATGAATGAGCAATGAGTTTGTAATTGAATCAAAGGCTTTGCAATAATTACTAATAGCAACATAAATGTTATAGCTCTTAGAAGCAATTTATTAGATAATTACATATTGATAATAAATTATTTACAAGCTTGAGATTTTTTGTGTGTACTTTTTGTTTCTGAGACAATATATAGTGCTCTTGTGAACAGTGATAGATTTGTTTTTAGAGACATAAGCTGCAAGTATTTTGCATAAGAATATGTAATTTGTATATATTTGGAAAGGTCACTGGTGATCTCACATTTTAGTAAAAGATGTATGATATCCTCTTTTAAGAAAGATGGAATGAGGCCTACATCTGACAGAAAATTGGCAAAGTACATGGTTAATAATTTATGTTAAATGTGAAAGTGTTTGAACCAGTAATTAATTACATTTACAGAATTTCAGTTTTAGAAAGTTTCAGTCATCTCCTTGAGTTAATTGTTTTGCTATTCATTATATTAACAGTACATGAATCTTCAGTTTGTTTTATTCAGTGTTCTTATCCAATGACTAGACAGTTTCCACATCATTTTTCTTTGGAAATTTTCCCCCCCAACTCTGTGTCTCCTTTTTCTTCAGCCTTTGTTATTGTTATTTTTTGATTGATGTTCAACTATTTATTGTGTTATGTATGATACTTTGATTCCTTGTACTACTTTAATCTTTTGGTTTTTGCTTTTACTTGGTAATTAAGGGTATTTATAATATCATTGATGTTCTTGTTTTCTGCATGCTTCTTTGTTGTTTCTTTTGAGCAATATGGTACTCATGTGCTAATTTAACAGGCTTGCTAAACATTGATATAATTTCCCAAAACCTTGTCATAGATCTTTATTACCTTTTTTAAGTTGCCTCTGTCATGATGATGTTTGGTGCCTATCTTTATGGGCTTTCCTTGAAGACTCCTGCTTTCTTTCTATGCTTCTTACTATGGTACTAGCTTTGAAAAATGCTGCAATATAGAGGTCATGTGATTTTTTAATTTTTCTTTCATATACTGTGGAAAAATGCTTTCATTTATAATAATTATAGCAAGTAACATTTTATTTTTAAAAATCACTCTTATATTATTATTGGTTTACTAGATGGCTTTATGTTGCCACTCAAAAAGGACTCTGGAATTCCAGTCCAAGTATACCTGTCCCCTTTTCAAAATCATTTGACATGTTGGTTCTGTTTTTCACATCTATTTGGTTATTAGGCATAAATTCTGGAGTTTTCAATATCATGTTTTTCAAATACATTAGTATGTTTTCAGTTTTGAATAATACATTTAGTTTCTTATTTTGTCTAATTAAGACAAAGGCAGATTATTTTTGTTCTTGTTGATTTTTATTACAACTCAAGTCATTAATGTTCCTATTTTAATGATAAGCACATTGAAGTTCAGAAAAGCTGTGATTTGTCAACACAGCTACTAAACAGATGAAAAGGAACTTGAATCTGCATTGTAGGATTCTAAATTTAGTGATACCTCATCCTTGAGAGATTAATTATTCAGTATCTGATAGCATACCTCTATGATGAGAATATAACCACTTTAAAAGGCAGCATATTCCATATTTGGACTATTTTTCTTATCACAAAAGTCTAGGTTAATTTCCATTATATTTTTTAAAGACTATGAATCTATTAGAAAGTAGAAAATTTGTTTCCCATCAGTGTTTCTCTCACCCTTCCCACCCCATGTACTTTTACCTCAGTAGATCTCATTAACTGAAATCTCACTATACCTTGATTCTTTTGAATCAGATTCTAGGTACTGAATCCGTTACAAACTCCCTTATCATGCAGCCCCATCATAATTGCTCTTTATCTCTTATTCCCCACAGTTTAGGTAAGGCTAATTTCTATTCTATGCCCCAGGCTTTCTCTTTCTTGGTCTTTTTATATAATTTGAATCTATATCCTTTCTCTTTTAAAGTATACCTAATTGCTCCAACCCATGTCCTCCCTCCCAACCCCTTGTCACTATTACCACTATGGTCATCAGGAATAATAATTTTTGTAACTAGGTATATTGATTAAATTTTTAGAATATTTACTAAGTTTTTTTTTTTTTTTTTTTTTTTTTTTTTTTTTTTTGCCTAGGGGATGGGAATATTTGGGGAATATTTGTTTTTCTATATTTTAAAATATTTTCCTCTCTTTCAATCAATCAATTCAATCAAATGAATTTGTGAAAAAGGAAGCAACTTTGATCTTCTTAGTCTTAAAAACATGCCATCAATTGAGGAAATAATAAATGTATGATGGGAAATTGCTACAATGAATTATTTTTAATGAGAAACTTTAAAAAAAGTAAATAAAAATGGGAGGCTGATACCTAAATAACAATAGTAAAACCTTAAAAAATTTTATTTGATATCATCTGAATTCACTGAAGGTAAAAGATAAGTTTGAAGTCTATCCTAAACACTTTAGATACATAATTATAATGTAAATAGAATTAAAAGAGAAGCTGCTCACCAAAAGTACCCACAAGAATCAAATGTCCCTAGGGGAAGTTGAAGGAATGCATACTCCCATTAATAGCATATAGTTTGCTCTGATTTTTGCTTTTATGGTAGCTATCCATCAACCTAAGACTTCGTAATATAAAGATGGGGGAGAATCCTAACATCTGTTTGTTAGCAGGTAAGATCAGGTTAGAAAAGTAAGGTAGGTAGATAGTAGAGTGGCTGGAGTGCTAGGCTTGGAGTCAGGAAGTTCTAATTTGGCTTCAAAAACTTCCTGGTTATGTATCTCTGAGCAAGTCATTTAATGTCTGTCTGCCTCAGTTTTCTCATCTGTAAAATGGGGAATGTAGCAGTTTTCCTCCCAGGATAATTGTAAGGATCAATTGAAATAATATTTGTAAAGTACTTGATAAAATTTAGTTATTATTAACATTGGGAAGATGCAGTTCACATGTAGAGCCGTGGCTCTGTCCTCTCCCCTATAAATCTCATCAATGTGAATATTGACTTAGGTTTTAATACTCAGTATCTCAACTCATCATCAGTTTTCTCTCTTCTCTGATCAGAGTATTGTAAGATTGAGTAATAAAACTTCTCAAAGCCTTCCTTTATAGAGATAATTTTCTATTTTTCATCAGTAACTTTGCTTAAACTTGACTCCAAGAAACACCTCCCGCCTGACATGTCTGGTTGGATACCCCTGTTGACCCTTACTCCAGCTCTCTTTTCAGCTTCCTTTTGTTTGTCTTCCCCCTTTAGATTGCAAGTTTCTTTGAAATCAGGGATGGTCTTTTTTTCCTATTTGCATTCCTAGAGCTTAGCCCAGTCCCTAGTACATAGTGGATACTTAAAAAAAAAAAATGATTATTGAATTGAATATGGTTCAGTATGAAAGAATACTCCATTTCTCTTTATTGAAGAGCAGGAAAAAAAAAAGCAACCACTATCTTTAAGGATTCCTGAAAGTCACATTTTAACTTGGAAAATAACATATCTATGTCCTATTATGTTTTTATTTATTTTGTTAAGTATTTCTCAATTACATTTTAATCTGGTTTGGCAACACTTGAGAGTATTGCTGACTATGGAAAAATCCCTTAGCCTTTTAGTGTCCTACTTAAAATTGGAATAAAAGGAGAGGTTATTGTTGATCAACCTTGGTGGAAAGAGTTTTCTAAAATGAACTTTCCTTATGAGGTACTCATAAGTTCAGACCTAATTTCTAGCCTGTTTACACCCCCAAAATATCACTAATTTAAAAAGGCAGGTATTTGAATGAAGCATATGATACCTGAAAACACTGGCATTTAAATTTTCTTTAACTTTTGATGTATCTCTTTTTAAAAATTTTTTATTTTTTTAATTAATTTTTTCCCCAATAACAAAAATTTGCCCTCTCCTTGTTTGTCTCTGCTGATTGAGAAAGAGAGCAAAATAAAACCTTTGTTTTTACACATTGTGTCTAAAAGAAAAAACAAATGTATAGGCACATATCTCATTCTGCACTAAGTTTTCCTTCTATCAGAAGGTGAGTAGCATGATTTATCATTAGTCCTTTGGAATCATGGGTAGTCTTTTTCTGATGAAAAATCCTAATTCTTTCAAAGTCATTTGTGTTTATAATATTGTAATCATTATATAAATTTTTGTCCTGATTCTGTTGACTTTGATCTACATCAGTTCATGCAAATTTCCCCAGGTTTCTTTGAAACCATCTCCTTCATCATTTCTTGCTCCACAATAGTACTCTAACACATTTGTGTATGCAAATATAGTTATTATATAATAACCTGTTTAGTCATTTCCCAATTGTTGGGCAACCCCTTAGCTTCCAATTTTCTGCCACTTCATAAAATGCCAAAAAATTCTCTTAGTTTTTCCCCCTCCCTAGTTCTGTAAATTCCTCATTTGAGTTTGGGTCTTTCCCACAGAAAACGCTGATTCAACCATTATTATCCAGGTAGGTTCAGTGATAATAGGGTAGCCTTCACTTTGGTCTGGTAGTCTAGCCCCGGTATTCTTCTATAGGCTTCAGATTAGTTAAAAGCTGCAAGATCTCAATTCCCTTGTCCTACGCCTGGAGTCTGAGTCCTGGGCACCACTGCTGGTGCTTGCTTCTGAATTTCCTCCATTTTTAGTACACAGACTAGGGACTGTGACCTCTCCTTTCTTTTGGATATAAATCTCTTTCCCCTCTCCCCTCCCCTCCCAATTTTGGTGCTCAATAATGGTTGATAGAGCTTCTAATGAACACCTATTACTGTACCGCAAACAAGATCAAACTTGATATGGAATTTTTAACCTCAGACATTGGAGTGCTCTAAAGGTTCTTCTGGTCAGACTCTATCCCCGGTATCCACAAACCTCTTTGATTATATTCTTATGATGCTCTTCCAAGGCTCAAGTTTTCACTTTCAATGATCAAGTTTGATTCTGGGGATGTAACCTCAAAAGGGTAAATTTTTCTCCTAGACTTGTTGTCTTCCCCACTCAGGGGATTTATCCAGGAGAAATTTCCAATATGAAGCTTTTATTAAGTGTCAGTAACACAGTCCTTAGTTCCCACATAGATACTTAATGTACAATGCGATAAGACTATTCCATCCACCCCTGAAAATGCATATATATATATATATATGGATGCAGGGGGAGTCAAAGCACAAACACAGAGACATGGCCCATTTGACTCTTCCGGAAGATAAAGATCTTTTAGCAACTGTTAATCAAACGTGACTCAGTTACCTGTACGTCTTGGCAACTCATAGCAATGATAGGGAATTATTGTCAAATGTCATATCTCTGGGCTTCCATGCTGCATGTTCTGACTTCAGTTGGCCAGCTGCAGGGATAGTGTTGTTAATCCTCTTCTGTCTCCACAATGTGGAAGAAGTCTTCTATATATAGCAGGCTTGTGCTTAAACTTTCAAATTTGAGCATTCTTGTACTTGAAATTATTTGAGCCAATTTCCAAAGCTAGGAAAATCCATTTTTGAGGATCTCTGCTTTTTGACCACAATGCAAATATTTAATTACTACTGCCATGTGCTTCTATATGGCTACCATCAACACATCAGCTGCTCTTGCACTTTGAGCTTGTGAAATCCATTCTCAGCCCAATTCAAGCATATAGTGTGATTAAGTCTTCATTGGCTATGAAGATCAGGGCCTCCCTTTGAACTAATGAATAGTAATTTACTGACTATTTAAATAACATTAGCTACTGTAGTTGCACTTTCAAAAATGGCCACTGCTTTTGCAAGAGATTATATAGTGAATATTGTTAAAGGATTGGGAAGAACATCATGGACAACATGAATCATACAGTTAAGTTGTATATAAAAGACAATGGGCTTAATTACATAATTTGTTGTAGCATCATCCAGAAAGTGCTTTGTTCCATCATGTAACCTAGTTGTCTGTGTTTATACTATTAGTTTTCTCCTTTTTGATACCATTTCCTCTATTGTTATCATTAAAAATCATTCTCGCTTAGATAGCTAAGTGGCAGCATGAATAGAGTCCTGAACTAATTGTCAGAAAGACTTGAAATTTATTAGCTATCTGACCCCGGCCAAGTCACTTAATCTCTGTTGTCTCATCTGTAAAATGGGAATAATATCACCTATCTTCCAAGGTTGTTAAAAATCAAATGAGAAAAAAAAAATCAAATGAGATAATATTGATAAAGGGCTTTGCAAACCTTGAAGGGTTATATAAATACTGGCTCTTCAATTAAACTGTCCTCAAACCTATTATTTTTCTTTTCTGGAAAGCAAAGACATCTTCTGATGCTCATTTCAGTTCTCCTTTGTTTTTCCCTGAACTATGCCTTTTAGACATGTGGCTAACACATGGTGAAATTAGCCTAAACCAGAAAGATTAGTGACTGTTTTGCTAGCATCCTACCTATTGCATAAGTGGTATTTTATAACCACCTGATTTTCCCCATAAGGAGAGCCTAATCACCCAGAGTTACAGCCTAAGAGTTGTCCTTCTCACTCTCCAACCCCTCAACTCTAATCTCTCACCAGTGTTTACTGATCTTTGTCATGTTCATCTAATACATCTCCTTCTCTCTGATATTGCCACTATCCTGATGTAGGCCCTTATCATCTCAGTCTGAACTATTGCAATAGTTTGTTCACATATTTTTGTTACAAGTCTTTCCCTATTCTAGTCTATTCTCTACTACGCTAATAAAATGATCTTCCTAAAGTGAAGGTCTGACCATATTACCTTCCTACTATTGAATAAACTTCAGTGGTTCCATATTGCCTTTAGAATCAACTATAAAATACTGTGTTTGGTTTTTAAAATCCTTCATAACCTGGCACCCTTCTATCTTTCTAGTCTTCTAACTTCTTACTCTCTTCCATATTGTGCAATCCAGTAACAATGACTTCCTTGCTTTTCCTAATAGGAGACATTCCATCTACCAACTCTGGGTATTTTCACTGGATATCCCCCATGCCTGGAATAATTTTCCTTTTCTTCTCTGCCTCCTTGCTTTCTTCTAGTACAATCTAAAATTCCACCTTCTAGAGAAGGCTTTCCTGATGTTCCTCAATTCAAATGCCTTCCCTCTGTGGATTATTTCCAATTTATTCCATATGTAGCTTGTTTGTACATAATTGTTTGCATATTGTCTTCCCTATTAGACTGTGAGCTTCTTGAGAACAGGGATTATCATTTGCCTTTCTTTGTATTCAGCACTGTGCCTGGAATATATAAATATTGATTGACATAAGATGGGAAAATTGGGGTTAAATAAATAAATGATATGATGAGAAATATAAGGAGATGTTTAAAGATTAGCTTTATCTTGTTGTACAGCAAAATAACTGTATGGACATGTATACATATATTGTATTTGACTTATACTTTAACATATTTAACATGTATTGTTCAACCTGCCATCTGGGGGAGGGGGTGGGAGGAAGGAGGGGAAAAGTTGGAACAAAAGGTTTTGCAACTATCAATGCTGAAAAATTACTCATGCATATATCTTGTAAATTAAAAGCGATATAATAATAAAAAGAGACTAGCTTTATCGATCAGTCAAAAAGCATTTATTAAAGTATTTGCTATGTTCCAGATACTGTGCTAAACCCTTGTGATATGAAGAAAGTCAAGAAAAAAAATAAAAATTCCTGCTTTAAAAGAACTTACATTCTAATGGGGGAAATAACATGGAAATTATTCTGTACATACCAGATATATACAGAGTGGATGAAGGTAACCTGAAAGGGCCACTTTCAAATCCGTACTCATTTCTGACCTGATAGTTGGAAGGAAACCTCTTGATATGAAATACTAAAATGGTTATAAAAGTAATTCACTTTTTCTTGGTCCAGGAAAACAGCACATCTCACTCAGATTCAAAGTCTTGTGGGGATTAGGAAAAAGAAGATGTTAGCTGTGTGTTCCTTATTTGATGGATAAATAAAGTGATACTTATAGTTTCCTAGGCTGACAGACTTCCAACCTTCAAAAGAATAAATATTTGCTAGTACCATTTTTTCAACCAAAGTAAAAGGGCATGTCACTCCCTCAATGGATGAACAGTAACTACTCATACCGTTATTATCTTGCATGCCTTAGGGCAGAGAGCAAACCCTTCAAGGAAGGGTCACTGTGAAGACCTTTCTTTCAGTTCTAGATTTTTTTTTTTTTTTTTTTTTTAGGAATGAGACAATTCAAAATGCACTGCATGATACTTTGCTGTGAGAGAGGTTAAATTGATGCATAGTCTTCCTTTGGCCTGAAATTTTTTCCCTTCGTTTAGTTTATCAGAAATATTTTAATAAGTTTTTCTCAGTACTGGGTATTGGAGCTGAAAAAAAATCTAATAAGACATAGAATGGCTGGATGATAAGTACTTATGGTAAATCATGTATTTCTTTTAAGTATATAAAACTTAGATATAAGCCATTTATTATTTAATGGAATATAAAGACTCAGTATCCCATCTTCTTCTTTTGTTCAAGGTTTTATCAGAGGTAATTCATGCATAGTGAAAATGGGAGTTTTAACTCAGCTTTGTTTGTATGGCAAGACTTAGTTTCTACTTAAGGCAGCTGCTCAGAATCTTAAATACATCTACTGAATATTGGCAGGAAGTTTGAGTGCTGGATGGTATGCAGAAATGATTTCCTATATATCCATGCACATGTCAAGTGTTTGAGTGATAGCACTTCTGACTTTGGGTCAGTAGTGAGTTCACATCTCTTACCAGCCCCTTGGCTTACTTCCTGAGAGTGTAAGGGAGGATTCAACATCCATCATTTTCATCTTTTCTTTATGCTCTGTCTGAGATCAGTGAGTGTTCTATCTGGATTCCTATTTTTTAAATAGAAGAGAAGAAACTGGAGGGGATTTGGATAAAGATTAAAAAGGATTATTCTTAAGCAATTATAAGGAAAATGGAGAAAAGATAAAGAAATTATGAAGGAAGGATCATAGATTTAAAACTAAAAAGGTTCTATAGAAGCTATCAATCCAATTCCTTTATTTTACAGATGAGTCAAAATCAAGTCAACAAAAATGTATTAAATGCCTACTGTGGGTACTTGGGCAGTTAGAGTGACAGCTCTGGAATCAAGAAGACTCATTCTCTGTGTTCAAATCTGGTTTCAGACACTTGCTGTTTGATCATGGGCAAGTCACTTAATCCTGTCTGCCTCCACTTCTCATTTGTAAAAATTAGCTGGGGAAAAAAATAACAAACTATTCCAATCTCTGCCATGAAAACCCTACACAAGGTCACAAAGAGTCTGAACCAACTGAGTAACAGCAGTATGTGCCAATTGCCATGCTAAGTGCTGAGGGTACAAAAAGAGTTCCTGTCCTCAAGGGGCTCACAATCTAAAGAGAGAGACAATCTGCAAACAGCTCTGTACAAGCAAAATATCCATAGAATAAATGAGAGTCTCAGAGGCAAGACATTAACATTAATGAACAATAGAAAGACTTCGTTCAGAAGATGGGATTTTAGTTTATAAATGAAGAAAGCCAGTAAAGACAAGAGGCAGAGCTAAAGAGGGAGAGAATTTTGATTATGGAGAATAGCAATATGGATGGAATGTCTTGGCAAGGAAAATTAAGGAGGCTAGAGTACCTGGCTTTAGAGTGGTCAACTGCTTGAGGAAACTGAGACCCTAAAAAGTTAAGTGGGTTGCTAATGATAGTAAGTGATGGAGACTATGTGCCAAGCACCATATAAACTCTTTACACATATCTTTGATCCTCATGACAATTCTGTTTGGTAAATGTTATCTATCCCCATTTTACTACAGTTGAGAAGGCAAGAAGGCAAAATGACTTGCCTAAGACCACACATCTAGTAAGTATCTGAGGTCAAATGTGAGCTCTGGGACTCAGATTCTAAGCCTAGGACTCTTTTCACTGTGACAGCTAGCTACCTGAAAAAGCAGAACAGTCAATAAATTTGTGCTTTACCTTTATGAAATTTCATCCTTTGTGAAGTGGATGAAATGACAAGGGGAATGACTGTTCTTGACCTCTCTGTGTATACATACATAAATGTATGTATATATACAGACATATATAATGTATGATTATATAAACACTTCCAGTTAGACTGTCTTTGCATCTTCTATTGTCCTTTAAACTCTGGGACACAGAGCCTTATCTTTCCTAGCTTTTTATCTCTTCCAGGGAGTAGTGGAATGCTTTGTAAACAACAGGTGCTTAATAGATATTTGTTGAATGTCTGAATAAATACCTCATCAGTTAGATTGATATATGCCTTAAGGACAAATATCAGGACCCTGCTGCCTTAGTATGTCCCACAATGCTTAGCATGATATTTGGTTCACAGTTACATCTGATTCTTTGTAATTCCATTTGGCTTTTATTTTGGCAAAGATTTTATAATGGCTTACTATTCCCTTCTCAGCTCATTTTACAGATGATAGAAGTAAACAAGATTAAGTGACTTGCTCAGAGTCAAACAGTTAAGTGTTTGAGACCTTATTTGAACTCAGGAAGCCAAGTCTTTCTGGTTCCAAGCCCAGTGCTCTATCCATTGTATCATTTAACTGCCCCCACAGGAATATTACTTTCCTTCCAAGAAGGTATCGTGGCTATGTGATGGCTTTTTCTTTATGGTTCAGTCTTTAACCCAGTATTGCCAATATGGTAATGAAAGATAATCAAATTTTAGTGATCAGGAACAGAGTTTTGGCATTGTTGCTAGATCACAGCTCATCTCCATGGGGGGGGGGGTGTATCATAACATTTATCTTTTTTGGGAGGCAAAAAGTATGAGGTTAAGTAATTTATCCAGTGTCACACAGGTAGTAAGTATCATGTTTCTGAGGCCAGATTTGAACTGAGTCCTCCTGACTCCAGGGCTAGTGCTCTATCCATTCTGCCTCTCCTTGCAATATTTATTTCAAAATGCATTTGATCATGTCTTTTTCCTAATGTTTACACTGTTCTCCTGTGACTCTGTTCTTCATCCATTGACTCATTCTTTCCTCTGCTTACACAGAAGAGACTATGGGAATATGTTGTAAAGAACCATATCCTATGTTGCATGCTTCTGAACTAGAAGGAATCAATAGAGTCCATTACAGAGACCTAAAGGTGACCCAATCAAAATGGTAGCAAATTGAAAATGAGATACCAACAGAATGAAGACTAGAGAATGACCTGACATCTTAACTTTTCTTTCCAAAGTATCTTCATACTCTTTAAATGGGGATTTAAAGACTTCCTTGCTAGAGTTACTAGTCCTGCCCAATTATGCATTTACTATACAACATTCACATTTTTCCACTCTTGCCTCTTACCCTAACCTAGTGAAGTAAAAGAGGTAGGTGGAGAGTTTTTTTCTCTAACAAATCAGAAACTCTATTTTGCATATTCCTATCCTCTTTGATATCTGGCAAGGGGATCATCAGAATGAGCTATTGCCAGAAGCATAACTGCCACCTTAGCCTTCATTATTTGTTGAGCCAGTGCACCCCATCAGAATTGTAAAGTGGTCTAGAGATACATAAAATATGAAATGTTGCAAAAATCCAAAACAATTTTTATTTATATAAAGAGATTTGAGATGGGGTGGCAGCAGTGGGAGAAAGAAAAAGCTATAAGATCATTATTAGTCATCTTTTTTTTTAGGTTAAAAAAATACAAGCGTACCTTATCTTCCTAGAACTCTGTACGCATGACACTGAATTCTTCTAGTAAGCAAATTTGTGATAAGTTGATAAAAAAAAAAGGTCCTGAACTCTTGACTAGGGATATAATACAGTGGAAGAAGAAAATCAAAAAACATGCTTTCTATCTGACTCAAAATAAAGGTGCACTTAAACTTGTAAAAGACAACATTTTTATTTGAATGATATGACAGAACTGTCACAGGAGTGTTACCTGCTATAAAGAAAGCCTAAGAATTATTACCTTTATTAGACTAGTGACACTGAGCTTTCCGCCATACATTTCTAACTTCTGTCCCTCTACAGAGACAATTTTCTTTTCTTAAATAAACTGTCATGGTAGTGTTAATATATTGTTGGCTCTCTCATACTCGGAGAATACTGCTGATATAAAACATGTATATGTTAGATTGGTAATAGTATCTTTAGTGTAGCTGACTAGAACAAATGTGTTTCCCTCATGGCTGTGCTAATGTGATAAAGGAAAATTGGCTGTTCATCAGCTTTTGGCTGGGCAAAGACAGTAGAGATGGAGCCACATTCTTTTTTATGCATTAATACCACCGAGAACTTTTCACTAGTTATATTTCATGTGCCTGCATGTTGTACAAAGATGTTGTAAAACATGAGATAATGCTACAAATAACAAAGTAGAAAAGCCTGTATCTTTTATAATGATAACAGTCAAACACCAAATGACAGTAACAGGCTGTAAAAAATGGGATGCAAAAAAGGCAGTATAACTGTCCCGCTTCATGCAACTTCATGTATGTGAAAGGCTTTTCTTGAAAATTAAATAAAATCTAGTTTGGGTTACTGATATTTAAAAAAAGTGACGAAAATTAAAAGGTTCAGTCGGAGCAAACAAAAGTCACATTGGATAACTCTGGGGAAAGCTATTATTGCCAGTAAATAAGATTCTGAGGCTATAGGTATTTTTTTTTTTCCCTAAAGGAGAAAAATACCCTTATAATTATCCAAGTCATAATCTTATAGACAGATAATTAATAGTTTTTTCTTTATCAATTTGATACAGCTTTAGGAATCCTGGGATAGTATCTAGGCTATTCACTTCTGATTTTCTAAAATCAAATCTTCAGGGTCAAACCTTGCAATTGTCTGGCATTATATTATCTCGGAAGCCTTTTGTTTGCCCCCTTCAGACCCTTTGTTCATAGGGACACTGATTTCCATTCACATTTCAGTTAAGAAGATTTAGTCCCAAAGAAGAGCTGCACAAACCACTTGTGTCTTTTGACATCAGTTCGATTGAAAATTTAGCCAATCATTTGGATGCTTTTTGTACACTAGACCAAAGAACTTTACTGGGAGGACTATATAACTAAATTAACTAGTTATTAGAAGTTGTATATTATTAGGGAACTATCTTTCACTTTTTTTTCTTTCACTTTTGTACATAGAAGGTACTTAGTAAATATTTTTTAATAGTCACTGCCTAAAGACACTCTAATTTACCTTTCCCTACACTGTCCCCCATACATTTTCTTGACTACTAGAAATGTCAAATACATACATACACATATACATACACACATATTGCTATTGAAAGCACATCCAAAGATAGCATAACATAGGAAATTGATACCAAGCCTCTGAATGAAGAATACCTGGGTTAAAGGCTTGCCTCTGGAACATATTAACTGTGCTAGCTAAATCAATCACTTAATTTCTCAGGGCCCCAGGCAACTCTTTAAGAAATTTTGCACCTGGATTTGGAATCCAAAAAACTTGAGTTTGAATAGTGTCCAGACACTAACTGGGCAAGTCACTTAACTTTTTATGTCTGTTTTCCTCATCTGTAAAATGGGGTTAATAATAGCTTATAATTTTTGTAAGGTTTGGTGAATTAACATATATAAAGTGCTTTGTGAACACTAAGTTGCACTTAAGTCCTGTATGAGTTATAGATTCTCAATGAAGGAAATTTCTATGGTATTGTCAGAGGTCCAGATAGATGAGAGACAGAAAGGCAGAGATGGCTTACACTAACTTGGTGGAAAAAAACAGAACACAGGTTGATATTTCAAGAAAGTTGTTTTTTAATGTTGGTCTGAATTTTCTCTACCATTGTAGATTGATACTTTCTAGTTTTCCTGGGGAGATAGGAGGTTAAAGACTTTCCAAGAATTACAAAGCCATTGAGTTCTTAAGGTTAGACTTAAAACTAGGTGTTACTAGTTCCCTATTCATTATGCTATACTGCTTGTTCAGAGATATTTTTTGTGAATCACTTGAATGGACTGATATCTAGTGTTAATCACACATTTGGTATTCCCTAGGCATGTTATAGCTTTTTTTTTTTTTTTTTTGCTGGGGTTCATTTAGTGTCTTAAAGCTCTTTCCTCAATGTCTAGCTTGTCCTTGGATTCTGATGCAGACAGTGGTGCTATCCTCTCCTGTCTTGGGGACATGGGGAAATGCTGCTAGAATGTCAATGGAGAAATTTCAAATCCTCCAGGTCTCCAAAGTTCGTAAGATCCTTTTTCTGACCAATGGGTGGGGAGGGACAAGGAGACTGACTGAGGCTCACTAGTTCACTGATGACTCAATTGGATGCAAAGGTTCTCTTGAATGCTTAATTACAAACTATCTTGATAATTTTATGCATGTTCCTAAATTGTTACCAAATCTTTTCAATCAATCTGAATTTACTTTCTGGGCAACATTACTTCATTGAATCCAATGATTTTAAAAATTTTTACCTAAAGACTTTGATTTGGTGATTTAGTCAATGGAAATATTCTTACTAAGTGAGGGGCATCAGTGAATAATATCTAGTTTTTAATCGTCTGATCCTCCTTGACCCCATTTGGGGTTTTCTTGGCAAAAATACTGGGCTGCTTTGCCATTTTCTTGTCCACTCCATTTTGTAGTTGAGGAAACTGAGGTAAACAGGGTTAAGTGATTTGCCCAAAGTCATACTAGTAAGTATATGTGTATAGGTTTGAACTCTGGTCTTCCTGACTCTGCCCAGCACTCTACTTCATCACTTAATAAAATAAAATATTATAATGGGGGGGGGGAAATATATGTTTTGGAATCTGAAATACCTGATCAGGAATACTTTGGAGTCGGGAATCACTAATATCAGTTGTCACAATTTACCTTTGTCCTCTGTAAGTGCTGGCCTAAGTATGTATATTCGTGAGAGTACTGGCTCTAGAATCAGAGGACTTGAGTTCAAACTACTTTGTGTGACTTCATCAAGTTTCTTAACTTGGCTTTCAATTTCCCTATCTGTTAATGAAGGGTTGATCTAAATGGCCTCTGATTTCTTCCTATGATTTAACTACTAAATAACAGGTGAGTTGGGATTTGCAAGAGCAGAGGGAATTCCAAACTCTGATGAATCTGGAGATTGTTTTATTTTACAAATTCAGGCAGTGATGAAAGCTCTTTAGTATTTTAACATTTATTAAAAAAAAATGTAATGTGTACTGGCAGAAAAATAATTAAGGCACAGTTCTGCCCTCAAGAACATTATAATTTAATTTGTTAGAAACAAAATTGTGCATGTAATTGTAAATGCCAATGAGTATTTTATTTTACTTCTCCTGTTAATGCTGCCACTTTATATATGTAACTGATGAATAGCTCTCACCACTTTCCAATTGTGCAATCTTTTGTTTCTTGCAACAACCTTGTGAAATAGTCTGGAAGCTAATCTGATCTGCATTTTATAGCTAAGGAAATGGAAACAAATTATTTTAAAAATATTTATTAGTTTTCAAAAAATATTTTTATAAGATTTTTTTCTCCTTCCCCTCCCCCCATGGTAATCAATCTGATGTAGGTTATACATGTGCAGTCACATTAAACACATTTCCACATTAATCATGATATGAAAGAGGAATCAGTACAAAAGGGAAAAACCATGAGAAAGAAAAACAACAACAAAAACACCTGAAAATAGTATGCTTTGATTTTCATTTAGACTCCTTAGTTCTTTTTCTGGATGTGGATAGCATTTTCCAACATGAGTTTTTTGGAATTGTCTTTAATAAACTTTGTTCTTCTCAGAAATACAGTGATCTAAGTTGATCATTCACACAATGCTATTGTTATTGTGTACAATATTCTGCTGGTTCTGCTTATTTCACTCAGCATCAGTTCACATAAGCCTTTCCAGGTCTTTCCAAAATCTACTTACTCATCATTTCTTATAGTGCAATAGTATTCCATTACATTCAAATATCACAGTTTGTTCAGCAATTCTCAATTGATGGGCATCTCTTTGATTTCTAATTCTTTGTCACCACAAAGATAGCTGCTCTAAACATTTTTGTATATGTGGGTCCTTTTCCATTTTTTTAAATGATATTTTTGAGATACAGACCTAGTAGTAGTATTTATTGCTGGTTAAAGAAACAGTTTTTTAGTGTGATTGAATAGAAAGAACACTGGATTCTGAATCCCAAAACCTGAAGGGGAATTTCTTCTTTGTTACTTATTACTTGTGTGATTTTTACTGGTTCTTCTTTAATATGATGGTCCCTAACTCCCCCCAATGCTGTTCTGCCTACTTGACAGCAGGGGCTTTCTTTTTTATTAATTGTATCTCTAGTGCTTGACACATAGTAGGTACTAAATAGATGCTTTGTGGATTAGACTCGTTTATTCTTTAACACAATTATGATTACTGTATTCATTTTCTAAGAGTATAAAGAATAATCTTTAAAACACATTTAATAAAATAATTAGTAATGTTTATATAGGGTTTTAAGATTTGCAAAGCACTTTTACAAATACCATCAATGCCGGGTTAAGAGCTTTTGAGTGAAAGATTTGTAAATTGTCACATTTGTCTTATAGATGAAGAAATGGGGGTTCAGGGAGGCAGATGGAATGTGTAAGCACCTCAATATCAAGTACTGCTTATTTCTTTTCTTTGTCTTGGTATCCCCATTACTGAGCACTTAGTAGGTACTTAATAAATGATTGCCAATTTACTAATTGTCTTATTTTCCTTTCAAGAAATTAAAAAAATAATATTTACAGCTAGGACTACACCATTTTAAAGTTTCTTTCAGGGCTAAACATTATATTTTTATGATATATGTTTGGTAAAGATTGGATATGAAACTTTAACTTGGCTCTTTTGAAGTCCTAATTCAGTGCCTTTTCAATTACATTGCCTAATTTATGCATTCTCTGAGCCAATCCACTTTGCTTTCCCTGAATTTTTCCATTTAATCTCTAAATTTCTAAAAGTGATGAGATAAATGCAAAAACAAATACCATTTTGCAAGACCTTACAAAAAAAAAAGACTATTTACCTAAATTAGACATTAACAATTCAGATTACTATTGAACTAGCAATGCGATTGACTAAATAGTCTCTAAACTTTAATTTTTGTTTTAATAAATTAAAAATGGCTAATGGCGATGAATTTTTTATAGATACATCAGAGAAAAATCAGTTTCTTCATCAATGGTTTGGAAGATGACCACACGGCTTTTGATGTAAGAACTCTTAGTGGTCCCCTTTCAGATCTTGCCTCTGGGGCTGTGAGAATTGGACAAAGTTCAAATGGTAAGTTTCATAACTTGAGGGTTAATATGTTTCATTCAACCTATATTTTCTTGGGAAAAAAAAAGTCAATCAAATCATTGTTGTAAAAGCTCTGTGAATCTAGACGTTCAACCACACCCTGCTGTGAAGAGAACTCTTCTGCAATGTAAATAATTGTCTGTTTTGTATCGCTACCTATAGACCTTTATTAAAATGAGGTTTCTCATGAGTTAGCTGATATGAATAGGGCATATTAGCTTCATGGTGAAGCAAATTGAAAGCTAATTACTAAATCATTTTTGCATATTAAGGAAACATTGGATGGTATTTTTCCGACTTGATATTAGATCATTATTAAGAAGTATCAATTTTTCCTATTGGTATGACATAAACATTACTCAAAAATGAATAGCTGATTTTAGTTTTTAGTGTGATTGTGTGTGCCTTTCTCACACACAGATTTGAATAAACTTAAGCCAATGAGCTGCTGGAATATGGTCAACAAGTGGTTTGGAGGGGGGGTTGGGTGGGAAATGTACAGAGCATACTCATAAGTTTTATCTGCCTTATTAACATTTTCTCTATCACTTTTCTAAATTTAGGCAATCAACAAAATAATGACAAGCTCTGACATGTTGTTTTTGCTGATTTCTGAGTTTTTAAGTATTCACATTGAAAATTGAATAACCTACTCTCCATAGTCAGTTTGAGGGGCCTCCAGAACAATTCTTCTTAGATCCCCCTCAGGCTTCTAAAAGAATTATCCTTAAATTTCAGATTATTTGACCCAAGTGACTCATCCATTTCAGCCTTCTTTTAGAAGTTGAGAGTTCTGGTTTGAAGAAATCTCCCTTCCTCTCTTCCCTTTTTTGGGGAACTAGACTAGAATTATCACATTTGAGCTCAATAAAACTCCCAATACTTCATGAACCAGATCAAAATGTAATTGAAAAATGTTTAATAAAACAAATACAAATAAAATATAATACACATGATGTTAATTAGTAGTTTTCTAAGTTGGTATGGTATGGTTATAAGTTGGTAAGCCAGCAGGGATCTATTTTCTATTTGAGTTTGATACCACAACTTTAAACCAATTCTTTTTATAGGAATAGGTTTTAAGTGATTGCTCAACCCACTTCTACACTTGGATCATAATAATTATAATTATATTTATTATCTGTGAATATAAACACTAAACTGATCACATATAGGATGACAAAAATAAAGCTGTTAGCTAATATTGATGTAGGGCTAGAAGGATTCCTTTTACAAATATTATAGATTTGAAGCTAAGAGCCCTTGACTGAAAGATTTTTAAATTGCTTTCTTCTTAAGATTGAATTAAGTAATATGAGTGTTGTCTTTAAGTTATAGACAAAGAAACAGAGATATGGGCAGACTTGCTCCATGGTCACGCTATGTGTAGAGGCCTAAATTTGGAGTCAAGAATATGAGATGTCAGAAATGAAATTCTCATCCCTCTTCCACTACTAATGAGCTTTGTGATCATGGACAAATCATTTAAATTCTCAGTTTCTTAATTTTTAGTATCTAGTTCACAGTGTAATTGTAAAGATCAAAGGAGAGATTTTTGGAAAGGTTAAAGTACTGTAGTTATGGGGTTTTTTTTGTGTGTGTCTTAGGTCCAACTTCAGTAATTTTCCAACATATTATATACTGCTTTATTATGAAATTAATTTCTATTTGATGCCTTAGACTGGCCTGTGGACCCCTTTTTACTTGGTAGCCCCTGAGAGATCTCCCTCTTTCCTCTGTGCTTAGTAGCATTTTTCTTCTCTTTTACAAAACCCATGCCATTTTGATGTTCTTGTCTTTTTTTTTGGGGGGGGGGGGCAGCTTAGAACTTAGCACAGTGTGTGGCACATAGTAATAGTTTAAAAAGTGCCTGTAGACAAACTGACTTCTTATAAGTTTCTTCCTGATAGCTGATACATTTTGTAGATAATTCACAGTGAACATCTTTCCTTAACTTGATGTACATTCCACTCAGCTCCTTACCTTGTTTTGAAGGTTCACTTACTCTAAGTTCCCTTAGAACAGAAAGCTGTTTTCTTTCTTTCTTTCTTTCTTTTTTTAGCATCTATGTTTCTCAATTATTAAAGAAAAACTTATTGCTTATGGCTTATTATATCAGCATATTCTGAATGGATGGAGGAAAAAGCATTTTAAGTACATATTATGACCCAAACACAGTATTAGGTACTGAGTATATAGATAAATTTAAAGCAAATAAAGTTCCTGTTCTCAAGGAGCTAATATGGGGAAACAATACACATAACTGAAGGGGGGGGGGAGGGAAAGGGCTAGGGCTGGATGTCTTCAGGGATGGTGAGTTAGGCCATAGGAGATTAGATTGACACACCCCTTCCAGGAACAATGGCAGAGTTGATGTGATCATGATTTCCCTTCCTCTCCCCACCCCAAACCCAGAAGGAAGAGACCCTAATACCACAATAACAAATTAAATAATGTGAGTCTTTTCTAAATTTAGTTTCCACTAGTACTTTAAAGGGTTATAGTGCACATAAGTGCTCCCCCCTAAACTTCTGATGGTTGGATAATAAGATTTGTCTATTCTATGCAGCTTGGGATGACTAAGTCCTAATCCTTTCAATACACTAAATGTTGAACTAACTTTTCAATATAGGAAGCATAGTCTTTAATATGATGTTGGGTTTTTTTTTTTTAACTGAATGAAACAAAATTTAATCTTGATTCCTTGTTGCAAAATACTTCTTTGGAAAGTTGATTTTGATTTTTAATTTTTTAAAAATATTGTCACTAATGACTATAGTAGAAAAAAAGATCTTTTAAAATACTTTTAATCTTTATTGCATCAATTTATAGGTACAGTTGTACCTACTGTATCTTTTCTCTAATTAGAGGTGGCACAGAGACTGGCTCATTACTTCTGCTTAATGAGCCAGGCTCCATGCCACCTCTCTAATCAGAAAAGAGATAGGTACAGAATGTTCCTATGGACTTATTATAAATCATTCTTTTTTTTTTTTTAATCAAAAAATTAAGTCACTGCTCTCCATACTTTTGTCCATATCCAAGATGGTTTCATTCAGGAAAGGTAATTGTGCAAGAGAGATCACTGTGAGCTGAATTAAGGGAGCTCTCATGCAATTCAGGACCGGCTGTCTTTGCCTCAATGCTTACACTGTCTCACACAGAGGTAGCTCAGATGATGGCCTATGGCCAGTTCCTCCCACCCTTCTGATCAGAATGTGTCCTCCCTTTCTATCTGGGAAGGCACTGTGCTGTGGCATTAGGCAGACACCTCACTTCAGACCCCAGTTTATGGTACTGGGCATGACAGGGGCTGGATTTCCACATGTGAGTTCTCAGATGGTTCTTAGCACCTGGAAGATGCTATTTTTTTTCTTCCTTTTTCCCTCCCTCCTTCCTTCTCTTCCTTTTCTTCCTTCCTTCTTTCCTTCCTTCCTTCCTTCCTTCCTTCCTTCCTTCCTTCCTTCCTTCCTTCCTTCCTTCCTTCCTTCCTTCCTTCCTTCCTTCCCTTCTTCTCTCCTCCTCTTTGTTCTTCTTCTTATGCTATTTTTGAAATGAGCAAGAATGAAAATTTTGTTTTTGTAGCTGCTATAGTTTTAATAGCCTCCTGTGACAAAGAAAAAACAAGTTAACAAAATTTACATTTCACTGCAACTTAAGCAATTTTAGGAGAGTTCTATTTAATCATATTAATCTTTATTATATTTTGTAGAAAAACTGTCAGTCTAACTGCAAAATATTATTGTAAGAACAGCTGAAAATTATTTATATACTTAGCCATCAGAACTAGATCTGTGATTTCACTGATAGAAGGAATTACTCCAGTGAGGAATCTTCCTCCCACAAAGCAGGCCAGTTCTTCCCACTCAGTCTCTCCCAGTAACTTCTCTATAACACATGATTTTGCAGTTTTCTAGAGAGCTCTAAGGATTAATGTGATTTTATCCAAAGTATAACAGGGAATGTGTGTCCGAGATGCAACTTAAACATACTCTTTTTACCTTCAAGGGCAGCTCTTTATTATTATGCCCCATTGCTGCCAGATGTTTAATGTATTTAATCTTGTTTGGCATTCACAACTACCCTGCAAGGTGAGTGCTATTGTTATTTCCATTTTAAAGGTGAGGAAGCTGAGGTTTGGGGGGGGGGGGGGGGGATTCCTTACCCAGGGTCACACAGGATCAAGTGTCAAGTGGAATTTAAAATACTGTGACACTGACTGTCTTGGGTCTTCCTAGCTCCTAGTCCAACTCACTATTAGCTATTTCTTATTTAGTTTTATATTCTATTTTTAAAAAAATCAATTCTTCCCATTTACTCTGCTTTCTAGATCTAGACCTATTTCCTTCCATCCAACCATGCAGATGTACCAGGGGGAATCTGGTGATGAAATTACAGTGAGTCTTGGGGCAACTCACAGTATGGAGCTTTTCTCACAATATGAGTACAATCACTTTTAGAGTTAGAAATCTGAAATAGGTGTTGAAGAAATCTAATGATCAGATATTCACATGTCTGCTGATGCTCTAAGTTTTGCTTCAGAGATGGGAAGTCCTTTCAGGTGAAGGCTACATCTTACATGGTATCTGATCCAGAAGGTCACTGATTATCAATGAATCAAAAAAGTTAATCCTACTCACAATGTCAGGTTTTTATTAGAACACATAGGAGGAAACAACTAGGAAATAAAGAATTAATATCTGCAAGTACTTTCTTCTTCTTCTGGGTTCCCTATTCTCTATTTGCTCAACCTCACTGGTATTTTCTGAATTCCTGAATTAGATGGCATCTGCCACCCTCCACTTGGCCACAAATTGTGAATGAGACATCTATCCCCTCTTTTATCAGCCTAGAGAGAATTGGAATTTTTCAGAAGAAAGTTTTACTAGAAAGCAAAAGCAAAAGAAAACACATTTGTAGAAATGTTTATAAATCAGCTTTTTACCCTAATCTAAATAAAATCTAGTTATAGATTGACTTAATTGACATAGTAGTCCTCTGTTCCTTTTAGTTTTTTCAGTTTTTATTCAGACATCTAGTCTCAGGTAAGTGTAACTCTCAGACTTTGTGAAAATCTCAATCCCCTTATGAATTTTATCACTTGTTATGGGCCTACAACTCCATCTTCTGAGCTCTGTTATATTGTCTTGGTAGACAGACACTATGCTAATCTTCTAGGTATTTTCTGGAGTCCAGTCTAGGCTCCTTCCCTTGCTCTACTCCATTTGTATATATTCATCTATATGTGCACATATGAATATACAAGACAGATATTATATAATTGGGAGAGGAAGCTGGGGAAGGGAAACTTATTTTAGGAAATTCTTCATTTAAAAAGTAATGCTTGAAGGGAGAAGCATAATTTTCAGAATTCAAAATCTTGCAAAAATGAATGTTATAAATAATCTTTACCTTTACTTTGAAAAATAAAATACTATTAAGTTGGGGTGATGTATGTGTATGTGAAGAAAGTAGTGATTGATCTGGACCTTGAAGAAAATTAAGGATTTTGAGATGTAGAAGTGAACATGGATAAGTCTTCCTGACTCCAAGCTGAGCACTCTATATACTGTACCACCTGGCTGCCCTACTGTAATATTTACATAATGGAATGAAGATAATATAATTTGAGGAAGGAGAGAGCACTAATTAGGGGGGCCAGAAAAGCTCCCCATGGGGAGTAGAAGCTTAAATGAAAATGGAAGAAAGATCTTTAAGAAGCAGATGTGAGGAAGCACATAATCTAGACATAAGGGATTCCTTGTTTGAAGGTCAGAGGCAGGAGATAAGTGGAATTTTGGATTCATTAAACAACTAATAATCCAGTTGGGCTAGAATGTAGAGTGCATGTAGAAAGACATTGAGTGAGATCACAGTTAAACAAGAATAGAAAGAGACTATGAAGTGCTTTTCATATTGAATTAAATAAAGGAGTTTGCATTTTATCCTACAGTTAGTTGATAATCATTTATTATGCACTTACTGTATGCAAGCACAATGTTAACTAAGTGGGGATATGAAGAAAAACAGAAGACAGTTGCTCCTTTCTCAGAGCTTACAATCTAATGGGAAAGACAACAAACAAACAAATATGTACAAACAGAATATATATTGGATAAACAGGAACGGAATGAAAAGACACTAGAATTAAGAGATGAGAAAGGCTTCCTATAGAAGATGGAATTTCAATTGGGACTTAAGAAAGCCAGGGAATCCAGGAAGCAGAGATGCAGAGGGAGAGTATTTCAGATTTGAGAAAAAATGCTATGTCAAGAGATGGAGTATCCTATCTATCTATCTATTCCAGTGGTACTAGATCAAAGATTCCATAATAGAGAGTAAGGTGTGAAAAAAATGGAAAGATGGGGAGTGGGTTTTGAATGCCAAACAAAGGATTTAATATTTAATCTTTTTTTTTTGCGAGGAAGTGTTAAGTGTCTGGGGTCAGATTTGAATTCAGGTCCTTCTAACTTCAGGGCTGTTGCCCTATTCATTGTGCCATCTAGCTGCCCCCTTTATATTTGATCTTGAAGAAATAAGAAGCCACAAAAGTGTGAGTGGAGAATGACCTGATCAAATTTGTACTTTAAGAAGTCATTGAAGGCTTTTAAGAAGGGAAGTGACATGGTTAAATCTACACTTTAGGGAACTTATTTGGTAGCTTATGTAGATGACAGATTGGAGAAAGAAGCCTGAAAATAGATGTACCGATTAGGAAGCTATTACAAATTCATGTGAGAGGTGAGGAGGGACTGAATTAGGGTGATGGTTGTATCAGTCTAGAAACTGAGATGCAAGCCAAGAGCTATGATAGACATAAAATTGAAAAGTCTTAACAAAAAATCAGATAAGGAAAAGTAACAGTGACTAAACATCAAAGATGACTGAGGTGACCTTTTGAACAAGTGAAATAATCATACTCTTCTCAACAGAAAAAAGATAATTTTGAAAGAGATGTATTTGTGAGAAAAAGGATTCCTGTTGTAAGCAAGTCATCCAAGTAGAAATATCCACATGATGATGTGTTTATTACACTTCAAAAAAGTTAGAACTGGATATATAAATTCAATATCCAATCAACTATCAAAATTTGAATTCTCTACCTCCACAACACATCTCTTGTCCATCCCTTTTCCTCCCATCACAGCTACCACCTTGTTTCACAGATTCCTCACTTTTGTCACTGACTATTGCAAAATCCTTCATTTGGTCTCCCCACCCCAACTATCTCCTCATTCTAATCTGTTAATTATGTAGCTATTGCATGATTTTTGTAAAACTCAAACCTGACCATATCATTTTCCTACTCCAACTTCAGTGATGTCCCGTTGATTACCTTTGGGATAAAATTTAATCTTCTATTTTATATTTAAAGTCCTGCCAATGTGACTCCAATCCTGCCTTTCCAGCCTTCTTATATATACTCCATGTACAATATATCTAGCAAAACTGTCCATTTTAATATTTCTTATACATAGTACTCCATCTATCTCTAGGCAATACTCTGGGAGATCAAAACATTGTTGTTGAGTTTAGTCATGTCCAACCCTTTATAATCCTATTTGGACTTTTTTTTGGGGTAAAAATACTAGAGTGGATTGCCATTTCCTTCTCCAGCTCATCTTACAGATGAGGTAACCAAGGCAAGAAGGGTTAAGAGACTTGCCCAGGGTCACATAATTAATACTCTGAAGTCGAATTTGCACTCAGATCTTTTTGACTCTAGGCTAGGGTCTTCTAGCTGCCTGTAACAACAATAAGAGAGGCAGCACTCAGTACTCTGGAAGATTAAAAATATATGATTTCTGTCTTCAGTTTTAATGGAGGAATATAAAATATATAGAAAAAAGACAATGCAAAGTAAATGTGACAAATCTCTAGTATATGCTAGGTAGGTTACCAAGTGCTAGGGATATGACAGACCAAAAAAATTCAATCTGTGTCTTTGAGAAGCTTATATTTTAAATAGGATAGATGCCATGTACAAATTACATACTTTATACAAAGGTAGTTTTGCAAAAAAGAGTACTGACATTTGGAGAATGGGCAGGAAAAGCTTCATGAGGGTGGCCCTCTACCTGAGATTTGATGGAATCCAGGAATTTTAAGAGGTGAAGATTGAGAGTGAATGCATAGAAAGCTTAGAGAAAGATAGTAATGATTGGGGAGCAAGGCAGACATTTCAATTGAAAAAACATTCAATAAAAGCTTCTTGAAGAAAACCATAATTAAGTTAAATTTTCAAGAATGAGCAGGATTTTTAACAGAAATGTGATATGAATGCCATTCCAGGTGGATAGAAACACATGAGTAAAGACATAGAGCTGAGAAAGTATAGATATTTTTAGAGAATGATGAGTTGTTCACGTTGGCTGGAGTGTTGCTGGGCACATGGAAGGAGGGAAAGTTGGTATGGAAAATGGGTGAGCATCAAATCATGGAGTACACTGATGCCAGGATAAGGAGTTTAGACTTCATATAGTAGGCAATGGGAATCTACTGCAAATGTTTCATTGTGGAAGTACTATAACCAGAACCTTAATAAGATTATTCTGATAGCTATATGTGTGATTAATTAGAAAAAGGGAGACAGTGGAGGTAGATAGAGAAGTCAAGAAATTAATCAATACTCCAGGCATAGTTACAAAATTTTGAATTGGAAGGAACCTCAGTGGCCGTCTACTCCAAACTGTACCTCAACAAAATGTTCACAATAGCATAGACAACAAATTGCCATGTAGCTTCTGCTTTCAGACCTTCAGTTTGGTCCAATACACTGCTTCTCCAGATAGCCCATTTCAGTTTTAGACCAATTCAGTTAGGGTATATATATATATATATATATATATATATATATATACACACACACACACACAAACACACACACAAAATCACAATGTATATATATGCACATATGCATGTACCTGTCCATGTATATGTATGTCTATGTATACATACATTCATGTATACATCCCCCCCACATATATATAGTTTTTTGTCCATCGTGACAAAATCACCACTTACAGCATCTCATTCTGCCCTTCTCAGGCAGAACACAATGTGTCTAATCCTTCTTTTAACTTGCATCCTTTCAAATGCTCAAAACACTGCTATTCCATCTTGCCTCACAATGACAGAAGAAAATCATGAGTTTGGCTTTGAAGGGAACAAGGATGGCAGTGTTTAGTTTAAGATACTTGTGGGGAAGCTAGAGAGAGATAACAAGCAGACAGCTAGAAATGGGAGTTTCTTTGATAGGTAAAGAGATTGCAATTGGAAATAGATTAGAAGTCTTTTACATGGCATTAATTGTAAAAGCCATGGAAATGGATAGAATCATATAGGAAAAGAGTGTAGAGATCAAAAAAAGTTCCAGCACAGAGATTTGGGAAATATTTTAATTTGGGTGAAAAGAGGTTTTAGAACTGGTAGTGGTTGTGGAGAAGATATGTGAAGTGGGTATGCAGAGAGAATTGCAACCAGTGAAGGGAACATACTGGAAGTACTTAGAGAGTAAGAAGTACTCAGTCTTTGCTTACAAACCTCTAGGTAGTGAGGAGCTACTATTTCTCTAGGCAGCCCATTCTAAGTTTGTACAGTTTTAATTGTCATAAGGTTTTCTTTACTCTGAGTCAGAATCTTCCTTTTTCTAATCATAGCTTTTAATATGGCCCTCTCAAGTCAAGAAGGATGTTTTTGTTAGTCAACAAGTATTAAGCTCTCACTATGTGCAAGAAATTGTGGAAAGGCTATTTTTTTTTCCTTTCTACTTCTACCTGACAGTTTCTGGAAGTAATTTATATATTCCTTTTAAGTCTTGTCTTCAGTATAAATTTTCCAAGTTCTCTTGACCAATCCTCATATGTTAGAATCACAAGACCTTTCCAAATTCTAGTTTTCATTCTTTAGTTTTACTTTAGTTTAGCAACGTCTTTTTTTAAAATATGGAGAGTCATAGAAGCAAAGGGATTTTAAAAAGGAAGGGGTTCTTAATGAAGTCAGATGTTACAAACAGGTTGGAGAACAAGGGGATTGATAGGCCACTGGAGAAAAGAAAAAAAAGGACTGAGAAGTCCTATTGGCCTTTGAAATAACAAGTTTAGTAGAATGGTTGAGAAAGAATCCATATTGTATGAGGCAACTGGCAAGAATGCTAAATTTGGAATCAGAGATTATATATAGGGAGGTAGTTATTAAATGACTTAACATGTAACTTGGTGTAGGAACAAAATCTCCAATCTTTGAAAATCCTAATGATTTTGGTCCTGTAATCAAGTAAATAGTTTCAGTTCATTCTTCATGAGACTTATGATGCCACTGAGTATATCTGCTTTTTGTGGGATAATGATTCTTTTCCAAATCACCTTTTGTTCCGATTAGTATCTTAGATTGTTTAATCAGATTTTCCACACTGAGTATAACTTAGTGTGTCACCTGGTTGCATGTTGCTCTACTTCTCTTAACTCATTACTTAGTCTGTGGATGGTCAGTAATGATTTCCTGATATGAGTCATGTCTGTTCATTGTTTGGTTTATATCATTTTGGGCCCTCTTTGCCACAGGAGCATTTTTCAAGAAAGCCTCTCCTAAGAATATTTGTTCCAATGAACACTTGTTGACTTAAATTAAAACTGGCAGCAAGGATAAGAGTGAGTAAGGTCCATCTTTATGCCCATGTCCTTGGAGGTTTTTTAATAGCTCACTTACTAAAATATAATTCTATGCTGTTGAGTAGATGATTCACAATTTATCAAGGACTTTGGAGGAATCTCTCTAGGTGCTTTGTTAAATTTCAAGGTATAGATTACAACCATATTATAATGCAGCACAAAGAACAATTGGGAGACCTGGTATCAAGGTCTGGCTTTGACATTCACTAGCTGTGTAACCTTGGGCTTATGACTCTGGTTCTCTGGATTACAATTCAACTGTAAAATGAGGGAATTAGACTAGGTGACCTCCTTTTTAGCTCTAATATTCCATGATTTGGACAAATTTCTACTTTTCTGGGTGATGAAGTCCAACATTTCCTGTTAGGATGATTTCTATTTTATGATAAATAAAAGTGAGATATGGGTGCTAATTTTCCTACTAGAAGTTTTTGAGTGACTGTGACAAAGATTTAAACAGTTATAAGATAGGTGATACTCTTCAACACTGGCTCATTCTTTGACCATACCATTTTTGTCATTTTTGCTTTGCTCATTTTGATATTTTGACTATTCACATCAACAACTAGACTGTTAAAATTCAAGTTTTCTTTACTTTTACCAGTTGTGATATCTTTATTCTAAATAGTTTTTATAGGTTGAACAATGACTCTGAGAAGTAAGGAGTGCAATTATTAATGACTCCATTTTAGAGATAATAAAAACATTTGTGACTTTAATAGGATAAAGTTTTTAAGTGTCACAAATGTTGTGGGTAAGTCATTAACTCACATCTTCCTCTGTAAAATGAAAGAGTTGCATTAAATAACATCTAAGGACCCTTCTAGATCAAAATTCAATGGGTGTCACATATCAATGAATATCTTAGCTAGGAACCTTCTCAACTTTATTATTTACAGAAAAGACTATTGATATCCTTGCAAAGAAATCCCAGATATGAATGTTTAATGATAGGTGTTAGAATGTTTAGATCTGTAGGAATCTGATGAGGACACAGTGAGAGAAAAAGGTGTATCATGAATATGTTTCACTACTATCCTTCTAAAAATATTTCCATTTGATTTCTCCCCGCCCCTACCTTGGTATGTCAGAATGGAATAATCTGTAATATATGTATTTCTGCAGGTTCAGAGCAATTTATTGGAAGAATGCAAGATTTTCGATTATACCAAGTGGCTCTTCCAAACAGGTAAACAGGTATAGTCTTGTAAAGCTCCAGAAGGATGTGAATAAATGCTGAATTCACTTAAATAAGAATAGAGTGAAAATCATAGCATTTTTCATCTTTACAGTATCTTGCAAACATCACATAATTAATGTTTATTGTGTTTGCTCTGGGCTGTAGTCTGTGACTGTTCCCCCACCTTATTCCACTGGGTAATGCTTTAAAATATGCAATTGATCAAATACTTGACAAAGGACTTTCTCTAGGAAAACTTAAGTTAGAAACAAGCTATGTTATACTACTTGGCATACCCTTTTGAAATATTTTCTGAATAGCCTGTGGGAAATAATGCCTAATGATTTTTATGAAATTGCCAGACTTTCCTTTTAGAGCCATTTCATTGAGTATATTGTTCTTCATATTTGGAATGTGAAATGATGAGAATGGTTAAGATATTTGGAACTGCAAGGAAAGACTAAAGGCTTATTTTACTTGGAGAAAAGAAGATTGAGTTACCTAAAGGTTATTGTATAATTGATACCTTCCATCCCCTTCCACAGTAGATTATAGGTCCCTTGAGGACTGAAATATTTTGTTCTTGCATCTTTGACTTGTACATCTAGGTGGTGCCATTGATAGAGGGATAGACCAGCCCTGGAATCAAGAAGATTTGAGTTCAAATTCTACCTCAGACAGTTAACTAACTGTGTAACCTCTTTGGGGCAAGTCACTTAACTAAGACTTTTATCTTTGTACCTCAATTTCCTTAATTGAAAAATGGGGATCATAAAACCTCTTAAGATTGTTGTGTGGATCAAATGAAATAATACTTGTAAAGCACTTAGCATAGTGTCTGTGACATGATATCTGCTAAGTAAATGTTTATTTCCTTTCCTTCCCAATGCACTACAATTATAAGTATTTGTCACTAGGATTGTAGTCTAATCTAAAGCACTACTGCCTATCACATGGAAGGTGCTTAATATATGCTTATTTTCTCTCCCCTCCTGCAACATCTACCACAGTCTTATACATAATAGATGGTTAAAAAATGTCTGTTAAATTCGATTAAATTGATTTCATTATTTCTTTAAATAAATGAGAAATAAATTTATGCTAACTATAAGAACAATTTCCTGAGGTTGAATCAAAAAATATTCTTTAAAGATAATGCAAAAAACAGGATGAATTTTCTTTAGCTTAAGCATCTTCACCAATGTGCCAACTGCCCTTTTATGATTTTTTTTCTTATCTTTATGTTTCTATGATGAAATGATCTGTTTAAGGAGTAGATCCTATTGATTCTATTGACTAGAAAATAAGATGAAATGAATCCATATTGCTTCAGTGTGGTTGTTTAGTCATATTTTAGTTATGTGCAACTCTTTATGATGCCCTCTGAGTTTTGTGTGTGTGATTAAGTAATTTTCCCACACAGCTGGTAATTGTCTGAATCCAGACTTGAACAAATGAAGATGAGTCTTCCTGACTCCAGTCCCAACACTCTATCCATTGTATCAGCTAACTATTGATTGCTTCAGTGAGGATCTAGATTGTTAAAGTGAACTACTTAATAACTGAAGATTCTTGATAATCCTCATGCAAATTGTCTGTGGCTTAGATTCTTTTCTAAAATTGAGAATCACTGGGAGATTATAATTCCATTCCATTAGATTGAATTTCTATTTAGGATGATTCCAGGCAGCCTTTACTGAGGACCTACTTTGTGACAGACACTATGTTAAATGTTGGAGATGCAAAAAAATTCCTGCCCTCCAGAAACTTAATCTCCTACTGTGGTTTGGCTGATTAGACAAAAGTCTTTCATTACTGAATGTAATCAAAGGCTGCCTAAATGTAATTTGATACCAGAACACATTTCAAAGGGAAGATTTTTTTTAATCCCTATTCAATTTTATTGTATGCTACCTTTGCCTGAATTTCTATGTTCTGCAGTTCTTCTTTTGGTATTTATGAACCAAATGAAGTTTTCTCTTGAGAGAAAGGATGAACTATGTTATCTTCTTTGATCCCCATGCAAAACAAGTCTACTGATGTAATTTAAAGGAAATGATGTGATTTATTAAAATTGATCACCAAACACAGAAACGATCTGCCATGTCAAGTTTTTTTTTTCTTTTTCTAGAACATATTGGAGAACACATCTGTCCTCCTTTTTTATCTTTATAATATCTGGTTAATGCAATTAAACAATGTGAGGAAATTGGAAATTACAGGGGGTTGAGGACTCCATATTCATACAATCTTTAATTCTTATTTAGAACAGGTATGTGGGCTCTTGATTATAAAAAAAATTACTTGCTTGGTATTTTCCCCCTTTTCTCTTCTGGCAGTATATATGGTATATAAGGCCAGGAGAGCAACTCAGGGTGCCAAGATCCGCAGTGATGAATCACAGGCAGAGACATTGGCATGGGGCCCTGGCTTTAGTTCCTTTCAGGCACATGTGAAAAGTCATTCAGAAATAAAAGTGGATGAAAGGTCAATTATTTGTTAATTCTCATGAATGATCTAGTGACCCTATCTGTATCTGATAAAGAAATTCTCCATCAGTTTTTTTTTTTTTGTATTGTTGATTTTATAAATAAACTACATCAATGGAATGAACTCTTACTAAATTAATATTGCCACATCAATTACTCTAAATGAGTAGGAAAAAAAGTCATAATATGCTGATGTTTAATTATAGTGACTCACAATCTCATTAATACCTTGAATGATGTCTGCTGCTGAAGGTCTGAAGGTGGGCCGGTTTGTACTTTTTTTTTTTTTTTTTTTAGTGTTTTTCCCCTGTGAATGCATTCCCTTGTCAGGAATGTGTTTGAGAGGTGATATTGTGCAGTGAAGAGAGCAATGAGATCAATCAGACACTTGGTTTGAGTTTTGATTCTATCAATGAATAACTGTATTACCTTGAGCAAAAGGCTTCATTTCTCTGAGTTTTAATTGCTTGCACAAAGAGTGGGCCGGGGCCATTCTTTCTCCAAGCATATATATCAATATCTCCATCCACAATTAAAAAATCACATGTGAAATTATGCAAAACATTTTCATAAAAGTCAAGTTGTGAAAGAAAACATAGATTTCTCATCCCAATGAAAATAAAAATCATCAAGAAAAATTAAGTTAAAAATAATGAAAGATAGAAAAATAGAAAATGCTTTGATCCCTATTCAGACTCAATCAGTTGCTTCTCTGAATATGGACAGGGTTTTTTCCATAAGTCTTTCAGAGTAGTGGTGGATCATTGTACTAATGAGAATAACAAAGTCATTTACAGCTGGGTCATCCCAGAACTTTGCTATTACTTTGTATACAGTAAATTTCACTTGTTTATGGAGGTCTTTCCAGGTTTTTTTCTCTGTGAGCATCCTGCTCATCATTTCCCACAGAACAATAATATTCCATCAGAGAAACTTGCTTTGAAATTTTTATTTTTACAATTACTATTTCTAATTGTATCCCCCCCCCATTTATTCTCTCTCCTTTCACTTTGTCCCTCCTCAAAAATATTTTGCCATTGACTCTTCCTCCCCCAATTTGCCCTCTCTTTTATCACCTTCCCCCCTCTCTATATCCCATTCCTCTCCTGTTTTCTTGCAGGGTAAGATAGATTTCTATAATTCTATTGAGAATGTATGCTATTTTATTTTTGAGCCAATTCCAATGAGAGTAAGATTCATTCACCTTCTCCTGCCCCTCTTCCTCTTAGTTGTGAAAGCTGTTTCTTGTCTTGTTATTTTTTTTTTTATTGCAGATAATTTTCACCATTCTACTTCTCCTTTTCCTTTTTTCAAAGTGTATTCCTCTCTCACCCCTTAATTTCATCATTTTTTTAAAAAAGAGATTATCTCTTCATATTCAACTCATACTTGTGTTCTCTGTCTATATACACCTATAACTGCCATAATAATAAGATAGTTCTTTTTTATTATTATTATAACTTTTTATTTACAAGTTATATGCATGGGTAATTTTACAGTATTGACAATTGCCAACACTTTTGTTCCAATTTTTCCCCTCCTTCCCCCCATCCCCTCCCCCCGATGACAGGTTGACCAATACATGTTAAGTATGTTAAAGTATAAATTAAATACAATATAAGCATACATGTCCTAACAGTTATTTTCCTGTACAAAAAGAATTGGAGTTTGAAATAGTGTACTATTAGCCTGTGAAGGAAATTAAAAATGCAGGCAGACAAAAATAGAGGGATTGGGAATTCTATGTCATGGTTCATAGTCATCTCCCAGAGTTCTTTCACTGGATGTAGCTGGTTCAGTTCATTACAGCTCTATTGGAACTGATTTGATTCATCTCATTGCTGGAGATGGCCACGTCCATCAGAAGTGATCATCATATAGTATTGTTGTTGAAGTATATAATGATCTTCTGGTCCTGGTCATTTCACTCAGCAATAATAAGATAGTTCTAATGAGTTACATATATTATCCTTGCATGTAAAAATGTAAACAGATAAACCTTATTAAGTTCTTTATGATATTATTTACCTGATTACCTCTTTGTGCTTCTCCAGAGTCATGAATTTGAATATCAAAATTTCCATTCAGCTCTGGTTTTTTCATCACAAAAGCTTGAAAACCCTCTGAAGGATTATATTCAGTTTTGATGGGTAGGTTATTCTTGGTTGCAATCCTAGCTTCATTGCTCTCTGGTATATCATATTCCAAGCTGCTAAATCATGTGTTATCTTGACTGTGGCTCCACTATAATTGAATTGTTTGTTTTTGGATGCTTACAATATTTTCTCCTTGACCTGAGGGTTCTGGAATTTGACTATAATATTCCTGGGAGTTTTTATTTTGGGATCTCTTTCAAGGAAATGATTGGTAGATTCTTTCAATTTCTATTTTACCCTTTTACTCTAGAATATCAGGCCAGTTTTTCTTGATAATTTCTTGAAAGATGATGTCCAGACTTTTTTGATCATGACTTCCAGGTAGACCAATAATTTTAAAATTATCTCTCCTGGATCTATTTTCCAGGTCAGTTGTTTTTCAATGCAATGTTTCACATTTTTTTCTATTTTAAAAATTTTTTTGGGGGGAATTTTGCTTTATTGTGTCTTGATTTTTCATAAAGTCATTAGTTTCCATTTGCTTAATTCTATTTTTAAAGGAATTCCCAGTTGACCCTTTTTGCTTTTTAAGGTGTTCTTCTCCTCATTAGATTTTTTTGTTTTTGTACCTTTCTCAATTCTTTCCTTAATTTTCTCTCTCTCTTACTCAAAAGTCCCTTTTTCAATGGCCTGAACCCAGTTCTTATTTTTCTTGTAAGCTCTGGATGTAAGGGCTTTGACTTTGTTATCATATTAATGTGTGTTCTGATCCTTTTTGTCACCATAACTTTCAGTGTCAGAAACTTTATTTTTTTGTTTTTTCTACTCATTTTCCTAGCCTATTACTTTGCTTTTAATTCTTTGTTAAAGTAGGTCTCTGTTTCCAGAGCGCATTGTCCCAGGCTTCAGGGGGTTTGTGCAGCTGTTTACAGAATCTAATCACAAGCACTTTTCTGCCCTGGAGCTGTTAGGTGTGTCTCTCTCTGCTCCATAGCAGTTGAAGGATATAGTGTGCTGGCCGGGGCTGGGGCTCCACTGACTGGGGCTGTGCCGGGATTGCATCCCAAACTCCCACCTTATTGCTATAGATCCTCTCTATTGATCTTCTGAGTCCTTCCTAGTGTCCAGGTCCAGTAGCCTTTATATCTGCTGCTGATTGAGAGGTCCCCTCATTGATGCTGGGGTCCAGACCTGTACTGTGTCTCTGAGCTGAGAGGTGTGGAAGCCACCATTACTGTCACTGATTCAGAGGTTGGGCCCTGGCTGGGATTGGGGTTGGGTCCTGCGCTGCATGTTAGACTCTCACCCTGGTGTCACAGATCTTTTCTGCTGAGCTTCAAAGTTGCCTTCGGCTGGAAAACATTCTATTCCATTTTCCTGGCTGTGATGCTCTATCATTTGTTTAGAGTAATTATTTAAAGGAATTTGGAGCAGTTTGGAGGAGAGACTGGGCAAGTTCCTGCCTTTACTCTACCATCTTGGCTCCATCTCCATCTGTTCTGATTTTAGCCCCTAACTGTGGTATGTACTTATTCTGGTTCAGATCCATATGGGCCTTTAGTGGGACAGAACAGCATCTTAGATTATTGAGTAATAATATTTTCACATAACTATGATTGATCTTTGAGGAAATACGGAAAAAGAGAATCTAGAAGATCATAAATTGGGAAAAAATTGTCTTAATTTTTAAAAAAAAGAGAAGGTAGCTAATAATAGCTAACATTTATATAGTGCTTTAATGTTTACAAAGAGTTTTGAACATATATTTTCTCATTCGATCCCTTCAACAATCCTGGGATGTAGGTGCTATTTTTACCTCCATTTTACAGATGAGGAAACTGAGCCAAACTTGTTCAGTAGACATAAAACTGTTTTTAAGTCAAATTTGAATTTGGGTCCTTCTCATTAGAGGTGCAATTGCACCACCTGCCCATGAATAGATTCATAATGATTACATCAAACATTTTAGAATAGATTTTTAAGTGGATTGCTTCTGGGATCTTAAAAATAAAAGGAATAATTACTGGGTTCCAGCAAAGAATAATTGACCAACAATCAATAAACCTTTGCTAAGCATGTTCTATATGCCAGAAATTATAGTAAATACCTGGAAAGCAACTATAAGCAGAAAAAAATAGACCCTGCCCTCAAGGAGAGCATATAAATGGAAACTGAGAAAGTTGATGGAGGTATCTGATTAGTGAGGAGACAGAAGTATGATAGAGAGTCTGGAGTACATCATGGAGAATAATGAAACCTGGCTATCTTGGAAACACTCCTTATAAGGAGGTTCTGGGAGGAGTCATTTAATGAGAACAAGAGGCTGCAGGGGTAGAGAATGCTTGCAATACTTCATTTCCCAAGGCTGGAGTTAGGCTATATGATGAAAAGCTGGATCATGGTAGATGAAGTACAGAGTACAGCCTAGAGAGCGATCAGGTCAGATTAGTATCCTAATTTCTTTTTTTTTTTAATTGTACTAAACTTGTTTATCAGAATGACATGCAAAATCTATGTGAATTTCATCGAGTATTTGACAGTATCTCATAATATCCTTCTGCACAAATGAAGAAGTATAGGCAGGATACCTATGTGGATTGGAAATTGATCCTTCTTGGTATTCTTCGGGGCTTTGTCTTCAGTCTTATTCTGCTCAACATTTTTATTAATAACTTGGATAAAAGCATTTGGTGTTTAATGTGTAGCATATATGATAACTCTCATTCAATGCTAAAAATTCCTTTGGCTGGTTATTCTGAATGAATATTTGATACACAAACTAAACCACAGATAGAAATGATTTTGCATTGACAGTTGAAAGATATTTCTTTTTGAAATTAGCAATGTAGTTTTTTTTTCCCCTTTGGAATAAATAATAGAATCTCCAACTGGTGAGGGCTCTCAGAGATCACTTAGTCTAACCTGTAGCTGAGCACAAATGTCACCTACATCTTTGCTACAAAGATTCAATCAGATTCTACTTAAAAACATTTAGTGATGGGTAAGCTCAGTTTAAAGGGCAGCTAGGTAGTGCAGTGAACAGAATGGACCTAGAGTCAAAAAGACTTCAGTTTATAACTGGCCTCAGACATTAGCTAAGTGACTCTTTCAAGACGCTTATTATGCTCTGCCTCAGTTGAGGCAACACTTATTTTTGAGGATATTGTGAAGATCAAATGAGATATTTAGCATAGTGCCTGGCACATAATAAAGTATGTAATAAATACTTGTTACCTTTCTTTTCTGCTAGCCTAGTATGGCAAAAAATTTTCACTAGGACAATTGTCCAACTACTTTTTCCCATTCTATACTTTTGCAACTGACTGAATTTTTTGAAGTCAAATTTAAATATGTTTATTTTATTTTTTAAACAAATTTTATCTTAGACTTAACAACTTGTACTGGTCTTTAGTGATCTTTTTGGATCCTGAGTCTATTATTTAGGCAGCTAGTTGGTACATGCATAGAGCTGAAGAAAAGTAAAAAACACTAGAGTTCAAACCTTGCCTCAAACATGTAATAGCTGTGTGACTCTATGTAAAGCACTGGAACTTAACTTGGTCTCAGTTTCCTTATCTATAAAGTGGGGGTAATAACAGCATCTAGTTCATAGGGTTATTGTGAGACTCAACAAGTGGTAATCCAACCTCCCTTTTAAAGACCTCCAATGGGAAAAAGTTTCCCATAATATCAAGCCTAAAACTTTCCTATTTAGAACTTCTCATTGCTCTCGGATCTATCCTGTGATGAAGACAATAACACCTTATTCCTTTTCCACATTGTATCTCTGCAAATACTTGAATATAGCTATTCTGTCATCCCTGTTTTCACTTTTTCTTCTTAAACAATCCCATTGCCTTCCACTGATCTTATTTGACATGGCCTCAAAGCCCTGCCTCATTGAAGTTATTCTCCTATGGATCATTTCCCATTTGTCAATTTCCTTCCTAAAAACTAAATACAGCATACATTCCTGATGAGAGTTGATAAAGGCAGAGTATAATGATGCCATCTTTTCCTTTTTCATGGTCTCCATCATGGTCCCATTAAGTATAGGCTGGTAATCCACCTAAAGATTAGTTTATGCCTTCCAGTTTTGCATTATTTGATATTTTACAGTTATGCCCACTTCTGCATTCATAAAATTCGTAAGTAGTGGAATGAAGATTTGGACCCAGCTTTCCCCTGATTTCAGATTCTCATGTTCTTTCTATTATAGCATGTTGCTTCGTTTATAAAAATTGCTGACAATGTTAAATTGAACAAAGTCAAGGATATTGTATTTGGAAATGCCACTGGTGGTCTCCCTCCAGGTTTCTGTTAATTAGTTAATTGCTATTTTATGGCACCAGTTGTTTAATTCTGAATACTATATTGTCATACTGCATGCAGTTACTAATGGGTACTGGTGAAGAGAATTATCTTTTGCTTTCTTTTATATGTGACAAATTATTGAAGTTAATTGGATACTTAACAATTCCATTATTATAGGAAAAAGTAGCCTATTTTATACCTGCTTTTTGAAGTTCTATTCTTTGTTGAACTGTTTTGTTATGCCCTTGACTGACTCCCTTTCTTGTGCTCTCTGTAGAGACATTATGGAAGTTTTCTCTGGAGAATTACTCTATTTGCACATCCAGACAGAATGCCGTTGCCCTGTCAGCCACCCGAGAGTCCATCCTTTGGTGCAGCGGTACTGCCTCCCTAATGATGCAGATGACACAACCAATGATAGAGTTTTGAGACTGAATCCTGAAGCTCATCCTCTCTCTTACATCAATGATAATGATATTGGGACTACGTGGATTTCTCATGTATTTAGAAACATGACTGAGCTTGAAAATGGAGTGGCAATTACAATAGATTTGGAAAATGGACAGTACCAGGTAATTAAATGAACTTTTCTGCTTGTATCAATAGCATCTGAGAATAGAATTAGGCAAATGAGCATTTGATTCATTAAAAAAAAAATAAAACCTCCCAAAAATAAGACTTAAAAATTAAAAGATTCTGTAGGGATATAATGGCTTCATTTTTAGAAATATTTTATATTCAAAACCTATATTATAAAAAAGAGTACTTGATATTTATAGAAAGCTTTAAGCTTAAGTACACCCTGTCTCAGTTACACCCAAGGTCAGAATACTTGTATAGGTTATCATGTATTCAGAGTTAGGACTTGAGACCATACCACCAGCATACTACATCAAATCAGACCAAATGACATTAATTCAAAGATAAGAAAGCAGTAATATTATAATAGAATAACAAAGTAAATAACAATGAATTAAATCAAATGATTAGTAAAGACTCTATTTACACTACCCTTTCTCCTGTCCTCTGAGGAATGCTAGTTAACTCCTGATTTAGCATAGTAGGGATACATGAGATAAAATCCATACTTCCAGTAATTTACAATCCAGAGTTATTTTCTTTACTGTGCTGCAAGTGTCATTAATTTGACAATTAGAGGATTCAGTAGATAAAACACTGCACCCAGAGTCAGTAAAAAGACTGAATTTAAATCCTGTCCCAGAAGCTTGCTAGTTGTGTGATCCAGAGCAAGTCACTTAACTGTTTTCTTATCTGTAAAATATGGATTCTTAACACTACCCAGAGTTTAAGAATAAATTGAGATATTTATAAAAAGGCTTTGTAAACCTTGAGTGCTGTATAAATGCTAGCTATCACTGTTCTTATTGTTAAATTAAAGAATATTGGCTGCTTGGAGGCTGAAGAAAAACTGAAATCTCTTGCCACAGCTCTCCTAGTCATTATTATATTTCAGATAGAATACTAGAGTTTGATTGTCATGGATAGATTGGTGCTATTTGCTTTTGTAATATAGATTTCCTTTTATTCTATCTTCTATATCCACTCATCCTGCTCACAGCCCTGTCACCCCTGCCTCTGTCACCCATAATTCTACTGTTTATATTTCTATCATTGATGTCAGATGCACATGTGATACACTTGCATTTTTACACTTGCATAACTTTCTCATGCACCCAGAATATGTTTCAGGTAATGCTATTTCATTTCAGGTTTATGTACAACTTTTTGAGAATATATCTCAAAGAATAAGGATTATGGAAAATGGAGACCATTCTCTGTAATTATAAGATATTTCTACTATATGTAATTCTCATTTCTTCTTTTAACAACTCCATGTTATGAGGAGGGCATATTTGATTTTCATTTAACAGACAAAGAAACTGAGACTTAAAGAGAAGGACTTAGCTAAGATCATTCAGCAAGTCAGATCTGATTATTTATGAAATGTTGAAAAGAGTTTCATTTAGTTTGAAGTTTTAGTGGATTAATTCAGTTAAATATTTAATCCAAAAGACCATTTAACAAAAATAGCTGCAAATATACTTATATGGTATTTATACTTGGTTTGGTAGAAAGAACACTGGATTTGGGATTAAGATACTTGGAGTTCATTTCCCAGCTTTTCTTCTAACTTGTGGCTAATTGGATATATTTTTGGCCCTCTGTTTCCTTATTTAGAAAATGAAGAAATCTACGTTGTATTAAGGTCCTTTCTCTTTTTAATATTCTTTGATTGTGGTGTTTTTCTTCTTTAAAATATAAGATCGTTCTCTGTGGGAGCAGGTTTCTTGGGGAGGTTTTCTAGAGGCAGCCTTAGTTTCGGTTCAAAGTAATAATCACTCCAAATACAGCCAGCTGATAAAATCCACTTAGCTTTAACAGAGAACTATCTCTCTCCTTGGTTCCAAGAGCTCTTGCCGCTAATCTTTTGCCTCTGCCAGCTTCAGCTTCTCTTCTTCCAAATATCTCCAGCCAGCACCAAGGTGAAAGTTGGAATGAATCTGACTCTGATGAGAGCGGGTTTATGGGCTTCCTCCCAGAGTGCTCCTCTCCGACTCCTGACAATGTTCCGAACTGACTAACCTGGAGCTAAGAGTTTCTTAATATATGATCTCCCAAAGGTTGACTCCTCCTCTGAGGGAGGGATTAAGGGAGGTGTGAATTCACAAAATTACAAAGTTAACTTTGTGAATCTCCCATACTTGTGAACTCTAATGAGTACTTAAATGCATTAGTAAACTAGAGAATTTACTAAGTACTGTGCTAAATTAGGCAACTGACTTCACTTTGTAAGGATTTGCTCTAAGGTGTGAACCAATAAGCATTGTATCGATTCCATTGAGTTAACACTAGGATTCTAACATTTGATTGCAAATATGAATTTACTGTGTTAAGTTTCTCTTTGGATTCTCTTTGAAGACCTTAGCATTGTACCTGGTGCAAAGTAGGTGCTTAATAAATGTTTGTTGACTGACCAAGATAAGAACCACATGTAATCAATAGACTTGATAATTCTTAAATATTTGAAGACATTGACTATAATTGAGATATAATGGATGAAGATAATGTACTTGATTTATAATGATGTACCAGGCTTAGACATTTGCTATAATGTTTAATGTACTTTTCTTTTACAGGTTTTTTACATTGTACTTCAGTTCTTTAGTCCACAACCAACAGGAATCCGAATTCAAAGGAAAAAGATGGACCACTTAGACTGGGAAGATTGGCAATATTTTGCTAAAAACTGCAGTGATTTTGGAATGAAAAACAATGGTCATTTGAAAGATCCTGACTCTGTCAACTGCCTTCAGCTTCCTAGGTATGAAAAACAAAACAAAACAAAACATTGTTGATTCATTTTTGTTGTATGCTGATTTTTTTGGGGGGGAAGAGCAGGTAGGTTATATGGTAGATAGAGTACATGATTTTAAATGCAACTTCAGATACTAGCTATATGGCCTAAGGTCAATTACTTAATCTGTTCACCTCAGTTTCCTCATCTATAAAATGGGCATAATATCATCTACCTCCCAGGGTTTTGGGGGATAAAATGAGATAATAATTATAAAGCACTTAGCACAGTATCTGGTGAATAGTAAATGTTGTTGTTATTATTAATTGGTATTGCTTAACATAGCTTAGAACTACAAAGGATTTAGGTAAATGTGACTGAAGCAAATTTGGTCATGTGACACTGAGACATGAAGAAATTCATAAATCTTTGTATAGAAATCCTGGAAAAATTGAATATCTCTAGTTTGGAGAAGGATTTGGGTAATCAGCACAAATTATAGGAAATTAAGACCATTTAAAATAGAAAATCACTCTATGTGACATATTAAAGTCAATATAATTTCATACTCAATATTTCATAGGGGAAACTTGATAGCAAGAAGATGGTCTTATGGAACTTGCACATTATATGGAATATCAGAGTACCATGAAACATGACTTGAGAAATGGTTATGTATGTTATAGGAGCCATAGATTCTAGTAAGACCTAGTTCATCTCTCTTTTGTAAGAAAGACCCTAAGCAAGCATTGTCAACAAATTGAGCTCTCAAAGGAGATTTGTATATCTTTTATCATTAACATGATTTAGTACTTTACAGTCCAGTGTTTGAACATTCAGTCATATTTCCCCACTTTCGATAAGGTTTTTATCATACTTACAAGAAATATATTTCTAGGGTACCAGAAGGGTAATCCTATCACTGATGTAGGTCACAACTCCTCTACACTTTATTAGCTGGTTTTTATGGGTTTTTGTGGTCAATTTTCTGGGGATGAGTCTCATAGAATTTAGTTGGCTGGCTTTTAGATGGCAGGTACATAGCCCTTTATGGTAGCAATATTTGAAACTTCTTCAGCTTAATAGAATCTTCCAGAATTAGAGTACTTCACGTGTGCTCCACTGCTATAGCCTTTAAGAATCTATGGTTACTTTTGATACATGATAAAGCAATGGAATAAAATGTAAGTCATAACACCTGGATTTTCAGATTAATTATCAAAAACTGAGACAGAAAAGCCTGACTTAAACATGGAAAGTTCCTATGATCTGACCACAAAATAATCTCAGCCAAATCTCAGCCAAAATGTGATGCTTGATAAATGGGCACTATGGATTTGGCCGCTAAAACAAAAATAAAGATTCCTAATTATTAAGGTAATAAAGACAAATGTGGAAAAAAAACTACTTTTGTTTCCTTTCTTGAAGATGAAATCATGACCCTGAGAAACTTTCTAAAGTCTCCTGTTTGATTTGAATGTGAAATATTTAGAATATCTGTAGGTTTTAAGTGCTAAGAATTCAAGCTTCTCTTGATGTTATATAACCATTTCCTCTAGGTTGCATGATTTATTTTTTGCAAAGCAGGAAGGAGGTTTTCAATATTTTTGCTTTTTTTTTTTTAACCTACAGTTTCACTCCATACTCTCGTGGTAACATCACATTCAGTATCTTGACACCGGAACCAAATCATCGACCTGGATATAATAATTTCTACAAGAATCCTTCTCTCCAAGAGTTTGTAAAAGCCACACAAATAAGGATTCATCTGGTTGGTCAGTATCATACAACTGAGTCTTCTGTTAACTTCAGGCATAGATACTATGGAGTGAATGAAATTACCATCAGTGGCAGGTAATATTCACTGAAACTATCTGTATTAGTTTGTGGTTATGATTATGAACTACAATGAAATTTTGTGTTTAGACTAGGAAATAAGATTGGTAGTACTTAAATCACAGATTCTACCTGTTCAGTCTTATTAACCTTAGCCCTAGATATTCATTTTGCTAGAAGTTCTCTGGGAATCCTCTTATGATATAAATGTAGCATATATTGAACTCTAGAGTTGTTTCTCTCTTGGACTGCTTGCAGTTAGGCAAACATCAAATTTCTTATCTTAATAATATCTTGTCTTGTCATGTCTATTTGTCTTACTTTGACATAACTGCTTCCTTGACCACTTTCCCCTGTTTAAAATCTTTAAATTTTTCTTCTATTCCTTCTATTCCTTGTGTGTTTTTGCTTGTATACTTCTCCTCCTTATTCATTCTCCACTTAATTTCCCCACACATTGAATCCCTAATGACAACCAGACACTGGTTCTAAAAACCAAACTTTTTTGATGTTGAGACTATTTCCCACCACAAGGATGTTTCATGATTTGTTTTCAGCTGACTTGCTCTGATATAATCAACTGTCTATGGAGTCATTTTGGTCCAGTGTAAATGAATTTAACATCATAAATTTCATTTGGGAATGATTTATTTTACCTTTTACTTTCTAGTAACCAAGTCAAAGATGGCTGTTATTGTTGCAGTTTTTTTTTTTTTTTTTTAAAGAACCACTGGAATTTAAAATTCATTGTAAAAGTGAAAAAGTGTAAAAACTTAAGGAAAGTTAACAATCAGCTGGAAATCACTGGATACAGGGAGCTTCTTCCATTGCAGCTATAAACTTAAGCCACATGTATGATAAAGTAGATTGAACCTTTTTCTTGGAGCCAGAAGGCATGGATTCTATTTCTGAAGCTGAAGGTGTCACTAACTCACTTTGTGACTGAGGGAAATTAAATTTCTTCTTTGGCCTTCTTTCTCCTTTGTTAAATAAGAAACTTTAGACCACATATTTACTACAAGGTGTCAGTGCCAGCCTCCTTTTAGATCTGTTCAAGGGCTAGTCAGTCAGTAAACTCCCCATTTTATCTACCTGAGACACATTGAGACATAATTTCTCATTCTGTGCTCTCAGGATAGAGACAGATATTTTCCCTGGATTTTTGGACAATCCTAGCAGATTATATGGAGCAATTAGGTGACACAGTATACCAGGTTTGGAGATGGGAAGACTTACTTATTTTTCCAAGTTTAAATTTGGCTTCAGATTTGTGGGCAAATAATTTGGCCCTGTTTGCCTCAGTTTCCTCATCTATACAATGAGCTAGAGAAGGAAATGGCAATTCTCTCCAGTATTTTTGTCAATAAAACGAATGGAATCACAAAGAGTCAGACATAACTGAAAACAACTAATTGACCAAGAAAAATAGCAGATTATATGCATGTCCAAATACCAGTTAATTGTAAGAGAGAACAATAAGATCTAAAAGAGGCTGTAACAGAATTAAGAAGCAATAATTGTAGCAGGAGTCAAACTCAGAATATGAGACTTGGTTTCCTGAGGTCCATACTCCTTGGTATTTTACTCTAGAGGGTTTGCAGAGGGAACAATCTGATGATCCTTGAGAGATTTATAACTTTCTCAGTATAATTAAGGATAATAACACTTTAAATTACTATATCAAATAAAACAAAGCAGTTGCAAAAAAAAAATAAACAAGTTGTGAAAAAATTTTTATTATTCATTTTTCCTTTTCTTGAAAAGGAAAAACAATATCAGACAAAAACATAACTTTCGGAACCATCCGAAAACATAACTTTCAGATGGTTCCTTTATTATGTATGTTTATAGCATGTTGTTGAAAAAATAATTTTGCCATATAAATAATATGCAAATTTAACAATGGAATAATCTCCAAAGGTGCATGGGATAAATAGAGTAGACAAATGTTATTATTGAATTTGATATCTAATATGTATATATACACATACATCTAATTGTGGACACCTCTCATATATAATATAATTCAACTGAATGATTCTAACAGGTATTTTTACCTGGTTAAAATGTTTACTTTAAGTGTGGTGATGTGATTTGGTGATGGATTTGATAGAGATGTTCTCACCTGTTAGAGGTATTAGGTATTAAGTGTTTCACTAGTTACTTGAATGGGATGGAATGATTTATTACCTTGATTGACCATTCCCCTAAATTATCCCATAAGTTAATATGTAGCATCTATATCTAGATATATCATCTGTAACTGTATGCTCCAGAATGGAAAAGGAGGGGAATAAGGAAGAAGAAAAGAGGGGGAAAGGAATAGCATCTGCTTGACATTTATAGAGACTAGGTTTGGAGTCAGGATAGTTGAGTTAAAATTCAGTTTTTGATACTTAAAAACTCTAGTCAAGTAACTAAGCCTCTGTTTGCCTCAGGTGGCCTCCTAAGATTTATCTATTAAGTGGCTATTTATATTTTTATATTGATGGAGAGAGTTCTCATATTGAGAATTCCTTACACGGCTGGGAACAGATAATATGTATGTTTATATATGTAAACATAACAGTTTTATACTTTGACTAAATAATGTAATAAACTTGCCTTCACTTGACCCTATGTTTTTTATCTTCCCATACAAAATGAAGATAAAAATTGGGACACTCACCAAATATTGAGATAATTTGAGCAATATAATTTGGAGGATTCTTTTTGTATGATATTCAATCCACTTCATTATGTGGGAACATAGACAGAGCTTGAACTAGATTTAAAGTTGTGTTGATTTTTACTGGCAATCATATAATGTTTCTGTTCACAGATGTAATTGCCATGGTCATGCCAATGACTGTGACATGGCTAGCAAACCTTATCGCTGCCTTTGCTCTCAGGATAGCTACACTGAAGGACGGAATGTGAGTTTTCTCTTTTGTGACTAGAATGATCTTTATGCTTTAGTTAATTTCAAGTAGAAATTCAACATATTTTCCTGTATCTGAATATAAAGTGAAAATGATTGGCATGTGAACCCCAAATATAGATCTTTTTTTTATCAAAATATTTTAAAATTTTGAAACCATTTACATTTTTTATTCCCTTGATTTCTTGTACCTCTTGTAGAAGAAAAAGATAAGACTTATTGAGAGGAAAAGGAAATATCTATAAATTTGTTTGCTAGGTTAAATATTTTAATGTTTTAATAAATTCAAAGGAGGTGCCACTGGAACTAAAATCTGAATATATTTCTTTTTTTGTTGTCTGCCTTATTATCATCATCTATTTTTGCTTTTAAGAATGTTAAGAATGTGTGGCCAGATAAGCATGGCCTTATTATAAGCCCTAGACAAAATTAAATGAGATAGGAATGTTTCTTGTCTTTAAAATGTTTCTTCTTTAAGAAGCCAGAGATGCTAACTATGTAAAGAGAACTATGAACTAATTTTATTCAGAATCAAAGTTTTTTTTTTACTCAATATGCAAATTTTAAGTGGTTATTCTATCATGCAATTAATCCCTGTCATTCCACAATGGTAAGGTATGTAATCCTTTTTGAACATGTCATAGTTGTCTTCATCATCATCATCATCATCATCATCATCATCATCATCATCATCATTGTCATTCCAATGTTTATTAATGTTTTGAACTTAGCACTAAATCAAGAAACAAAATTGGTCCCTGCCCTCAAGGAGCTTTTAAAGAGATAGGACATCAGTGAAGTATATATAGATTACACTTCTCATTCTTCTTTTGCTTCAGTGGAGACAAAAGATCTAAAAAGAGACATTCTTAAAGTGAGAAAATCTGATTTCTTTTCACTGGTTTCATTAAAGGAGCATAATGCAGAAGTAAGAAGACTTCATTTGTTGTCCCAAAGATCCAACTTCAAATATAAGCTCTTCTACTTACTAATGTTATAATAATCTTTTTTTGCCCTTCTCAAATTTGTAAAAAAAGGATCTTGGGATTTAAGAGATTAAGAAGAGACCTATTAGGGATAATCAAAGACTAAAACAGTTCCCCATATTGACATAGTTTTGTGAAAAAATGATTCATCTTAGAATATTTCTAGGAAGATCTTTTGTTCAATGCTAAGGTGATATAATGATATGAACATTTGACATACTGGTTAGAATCCTAGATTTGGAATTTATCTTACCAAGTAATTTGGCTTTTATGTCTTTCTCTAAAGAATACTCTAGCAGAAGCATCAAGACAGATAGTTATCTATTCTATTTATACTTAAATATAGTAGCTATAGGGATGCAGTTTTCATTAAGACTACGTATACATATATATACACAATGATCAGAATCTTTTACGGCTCAACTTCTACTTCTGTTAGTACTTATAACACATGGAACTATATGAGAATTGTGTATAACATCAATTCCTAATCATTTTCTTAAAAAAAAAATCCCTATTCTGTTTGTTATATTTGCTCATTTCTCTTTTATTCACGTCAGATAACTACCAAGCTTTATTGTTTTTGTTGTTAAGTTATTTTCCAGTCATGTCTGATTTTTTTGTGTGACCCCACTGGAGGTTTCTTGCCAAAGATCTGGTAGCAGTTTGCTGTTTCCTTCTTCAGTTGGTTTTACATATGAGGTAATTAAGACAAACCAAGTTAAATGACTTGCCCAGGGTCATATAGCTTATAAATTTCTGAAGTCAGATTTGAATGCAGGAAGATGAGTTTTCTTAGTTCCAAACCTAGTGCTCTGTCCACTGTGCCATCTACTTGCCCCCACTCCCAAGACTATTGCTTGAAGAAAAATAAAATACAGAGCCTTATTTACATTTCAAACCTTAAAAGTCTTAATGCTGATGAAACTAAAGGTTATAAATGTACTATGCAAACCATATTTTTTTTAAATTAAAGTCCAGTGTCATATTAGCTTTTAAAATAACGCCACTATGATGATGATGACATATTTACCTTGTCTTTTCTGACTCCCAGATCACATTCTGTTGTAGTGGTATCTAGTCAGTTATTCCTGTTTCACTTCTGCTTGTATTATTGATCATTATTAATTTCTTCCTATGGAAGAATGTGCTCTTCTTGCTCATTTGTCTTTTTTTATTTTTTTAAATTCCATTTCCCCTAACATACTAACAATACCATATAGTTAGGATTTAGTAAATAACAACTATTTATGAACTTATTAGTAAATGCCTATTGCCTGCTTGATTTGTTTTGCCAACTTTTGGATGATGAACCTTTCTGACCTTAGGCTAGTCTTTGAATGACTACACAGTACTGGTTTGGTACACGACTCCTTTCATAATTATGAAAAATCTAAGCTTGGACTTTTCAGTCTTAAAAAATATATCTACCAATTAATATGAATGCATTTTTTCTGTCTTCCATCTACTCTGTTTATATCTTATATTATTTAGTTTTTAACATCTTCCTATTAGAATTTGAACTTTGAGGTCAGAGAGAATGTATCTGCCTTTATATTCTTGGCATTTAGTAGAGTAATCTTAGACTTGATAAAGCATCTAATAAATATTATTGACTGATTGGTGTGGGGCTAACAGGTCTGGGGTTGGATCTGGGAAGTACTATGTTCAGATCTCAACTCTGATACTTACTGATGCTCAGCAAATAATTTAACTTCCACATACCTTAGTTGGTTCTCTAGTATATATCTATGAAGTCATAGCTTGATTTTAACCTATATTGGTGGAGAGAGTTCCATGGTTTAAAAAAAATTCACAGATCATTCTTGGGTTCATTTGCTATTTTAAAAATAGATTAATGTGAACTAGAATCTCCATAATTATAATCACTTATCTATTTGTCTTTTGGTTGTTGGTATGGATCAATTACCTAATGCTGCATATTGGGGGCCTATCATGGCTAACACACTTGATTGAGATAGTAAGTTTAAATTATTTTTAAAATATTAAGCTTTAAGATAAACCATCCATTTCCTATTGGAACTAGTGGTTCTTTTTAAAGACCTGGAAATAATCCAAAAAGAATGTCTTCAATTTCACAGTATTCTGCTAACCATTAATAATATTACTCAATAAACAGGGCTTTTGTGAATTATATTACAGCCATTTGGCAAACAGTTGAAAACGTAAGCCTTGAGAATATGCCAATTCTTGGCAATTGTTCGTAAGAGAAAGTGTTTTCAGCGGAAGTGAAAATGAATGAAGAAGGGGGAAAAAGGGTAGAATTCAGCAGTATATATGTATCATTATCTATCTTCTGGGAATAGTTTTCTTAAAAGTGAAACTTGTTTACCTTCAGAAAGTTAATTAATAGGCAGAATAGTGAATTAAATCACTCTGAGTATAGTCAAAACAACTTAAATCAACCTTCACTGTTTCTACCCAGTTCTTTTCTACCCACTTCCCTTCCTCCAACCAAAAAAATCTAAACAATTTCCAAAGCTAGTCCCAGTTCTAAGATAAATAAAAACTCTCCTCCATTAATATTTCAATAAATTCTCACGGGAGTCTCAATGACTCTCCCAGTGTTTTTATAATGCTATATTAATGTAAGACATTGGAGAGTATATAATACACAGGGCAAAGAACATTGATCCATTCTTTTTCTTTTGGAATTTTAAATACTTTACATTTATCACATGTCTGCATATTACAGAAAATGTAAGACAAATATTGGTTTATTAATCTTAAGCCACATATAAGCTTATAACGTCTTAAAAGTTTTTGATAAATTTCTTTTAAATTGATTATAGTAAAGAAATAAGAATAATTGAAGGAATGGCTGAAATATTTGCTGTTATGCCCATTTAATATGAAGGCAATTAAAAGCAAAATCAGCATTTATAGAACTTGTTATATTTGAATTATTTCAGAGCATTAGATTTCTCTGTCTCTATTTCTCTAGATTTCTTTCTTTCTCTCCCATCTCTTGCCCTTCTCTTTCTTCCCATTGTTTTCCTTTCCTTTCTTTTCTCTTCCCACAATCCTTCTTTTCCTTTTCTTTCTCTTCTACCATCCCTTCACCCTTCCCCCTCTTTAAATCTCCCTCTTTATCCCTTTCTTTATTTCATCTCTTTTCATCTTTCCCCCCTTTCTGCTATTTTTCTTCCCTTCTCCCCCCTGATTTATCTTGATATCCATTTACATCTAGCTACAGCTAGATAGCACAGTGGATAGAGCATGAGGTCGAGCATAAAGAAGACCTGACTATAAATCTGGCCTCAGATACTTTGCTAGCTAGGTGATTCTGGGGGAAATTATTTGACCTCTGTTTGTCTTATTTTCCTCATCTGTAAAATGGGGATAATAATGACAACTATCTCCTGTAGCTGTTGCAGGGATAAAATGAAGTAATAGTTATAAAGCACTTAGCACAGTTCTTTGGGGCAGTGTAAGCTTGATGTTAACTGTTGTTATTATCTCTCCTCTCTCTGTATCTTGCTGTAAATCTCTATTTTTTTTTCTTTTTTTGACTCTGGAAAAAGTAAGCCTTTTAGGGAAGAAAAAAATCACATTGTATTTTATATGAAACACTTGTTTATAAACTGACATTACCCTTTGTAAAGTAGTTTCATTTCCATGTTTAAGACTAATCCTTACTAATTTCTCTCTCTGAAAGTTTGGACTTAGAGAAAGTAAGGTATGAGGGAGCTTGCAGTCTTGGACTGTCTTGTCTTCCTTCTATCTCTGTTGCCTTTAAGAGGCTTCTGGCCAAGTGTGATGCAATGATCAGTACATTAGCCAAGCAGTGCCACTTTGCTGGCTCCTTAACGATTCTTTCATCATTTTGTGACATCATTACCTGCAAGGGTGGCCAAGCCTTCACAGAGCAATTTATTAGTATCCATGAATAGTTTCTCTTTTATTCTCTGGCTCTGATTTGTGACCCTTTTATAACATTAATCACAGCTCTTATGAATTAACTACAATCAAACTCTCAGTATGCATTATTGTTAGTATTATAAGTAGCAGAGCTAGCTTAAAACATTTCATACAATAAACCTTCCTACTATTCAATAATCTGAACTGTGCCAACAAATTCTTAATATGTTCCCTCATAGATCCAAAATATGAGAAAATAATTAAACATCGTTAATTAAATTATGTTTCTCATAGTCTAAGTTTTTAATGCTCCTTACCTTAACCTTAAGTTTCATAAAATATTTACACTTTTAAAATGCTTTATTTTCAATTGTAATAATTGATATATTTAATGCCTATGAATTAATTGAAAACTTGTCTTTGTATCTTGCTTTGCTTCTACAAAACTAGCCCCAAGGTAGCTACTATCATGGCTAGATTATTGCCTGTACATTGTCTGAGTCAAGATTAAGAACTTCATCCTTTTTCTGCTACATGATGAAATCATTCATCTTTGATAAGCACTCAAATTAGTGCCTTTTGCAAAATAAGACTAAAGGCTATCAAAATCATCTAAATTCCAATAGAGTGATGTTAAACTCTGAAATAATGGTGAGCTATGAGTACATCTTTACCATGCTTTCCTACTCTTTGCACAATCCAATGTTAATGCATTTTAAAGGGATTAAAGGAAGAGATTTTATATCTGGAAGTTCACCAAGGTTTAGAGTACCCTTTGTCTAGACTGACAACTTTAATTTTATACAGGAACTGAGTCAGAGAATAATCATTAGATGGGAATTAGTAAACCTGGCTTATTTGATGCATAAGGAAACCTTTGCAAATTAATTTAAAAAAAAATTTAGACTCAGTTCAATTTAATTCCACAAACATTGATTAAGCATTTAATACTTAAAAGGTGTAATGTAAAGTAGGGGCATAAAAGAAAAAAATAAAAGTCCTTGTCCTCAAAGAACTTGCATTCTATTGGAAGATTAAAACATATTTGTATGTAAGGAAAAATAAGGTAATCTTCTTGGGTGGGGGACGGGAGATAAAGATGGAGAAACTCAACAGAAATATACACATACACAGAGAGATACTTGCAGTTAACTGACACAGAGAAAGAGATCCATATAGACCCAAAGACACACCCAGAGATGGAGATAGAGATAGAAATAGAGACAAAAGGACAGAGCCAAATAGACACAGAGACAGACACACAGAAAGATGGAAATGCTACAGACATGGACTGCCAGAGACCACAAGAGGCAGACACATACAGAGACATGCACAGAGACAAAGACATTGCCATGGAGAGACAGACAGACAAATACAGAGCAAAACAGAAAGAGAGATGAACACAAACATACACAGAGAGAATAAGAACATTTACCTTTGAAGTTAGGAATTAGGGAAGGCTTTGTGCCAGGCATCATATTAAGCATTGTATGTCAGAAATGACACTGAACTGAGCCAAAAAGATAAGTAGATAAGAATTTGGAGATCTAAACATGATAAAGTGAAGATATATATAAGATATATATAAAGTGAAGATATCTATAGATATCTTCACTTTATCATGTTTACATATATATATATATCTTCATCACTGAAACCTCCCACGATATCTTGGGGCTTACTGGCTAGATTTCTTTCTTATGGATCATGCCTTAAAACCCAAAATAGACTATATAGAACAGAGTACTATGTGAGAAGATTAGAAGAATATAAAGAAGCCAGTTTTGAAGAAATTTTGTATAGTAAATAGAGCATGTCCGGTGGGAATAGCCTTTCCTTCAATCTTTCTGTCACACTATTCTTGTTGCTGTTCTCTTTTTCTTTCCTACTTCTGGCTGGACCTCTTTCCCTCTTCCAGTTCCCCATCATCATCTTTTTAGGAGGGAGCCAAGAATCCCCTGTCCACTAGGACCCCATGGTTCACTCTGCTTTTCAATTGCAGTAACCAATCCCTTCAGGCTTTAGTATTAATTCTTGAATGAGTTAACTACAATATGGTTAGAAGACAGTCAGTTCTTGATGCTGAGTGAAATGAGCAGGACCAGGAGATCATTATATACTTCAATAACAATACTATATGATGACCAGTTCTGATGGACCTGGCCATCCTCAGCAACGAGATCAACCAAATCATTTCCAATGGAGCAGTAATGAAGTGAACCAGCTACACCCAGAGAAAGAACTCTGGGAGATGACTAAAAACATTACATTGAATTCCCAATCCCTATATTTATGCCCACCTGCATTTTTGATTTCCTTCACAAGCTAATTGTACAATATTTCAGAGTCTGATTCTTTTTGTACAGCAAAATAACGTTTTGGTCATGTATACTTATTGTGTATCTAATTTATATTTTAATGTACTTAACATCTACTGGTCATCCTGCCATCTGGGGGAGGGGGTGGGGGGTAAGAGGTGAAAAATTGGAACAAGAGGTTTGGCAATTGTTAATGCTGTAAAGTTACCCATGCATATATCCTGTAAATAAAAGGCTATTAAGTTAAAAAAAAAAAAAAAAAAAAAAGAAGACGACAGTCAGTTCTTAGCATTTGCCTTTTTTCTGCATCCTAAGATCCTTTGGGCCTTTACATTTGCCCTGTCCCTACCATCTGACCTATCGTTGAACTCAAAGAACTTCTGTCAGGTAGAATTTATTAAGCACTTACTCATTGGAGGGTGGATTGAGATGGAGAGAAGTTCAAGAAGGGAAAGCAACCAGCAGGCCATTAGTAATTGTGCAATCATGAGGTGAGGAGGATCTGATGCAGAGTTAGGGACAGTGTCAGAAGAGAGGAGTCTATAAGAGATAATAGAAAATTGGAAATAACAAGATTTAACCTCTGATTGGGAGTGAAGGTGGGGAATGAGAGAAAATGAGGATTTAATAATAACACCTAGGGTGACTGGGAGAAGGTATCCCTTGATATTTGATGGACTGCTAAATCCTTAGAATGCCTGAATCTTTCCTTTTGTAGCTGAATCTTCTATCTTGTTTTATTTGCCCTGATTGCATGCAATATGAACTTCTTGAGAGTCAGTCTCAGAAAGAGAAAGAGAGAGAGAGAGAGAGAAAGAGAAAGACAGAGAGAGAGAGAGAGAGAGAGAGAGAGAGAGAGAGAGAGAGAGAGAGAAGGACTGTCTTGCTTTTTAATTTTTTATCTACAGTGTTTGGCACATAAATGCTTAATAAATGGTTTATCATACATTTATTCATTCATTGATCCCAGAAGTAATACCTTTGTCTCCTTGAGGACAGGGATCTTTAATGAATCTGGCCTGCTTTCATATAAAAATGACTTCATTATTTAAATTATCAGGGGCTCCTATGAACCTCCATATTTTACAATGTGAAAACTTGGGGAAAATGTAAAAATTGAGCAGTTTCTTTTCTGGGTGTTTTTAGATGATTATAGAGGCTGTTTTGATTTAAGGCAAGTCGACCCTAAATCCCATGAGTATAGTAACTGCAAATTTTAAAAATAAAATACACAATATAGACATACAAGAATATATCTGGAAATGCAAGCATGATGTTTAGGGAGGTGAATAGAAGTAAATTAAACATATTATGTGTTATTTAAGACAGGACTACAAGAGAAACACAAAATTTAATAAGATATAGTTCCTCCCTTAAAAAAAAGGGCAAGAAACTAGAATATGAGTGAATAAGAGAAATACAAATAAAGTATTATAAGAATTCGGAGGAGATTGTTTACAATAGTTGAAAAATCTGGATTTGAAGGACAGCTAAATTAGAGGGTAGTTATTTACTTTAAAAATGGATTATGGATAGGCCTTTTTTTTTCTTTTAAAACAAGCAACTTTAATGAATCTAAAATGTTAACAAATTATAAAAAAATGAATTCTACAAAGGACCTTTTAGGAACATACATTTCAGGGCATATTGGTATGTGTGATGGCTTAACAAAATGGTTGAATGACTGAAGCATGGAAGAAGCATGAAGAAATACATACATTTTCATAGAATAATGTAGTTACCATTGGTTAATTTTGTATGTTTAACTAATCTTTACTGAATCCCAGCTACATGCATAATTACATGCACTGAATTAAGAGTATGGTTACTTGGAAGTAGAGAATGATTCTCATAAGTTGCAAATTATTATTCAATGACAAACCCCAATTACTTTAATGAAAAGTAGAATCTAGTGAAAATAAATGACGCTGGCTGGTAGTAGAAATCTAAAAGGGATCCTTAATATTTTGCTAAAAAGTCTTTCCTGTTAGGATACTTTATTCTCTTTGGCTATAGAACTATAATTTATTATTCTAGCAATTGGACAAGAAATATAGACTAAACAAATCAACATTTCAGGACAAATTTAGTTAAGGATTATATTGAGAGACCTTAGTCCTTAAGACAAAATGAAGGTCTCTGGGATAATAGCAATAACAACTAGCATTGAATAACATTTCATAATTTGAATAGCACTTTACAAATACACTGTCTTTGACAACCCTTGGAGATAGATGCTACTATTACCCAATTTTACAGATGACAAAACTGAGTTAGACAGAAGGGATTTGCCTAGTATCACACAGTGTTTCAGTATACATTTGAACTCAATTCTTCTTGACTTTAATTCCATGTTCTATTCCTTGAGACACCTACTGGGACAGACTAGAACTTAGAGAATTCACTGAGATAGCATTACTTGGGGAGAAAAGAGGGAGAAATTGGACCTCACTCTTGGAGTTTTCTATTTTAGTTAATTCTTTCTTGCTAATAGGGTTAAGCTGTGTTTTCACCCATTCAAGGATTGCATGTTGCATGCTCTACATTCTAGCTTCCTGAAACAAAATCTTGGTCATTCTGCCCTGAAAGGGATTCAAAATAAAGAAAAATTAAGAAGCAGACTTTTCATTTTTTAAAATTTTTTTGCTTATCATCTTGATATGGTATTTGTAGGCCTTCTAAAATCAATTTCTCTTTTCCTGTACTAAATGGGTTAAGTTACTTGATTGAATACTTGAGGCTATTTTTCCATTTTTGTCTCTGTTTTTCCACCTCAGTGACATATATATATATATATATATATATATATATATGTACTATATAAACACTTGTGTAATGGAGATAGGAACTAAGAAAGAGAGGTGAGGAGATAATTTCAGATATAAGAGAAAGTCTAGAAGTAGTTAATAGTTAATAGTTGGTAGATGGCCCAGGGGTTCTGCAGTTAGGAGGACTTATATTTAAATTTGACCTCACACACTTTCACTCTTGCTAAATAACTTTATCCCAGTTTCTTCAATTCTCAAATGGAAATAATAGTATTACCTACCTTCCAGGGTTGATTCTCAGATCAAATGAGATAATAATTTTAAAACAGCTGAGCACAATCCTGGGCACACAGTTGGTATTATGTTAATGCTTATTCCATTTATGTAAAAGTAGGTGTTGGTATATTGTGTGTGAAGAATAGTAAATCCATTTTGGCTGTAATATAAATTGTATTTTTTGTTATTTCCTCATTTCAGTCATGAAGAGTGGTCCTTTTTGTTGTTGATATTTTTTGGGAAAGATACTGGAGTGGTTTGCCATTTCTTCATCCAGCTTATTTTGTAGATAAGAAAACTGAGACAAACAGGGTGAAGTGACTCAGAGTCACATAGTGTCTGAGTTTAGATTTGAACTCAGGAAGATGATTCTTCCTGATTCCAGGGCTGGTACTCTATCTGCTGTGACACCTATTTGGCAACAGCATAAATAAAGGGGAAAAAATATGAAATCCATCTTTAAAGATAGGTTTGGATTATATTGTAAAAAGGTTTTTAATATCAAATAGAATATTTTTGTATTTTATCCTCAGGCTTATTGAGAACCACTAAAACGTTTTGAGTGGAGGAAGTAACAGGCTGGCTGACTTTTGCTTCAGGATTATCATTGTGGCAACTGTGTGGAGAACAGACTGAAGAAAAGAGAGGGTGGATATAGTGAGATAATGAGGAGGCTATTGTAGTAGTTTAGATGGGAGGTGATTAGGGCCTAAATGAGAGGTTTGCTATGTGACTAGTGAATGTGATTTTTTTTTTGGAAATGCAATGGTCCTCACACAAGATCAGCTATAGGTCAAATGCTGCCTTGGTTGAAGTCTTCATTTCATTTATCTTGGCATTTTCTGGGTACTTTCTTCCTTTACTTCCACTTCATGGTGCCCTGTTATCATTGGCCTTTGGTTTATGTCCTAACACTTAGAGTTCTTGTTTCTAAATAAGAGATAAATGAACCACTAAGTGAACACTTATGTTTCCTTATTAAAGCAAATGATGTGATAGATTGGAGATTCAATATTCTGGAAACAAAAGATTTAGAGCACATTTCAGAGTTTTGTTTCATCCCCGATTCCCACATTTCCATAAACTTTCAATTTGTTGAATGCCAAATATTCTCTATGTCTGCTGGCATTGCCTTTTTACCTGGCTGGAGAACAACTAATCTTGCTTTCTTCTTGTCTGAGTGGAGAAACAAGGATAGAGTGGGGGTTGAACAGATAATTGTATGCATATTGTAAGGCTAGACTAAGTACAGTCTTGTGTGGAACAATTAGATGGATTTGCTTGACGTCAGATAGGAAAACCAGTAATAATTGGTTTTGATATAAAGGAGATTTGATTTTTTGGTAAAGAAAAAATTCTAACAATTTCAACTATCGAAAACTTGAATGAGTCTGTTGTGAAGATATTTTCTCTTACTTGCTATCTGAGTGACCTTTGGTAAGTAAGCCACTTTCTTCAGGCCTCATTATTCTTATCTATAAAATGAAAGAGTGGAATGAGATGACCTCTACTAGTTCTAAATCCTAGAGAGAACTTCTTCATTACTCGAGGGGTGGGATGACATGATCTCTAAGCTTCCTTCCATTTTTAATAACCTGTAGTTTTTTTTTTTTTGTAATCAACCTCCAATCATAGTCCAAATGCAATTAATGCTAGATTTCTACTTTTTCCCTACCCCATTGACCTTTTTGTCTTGTCATCTTGTCATCATCATCTTGACATGCCCTTCTTTTTCAAATCATGATCAAATAAGTAGAAAATTGATATTAAATTTTTGCCCACTGTTGGGTAAATGCTTATACGCCCTATCTTCCTGGAAAGTAACCTTTTGTAGATGTTGACTGACGTTAACAATTTGTAGTGGATAACATTAGTGGTGGCTCTGGTGGCATGTTAAGACTGGAAGTTATTTATTGAAATAATTTGGGCAAAACTCTCCTATTATTGACAAGATGTTTCATTGTTTTTTCACTTGTCAGAAATACTGAGTTTAAGGAATGATTATACAGCTCTCTATTTCATTTTGGCAAGAGAGATGTAGCCTTGGCTGTTGGGAACCTGAAGCAGACCAAGAGTATCAGTCATATATTAAAAACTGATGTGTCAGGGAAGCTAGGTCTGCTCAGTGTAGAGAATCATCATAATGGCATTGCTTCTGATCTGCTGTAGAGTATTAGAAACAATTTAAGCTAGGCTTTAAATTTCAGCGCACAAACAGCATGCAAGTACACTCAGTCTGTGGACTCTTTAATTACATGAGAATTACCAACTAGTGGAAGGATAATTACTGAGTAAGGAGTATGTCATTGAAGGATAAATACATGATTATTTCTGTCTTCTGAATGGCAATGCATGGTAATTGCTTTTGGATCTGCTAATTGTAATTACATAGTAATCCATAGGTGCAAATGGTCCTGCATTTACCATTAAACCTTTGATGTTACTATTCAATTAAATACTAGTTACATTAAGGTGGAACCCTGTAACTTGTCATAGGCTAAAAAAGTATACTGGGCATTGAGTCTGGTCCTTTTGTGTAGGGGGGATTTTTTCAAAATCTACACTTCCCTTTCATGCTTTTAAATTCATTGATCATTGACTATCACTAGCTATATAGTTCATTAAATTTCTTTATGACTGAGAGAAAGATTGAGATGGGCCCACTTGGACACAGTTTGGCTGGATCAAAAGATATATCAATACTCAGAAGTTTTATCTTTATTAACATGATTGCCATAGCCAGACAAAAGAAATTAAACTGGAACTGAGTCACTTGAATTACAATTGAGTCTTGAGGTACAAAGGTAAAAAGAAGCAGTGAATAGAGCATGAGAACAAATTATTGTTATTAAAGAGATTTAGGCTCTAAAAATTTCTAACATAGTAGGCCTGATCAGACTGATGAGAAAGGAGCAATTTGCAGACTTTAGGAGGTTCTCTAATTCTATTAGGCTATTTAAGTACAGCCTAATAAATTACCTCTTTCAATTCAGTAAGTGGTGCCCTACTGACCTCCAAAAACTGAACAGTTTATTTCTTTCTCGCTAAGGTTGATTCTCTTTCTTCTTGGCACAAAGGAGGGAAGCTGTTTGCTTGGTCCTAGCCTTTTTATTCAGTATTGGGATTGAATAGGAAGGGGCATCAATTTCCCCTTTTCCATGAATCCTCTATTCATATACCTGTGGCTTCTTCTATTATTAGACCTTTTCTGCCTGGTTTGCAGTTCTGTTTAGAGAAAAGTAAGAGTGGGTATGAAGTACTCTGCTAATTCTGAGAACAGAGTCCCCCACTCAAAGCCCTTTTTACTATGTATGCCTACAAACTCCTGTGTACCCTTGTTGGTGTGGTAGGGCTATAGGGACAGACAATATCCATTGGTCATTGGGCCAGGAGAATCTTGGAGTCCAGGGATAAAGACTATCTTCATAGCTTGTCCCTTCCAAATCACAAGAAGAGGATTAACTTTGTCATTTGTACTTCATAGTGGATGTAGACTTAGTTTAAAATTAATGTCAATATAAATGTTTGTTTTCTATTAAGAAAGCTTTACAAATAGTGGTGAATGATATAACAGATAGAAGGCTGGCCTTGGAATTAGAAGACCTGTATTTAAGCTATCTGTTACATACTTGCTCTGTCAATGGGGACAATTCACTCAACCTCTGTGTTCCCAGGAAACTCTCTGGGACTCTAAGTTAAAGAAGGGTTGCAATTGTTTATCTGTATTACAGGAGAGGGAATCTTGATAGGATCACAGGTACAGACAAAATAGAATAAATGGTCCTCTAAATTTATGGGGATTCTGAAAATATAATCTAACTGGTCCTTTTCACCAGATCTCTCCTCTTACCCTCATCCTAAATATAACAATGTCCCATTTATCTGAACTTGTTGGAGACTGAAGAGTTATCTATGAGCAGACTTTCAGAATAATTGAAACCTACTTTTTAAGGGCAAAAACCTTTAAAACATTTTCATTTATTTTTTGATAGAAGTCTTTGAAAAACATTACTACTTATTTCCCTGACTTCTTAAAAAGAGTATATTGAACATAATTTAGCCTTTTCTTGAAGATGTAGGGTCATTATACATATCATCTATTGTATTATCCAGTGTAGTATAGGAATGCTCAGAGTTGAGTTGGATAGGACTCTACTCAATAGCTCCAGGGTAATATGCTTTTTTGAGTTACAGTGTCTGCTTTTCCTTGTTTTTTCTGTCTTCTTGCTGTCAAGTTGTCGTTTTTTCCTGCTGTCAGTGTGCTTAGCTCTAGCAGCATTTCCTCCACCTTCTATTTTGCTGATTTCATTCTAGGATGTTTTGGAATAACAGAGATTGTGAGGAGAAAAGCCTGGGGGGCTCTCCTGGAAGTAAAATACATGAGCTTTAGTGACTTTGTGACTTCTGTTTGGGCTGCTCAGAGGCCCATTTTGCTTCCTTCTGTGTACTTTGTTGCATTTCGGAGAGTTTAAGCTCCTGAATGGTACCCTTAGATAAATGAAGTGTTATGTGGTGCATATTTTCCCCCCTCCAGTCTATTTCTTTGTAAAGGAGCAAAAAATGGATTGGATAGGGGCAGTACTGATGATATATATGTATGTATTTATAAATATACATATATAAGTTTATTTATCTTTTTTTTTGTTCTGGTAGTTTAACTTTGAAGATACTTGCAAGCCTAACGGTAACAAAAGAAATGTATTCTAGCTTAATGATATGGAAGACTGAAGTGCCATTGTGTATTATTAGAGGATAATGTAATAAAATCAATTTCATCAGTGTCCTCAAGATTCAGTGATTATTCAATGATTTTCCTACCTGAGCATGTCAAAGTATTTGGCTGAAATTCTTAGTGAAGTTGATTAGTCATCTTTGAGAAGCTATCAAGTTGATAGCAGTTAAATGAATCAATGATAAAGGTCCTCAACCTTGATATCATAGCCATTGTAGAGTCTTGTAATTTGAACATCCAGGGACATATCAGGAGGAATCCAGTTGTTACAGAAGAAACTAAAGCATAATTGAAACTGACAAATGATCAACTGGAGATTGTGGAAAACATTATGTAGAAAGCCATCTGGTTCAGGGGCTGCATAAAGTATAATATTTTAAATAAATTTAAAGTTGTCAGTAGAAAAGATGTGTATATTTAAGCATCTGGCCTTAGAAAACTGAGAAAAGTTGTTGTAGGCATTTTGCAGTACTTCTTACCTATGATAGTTCATGGATTTTCAGACCAAAAATGACTTAAAAGTCATTTTGCCAACTAAATTATCGTAGATCTGTATGTAGCAATATTATAGAAAAGATGGATGGTCTCCTATCAGTCTGGCACTGTGGATAGAACATTGGGCTTGAGATCTCAAGAAGAAATGAGTTAAAACCTTGTTCTAGATATTTAACTGGCCATGTGATCCTTGGCAAACCTAGGGATAATAGCACCAACCTCAAAGTAGTTGTGAGATTTAAATGAGATATAATATGTAAAGTGATTTGAACACTTTAAAGTCCTTTACAAATGCTAGCTATTATTCAGACATAAGTACACATGGGAATAATATAACAACATTAGGCTCATCTCTGGAAAGAAAAGACAATGAATCTGATTGATTATATTATAGCAAATATTTTTTTTTATTTATAAGCTTAAAAAAATAATTCTAAGATTCTTCTAGGTCCACAATTTTCAAAAACTAAGAGACTCCAACGTGTTGGTTAGATCCCATAGGAAAGATTTACAGAAAGGCATGGATTGTAATTACACAGGATGAGAAAATGTGGATGGGTTGGGATCTGTGTCAGTAGAGATCATGTTAATTAGACAACAGATCTATCAATGAAAAAGTAGGGCATATGTCCAAGTTCACTTTGTTAAAAAAATTATCTTTTCATGTGTCTTCTCTAAGTTCTTGAAGATGATCAACTTACATGGCATACTGAAAAAATAAATCATTAAAATTATTTACATAATATTTTATGTTCAATGTATAGATGGTACAGTGAATAGAACTCCAGACCTGGAATTAGAAAATTTTTAATTTAAATCTGACTTCAAATACTTATTAACTGTGTGAGCCTGGGCAAGTTATTTAAATCCTATTTGCCTTAGCTCTTAATCTATAAAATGAAAAAGGAAACAGCAAATCATTCCAGAAAGAAAAGCCAAAAAAAAAAAAAATCATGAACAAAGCCTAAGAGGTCATTTAAAATCAGATATGACTACTAACTGAACAACAAGTGGTCAAATGCATTTTTTCTTTGTGGGGAAATTTTTTTCCTATTTTTTTATGTGTATCCCGCCAGTTCTTGGCACATAGGCCCTTATTAAATGCCCATTGGATTAAATTGACTTGAGTCCAGATCAATTGTTACCATTTAGCGTCCAGTTGATATAGATCCAGAAATGATGGGATTCTATTAATTCTCTTAGTGAAAATTCAAATGCAAATAAAGCATCTCTTTGGGTCATTTCCTTGATTGCTTTAGCTAATTGTATTTCACCATGATTTCTCTCTGGAAAGCATATAAGAGATAGTGAGTGTTTCAATTATGAATGCTAAAAAATCCAGGAATTTTTGAGTAAAAGCAAGTTTATTTGTACCTACAACTATTCCTTTACTTTAGTGGAGCTTTAAACAAGAGGGATTACATCTTGATAATGTTTACTACAGTGTACTGCCAACATCATGTACTTATTAAGTGGAGATGATGGTGGACATGCTGGACCTAGTTAGGCCCATTTTCATTTTGCCAATTAATTTTATGGTCAAGATTCAGACTTTTAAGAAGAAAAAAAAATCTGCAATAGACATTTGTAAATTCAAAAGGTATTGCATCCACATGATTTACCCCATCAGTTTATATAATCAAAGCTCAAAATTCAACAATAATGAGAGTTTCTGCAAGCACTGTGTATAATTGCTCTCCAGAAGACAAACTACATATGTAATCACTGTGACAGGGCCCATAGGTTGCACATCTATCACCTATATCATCTTCTATTCAAAAAAGCAACACTCAAAGAATAAAAGTAATACTGTCAGAGGAGCAATGTCTTCAATTATGAAGAATAATTACAAAGGAAATGAAAAAGACTTGAGGCATTTTCTCCCAGTCACATTCTTCACTTGGCCAAAGCTTGACAGTAGAATGGAGGCAACAGAAATGAATGCATTGAAGAATCAGCTATGTCTCCTGCTATGTTCCTCATGTTTCTGTGAAAGCTAATATCTCAGTTTAGCTTTGTCTTGGACACCAGTCTGAATCAGTTATTTTATAACAGAATATCAACTAGTTCTATTTGACTTCACCAGGGAGAATGCTCCCAGTGGATCATAACCTTTTGTGAAGACCAACAGGAACTAGTGACTGAAACTCATGACCCCAAGGGTACAGCTGATATAGTGGTTAGGAAAATGATAGTGGGTAGTATAATGCTTCAGGCATTATTGCCACAACACAATTCTGTCTAGTTTCATTCTTTCTAGACAGGAAGTACTGGTGAACTTGCCAACCAGAAATGTAGAGAAAATATACAATATGGGACTTTTAGCACATTCTTGTAGTAGCATCTGAGTTGCTCCTTTGGTAGATATTTGCTTGCTGGGCTGAGTGTAAGTGTGTGTTCATGCAACCACATGAGTGTACTGCCCTTTTATGGCCAACTGATCAGTGGGCTTCCCCTATCTTAGGCTTCTAGCTCACCAATGGGGTAAATAATCATTGTCCAATGAACTGACCTAACTGTGTCACTTAACACTGACTTGCTCAGGATCGCACAGTTAGAAAGTGTCTTAGGCCAGATTTGAACTCATGTTTTCCTGATTCAAGATCCAGTGCTCTCTATATTATCGGCTTTTTTATTGTTATTTATGCAGTCATCAATCACTTTTGGCTACTATAGTGATCACCCATTGACCATAGTCACTTTAAAATAATACACAGCCTGGGAATCTCATGTTACTTGTACTCAGAACTCCCAGCATATTATGGGGATTAGAAGGGTTTGAGAAACATAATTTCTGAGTAATTTAATCACTTTATTAATAAGGCCAATATATTTATTAATAAAATGGCTATTTCTTTTAGACTAAAGATGATCATGATAGCAGGCTAATGGTTTCATGTATCCTTCAAAAATGTTCCCCAGGATGTGAATCAACTCTGATTGGTTAAAAAATAATGAAAATGAATATTACAATGAGGAACAGAGAGTGACATCTTATCACTCTTGGACAGAGAGACTATCCATATACCCAGACTACTCCTAGCTTTGGGCAAGCTATTAAAAGAATTTATGCCACACTCAAAAATCTGAACAGAACACAGTAGCTACTTCACCTTGGTAAAGTTGGAACAAGAAAGTTCGTCCAATCTCATTATGATAAAAATTCAAGAAATTGAAAATTTTATAATCAGGACTTTAGAAAAAGGGGGAAATGCTGAATGTCTCCAAATCATTGGTTATTAATAATAACTTTTTGCAGTGTATAGATAGAGGGAAAATAAGAAAGCGCCAGTTTTCAGAGGTAGCACCACTTTTAGGTTTCTAGGCCAACTCCCTAGCTTTCATCTTTTTAGATCAGTTTTGATAATATGAATGGTGGTTGCTAGGTATCACAAGGGGCTGAGGAAAAGCCAAACTAAAGAATTCCCCCATCTTATACTGCTTCACAATATACTAGAAGTAACTATAAACATTTCATCTACTAGTCTTTAGAATCTACATGGATCTAAACTGGACCTCATTTGTATTTGTTTATTTCAGCAGAATTTGAAGGTTTTCTAAACCTTTCTTTTTATGGATTGATTTCATTGCTCCTATTTGATTTGCCTGAAACACTGATTTAATCTCTTATACAAGGTTTTCCATCTCCCTTAGGATGGACATCTACGTATAAAAAAATAAAAGTAATGCTAAAAATATTTCTAGAATATTTTTTCTGATGTGGAAATATAGCTTTGACTTTCTCTTTATTTCTTTTTAGGAAATAATTATCAGCAATATAGCCAAGCATATTAAATAAAAAAGGGAAAGTTCTTTTTCTTGCAATTGAGTAGGAAGGAAGGAAGGAAACACACATTTTAATAAATGCACTTAATAGTGCTAACTTACATGCCAGGTACTAGGCTAAGTTCTTTACAAATGTTATCTAATTTGAGGCTCAAAATAATCTTGGGGATAGGTGCTATTATTATCTTCATTTTACAGTTAAGGAAACTGAGGTACACAGAGAGGCAAATTGACCAGTGTTACACAGCTAATAAATGTCTAAGGCTGGATTTGAATTCAAAGACTTGAAAATTTAAAGACTCCTGGTCTGACATTCTAGACACTGAACCACTTATAGGTAAATTTAATTTAAATTAAAAAAATCACTTCAAAAATTAAAAGTTCAATTATTTTAACTTTTTCTTTTTTAAATTATCCCAATCAAATCTGTCTCCAATATCCCTTAACATCTCCAGGAATACCCTTTTCTCTCCTTTGACACTGCTACCATCTTGTTATAGGCTATCACCTCTGCCTGGATCACTGTAATAGCTCGCTGACTGCTTTGCTTGCCACAAATCTCTCCCCGTTCTGATCTATTTAAGCTACCAAAACCATTTTCCTAAAGAGCAAGTCTGATCATGTCACTTCTCTACCCAATAAATTCATTTGGTTTCCTATCACCTTTAGGATCAGATATCAAATTCTCTATTTGAGATTAAATGTCCTTCATCATCTAGTTCTCTCCTAGCTTTTCAAACACCTATACCTTGAGATCTTTCCATGTGTGCCTAAATCCAATGGCAGTGGCTTCCTTGCTCTTCCTTCTACAAGAAACTCTATTTCCTAACTCCACATTTTGACCAGCTATCTTCCATGCCAGAAATTATCTCTTTTATCTTTTGTCTTCTGGTTCTTTCAAATCTCAGCTAAAAGCCCACCTACTACATGAAGCCTTTCCCAATTCTCCTTAATTTTAGTACCTTCTCTCTGTTGATTACCTCCAATTTATATTGTCTATAACCCCTTTTTATATAATTGGTTGTATATTAGAATGAAAAGCTCCCTGAGTAGAGGCTATCTAGCCTTTCTTTATGTCTCCATTTTTTAGCTTGTTGCCTAGCCCAGAGTAGATACATAATAAATGTTTATTAACTGATTGTGTTACATACAAAAAACACTTTGTAAATCTTGAAGTATGTGTTACTATTCTGAAATATAGAAATGTAGAAATATAGTGGACAAAACATCAAAATTATGACTTTGCTCATTTTGTTTTTCATTGAAGCTCTGAAAAAAAAAATTGCCAATTGCTCCAAACCACAAAATACCATCTTCAAAAAAAAAATCATTATTGGAAAACACTTTTATTCTGACTTCAGGTTTGACGTCATCCTATAGTAAAAGCCTCCTATCGTGGAGGGCAGGAAGCTGACACTCTTTCAAACTCTATTGCAACCTTTATATTTCCTGAGTATGAATCCAGTTCCATGGGTATACAATCTATTTTTTAGGAGTACATATATTTTGAAAAGTTATTATTTCATATAAGAAAGGGTTGTAAGGTATTTTATTATACTTCAGTACTTATTTTAGAATTCCCTGGATTAGAATATCATATCAAATAGTCTTGGATAAATTATGTCACTTTTAATATCTGGCCAAAGTTTTGAGGTTTTAGATTACTCAACTTTTAAACTAACCAGTCCATTAAATTTGGGAATATATGTACACACATATTGCATTGCTGTTACTAAAAAAAATAACATGAAATATAGGGTTGCTATATTTTCTTGAAATATTGTAGTTGAGAAGTAGAAATTTAGATTTAGTGTTTACCATTAATGTATATGCTCTTTGACTTCAGGACTATTCATTTTGTTTTTATGCCCTTACAACCTATCATAGTACCTTGCAGAGAGTAGAGGTTAAGTGCTTGTTCAGTGAATGAGTCTGTATGTTTAGATGAAATATAGTTATTATAGTAAATAATGTTTCATGATTCCAGTTCAGTTATCTTTATTTCTAACATGTTTTCTTATTTATAGGACAGAACAATGTTTAATTAAAAATATAGCCCAAAAGAAAATGAATGTAGTCTCCATAGTATGAATTTAAATCTAAGTTCTTAGAGTTTAATTTTCTGATATTATTGTTATTTTGTGAAAGATGCTAATGTTTTTAATGGATAATCTAGAACTGGTAACTTCTCCAGTAACATTTTTTTTCTTCTGTTTTTCCTTTAGTGTGATCGTTGTTTGCCCCTTTATAATGATAAGCCCTTTCATCAAGGTGACCAAATTCATGCTTTTAATTGTAAACTTTGTCAATGCAACAACCATTCAAAAAGCTGCCATTATGATGTGACAATAGACCCTTTTCCTGATGAATACCATCAAGGTGGGGGAGGAGTTTGTGAGAACTGTCAGCATAATACTACAGGTAAACTAGCAATTTGATCGGACCATTTCATTTGTTTTTTATTAGATACATAATAATAAGGATAATTTCAAATTTATGGTTTGGCACATGGAAAAATAATGTCTGTATTGTCAGGTTTGACCTGTCTCTCTAAAGCAGAGTAAGTAGATTGTTACAATGTCAAACTACTGCTTGACCCCTTGTCTTTACTGAAAAAATGCAATATAAAAGATCACTCTTCTGGTCCCCAAGTGACTAATCAGTTCTGATATTTTCATCCTGAATTATCATATATAGCTGACATTATTTTGCCCTTTAATGTTTACAAAGCACTTTCCCTATATTATCTCATTAGATCCACATACCACTGTGATGTAGGGGCTTTTATTGTCTCCTTTTTACAGATAAGGAAACTGAGGTTAAGAGGTTAAGTAACTTACCCAAGGTGGTGCAGCTAATAAGTGACTGAGACAGGATATAAATTTAGGTTTTCTTAACTTCCAGTTCAGTACTCCATTCACTAATGCACTAATCCCTGGCAACCCATAATCATAAAGTTTAACCAAAAATCATGAAAGCTTAAATTTGATTACTTTGTTTTTGCTTTCCACTATATGTTCTGGTTTTCATGAAGTTACTTTTAAGCATTTATTAAAAGCTGGAATTTGGCTTACAAAGTAGTAAGGGGGGGGGGAAACATGTCCTTCAAAACAGTTAATTTAATGCAAAAGTTAAAAACATCAAATAGCCTAAAGCTTTGTTTTTGTCATTGAGAATTTATTTAAAATGTCAACAGTTCTTAAAGAATAGAAATAGTTGGGTTTCTCAAATGGTTTGGTAGAGCTCAACAATTCAGTGTAAGTATATGTATCATATCTGTTCAAGCTACTATTCCAGGTGATAAGGACATTTAAAAAAATGTCCACCTTTGCTGAAAAATTGACAAGGAAAGCCTTCTCTGGGTGATGAAATTGAATATAACAAGTGTCTTTTGATGCAATTTGTTGCCCAGTGATAACCTAGTAATTATATATGTGTGTGTGTGTATTGCTCTGGAGATAAGGTGTACAATAAGATGTTTGAATCTTTCTTAAATAGTCTTCAAAGAAACTTATATGACAATCTGCTTAAGTGCAAAAACGCTTTCCCTGGTCTTCAAAGGACAAGTAGCTAATGTCCTACAAATATCTTAATTGTGTCTTAATTTTAAAATTGATTGTGAGTATAGTGTTTCTTTAGAGGATGCTTGTTATTTTAAATCTTTTTTCCAAAGTTAGGTTTTCTTCAGAATAAGGTTGTTCACTTTTTAATGTTGGGCTAAGGATGGCAATGTGTATGGATAAATTGGAGAAATGTCTTACTTTAGGCTTCAGTGTTAGTAATGCTACTGATTTGAATAACCTTTCATAAGTCTTTGAAACTTTCATTCTTTTTTCCCCTTCATTTTGTAAAATGGTGACAGCATCCTACAGGGAAATGATGAAGTGATGAGTACTAATTAACAACTTGTAAATCAACGGAATATCCTTGAATACCAAGATATATCAGAGTAGTATAAGAAAATGAAAACTATGATTCACTAAAGTGGACTTTGTTGATGCTCTAAGCAGTATACAATAGTTTTCCACTTATAAAATTATATTTTATGTTAATGCCTATCCTCTTTTTACAAAAAAGATCCGTTTCTGGGGGAAAATACTTTTAGATGTAAGACTTAAGCCTATACTTCATGTTAAGAGCCAGAACTTCATATGCTACTATATATGCTATATAATTCCCATATTTCATCTAGATTATATGACTGGCACCAAAAATTGAGAAAAGTTTTAAGTTCAAAGCTAACTCTTTCAAAAGGTATAGACATTCACAAAGCAGAGCTTTTATAGAAGTGTGGTATTATATAACAGATGGAAGTTTAATGAAGTAAAACACAGTTTGTAACAGGTTCATTGTTTCATATGCTCTGGATCACTAAATTGGCAGGTAGAGATGAAAGGTGCATTAAAATGGACGTCCTGAAAATTATAGAATTCTCTCAAAGGAATAGTCTTTAATTTTGAATTATGCAGCTGATATTAATGAATTGGAAGCCATAATGCATAACCTTTTCTTGATGCAGGAAGAAACTGTGAGATGTGTAAGGATTACCTTTTCCGACAAGTGGGTGCTGATCCATCAGCCAAAGATATTTGCAAACCTTGTGATTGTTATGAAGTTGGCACGAAAAATGGCAGCCTCCTTTGTGATCAGGTTAGTATCTCTAGTATTGATAATAAGGAATTGCTCTGTGGCAAATGGTTTGGAAGAACTTTGTACCACAGGATAGATATCACATGTCTATGCTAGGAGAAATTGGAATTTCAAAGTAATAACTATTTAGAAAATTTCTAAAAGCAACCTTTCTGATTATGAAATTTGGGGCTAGTTTGTATGTTTCTTATATGGTAGAAATGTACATTGTGTCTTTGGTAAACTAAAGCAGGAGTTGTTAATCTAGGTTGCACAATGCTTTAAAATGCAAATCTGTCACTGATAGATTTTAAGGAAGTCTGTGAACTTAAAACTTTCATTATTTTCTTAAGTATATTTTATCATAATTGGTTTTCTTTGTAATCCAGTGTATTTTTAATGCATTTAAAATTATTTTGAAAAGTCGATCATACATGTCATCAGACTGTCAAAAGAAGAGCATGACAGTGTATCTCTCCTCCTTTTTATAATAAATTTTGTTGCTATATTTTATTTTTGCAAAACTTTGTATTACTTCCCCTTCTATTCCTTTTTCTTCACCTTTTCAGTTATTGTTTGACAAAATTTTAAATGAGCAAGAAATTCTGCAAAACCAATTTAATACATTGAAAAATTCAGATGTCTTATACTCACAGACACCCACATTTGCAAAAGAATAGAAGAAAATATCATTTCACTCTCTTCTTAGGGGCCCCAACTTGGTCTTTTTTAAAAAATAATAGATTTTTATTTTCAAAACTATATGCAAAGATAGTTTTCAATGTTTTTCCTTGCAAAATCTTACGTTCCAAATTTTTCTCCCTTCTTCCCCACCTTAGACAACAAGTAATACAATATGTTAAACGTGCAATTCTTCTAAACTTATTTCCATATTTAACATGCTGCACAAGGAAAATCAGATCAAAAGGGAAAAAATGAGAAAGAAAAAAATAAGCAAGCAAACAAGAAAAACAAAATAAAAAAGGTAAACATACTATGCTGGATCCATATTCAGTCTCCCTAGTCCTCTCTCTATCACAAGACTAGTGGAACTGGCCTGAATCACCTCATTGTTGAAAAGAGCCAAGTCCATTACATTATATATATTTTGTTGCTGTATATGATGTTTTCTTGGTTCTACTCATTTCACTTAACATTACTTCATATAAGTCTCTCCATGCCTTTCTGAAATCAGCCTGCTGATCTTTCTTATAAAACAATAATATTCGATTACATTCATATACCATAAGTTATTCAGCCATTCCCCAATTAATGGGCATCCACTCAGTTTCCAGTTTCTTGTCACTTCAAAAGAGGCTGCCACAAACATTTTGCACATGTGAGTCCCTTTCCATCCTTTATGATCTTTTTGGGATATAAGCCCAGTAGATATACTGCTGGTTAAAAGGCATGCACAGTTTTATACCCTTTTGGGTGTAGTTCCAAATTGCTTTCCAAATGGTTGGATCAGTTCATATGCTATCAATAACGTATTCTTGTCTCAGTTTTTTCACATCCCTTCCAACATTTGTCATTATCTTTTCCTGTCTTTTTAGCCAATCTGAGGGGTGTGAAGTAGTACTTCAGAGTTGTCTTAATTTGCATTTCTCTATCAATGATGATTTAGTGCATTTTTTCATATAACATCTTAAGGACTGCTTAATTCATTCTTCACATCAGAAACATCTGATGCAAGTTGCTATGTATTTTTCAGGTAGGATCTTGAAAACACTTTGGTGTTTTCTAATAATAACAGTTTAATACAAATAAATATATAAGTATAAAAATTGTCATGAATAATCTTAAATACAAAAGATGAAATCAATGACTGGATTGAATTTTCAGTAATAAGATATTTACCTGTTAATAACTATGTTCCCTGTAGATGAAAACAACTACATATCAGTATGTGGTTTCAGTTGCATCATGAAGAAAATAACTATTGGCAACAAATTTTGTACTAATACTTCTGATAGCACTATTTTATAAAATGTTCCATATAATTCTACTGACTATTATAGTGATAATAGATGATCAATGGTGATACATCATATGCAGCACTTGAACAAAGAAATTAAGAGAAATAATTAGCATTGTCAATTTACAGTGTTCCTGGATTTAAAAACTGAAAAACAAGAGAAAGACAGAGTATAGTCCTACATATAATGATAAAATGTGAGAAATTGGGAAGAGGGCTAATTGTGGAGTCAACAGATCATGGTTTAAATATCAGCTTTTTCATTTAATGTCTCTAAACTTGAACAAATCATATTAATCTATTTGGACTTCAGGTTCCATATTATTAAAATGAGGTAATTGGATTAAATGATCTCTATGGACTAAATGATCTCTATGATTCTTTACAATTTTAATTCTATAATCCTATGGGTTACACCATTAAACAGAACAAAATCTAAGCAAGTATTCACAATCAATCTAACTTCAAAGCTGAGCCTAGAATATGTCCTCTTTACTCTTAAAAAAAGAGAGGATTTAATACTTTTTCACATAAATAAACTTTTTAGATAGGACCTTGTTTAACATGTGACTAAAATTAGGTATGATGTTTACTGACTCTGTTGGTTTTGATTTGGGTGTTTTTTCCAACTACTCTGAAGCCAAATTTTTATTGTTTCCCACTGAAAGCTCTTATTGTTTTGTCTTTCAAGTTATGTCTCTAATACTTCAAAGAGATTTTGCCACGTATTAAGCATAATATACTTTTAAATTCATCCATTCATAATAATGACAAAAACTTTGCTCTTATATGCTGATGAGTCATAGTAACAGATACAAAAACACCAGATAATTGGAGAATGTTTTAATTCCAACTCATGTCCTAACATGCACAGCAATAATTTGCCCTAAAGCATAAATAAATTATATGATTTCAGTTTTTCACATTTGGAACAGATCACGGAGGCCATACAATTCAACCTATATCTAAAAAAAAAATTCTCTTTATAATATTCCTGGGGAAAAGATATTCAGCCCAAGACAACTGCTTCCACATTTAGAAAACTTTAATTTGGAAATTTTTCCTTATATCAAGTCAACATTTGCCTCTTTCTAACTTCCATCAATTTCTTTTAGTTCTGTTTTTTGGAGGCAAACACTGTTGTTCATTCTTTTAGGCACTTTGTGACTTCATGGGCTTATCCATGGTGTTTTCTTGGCAGAAATACTGAAGTGGTTTGCCATTTCCTTCTCCAGTATGTCCTCATTTTACAGATGAGGAATTGAGGCAAAAGGGGTTAAGTAACTTGTCCAGGGGAATACAGTATTTGAGGTTGGATTTGAATGCAGATCTCCTGACTCTAGGCTTGATTCTCTGTCTACTACACCATTTAGCTGCCCTTGTAGCCAAATATAGCAAGTCTAATTCCTTTTTCATGTAACAGTGGAAACATTATCTCTGGAATTGGAGGGTTTTTAATGAAATCTTTCCTCTGATGCTAAGTGTCCTGTTTGACACTGGGCTTCTGTGGTCCTTAATTTCTTCATTTAATAAATGAAGGATTGAACTACATAGCCTCTGAGGTCCTGGGAAGTCCATTTCTTATCTATATTTCTGATTTCTTCTATGATTCTTCAAATTTTTGAAGAGAATCTTCATATCATACATGCCTCCCAAGTATTTTCTTTTCAAAACTAAGTATTCCTGGTCAACCGATCTTCACATGGAATGAACCTGAAACTAAAAATGCATTGTATCATTAAAATGATCTTACAAAGGTTAAGGAACTTGGCAAGATCAGAGATATGAAGTGGTAGACCCAGGATTTGACCAAAGAGCCCCTGATTCAAGGCTTCAAATCTTTTGTCCAATACTGGAAAATGTTGAAGAAGAATGTGTTTGACCACGTGTCAGATATGATGTAACTAGGATTCCTATCTTGCATGAGAGAATGGATTAAAGGCCCCTTGTGATTCTGTTCTTTTACTTTTCTCAAAACCAGGAGTAGCAAAAAAAAAAAAAAAAAAAAAAAATTATAAGTATTTTTGGTTATCATTACCATTATTATACTTAAAATAACACTTTAATATATCAGTGATCTAAACAATGTTGGTTACTTTCTTTAATCCTAGAGGCTATGACCCACATAGGTTTAATTGTTTTTAAGTATCATCACTTATAAATCTTTCATCAATGAAAGTCAGTGTGCTGACAGGCTTCCTCTTTTAATTCTCTGTGTGTCTCTCTCTGACTCTCTCTGTCTCTCTCTGTCTCTCTCTCACACTCTCTGCCTCTATCTCTCTCTGTCTCTGTCTCTCTCTTCTACATGTACATCAATATAGCCCTTGAGATATCCATAAGTTATCTTTTGCTTTCCCAACATGATAATTCTTTTTTAATTTTTCATGTCCTAGATGTTAACATTTATGCCATTTTTGGTAAGAAACCATTATTAGCAATATGCTACTTCTCCATAACTATCTTATAACTTATTTAAAATTTTGTTTATAAAAATATTATGTGTTTAAAGTTATTAATTTATAAAATTCATGATAATGAGCAATAAGCATTTTTTTTCCAGTTAAATAACTTTTCCTCATTCAAACCCTTTTTGAAAGAAATGTGTGATATTTACATCATTTGAAGTCACTGAAATGAGAAGACTTGGCAAGAGGCTGACATGAGAGAAGCTAGCTGTCCCCATAATGTCCCTATTCCTAAATTCCTGCATTGGAGACTTGGGCTGGAATTTCCTCTTTGGGTGAAATCTGGAACCAATGCTCTCAGTTGAGGTGTTTCTTTGCTCCCAATGAGAGATCTCCTGCACTCTGTGTTGTCTAATATGCTGTTCAGTCTTTTTAGTTGTGTTTAATTCTCTATTATACCATTTTGGGGTTTCTTGATAAAGATACCAGTGTGGCTTGCCATTTCCTCCTTTAGTTTACATTACAAATAAAGAACTGAGGCATGTCAGGTTGAGTAATGACTTGTTCAGGGCCATACAACTAGTAAGTAAGTGTCTGAGACCAGATTCAAACTCATGAAGATGACTCTTCCTGAGTCTAAGTCCCACACCCTATCCACTGAACTACATAACTGCCCATTGTCTAGTTTATATTATTCTCTATACACTTTGATTTCTGTTTTACTGTTGATTTGGATAAATATTTTTCTTTGGTACTTGATATGTGACAAACACAGACCTGATATTTACTGGGAAAGAAGTCAAGCCTTGTATATAAAGGTTGGGGTTTTCCTTTTACCATTAATAAATATAATCAGAAATATAGCTTGAAACAAAAAAACTTGCACTAGAAAAACAGTATTTAAGGAAAACGGATTTCTGGCCCAATATCCCATCTCTTTAAGGAGAGCAGATCAGCAAAACTTCTGAACTCAACCTGCTGCTTCCTCTCCTTTAGGAAATGCAGTTGCCCTTAGAGAAAAATGGAGGAAGAAGAGGCTAGAGATGTTAATTATTAACATAATGGCACATAATGGTATTCTTATGCTACATGAAGGATGGATAGTTTTACTATATATGTATGTTACTATTCAGTCATTTTTTTCACTTATGTTTGACTCTTCATTATCCCATTTAAGGTTTTCTTGGCATAGATTCCAAAATGGTTTGCCATTTCCTTCTTGAGCTCATTTTGTGGATTAGGAAACAGAGGCGAACAGGGATAAATGATTTACCTAGGATCGCACAGCTACTAAGTATCTGAAGTCATATTCAAACTTGGGTCTTTCTGACTAGATTTGACACTTTATTCTTTGTATAACCTAATTGGCCCCTACATTTGTATATACATTTTTGTGTATAATGACCACTGAACAAACCAAGATTGTTTTTCTCTGGAGAGAGACAATGTGTTATTTTGTTTTCTGGGAGAATACAATAACAACTTGGTGTGTAAGGGCAGTGTACTGTATTAGAAACAATGTTGGACCTGAATTGTTGAAAGAATGTTTAACTGTTGATTCAATATAAATTGGTTGCAGATTGATCATTTTACCTTTACGTTGATACTATCCATTTCACTGAGAGTTTTCTTTACAAAGTTTTTTTTTTTTTAAATAACAACAACAACAATGTTTTAGAAAGGGAATTCTTATTATGGATCATACAAAGAATCTAGCTGAATTTATTCTCTTATTTCAGTTTTTGCATAGTTAAAAAAGATCATTGCATTTGGAATTAAGTATCTGGCTTGCCTCAGATAGTTAATAGCCCTGTGACCCTGGCAACTCACTTAATCCTGATTGCCTCAGTTTCTCATTTGTAAAATGAATTGGAGAAGGAAATGGCAAACCACTCCAGTATTTTTGCTAAGAAAACCACAAATGGGCTCATGAAGAGCTGGACATGACTGGAAAAGACTAAACATATTTGTAATCAAAACACTTGGGTATAAATTCTGGCTCTGCTACCAGGGTGAACTTGGGAAAATTGTTTCTCTGTGTTCTGTTTTCCTTTCTGGCACAATGGAGTTGAATAAATAATCTCTAAGATCTCTTCCCTCTAAAGTCTACAATATCCTTCTTTCTTAAGCCCTAATGATGCCATTTCTCTAAGGTGACTGAGAAAATTTCTGTGCAATTGTCTTTTGTGGTTGGTTATCAGGAAGCAAGTTTTTGGCCCTTTTTAATTGTGAGAGCCTTCTCTGCCCTGAAAAACAATATAAAGAATAGAGTTAAATGGGTTTTTCTGATGTCAAATAGTTGGAAATACTTGCCTTTATACAATCCAATATATGCTATACTGTAAGAGAGACAGAAGTGTTTACTCTCATTTCCAAAGGGAAAACAGAATAGCTACTAAAAAAGTTGTCAACAGTGTCAGAATTATAAACCGTAAAATCAAATTCAAGGACATTTTAAAAATTCATGCAATTGAAATCTGTAATAATATTGGGAAGCTCACAGGGAAATTAGGCACTAACTCAAGTCCCATTTTGTTATAATAATTTAGGACATAAGCCAGCCCCAAATGGCCTCAGTGCCAGTGTAGCATATTCTGTATTCTGGAAGGGAACCTTTCCTTTGGCAGTCACTGTAGGCAGTTCAATTCTATCTTATAAGAGTTGAGATGGCTTCCTTCTGCTCCCAGGAGAAGTGTTTTGAGTCTCTCTTATTTGGATGCCAAGCTCATGAGACTAGCATGAAACACTTAATCCTAAAGTTTGAGTGACAAATGAAAACACAAAGACCTCAAGCCTAGAGAAGTGATGGGACATTATAGGGGGAATTCAGTTTCTATGTATTGCAGGCTCTGAGAGCCATTCAGAAATTTTGAGGGCTAAATGTGGTCATCTAGAACTTGACTATGTTTTATTTCACTTCTCACTCCCTGAAGTTCAGCCAAATGGATTTTATTATTCCTCATTTTTGATCCTCTATCTTTATTCTACAAATGCCTTTGTAATAATTGTTCCTTATACCAGAGTACATTCTCTACCACCTCTTAGTGTACCACTCTTATAGATCTTTTCCATAATTCCTTTGTGCTCACAGGGTCAATCCCAAGGGTACATCTACTCCAGGTCAGAGGTATTCTGTGAGTTTGAGCTTTAAGCTAAAGCTTACAAGCTCTACAATAATAAGGTTATCTTTAAAAGTTAGCTACTTGACATAAGTTCCTTGAAGGTAGTATCTGTTTTGCTTTTGTCTTTGTCTCTCTATTATCCCTAGTACAATGCATAGCATACAAAGAAGGGAATTAATAAATATATGCTATTCAATATTCACAAAAAAATTCTTAGTAGATGTTATATAATAATATTTCATTTTGAAATTTCTTTCAGAGTGTAATTTACAACGGGTCTACTTTAATTTTAATTATGAATGAAACAAGTAAACCAAAGTTTTATTAAGTATTTTCTATGTGTCAGACACTATGCTAGGTGCTGAAGATATATAGACAAAAATTAAACAATCCTTAATTTCAATGGACTTACATTCTTCTGGGATGAACTGGATATTAAATCCATGGAATTACCCACTAGAACATTTGCTCAGATGAATATCTGATTGTTCGAAAAGAACAATCTAAAAGTTCTAGTCAAGAAAGAACTACTTGAAGTTGCTATTTCGTGGAGGTCATATCACATTAGGACACTGGAAAACTCTGTCCTAGAAGGTAAAGTTCTCAACCTGTGGTATTAAAAAAAAAAAAAAGAAAGAAAACTGGGGAAAATAAAATTGATGAAAACTTGGAGTTCTATTTAGAAATATATAAAGTAAGAGAAATAGTTGGTTGTAACACCTATCAATAGACTGCTGTAGTAGAGCCAGAACAGAAAGCAATGATTAAGAGACATTAAAATATAGATTAATAAGTCGGCTTACTAAGGGGAGAAATGAATTAGATGAAATAGAAAGGCATCAGTGAAGGAACTGTTTCCAAGTCTGACCCATGGAAGATGGAATTATAAGGAATAAGGACCCCACTCAGGAAAATTAATCATCCCAACACAATGAAAATTTTCAAGGAAATGTTAAAAACAGTACAGAATATACTTTCTCTACACAATTTCCTGTAGTTCATCAATGCTTTTGCCATTTGCCTGAAGCTAGAGTAGTTATTTGTCATAGACCTTCCAGAACTACAAGTTTGAATTTCCCAGGAAGAATATTTTCCTTTTTTTTTTTTTTTTTTTTTTTTTTTTTTTTTTTTTGTGAAGGGAGGGAGGCAGATCCTGAATCTGTGAATTTATCATTTTAGCAGGGTTAAGAAGGAGCTGCTTTATTTTATCCCTGTCTTTCCTAACTTTCAGTACTCTCCCCTGCAAAGGTGACATACTTAAGGATGTTCTTCAAGACAATGATGGAAGAGACAAAGATAAAACATATGCTCATTTAATCCTATTAACATTTATTCAGTATTTGTGTGTAAGTCAGTATAAGTGTGTTGGGGAAGAAAAGACAAACCTAAAATAGCTCTCCTCCTCCTCCCTTCCCTCCCCCCCTCCCCACTTTAGGGAATTCAATCTACTTAATGTCTGTGGAAAGAAAACCTCAAATGACATATTTACTTACTTTCCTCTTTTTAGGGAATTAAACAATCATTTTCCAGATCCTGAAGCTTAGGAAATTACTATCTGGCAAAAATTTAAGCATTTGAAAAGTATGTTAATTTGTTAGGGTCAAGAGAAGACAATGATTAATAATTGTTCTAGTATCTGAGATCCTGAGAGCCAGAAAGAGTTAATGTCTCTCAATTTGAACTCAATTTATTTTAGGTTGCAACTGAGTTTTTGAAACACAACTTATGAATGCATATAAAATTTAGTAATTTTTTAAAGTTATAATTATTTTTGATATTATATTTTCAGGTGACTACTTCCCTTTAAATCTCATTTCAAATGTAATTTTCATCGCTATAATAAATCATACAGACCCAATAGCCAGACATTATTTAAGGCATAATTATTAAAAATCATGTTCATTTTCATTATGTTTTAAACCCAGAATGAAACATCTCATCACTATCCCTCCCTCGCCCCCCCCCCCCCAAAAAAAAAAAATCCAGTTAACTTTCCAGGAAGAAAAAAAAGTGTATTTCTGTGCAACATTTGTAACAGGACATGGATGATGAAGTTATTCATATTGAAAAAGGTAAGACAAGCTGTGAAATCTTTGATTTTAATAAAGTCAAAACATCATCTTGTTAATATCACTATATTAATTTTTGCTGCAAATTACAATAAGACCACACTGCATAGTTGTGCCATTCAAATGACATTTATGAAATGCTCTAATTTAACACAACGACATATATTACATGCATCTTTTACAAGTTATAGCTTGTAATCTCTGAGAGAAATAGACCTAAAACAGCAAAAAATGGATGATGCAATATGAAATTATACCCCTTTGAGAACTAGGATAGCTATAATTGCATTGCTTCCTCTTAAAACCATTCAAGTATGTAACCATTGCTGGGTATAGCAGGAGGTAGGAAACCTCTTTATACTTTTTCTGTTTTGAACATTCAAAGGCTTGAGGATAAATGTATTTCATTCCTCCTACTGCTATATTTGAACAAGCTTCAGAACTTTACCTTTTCACACACTCCTTAGAGATTATGGTGAGGAAGTTTGGAAAACAGTTTCTTATAAATGTCTTTTTTTAGGGGGGGAAGCAGCTGTTAAAAAAAAGTCTAACAGGCTGAAAAATGACAGACATTGTAAAAGGGGTGTGTGTGGCATTTTGGATTTACACCATTGTAGAATCTTTTCTTCTCAAATGAATATTTTAGACAGCTGAGTAAGATGATAAACAGCTGTACCACCAAACACTTATATGGAAGGAAGTATTATGATGTATATTATTCACTTGCTATTCTCCAATTCATGACATTTATATGTGGCAGAAACCACAGCAGATTCATTTATTTATTTTGAAATGGAATGAGCATCATACAAAAATAGCCTGTTATATTAAACAACTCTTTTCTTTTCTAGAGGGGCCTAGGATGTTTTAGAAAATGAACAGTTGGGCCAGGTCTGAAAATGAAGTAATTCTTAGGCACCAGACCTTAAGAATGAAGAAGCTTCTTGATGACAGGGATATATATTTATAGTTTTTTTCTTTATAGTAACTCTCAGAGGAACAAATAAGTTGATATTTAATAACTCATTTCTTCATGTTTCTGATGAAAATCTCACCTCAGGATTTTGTTTAGTAGCTTTAGAAAATGTAGCAGGTCTTTTAGGAACGAAATGTAATGATCCAGATGATGTTCTGGTCCCCAGGTGCTGTGCCCTTTAGATGCCAATCAATACATCTCCCATTGGCCACTGAAACATGCTACTGACCCATGATGAAAGGAAGGAGAGCAATGGAATATTCTATATGATATGTTTTTTATTTGATGTACACACTGATGGATGGACTCACATAATTACCTAGAATATGTGATGATTAGGTATCTTAAAGTAGTCAAAGCTTGTTTGTCATATGAAGGAAATTCATGCCTACAGAATGGTAATTAAGCTTGTTTTGTCTTCAGTAGAAAAAGGTGGTATTGAGTCCTGGATTTTTTAAAGGGAACAATTATATCAAAAATTAATCAAGGCCTTTTGATTGTTCCCCTGAAAGCATGAGAACTTGTAGAAGCAGTGAAGTAGTAGAAGTGAAAACTGTAATTCTTTTAACACTTGAAATCATCTCTTTCATCCTCAACTTAATTTGCCACTAATTATGCTTTTTCACCTCTTGTATCTTTAGGCCAATATGTAGCTACAGCTCATGATCCATGAGATGTGATTTTCTTGAAATTTATCCTCTAGCTCTGTTTTCAAATTTAGTATTTAATGACTTAATTTTTCCTCACTATGGTCCATTCATCCATCTATCCATCCAACTATCTATCTATCTAAATATCTATCTATTTATCACACACACATGTATATATATACACATATGTACATGTCTATATATGTCTATACACACATACATATATATATATATATATATATATAAAGATATTTTCTATCCCTTTCATTGCACTGGTACATATAGTGGGTTGGACTTGAACTTATGTCCTCCTGACTTCAGGGCCAGTACTCTATCCATTGTGTCATCTACTATCCCTAATCCCACCTCTCAAAATATCTTATTTCAAAAATACAGTTTGTAAAAAAAATAATAAATAGTTTGTTTATATTTATTTGTGTACATCTCCTGTAGAATATTCCCTAAGAGTAAGTATTAAATTGTTGGATCCTAGGAACAGGGACTGTCATCTACTGTTCTCTGAATCCCTAGCATTTAGCACAATGCCTAGCACATAATAATTTACTGACAAGTATTGTTTTGATTTTGTCTTCATATTTACAGTACCTAGCACTGTATACGTACTTAAATAACTTGTTGATTAACCATTTTGATATGTTCATTATAGTGTTCTGGACTCACAGCAATCCAAGGGGAAAAAAAATCTACCTAAGGTTATGAACAAATCCATAAATCTCACAAATTCATATTCATAGAGAAGTAAGAGCAACCATCAGATTAGGCAACATAGTATTTGCTTAAAATGTATTTACTGAATTTTATTGGTATTGAGCACAGCACCATAATAGTTCATAAGTAGTGATGCCATGAAAGCAGAAATATGAAAAAGCAGAATTACCATGCAAGCAAATTTTTTTCAGAAGACTTATGAAGAGAAGACGATATCAAATATGAAACCCAGATCAAAATTGCTTAGCCAACTGGTAATTATTGAGCATCTACTGTGTGCAGAATATGTAATTAGGTACTAGAGCTGGCATTCAGCCTTCTTTCTGACTGGAAGACTTGGATTTGGCAAAGACGTCACATTCAGTGTCTTAAACAACTTTCATCAGCATCACTAGTGAGCCCTACTTAACACTAAATGCTAAGAGCAGAGAAACCCCATGATCTTGGAGTGCAGCCAGTTTAGCAGTTGTAGGAGGGATGCCTTCTGTGTGAAGAGGATTGATGACAGTGGGAGACTAAAGCAGCTGCTGTTCAGTGAGTTGGAGCAAGAGGGGGGCTCTACAAGAGGGCAGAACAGAACAACAGAAACTCTTCTTGAGGCAATATGGCATACCTATGGAATAATGAGAAGGAGGAAAAAACAGCTACTGACAGACCACATCAGCATAGCCTAAATCAGAGAATAGATGACTCTTCTTAAGGAATGATTCTTCTTAAGAGAAGTGATCACACAGCCCATGAAGAAAATTCAGTGCTTCCAAAAGAAACATTCTCTACGAGTATGCACATGGAAAATATGAACCATGTACATTCACTGGACAGAGGATTCTGAATATAACATGTTCATTTTTAGTGAGATACTTTTCACTGTACAGGATGCCATAGTAGGGAAATTTTGATATGTGATTTTCCTCTTAATGAATGAAATAGTAAATGTAACTCATTTATTCTTGTGGACTGAAATGGCCAGAGGATGAATCTTCACACAGAGCTTTCTTTAGTCTTCACCTTAGCTCTAATGCAACAGTTTTTAATTTGATGTCCATGAACTTATTTAGAAATATTTTGATAAGTATATTTCAATAAAATTGATTTCTTTTGTAATCATATGTATTTGAATTTATACATTCAAAAACATGCTGGAAAAGTGTCCTTAGGTTTTACCAGACTATCGAAATATATCCCAAAACGTTAAGAATCTGCCTTGAAGGATGGCTAAAATCTGACTAGTTAGAGACAGGAAAAATGTTTTGTATAATGTTTATAACAATAAGAATAAGAATGTTGTGGGAGCAACTAGTGGTGTACTGAATAGAGCATTAGCCCTGAGGTCAGGAGGACATGAGTTCAAATTTAAATTCACTTAACACTTCCTGGATGTGTGTCACTTAACCCCAATTGCCTCAGGGGGAAAAAAGGAATAAAAATGCTGTGCTAAGGGGATTGGGGGGGGGGGTGAGAGGGTGGAAGCTACCATTAAGGAGTATTCAGAAGGTTCACATTGGGGAGTATTAGGGCATAAAGTAGGGTTGATGTCAGGATGAAGAATTTGGATTTGGTTCTGATAGAAAGGGTAGTTGTTGGAAGTTTTGAGGACAAGAGAATTACATAAAAGCTGTAGTGCTCAAGATGTATTGGAAAAGCGAAAAAAATTTCTTACCACTCCTGTTTGGCTGCCTTCTTCCCCTCTCCAACTTTAGGAGTTAATTCTTGAGAATCCTGAGAATGAGAAGTGTGTGTGTGTGTGTGTGTGTGTGTGTGTGTATACATGTGTTTATATATATGCATATGTATTTATGTATAAATAGATAAACACACCCACATATGCATATATCTTAGTCTAGAAAAATAGATCCCCACCCTATCCTCATGTTCCAATGATCAAAGTTGATAATAAGACATTCAATAAGAGTGATAACAGTGATTAAGAAAGAGAGTTCATTTGGCCCTTTTTTAGTTTAAGATCAATATGATATGCCAGAAAGAACATAAGAATATGAAATCAAATCACCTAGATTTGAGCCCAGCCATCTCACTTGTTTGTCATATGATTTCTTCAAATTACTTATTCTTTTTGTTTTAATTTGGTAAAATGGGGATACTAATATTTCTAGCATTTTATGGAAAGCCTATTTCTAAATTCTACATAAAGGTTAAAAAAATCAGCTGTGAGAGAACAAGGTGAGGAAGAAATACTAGACAGAAATCAATTTAAAAAGGAGTGGAGTTTTCAGCAGACTGAAAACTGAATATGAGTCAATAGTATGACTCTACAAACAAAAAAGAGAATGTAATCTTAAATCATTTGGATAGGTATTGTGTTTAGAATGGGTCTTGTACTTGGTGCCCTGGACCTCAGCCTGACTGTGAGTGTCTCATGCCACTGGATAGTGAATCATAGAACTAATGCTTGAAGACAGTTCTAGTCTAATTACCTCATTTCTCAGAGGAAGAAATTGGGGCTCAGGGAGGCTAATTGACTTGCCCAAGATTAAATAAGTTGTCAACTTCAGAATTCCTGGATTTCTAATTGGGAAAAATGTTGACAAGCAGTACAGTATCCAAAAAAGAGTTGGTATGTTGGGTAAAGGGACTTAAGACCTTGACATATGAGGAGTCTGTTAAATGAAGTAGGATTATTTAGCCTGGAGAAGAGAACTCTAGCAGTGAGGGAGGATACTATTAATATGGATTAATCTTCTCCTAGGTCCAACTATATATATGTCATAGGTAGGAGTCATAGAGCAGAAGATTGATCTAAGGAAAGCTTCTTGACCATCAGAACTGTTGAAACAACAACAGAATGGGATACTTTAGGTGTTATTGAGTTTCTCCACTCTAGATGTCCTCAAATGAAAGCTGGAAATATTGTAGAGGGAAATAGGGTTAGGATGAAATCTGAAGTCTCACCCAGTCTTGAAACTGGCTAATTTTGTAATGTTAAGAAGTGAAGATATTTTATGCAAGGAATGGTGCTATGGGAGATACAAAGGAATAGTCGTCAGTGCCCTTGAAAATCTTAATCTAGTCAGAGAGACCAGTCTTTCACATGACAAATGTGAGATTATTAATAATCAGACATTCTATTGTATGGCACAGAATACAAGTTCTATAGGATTTTACCTGTAAAGAATGGAGAAATCAGTATAGGCAAAAGTAGCTTAGACTTGTGTAAGGAGATTAGAACTGAAGTTTAGAATTTGCTTGATCAGAAACTGAAGGAAATCATTTTAGATAAGGAGAATAACTTGAACAAAGTGGAATGAACGTGTGTGTGGAGAGAGTAATGAGACCATCTTGACTAAAATGAAGGATTTGCAATGTCAAATAATAAGACATAAAAAAAAATTACTACTTAAGGAAAGATTAGTAGAGATAGGGCTTTGAATGACAAACGGAAGGATTTGTATTTGATTGATTAGTAAATTAGGAGTCATTGTAAGCACTCACTATAAATCATTGTAAACTTACCTCAACTGAGGTAGTGACAATAAGGAAGAAGAGGAAGAAAGGCAATTCTGGGCATTTTGTGAAAAACTTAATGATTTGTTAAATACAAAGTATGAATAACAGACTACAATCAACTAAAGTTCAGAGCCAAATGACTTGAAATAATGGTGTAGGGTCAAATACTATGGTATTTGTGCTAATTCTAAAGAAGAAAATTATGGCCTTCATATTGTTATAAAAGCCAAAAATAATATCTGCTCCACATGTATACTTGTGTCAGTAATTACTGATTGAATTGTTGATACTCTCTTTAATTCTTTTTCTTTTTCCATAGTAAAATAAAGAAATTAGAGTAGATGACTTAAAAGATACTATTCTAATCTTGGGATCCTGCATTAGGTATCACTGTACTATGATACAGTTCTGAATCTCATGAGTGACACTTTATAGCATTCCATACTTATTCCTTCTTCTGTCTTTATTCATGCTGAGTCTCCTTCTTATGTGCCATAATGTATTCATATTCTATCTATCATTTAGTGCTTCTTTAGAGTCCTCTTTCTCCATGCAGCCCACATTGACATATTCTATCATTTAGTTTTGCTTTGAATTTTCTGGACTTTGCCTGGGGCTTCCTTACTCAGAAACATTAAACCAACTCTTGAGACCTTTTCATCCTTAAACATTATTTACTCTGCTGGTCATTTCTCTCTGTTGTGGGTTTTTCTCATTTGAAAGTCTGCATTTGAAGTCTGCATTAAGTCCAGCCATACTTAATTGTCCTCTCAGCTTTGCTTCTGGCTTTACAGACTTTGAAACTATGTCTTCACACAGATATTTTCTCCTGTTTTCTCCTTCTCCCTGCAGATAAACCTGCTTTGTGTATTGTCTCCTTCTATTAAAATGTAAGCTTTATGAGGACAGGATCTATCTTTTTTTTTTTTTTTTTTTTCTTCAGTTTGCATCCCTAGTGTTTGGTACACAGTAGATGTAAGTTACCTCACAATTAGTAAATGCTTCTTGTCTTGTCTTCTTGCCTGTATTACTTTGTTTTTTGGCCTTAGCCATGTATTCCATGTATTTATTCATTGTATTTTAATTTAAGTGTTTTTATGTGAACATGTATTTTTCCAATGTGATTCTTTTTCTTCCTTTCATTTAGCACATATTTTAATACTTGATATGTTCTAGGCACTATATATATTGCTGAGTGGGATGCAAACCAAGAGAGAAGCTGAAGATAACACTGAGAATATAGGTGGAGTCAAGATTTGTGAAGGTACTTAAATTCCAGGCTATAAAATTTGGACTTTATCCAGTAGGCAGCAAGAAACAACTAATAGTTTCTAAGCAAGGAAGTAACATGATTAGGACTCATAAGGAAGATTAATCTTGTATTTAACTGTAGAATGGGTTGAAGAGGGGAGTGATTGGAGTCAGGAGAACAGATTTGAAGGTTACAGTAATAGTCAGGGACAAATTGAATAAAAGCCTGAAATAGAGTATTGGTGGTAGGAATGGAAAGTCAATAATAAATTAAAGAGGGAAAGAAAAGGAAGGGAATAGTATTTATTAAGCATGTACTAGGAACTGAGCTAAGAGCTTTGCAAATATCTCATTTGATCTTCACAACAAAATGATGAGGTTGATGTTATTATCACCATTTTACAGTTAATGGACTAAGGCAGACAGAAATTAAGTAAATAATCCAAGGTCACATAGTTAATACATATCTGAGGTTTATTTTGAATTCAAATCTTCTTGACTCCAGACTAGGCGTTCTATCCACTGTGTACAAATTACCTGCCCATTGCTGCTCATATATTGCTTTCATATCACTTATGTTACTTGTTAAAATGCTACTCATATCTTAGAGCCAATGTTTAATTTTCATAATAGGTAGCATGAGCATAATTAGTGATCGAATATATGAATTGGAGACAATCTGGATTAATATGCTGACTTTATATCATCTATTATCATAGCTATATGATCTTGGACAGCAAATAAAATCTCAAGAGACCAGTGGTAGTCTAGTTGATATAGCACTAGTTCTGAAGTAAGGAAGACTTCACTTGAAAACTGGTCTCAAGACATTTATTAGCAAAGGTGGTGAAGTCATTTGCTGAGAGGGAGAGAATGCAGTAGCCCATTGTGAGCATGGGCAAATTACCTGAACTCTGTTGGCCTCGATTTCCACCTGTATAATGAAGAGAATAATAGCACACAGGTGTCATAAGGTTATTGGCTGAGCAGCAAAGTGGATTGAACAATGGGTTTGGAATGAGGAGGACTCATCTTCATGAGTTTGAATCTGGTCACAGATACTTATTAGCTGTGTGATTCTAGACAAATCACTTACTTAACTGCTTGCTTAATTTGCTCATCTATAAAATGAGATAGAGAAGGAAATTCCAAACTTTTTCAGCATCCTTGCCAAGAAAAACCCCAAATGAGGTCACAGAGAATTGGACATAACTGAAACAAATGAACAACAAACATCTTGTAGAGTTGTTGTGAGGATCAAATGAGGTACTTAGCACAGTGCCTGGCACATTGTAGATTTTTTTCCTCCTTTCTTTCCTTCCTTCTATATTCTCATCTATTGTGAATGATCCTAATTTGAATGAATGAATAAATGAATGAAAGGATGTAGGAAGGAGGGGGGGGAAGGGAAACTTGGCTAGAGAGAAGGAAACTTGTTAAGAGAAGGAAATATGTATTTTGATGATTTTATTCACCCTTTTAAAGGTTTCTTTTCTGCCTTGATGGAGATTTATTTTCTGTTAAAACAGTCTTCCAAATGCAATTTAATTTCCGGTACAGACCTACTGTTCCCAACTTTTGAATCTCCTTTCCAGATTCTTGCTTTGTTTGGCAACATCGACATTACCTCATTGGCTTTTAGTGAGTTTTGTGAGAAGATGTAATCTATAGAACATTAGATTTTCCCTACTGCCAGCCAAATGAGTGCTTAGGAAGACATATATTTATATTCCTGCTGTTTTAAAAGTGTAGCTTCACATTACTTAAAATATAATATCTATAATATAGAGAACCTTCTATAAATTTTAACTTTTACTACTTAATTTATTAATTGTGAAATCATGATTCATAATTTCTCTAAGTATAAAGATCCTATTCTAGTACATAAGATACAAGCATTATTTGGTGCCTTAAATTCATGAGGAAAGAACTTAGTAAGTAGGAGGAAAAACTAAGAAAGTAAACCATAGCAATTTTTATAGTATCTTATAATTCTTTAGTCCATGTATTATGGTCATAGAAGTTATTTTCAAGAGGAATCTTTATTGCAAAATCCATTATATCCTACACAAATTGGAATGAGATTCACATATATGACGTGAAAATAACACATGGGACCTTTGTAGCAAATTAAAAATAAAAAAATTATGGTATGGTAACAAGACAAGATTTGGTAGTCATAGGAAATTTGATAGTTATGTTTATTAAACACTTATTATATGTAATATGCTAAGCATTGGTCATACAAAGATAAAAATGGTGCAAATAAACAACTATAATAAAATTAGAAAATGTCATATATTGAGGTAGTACACACATATGACAAATATATTGTGATGCTATTGATAATATATATGATAAGAATTATACATATATGTGTATGTTTTTATGAGATTGTGTTCTTCTAGTTTTCTTCTTACCTGAATATCCGCTCATTTTATTTTATTTTTTCATTTAACACAAATTTGCTGAATGAATATTAAAAATTTAAAACATAAATAAATCCTAGAGACTGATCTAAGCTATGAGGCTATAAACATGAAAAGTCAGTCCCTACCTTAAAAAACAAAAAAACAAACTAACATTTGAATTGAGAAAGAGAATATATAGGAATCATGGCTTAAAAACTTTTCTTTCAGTCTGAGAAGTAACAGTATATATGAGGGGAATCATAGGTCAATTAATCTAATTGATTATGGATGCCTTTAATATTCTGTGCTTAGCTTTTTCTTTATTTTCTCTAATTTTCTTTTTTTTCTCTTGGTGATGCCATTTATTACCATGGATTCAATGATTATTTTTATGCATATGACATCCATATTTTTATATATATCATCAATTTGGCTCCTGAATTCCTGACCCCTGTCATTAGCTGCCTATCAGATATTGCTTGAAGGTCAGTTCAGGTGAAAACTTGGTGAAGTCTCCTGTGATCTCACCATATGTCAGTACTAGCTCTCTTTTTAAGTTGTTTTATTTTTACTTATCTCTGTACATATTTATCTCCCAGTAGAATTTAAGCACCTTGCTTATGGAGACTATTTTATTTTTGTCTTCATGTCCCCAAGATCCAATTCAATGCTATACTTAACAATAAGGGTTTAATAAAATGTATTAAATTAGATTGCATTGCCAGGGTCGTTAAATAGTTAAATTACAAAACTGAAATTTTACTTTGAAAGAAAATAGGCCATTGGATATTCCCTATTCTTTTCCCCCTCCAAAACGATTGTATTTATAATTGATGATACACTGATGCAGAAATATCTAATAGATTAAAAATGTTGAGACTGGATATATAAGTTTTGTAGACCTCTTCTTTATTTCCCATAATTCAGATATAGGGAGTGATTAAGATTGTCAAATAAAGGACTGCCTAGAGAGAAAATAAAGGAGAAGAGGATTTATGACAAAGCTTTGAGGGGTGCCTGACTTATGGGAGAAAAGTAGGAAGAGAATCCAGTAAAGGAGATTTATATTTATTTGCTTGTTTTGGCAAGGCAATTGGACTTGCCCAGGTCACACAGCTAAGTGTTAAGCATGTGAGGTCATATTTGAATCCAGGTCTTCCTGAGTCCAGGGCCGATGCTCTATCCACTGAGCCATTTAAATGCCCAACAAAAGAGATTTTAAAAAAAGATATTAATCAGATCAAACCATTCTGGAGAGCAATATGGAACTATGTCCAAAGCGTATAAAATGTCATTCCCTTTGATCCAGGCATAGCACCACTGGTTCTGTATCCCAAAGAAATCATAAAGGAGGGGAAAAGAGCTACATGTGCAAAAATGGTTGTAACAGCTCTTTCTGTGGTGGCAAAGAATTGGCTAATGAGTAGATGCTCATCGGTTAGGGAATGGCTGAATAAGTTATAGTATATGAAATCAATGGAATATTATTGTCTATAAAAATGGTGAACAGTCTGATTTTAGAAAGGCCTGAAAAGATTTACACAAACTGATGCTGAGTGAAACAAGCAGAAGCAGGAAAACATTATACATAGCAACAGCAAGATTGCATGATGATCAACTATGGCAGACTTGGTTCCTCTAATGGTTCAGTGATCCAAGGCAATCCAATGAACTTTGGATGGAAAACACCATGTGCAACCAGAGACAGAACTATGGAGACTGAATATAAATCAACACATGCAGTGTTCACTTTTTTCTCCTTTTTCTTCTGTTTTTTTCTCTTGTTTTCATCTTTGGTTCTGATTTTTCTTTCCCAACATGATTCATAAGGAAATGTGTGAAAAATAATGAATGCACATGTATAACCAAAACATATTTTTATATGTAACTGGGGAAAAATTAAAAAAAATAAAAATAATAATAGGGGAAAAATGAGATTATTTAGAAATATAGAAAAAGAAACATAAAAAAAGTAGTGTCATAAAATTTAAGGGAGGAGAAGATTACTAAATAAAGAATGGAAACATTGTCAAATGCTATGGAAAGGTCGAGGAGCATGAACACCCAAAAACCCCATGGATTTAGCAATTGTAAGGTCATGGGCAAATTGGAAAGTGAAACTTAAGCAAAGTCCTAGGGAAAGAAGCCAGTTTTCAGACACTAAGGTGAATATTGAGCATATGGAAACATTGAATGAAGACTTATGAAGATTGAATAGAAAGAGTAGAAAAAATAGAGCATGATATTTTGAATTCAAGAAAGGTTGTATGGAAAATACTTCTAGGGAAGTAGTAAGTTTAATATAATTAATATGTCTTTTGGTATATGGAAAAACTAAATTAGAGAGGATGATTATTGACGAGAAGAGGGAGGAATTGTTGATAGAATAAGGTGCTAGAGGGGACTGGATAAAAAACATGGGGCAAGGATATTAACTTTATTAAGGAAGTAGGCCTCTTAATTATGTGGGAATGGATAGCAGTTGGAAAGAATAGAAAAGGTTTCAAGTCATGGGAGTAGGATAGCACATATCTTTTCAGTAAAGTAGAAAACAAAATCATCTGCTGAAAGAGTGGGAGATGAGGGCTCTGTAGGGAGCTTGAGAAGAGATAAAACAATCTTAAACACTGTGGTGAATGTGATAGAGACAATAAAAATAAATAATAGGGTTGTTGTTATTATTAAGGGCCAGTTGAGATTATAGATTATAAATTCCGTGTACATTCTGTTAGGTACGTTTCATGACTTTCTCAGGCAGCACTCTGCTAAAAGAAAGTAGATAAATGATACAAATTATCCAAGATCAGGAATAATAAGGCATGTACAATATGCCTATATAGGTACTAGTACAAAGAGGACAAGTACAATAAAAAGTCAAGATGGGGAAGGAATTCAGAGATGTGGGAAAATATATCTTTGAACAACTAACATCAGCACCATGACTGAAAGGTGGGAATGGAATTAAAAAAAATGCTGGGAAAAAGACGAAAAGATTAAGGGATGAGAGATCATGATGAGCTGGAAAAATAGATTCTAGAGGACTGAATGTATGGGGGAAATGGAATAACCAAAACTTATAGCCAGATGGGGAAAGGCAGGTAGATTTGGAAATGAAGACCTGGATTTGAATTCTGGTTCCACCACTATTTCTGAGAGTTATATAGCATGTCATTTAATCTCTCTGATGTTCAACTTTTTCACATGCATTATGGCCATGCTAAGTTAGATGTACTAAAGTCCTTTCCAACTCAGAATCTATGATTCTAACATCTTGGAGGTAGAGAAGTTGTACACAAAACTCTTGAAGGCAAGTAGGTACTGTCTATGGTTCTGAAATAACCAAATCAATGGGGACCTTTGTCCATTTTCTGAAAAATCCCACTTATTCATAGCTTTATAGCTATAAAGGACATTAAAAGTTATCTAGTCCAAGACTTATTTTTCAAATGCGTAAACTGAAGAATAGAGAAATTAATTAGGTATAGGTATCATGACATATACCTGTGACAAGAGTATTAATTGGCAAAGCTGAAATTCAAATCCATATGCTTTGACTTGACATTCAGGTGTTAATTTTCATCACATTGTTATGTTCCAAAGAGGTAGTCATCCAGATAACATTGCAGTTTATTGGTGATTATAATTTGTGTGTATGATAATAACCTCTCACAACTACGTCATATAGCCCAGTAATGATATCAAAGTATAAGTTGATACTGGCAAACCTTTTCAGTATAGGAAAAAGAGATAATCTCAGAATGGAAATTTATACTGTGAATATCATTTGAGTTTTCAGAAATGTCCTTTCTACTCATTTGATTTTTCACTATGATTCTTCTACTCTTTTGATCTATTATGAAGTTTCTGGATCCAGCTTTCTCATAATCCTCTGTATTTTGTGTTCTTAAAGGGAGTGGATTTTCCTTGTGGGCTCTTTTTATCTGTGAGTCTTGGAGGTGAGATGGATTGAGAATCTGTAAGTGGCTATAGAGATGATCTGGTTACTGTTGGAGGGGAAGGCAGATGTTGATCACAAGAACAGGTTGTATGCTAGTCATTTCCCAGGTTTGTGTACACGTTTGATTTTTCTGAGATGCAGCATACATCCAACAATAATAGAAGCAACAGGACTTGTTTCAGATCTTTTGACTACTTCATGATGGTATGGTCAATTATGTTAAATTTGTTCTACATAAAAAGAAGAAGAATAAAACAGTATGGTACAGTAGAAAGAGTTCTTCATTTGTAATCAAAATGACTAGTTTCAAATCTCAACCTTATTATTCTGTGTTTTCTTGGGTATAACATTTGACTTTATAAAATCCTAATTCTCTCATTTATGAAATGAATAGGTTATACTAGATAGTATTTAAGGTCTCATCCAATTTTAAGTTCTATGTTCCTATATCTAGCATTATGTAATATATTATGTATCAGGAGTAAACAAAGAATCCAGGATTAGACCATGCTTTTGTATTCTTTGATTTCAAAGTTTCTTTTTTATTCACATAACCCATCAGTATATTTTTTGAGCATACACCCCCCATATGTACATTTACTTATAAATAACATGCAAATATTACTATATGAACATATATCTACAAGAAAACATACCATAACTAGAGACTTAAAAGAATAAGATAAAGGTGAAATGAACAGTATTTAAAATAAATTTAATTTTATTAATGCTCTAAAACATTAAAAAATTTAAAATGAGATCAATGTGATTGAATATGCTTCATTAAAAACAACAATAACAAAACCTTAGTTTAATACTTTCTGTTTTTGTGACTTGGAGGTCTGGTTTTAAGTTCAGTTTTTTGGGTCTTTTATCCTAATTGCTATATTAACCAAAAACACTTAAATGGAAGAAGCTCATCATTGGCTATATTTGTTAACTGTTGATACTCATTTTTCAATCCCATTCACCAATTATGCATGCATTTTTGATGAAATTTGGCTAATAAATTTCCATATTTATTTGTCTTATTCAGAATCTTTGCAAATGATTCCCAAGATATTGAATAGCTGTGTTTTTCACAAATATGTTGAAGACTCACTGAAACTTTCTTTTGAGATTTTTAACCAGTTTCAAAATTTATTTTCTACATTTGTGTGAAGCTGTAAGAGCTACAAAAGACAACACACTTAATTTTCATTAACAAAAGCTCACTTTACATTTTTATTTATTTTAAAAATATTTTTCCATATTTGTCATGTTGTGCAAGAAAAATCAGACTAAAAGAGGAAAAAAATCATGAGAAAGAAAAAGCAAGCAAGCAAACAAAAAACAGATGAAAATGCTTTGCTTTCCACAATTGGTCTCCATAACTTTCTTGGTGGATGTGAATGGCATTTTCCAGTGTCTTGGATCACTGCATTGAGAAAAGTTGTCTACCAAAGTCATTTGTTCCATTTTGTGGGGGTTAATTTAGTTAAAACTAGCTAATGTAATGCATAAATCCACTTTCCCAGGCACATACAAGCTACTATGTCTTAAAACTCTAAATGTGAAAGACTGAAGGAGGGTAGCATTCTTTTACTTTGTGAAACTTCCATTTTTTCCTCAAGATATGTTGGTATCCTATGCTATACATGACCATCTGATAACTGATGAAGCAGGATGTCAGTATAATTCAGCATATTAAATCCTAATAAAGTTGAACACTTTGAAAAAAGATTAAAATATATAAATAGGAAGCATGATATTTTCTTCTAATACCTCTAATGGATTGTCAAATTTTGTTGTTGTTGTCTTTCATTTCTGAAGATGACCAATATGACATCACTATGTTAGAATCAAGTTACAGTATGTACGATGTAGCTGATCAGACCAAATCAAGCTTGGAATGCTCTGCTACAGGTCTGATGCAAATATTCCATATGAAAATGTGTGATAGCTTCTCTAATTTGGGGTATTTTGTGTTTCATTTGAGCTAATTCAATTCTGCTTTGCTTAGAGAGCACAGTACCCTCTCTGATGAGGGCACTGGTCCTGTGTCAGTGTCTCCCATGTAATACAATCAATTTTAAAGTACTTAAGAAATATTTTGAAAGTGTCCTTCTAATACTTTTTCTGACCACCTTATGAGCACTTGCTCTGTGGAAGTTTTCCATAAAATATATATATATATATATATATATATATTGGCAAGCTTGCATTTGGCATTCAAAACATGTGGCTAGCCCAATAAAATTGTGCTTTTTGCAGTAGAGTTGAAATGCTTAGCAGTTTAGTTTGAAAAAGGACTTTAGTATCTGGTATCTTATCCTGCTAGGTGGTCTTCAGAATTTTACTAAGACAATTCAAATGGAAGTAATGCAATTCAGTTTCCTGCCATGGCATTAGTATATAGTCTAGGTTTCCCAGGCATACAATGAGGCCAGCATGACATCTTGGTAGACCTTCAGTTTGGTAGTCAGTCTAAGACCTCTCCTCTTCCATACTTTCCTTTGGAGCCTCCCAAACACTGAGCTAGCTCTGGCAATGCATGTCAATCTTATTATCAATGGACATCTCTGGAAAGTATACTGCCAAGTAAGTGAGCTTATTCACTTTGGAGGCCATTGTCAGAAAATTTCTTTGAAAATTTCAATAGACTAAAAATCTTACACAATTTCTTGAGAATCAGTTAAGAATAATTATGGAAGATACTGATGAGAACCAAAAAATATTTTTTTGAGCACCAATTATTGCTTGTACTTATACACTACTGAGTACAATGAGGGAGATGGAACAAGTCTAAGATGTCACCCTTCCCTAGACACTTAGAATCTATATTTGTGGGGAAACAAGGATAACATATATGATACAATATAGCATATATTATGTATTGAATTATTGCATTTATCCAATAGGTTTTATAGGAATTGAAAGAAAAGTTGTTGCTATTGTTTGTCCTTTGTTCTTGAAGAGGACTATAACATCAGGGAGCTAATACTATGACATGCAAATAAATTGGATTTAAGTGAGAGAGAACTTGCAAGGTCACCTGTCTCAGTTTCCCTTTGAGAGTCATCTGGGTCAAATGGTCAGATATAAATCAGGATAATTGGAGATAGCCCTGGATGAAATGGGAGATCTTGGCCTTTTTAAACTAAAATCTTCAACAGGTCTCAATTTGACTGAGGCCTAACTCATTCAGTGATTACGGCTAATTAGTAATTGAGGCAAAGAATCTCTTCTTTTACCAAGTCCAAAAAAATCTAGAGAGCTCAGTGAAGGCACCTTATATAGGAAGTAGGTCATGAAGAAAAGATAGTATTTGGTTAGATGGAAAGTGGAAGACTCTCTATGTGGGAAGCATAGCATCAATGAAGGCAGGAATGAATATAATATATTTATGTAACAATGCATGGGAAAATTCAACTTGAATGTATAATTTGGGAAGAGTCATTGTGGATGGAGAGTGAGCCAAAAAAAAAAAAAGACCATATAAAATGAATAGTTTAGTGTTTCCAGGATTTTGCAGTGAGGATAACTAGAGAGTAAATGTTTCCTAATATATAACTATTCAAGTTGTTTTTAGAATAAGGAAACAGTTAACATTGTAGAGTTCTTTTGAAACTTGGATAAAGGTCAATGATAGAAAAGGGCTTGGTAAGAAAAAGAAGTGAAATTAACTTTTCTTTTTATAGGTTCTCTTTAATCTGTGTTGCATGGACTCACCCACTGTGACATCTTACACACACACACACACACACACAGTTATATGTGTGTGTGTGTATAAATAAAATAGGTATATGTGTATGTATATACATATACATAGATGCATTCACAAATACTGCATTTATTTATTTGTGGGGGATCTGACAACAGTGGTTGAAGGTGCTTCCCTTCTTTTATTTCTCTTAACCATATTGAGAGGATAAAATCACATCCTCTCTAGGACTGGAAGGACCATATCCAGTGGTTGCACCATCATCAAATCCTGTATTGATGGATTTATTCATCATTGCATTGTTTGATGTTTGCTTTATGATGCCACTCTGAACAAGAATATATGTTAATAGATAAACAATGGACATTCAGTTCCCAAGAATGACGCATTCTTTATCTTGTATTATGACATATTCACTTATTTATTTGCTATAGATGTTCAATGCATTTAACTAGCAACATATTTTTTGTCAAGACATATCAGTGTTACCTTTTTATATAACTACATAATAAAAAATCAATCTTCCAAATATTTTTATCATATACCAAATTATCTGTACATTTAAAAACAAGTGATTGAATTTTTTTTTAATTTTTTTTTTTTTTTTACTTCTGGATGTGAAACGCTGTGAAGACACACATATTTTTGGTACCAGTATTTCGTTATATCTTGGACTTTGACATTAGCTTTGTAAAAATTGGGGGTAAAGGGTTTCAGAATGTGAGTGGGCCACAAGTAGATACAAATGGAGACTGCACGGCTGAAAAGTATTTGCGTGTGTGTGTGTGAAAGAGAAAGAGAGAGAGAGAGAGAGAGAGAGAGAGAGAGAGAGAGAGAGAGAGAGAGAGATAAAGAAGGAAGTTTCTAGTACAGTAAATTATTTAAACCCACTTTGTGCAGAATCTGATGCTGGACACAATAGGGAGGTCTTTCAGTATCAAAGGACAACAGGAAAATGAAGACTTCAGGACTTGGTGAATCTTGAATCTTTTTGGCTCCATTGAAATTCTCCTATTAGATAAACCTTACATAAGTAAAGGAATGAATCAACGGATGATGTCAGAATTGGTTGCATTAGAGTAAAATCAAATTTTATTTCAAATGATTATCAATGGCTCATTAAGTAGAAGACATTGTATAAAGTGCTGAGATACAAAGCTAGATGCAACATAGACATTTTTTAAAAGGGTGTTATAATTTAATGAGGGAGGGCATATGCACAAAAACATTGATGCAAAGAAAATATGATAAATGAAAAGGAGAGGTTTAGGGAAAGCATTTAGGGACATAGGAAGATACAGTGTTCACTTTCACTAGAAGTATGGAAGAAAGCTTCATGGAAGAGGTAGCCTTGATACAGGGAAGAACTTCAGACAACGGATTTACATGATAA